>NC_074720.1:33426144-34626144 GCF_947242115.1 Biomphalaria glabrata
AATTCATCCTTAATCTAAAAGAAAAAAAATACTTAAAATAGTATTTAAAAAAAAAAGATTACATTGAATGAACTTGCATCTATTATTTTGAATCGAACTTGTAATAAACTTATAATGACACAAAATTGAACATAATGTGTTGTCCAAAAAAGGCGATCGGTTTCGTTTATCGGTGGACCTTACCTACTCTATACTAACCAGAAGTTCTGTTCTTGTCGGGATGCCATTGTGCGTGATTATTGTCACGGTTTGTTGTTTTTTTTAAATTAGTTTCAAAATTTTTCATAGAAGATGCGTACAACCTGACCAGTGAGCGATGGTCCAATCACTTTTGTGAACCAGTTGAAAGGGGGGGGGGGGCTCATCTTGGCGAAGATGTCCGTGCTTCCTTTTCAAAAGTAATTCAAAACATAAGTGCTCGAGTCTGAATTCGAAATAGAGCATACCTGATGGAAGATCCATGTGTTTGGCCACTGAGCTTTTCAAGTGCTTACATGCAAAATATTTTTAAAAATCTTATATATAAAAAGCGTATCTAAGGAAAAGAACTCCGCACTTACAGCTATATATCTCAATAATGTAGAAGTTATTTTCTTTATTCGATATAAAACAAAATAATTAATTTCCAATAAATAATTACAAATTGGTTAAATTTGTTATTGATTCGAGATTCGTTAGCTACAAAAGATAATTGTTTAACGTTTCAACTTGATCCGAGAATTGGTGTGGGAGAAACAACATGTTGAATTATCTAAGTGGATGTAACCCTACATTTTTAGCCGTATCTGTGAATACTGAAGGACTAATTTCCATTGTTGGTATAAACAAAAAAACAACTATTAATTACCTATAATAAATAATTGATTAATTTATTAATTGTTTTAATTGATTCATGTTTTGTCTATTTCAATGACTTATTTGTACAAAGTTTCAACATGATCCGAGAATGGATTTGAGATAAATTACGTTTACTAAGATTTTAGACAGAGAGAGTGTGTATAAGCTTTGTAATAATAATAATATTTAATAAGCATACTAGTTATGTGTTTTTTTATTCGGCTTTGCTTGTTTTTGCTTTTGTGTGTGTTATTTTTGTGTTTTTTTTGTATGAAATAAAAGGCTGTTTTAAAGGTTGAAATTTCAAGATACCTCATTGACCGAAATCTAGTAAATTCTCTTGTATGGAAATTTTACATATCTTAAGATCACAGCTATATTTAAGGAAGGTTTATGCTCACGGTTTTGATTTCTATAAACGACATATATACATACATACATACATACATACATACATACATACATACATACATACATACATACATACATACATACATACATACATACATGCATACATACATACATACATGCATACATACATACATACATACATACATGCATACATACATACATACATACATACATGCATACATACATACATACATACATACATACATGCATGCATACATACATACATACATACATGCATACATACATACATACATACATACATGCATACATACATAAATACATACGTACATACTCTTTACAGTCTACGATATATATTACATTTTTAGGTTGACATCTTTAGCGAACGTCCCGATTCTGTACGATGTATATGTGATCAAAAAAATTTATGTTCCTCTTGATGGCTTACTTTAAATGTTTTTCATATGTACGCCCATGGATGATTTCTAAATCTTACTGACTTGGTAGTCTTGTTTCTATTCACACACAAAATAGAGCAGTGAGATTCATAACAAACGAATATTCACATTTGACTAGAGTAACACCTTTAGTAAAAATCACTAAATTAATAAAAACCTTCTGGAGAGAAGATTCAAAAGTAAATTACCAATTATACATAAAACACTGAACCAAAATCTTCAAATACAAAAACTAAATCAAATAAAATACTTCGAAAGACGCAAAGCTGAAGGCACATTCCTCGTCCCATATGCTAGGACAAATTTTTACAAATGCTTCTTCTTTCCAAGTGCTATTACAGCATGAAATGGGTCGCCTGAGCCAGCCAGGAAAACCAATGACTAAGCAGAATTTAAGTCATTGATTAACATGCATGACTAGATGCATGAATAGTAGGATATAATCATCTTCTTTTTTGAATTGATAATAGAGATATATAAGATGAGAAGCTAAGATTCAATGAATATGTTAAAGAGATGTAATATCTCTGGTATATAAGATAAGAAGATAAGATTCAATAAATATGTTAAAGAGATGTAACTCTTCTTGTTTGTTGGGATATGACTGTACGTGATTATTGTCACGACACGCTCTCCGCCGATGTAATACATTTTCCTTATAAATTAGAAT
This sequence comes from Biomphalaria glabrata, assembly GCF_947242115.1. NCBI lineage: Eukaryota > Metazoa > Mollusca > Gastropoda > Planorbidae > Biomphalaria > Biomphalaria glabrata. The sequence goes on from NC_074720.1 coordinate 33,428,479, forward strand.
CAATCAATGACGACTAATTGATTAGATAATCGGTTAATATTTCTTTTTATTGGTTTACATGTTGTCACCGACTAATTGTTTGGTTTACATGTTGTCACCGACTAATTGTTTGGTTTACATGGTGTCACCGACTCATTGTTTGGTTTACATGTTGTCACCGACTAATTGTTTGGTTTACATGTTGTCACCGACTCATTGTTTGGTTTACATGTTGTCACCGACTCATTGTTTGGTTTACATGTTGTCACCGACTCATTGTTTGGTTTACATGTTGTCACCGACTCATTGTTTGGTTTACATGTTGTCACCGACTAATTGTTTGGTTTACATGTTGTCACCGACTAATTGTTTGGTTTACATGTTGTCACCGACTAATTGTTTGGTTTACATGTTGTCACCGACTAATTGTTTGGTTTACATGTTGTCACCGACTAATTGTTTGGTTTACATGTTGTCACCGACTCATTGTTTGGTTTACATGGTGTCACCGACTAATTGTTTGGTTTACATGGTGTCACCGACTAATTGTTTGGTTTACATGTTGTCACCGACTCATTGTTTGGTTTACATGTTGTCACCGACTAATTGTTTGGTTTACATGTTGTCACCGACTCATTGTTTGGTTTACATGGTGTCACCGACTAATTGTTTGGTTTACATGGTGTCACCGACTAATTGTTTGGTTTACATGTTGTCACCGACTAATTGTTTGGTTTACATGTTGTCACCGACTCATTGTTTGGTTTACATGTTGTCACCGACTAATTGAAGGGGGTTTAAATGTTGTCACCGACTCATTGTTTGGTTTACATGGTGTCACCGACTAATTGTTTGGTTTACATGTTGTCACCGACTAATTGTTTGGTTTACATGGTGTCACCGACTAATTGTTTGGTTTACATGGTGTCACCGACTAATTGTTTGGTTTACATGTTGTCACCGACTAATTGTTTGGTTTACATGTTGTCACCAACTCATTGTTTGGTTTACATGTTGTCACCGACTAATTGTTTGGTTTACATGTTGTCACCGACTAATTGTTTGGTTTACATGTTGTCACCAACTCATTGTTTGGTTTACATGTTGTCACCGACTCATTGTTTGGTTTACATGTTGTCACCGACTCATTGTTTGGTTTACATGTTGTCACCGACTAATTGTTTGGTTTACATGTTGTCACCGACTAATTGTTTGGTTTACATGTTGTCACCGACTAATTGTTTGGTTTACATGTTGTCACCGACTAATTGTTTGGTTTACATGTTGTCACCGACTCATTGTTTGGTTTACATGTTGTCACCGACTAATTGTTTGGTTTACATGTTGTCACCGACTCATTGTTTGGTTTACATGGTGTCACCGACTAATTGTTTGGTTTACATGGTGTCACCGACTAATTGTTTGGTTTACATGTTGTCACCGACTAATTGTTTGGTTTACATGTTGTCACCGACTCATTGTTTGGTTTACATGTTGTCACCGACTAATTGAAGGGGGTTTAAATGTTGTCACCGACTCATTGTTTGGTTTACATGGTGTCACCGACTAATTGTTTGGTTTACATGTTGTCACCGACTAATTGAAGGGGGTTTAAATGTTGTCACCGACTCATTGTTTGGTTTACATGGTGTCACCGACTAATTGTTTGGTTTACATGGTGTCACCGACTAATTGTTTGGTTTACATGGTGTCACCGACTAATTGTTTGGTTTACATGTTGTCACCGACTAATTGTTTGGTTTACATGTTGTCACCAACTCATTGTTTGGTTTACATGTTGTCACCGACTCATTGTTTGGTTTACATGTTGTCACCGACTAATTGTTTGGTAAAGTTTCAATTTGATCCAAGAATAGAAAGTGGGAGAAACAACGTGTTCAAGACTTTGAGCTGAGACACAGAGTGACTTGACTGAACAAGATTAGTCTAACTCTTATTTATGGACGTCTTATCGTTCCCAAACCCAAATAACATCCATAAAATTAGCAAAATAGTTTCAATACCACATGGAAATAGACCGGTGTGTCGCCCATGAGTCTCTCTGACATCTATTCATCATCTCATCCAGACCTAACCACATAAAAATACTCTCTGCTTACATTTATTCCCGGTCAATAAAAAAAAACGAACCTTAAAAAGTTTGGATGATTCTTTACATATTCCGAAGGCATTTGCATTATAATGCAGTTATATATTGTTGTTACAAATGAACAGTGATAGGTAGAGTTTACTACGTGTGACCCCAGCGAGATGACACAGCAGCGAGTGTTCTCTGGAATCTACGCGTATAAACAAAGACAGGATGTGACGTTTTCTCATGTGTTGTTCCAGAAGATACTAGCAGTGTTTGTGCAACTTTGGAGGAGCGATTAAGGACTCTATATAAGCTAGATAGAAAGTTAATGTGAAAGTCAGTCGTGAGTCAGTCGTGAGTCAGTCGTCGTTACTGTTGTCTACTGTGCGAGACAGTAGAAGAGAGATGTGTACGACTCGATGCAAGTTAACTAGGGTAGAGTTAACTGGAGTGGACTACTGTCGTTAAAGTCTATACAGCGAACTACAGTGGACTTGAGCCGTTACAGTCGATACAGTCGATGTAAGACGTGTACGGCTCTGATTCGGTAGACTTGAGTACGACTTGGTTCAGCTTTGGGATACCTGGAGCGACACTGGGAAGTGTGTCGTTGGTCTGTTCTGTGGAATACGGCTCGATGCAAGTTGAGAAGAGATGAATTGCAACGAAGTGAAGAGATTAATTGCAACGAAGTATAGCTAACTGTAAACTGACAGATATTGTACAGTCTTCTACGCTACATGTTACAGTGACGAATTGTTAGAGTTAATAGTCAATAAAGTTATATGAAGCTGAAAGTTTAGTGGTCAAGTTCTTTGCACTGTTTTTATTTGTGTGCCTACTAGTACATTTAGCCAGAAAATTCAGAAATACGTAACATTGTGATAAAGATGTCGTGCATTTCAAATAACCCAGTCTACAAGATTTTCTTTCTAATGCAAATTAGCTAGACCACATAAACTACATATTTATTATATTTAATTTTGTATTAAAGTAAGATCATCTGGGCAATTATAAGGAATGTTTTTAAAATAACCATTAAAAAGTGGTTTCCTATTATTAAAAATAATAAAATAAATCGGAAATGCCTGTAAATTTGAGAAGAAGAAAAAAGATATTAATAGGAGTAGATACAAAGTGCCTGTAGAAAAGCTGCCATAAATAAAGAATGGGTCCATGATAAGACCACACGGCAAGGTAGAGACTCGTTATGAAGATGTCCTTTAGTTTCTGAACAGATGATGTCCCTGTAATCGTTGACCATCAAACAAACAAAAGACCCCTTTCCCCCATGTACAGCAAGGTCTGTTAAAAAAATATTTGAATTAATTTAAAATACCTCTTGACCATCTGAACTATGAATGGACCCTGCTTTTAATCACTTGGCTGTGCAACATTTAGCTCCTCCGCTATTCAGGGGGAATAATCCTAGAGGGATTCTGGGCACGGCGTTGCCTAAATTGTGCCGATGTGCCAAAACCCCAAAATATTAAATATCAAAATACCTCTTGTCAAAGCACAATGACAAGAGACTGAAAGTCTAATATTTATAAACATGAATTGTTCCTTGTGAGTTACACACATACAGACACAACTCCCCTTATCTTTCTGACTACTGTACTCTTTCCTAGGCGATAGCTGGACATGCCGAGGATGAAAGAAGAATTCAAGCCTTTGAGAGTGAATGGTACAGAAACATGCTGGGTATCAGGTACCAGGAAAAGAATACTGCTAAGATTCGAGAGCATAGCTTGCTTGGTCCTAGTGTAAGACAAGACTCCCTGCCAAAAGTCATCCTTCAAGACACTGTGGAAGGTGCAGGAAGAGATGTCCAATTAAAAGCTGGCTGGACGACGTAATTCATGATGGACCGGCCTCTCTCTTGATATCCTACCAAGAACAGCTGCTGACCATGAAAGTCGCGGGGGACTTGGTTCTGTAAACTATCACAATACCGCAACAGCGAATGTCAAGTGCCAGTTGATGTTAATGATGATGATATGATAAACTCTTATTAGAGTCCCCGCCTTGTGTCTGTATGCACGTGTACCAAATATAACAATAATTATCGAGCATAATTTGATACATTATAAAAATAGATTCTTATTACAATCTTATAATAGTTTTCTGTATCACAATAAAACACACGCGATTTATACAGACAGTATTAAAGGCTCTATGCTTATACACACGTTGTTATATAGGGACACTATTAAAAGCTCTATTAGCTCTATTAGTATAAGCCTGAACTTCTGATGGCGTCATTCATACATTCATCATCTTCAGACGTACACCATCAACATGTAACGGTTCAAAGTATCCTCTCCTTTCATGTAGTTAACATCTAAGTCTGTCACAACACAGTGGTGATATGTCGTCTTACTTCTGAAGACGTCTGTTTACTGTGCCTACACCAATCCTTTGTGTAAGTATCTATAATTAACCTACCGAAGTCTCCTGATCTATATTTATATGAAAAAGACGGCTTGGGATTTAGTTCTCACATTAGTAGTCCAGAAGAGTGACTGAGTGGTAGAGCGCTTAGCTTCCGAACAGGGGGTCCTGGGTTCGAATCCTGGGGAAGACTGGGATCTCTAATTTCAGGACCAGCTCTGATGGGTACCTGACATTACAAAATTCAGATATGGTTGTTACGGTTCCATGCTTTAAGTAATGGCAGAGATTGAAATGTTACTTCAGTGTTCAATGGGTGTAAAATAACCTGAATAAGATTTCATGGATCTCAAGATCCAAATGTTTGTTTTTAAATCAGGTGGAAGTTAGGTATGAATATTAGATTGTGTTGGCAAAGTTTAGATTGTGTTAAAAAGTTCAGATAATGTTGAAAAAAGTTTAGATTGTGTTAGAAAAGCTTAGTTATTGTTGGAAAAGCTTAGATTGTGTTGATAAGGTTTAGCTTATGTTGGAAAAGTTAATATTTTGTTGAAAAAACTTAGATTGTGTTGGAAAGTTTATATTGTATATGGTGAGAACCAAGCAGCCACATAAGCATGTTTATATTTATACAATCTGATTTGTAGAAAGGTAAGGTATTGAGGTTGGTCCCAATGCGAACCCAGTTGACTAATGAACCCCAACCCTGAAGAAAATACATGAACGTTTTGTTTTATTTTTGCTTTTCGTTTGTGCATTAATGGATAATCTAAACTGTATCCTTTGAGCTCCATGACCATTACATTGGTATTATATTACGTACCCATCTTCCTCTCAATTCAATTTAAAATTCATATCGAAGAATAGGTCAGCAATCTTAAAATCACAAATAAAATAAATTAGCAAATATAAATTTATTAAGATGGAACCTGTTGTAGAGTTTCAAATCCACCCCTGACTCAATTTTCTCTGAACAGTTCTAGGCCTAGTTGTGATTAACCACTCAGTGGTTTCCTTATCAGCTTTTTCCCACATAGTTTCTTTCTTAAAGTGGTGTCTCAATTGGGTCTCTTGATCAAGTGTGCATCTTTATAGGACGAAGTCAACATTATTCGAAGACATCCTACAAGGGCGTGTTTTCCTGGTTCCATTTTTATACCGAAATTCAAAAAGGAAGTCTTGTCTTATCTTATATGATACAGACGTTACTTTAAAAAGAAGATGATTACGTCCTACGCGTCAAGCATTTAGTCATACATAAGTCTTCAATGAGACTCGAGCTCGACACCTTCTCTTTTGGTATATTCCGAAGCAGTAGCTGCTTGGTCGAGATGTAGGCACTTACAGTGGAAGCGTGGAAAACTATAAACGGGTTAAGAAGGCCATGTTCATTTAAACTCCAAAACAATTTAAATAGGTGAAGGTCTACTATACCACAGAAACAAAACAAACGAATAGTCTACCTTATACCAATCAATACTGTCGTTTATACGTTAATTAAAGTTTTATTTTTACGACAACACTTTTCAAAGTGATGTGTCACTTGTTTCATAACAAAACATGAGGTGCAGTTTTATAATAAGGTGTAAACTCCAGCCCCCCCCACCCTTTTACCCATTTTTTAATGTGGTTTTTCTCAATGGCCGCCCCTGCAGAGTAAAAGTAAACAGGCCGTAGTGTCACCCCAAAGTGGTAAGATATCTCGTCAATCCTCCTAATTATGCAAGCACTGGGTGACTTGTGCAGCTTTTCCCGCCCTGCCCCACCAACCACCCACCTCTCGCCTGTTTCTGACGTGAAGCCAAAGTAAATAGACGCCCCTGACTCAAACCGCTAGACTCATATTTAAATAGGGGAAGAGGATGACGGGACGGGTGTCATAGGCCAGCTGCGAGAGTAGGGAAGGGGAAAAAAAAGGGGGGGCAGTGACGTATCAAAACATAATCACGTGATTCGAGGCTTTTTAAGTGGGCTCTACGTAACGAGCTGAGATGCAGGAGACACAGCGGAGTAGAATAACAAGGTGTGGCCCCTCACAGGGGTGTCAATTAGTGTTTGTGTGTGTGTGTGTGTATATACATCGCATGCTTGATTGTGTCAGTCAACAAAGGGTCGATAGTGATGTGCATTGGCATCAACACACACTCACACGGATGCTACTGTCACAGATACACACACACATCTATGACAAATACTATCTTTGTAGTTTACAGATGTTTCCTGCTGGTAGAGGACTGTCACGTGGATGCCCAGATATTCTGATTTCATGAAAAATAGAAAATGAGAGCATGTGAGATTTAAGCCCGGCTGTCGTGCCAACGGTTTGAAGAGCATACGACTCAATCATTCGTGGAATTCTTCTTCTTCCTTTTGTTCTCATTTTACTTGTCGGAGGGTTCAGATCCCTAATCCAATATCTGAAAAGAACCGCGGTTTCCAGATCAGGCAGTTCTTCGTATAGTTTTTCTTCTATAGGAGGATTTTGAGGCCAGAGTCTTGTTCGGGCCTCCTCATATAGTTTGCAGCTTTGAAGGACATGGTCAGCATTCTCTGGTGATGCTCTACAAGGGCAGGTTACGCTCGTCTCTACTTTAATCTTAAGGAACATATGTTGTCTGATTCTGTCGTGTTTGTATGGTGTGTGTACCATTATGTGTTGATCTGCCCAGATAGCTTATAATACGTGATGTCGAGATACTGATTTAAAGAGTGAACTCAAAACTGAAATCTTCTTTTAAATAAATACAAAGCTTTGATTCTGAAACTAGGAATCACGTTGATAATATACCTACTACATAAATGTACTAAACTATTTAATTCACATTCTTTAACTCTAGTCGTCCCTCTCCACCAACTGAATATATCCGTCATTTAAATGCTACCTTTTGCCCCTTTCCTTGTTAAGTCAAAACTATTTTTAGAGCCTATGGAAAAACCTTCATTGTATTACATGACCTTGTCATTACTCGTCAACAACATACAACCACGACCTTGCGTTGCAGAAATACAATTTAAAAATAAACTCAACACAATAGCTTCACGTTACGTGACAATATTGAAATTAAAATTAGCTAGTATTTATTCATTTAAAAACGGCTTCGAAAAAAATATGAAAAAAACAACATGATAGCTAGGACGTACTATTTGCTAGACCTTAATTTCAACTGTGGACTGTGTTCTTCTGAACGAATGTAACTACATAAACTCCTTCTACTTCAAGCCAAATTTAATATCAACCAAACTAAACCAAGTTATTATGAATGCTCTGTTAAGTTAGCATTGCTCTGCCCCTCTCTCAAACGTCTGTTCTTTTCATCGTTGCGCCGCCTCTGCAAGAAGTATAGGTTTAAGCGTCCAGAATTTCACCAGCTCATTGTCAAGTGAACAGGCAACTATGCAGGCGGCTACGTTTCTTTGAAGCCTAACTGAAAGTCAACTAACGTTTCCCGTCAATGTTTCCGTTGGTCTACCCCAGGCATTGAATGGTTAACAAAGGGGAGAGAGAGAGAGCGCGAAAGAGAGAGAGAGAGAGAGAGAGAGAGATTAAGAGTGCTACAGAAAAAAAGAGTGACATATAGATTGAAAGAGAGAGAGAATGTGAAAGGAAAGCTAGCGAAGAAGAAGAGAGAGAGAGAGAAAGAAAGAAAGAGAGAGAGAGAAAGAAAGAAAGAGAGAGAGAGAAAGAGAGTGAGAGAGAAAGAGAGAAAGAGAGAGAGAGCGTATGTGTATGGTCGGCGATTTTCAACATTTCACATTTAGTTTTGTTTTGTAAGTGGCCGACGCTATGGGTTTTGTGGTTCATTGTCTGTCAAAAACTATTTAAAAAAAAATAATCCATTGAAATTTCAGTATCAACGTCTCCATGTATTATTCTAAAAATTGTTCTATAAGCTACATTTAGGTTATCTAAAAATGAACTTTTTTGTTTTGTTTTAATTAAATATGCTAAATGTCTTTCTTTCTTTTTCATTTAAAAAAAAAAAACGATTACAAATAATAGAATAGTTTCATTCTCTACAGCATTGATGTACAACAGCATTGTTAGGAGCATTCATCAAATTGATTGTTCTTTGAACACTTGTATCCACATTGATTTCTTCTAAGCATTTAAATAATAATAATGGGAGTAAGTATATATACCTAATGTTCCTTGAGGTTAAATTATTATTATTATAGCTTTTATATAGCGCTACTTTCATGCTTATAGCATGCTCAGCATGCTTTTGGTCCAATCTCATTATGTTTACCAGTGGGGGGAGGGGGTATCTAGGAGTTGGTTTGCTGTGCTGCCTTAAGGCACAACTCTGCTCGAGTCGGGTGTCGAACCTCGAGCCCCCTTAGCCAAGCCATGCCAAGTTCAAGCGCACTTGCCTCTCGACCACGCTTCCCACAATAAATCACGAAGAGACTGATAAAAATGGTTATAGACAATTAGATAACTAAAAATAAGATACCACAGATATATCTTTAAGTGTGTTGAAAGATTTAGTATGATTATTTTTATTTTGTTCTGCAACTACGATAAACTTCACACTAGCCAACATACTAACCACTGTGCCAGGGAAGTGCTTTTGAAAATAGAAGGTTTTGTAGTTACCTATTGTTATTTTCAAATTTATAGCAGCCACATTAGTCAAGTAAAATGACTTTCCCTTGTTTGATACCAAACAAAATAATTAATTACGTATAGTTTATTAACTAATTGTTTATTGTTGCTGTTTTTTTTTTGTTATGTTTATTTATTCTTGTCTTGTCGGGTAAAAGAAAATAACTATGCAAAGTTTCAGCTTCATTCGAGATTGGGTGTGTAAAAAATAACGCGTTCAAACGTTTTACCAAACAGACAGAGAGAGTCAAAAAGAAATCCACCATATCAACGCCACTCGTTGATCAGGAAACATGAATAGGACCAAGATGCCTGTGTAGTCGCTGAATGAACTTTCTATGTTGTGTCTGTTGTATTTATGTGTATGTTTCTGTTGTGTTGTCTTTATATGAGAAAAGAGTCCTTGTAATGACAACAAATTTCCATAAGGATCAATAAAGAAGTCTTAGTCTTATTCTTAGACTTAGTCTTGATATAAGCTTTGTAAAAAGATTGAAGTCGTATACTTGTCAGCTCCAGATAAAACCTACTCGGATCCAAACATCACTCTAAATGGAAAGGAAACAAATGCAGTGGATACATTCAATCTACATCAGCAGCAAATTTTCCAGAAACGGAAACATCGATAGTAAAATCTACTTGCGAATCGCCAGGGCAGTTGCACCGTGCATCCAGTGGTAGACTGTCTTAAAATGCTTGGAATAGATGAACCTTTAAGCTAGATAGGGATCTATCGAGCTGCCATCCTCCCCACATTGCTCTGTGCCTCAGAAACCTGGACAGTATTTAGAAGACATGAAGAAAAAAACAACTGAATCCCTTCCAAAACTGTGTGCTACAGAATAATACTGAATGAAGACAAAATACCTGACACTAAAGTCCTTCGCAGAGCGGGCATGTAAAGCATCCACGCAATCTTGGTGTAGTCTCTGTTGCGTTGGGGAGGTCACGTATGCAAAATGGAAGACTCCCACGTACCTATAAGACTCCTTTATGTTCAGTTAGGGAAAGGGAAGCGATCACAAGTTGGGCAAAGAAAGCGCTCCAGGCAATCAAGGCAACCCAACACACGCTTCAGCTGGACTAACCCGCGCCCATTGCGCAGCCGAACATTCCTGGCTCAAGTGGGTTTCACCAGCAACAACAGGAAGCACAAAAGCCCAAAGCATAGCTCTCAGCCCCCCCCCCCCCAGGATAACATAAGTGTCATCGAAACACGATGGACGAACTATAGATAGATAGTGTCTCGTAGCTGGAGTATATTCTTACAACGATCTACCTATAAACCAGTGATTCCCAAACTGTGTTTCTGCAGAACCTTAGTGTTCCAAGAGGCCTAACTAGGTGTTGAACGAAGCACTGCAATATTGAACTAGTTGGTCACCATGGGAAATAAGCCAAGTGTTCCGCTAAATGCTCTGAATGTGAGGAGTTTTTGAAACACTAGAGTAGATGAATCAGATTATAAGGTAACAGTAACACTATTATACAGCTGTAAACAAAGAAAGTCAACATGTTTTAAATATCAAAATATAATTTATTTTATTCTGATTTAATAAATAATTTCCCCTGCCCAAACATGTCACAATTTGTGTAAACTATATAAAGTAAACATTTGTTACATAACATAATGCTGAACACTATTATTAAAACGAAACATATTCACATAATTCGAACAATCAAATACATACTTTTAAACCAGGACTCACGGGGACTAAGAGGGAAAAGGGAAGTAAGTATTAAATGTTTAATACATATTCTATCACTTGATTATGCATAGGTATCGTCCCTTTCTTTACATTTATCTCTGCTCTGAAAGGTGAGCAGTACAAATCAGCTATGAGAGGTTATATCGTAGCTATATTTGAATACAATAAAAAAAAATCCAATAAAATTTTTTTCAGTGTCATATTTTAAATGAGGTTTCAAAAGGAAGCAGCTGATTGGATACCTGGTTTTTAAATGTAATTTTGCATTGTGACGAGTATAAATATATGCAGAGCCATTGTTACCTATTCTGCAACGACGGCGTTGCTCGCAGGCGGCAACAACCATTGCGATGGCCCTGGATATTTAATACTGAATGTATACTTTCTCTATAATGAGGTTTAAGATGTTTTTGCATTAGCGGATCAATACATGATTTTGAAAAGCCTTACTATGTTGCACTTTAGAAATGGACTTTTGCTGTGTGATTTCCTGAATGGTTGTCACTATTTTGTAGGACTCGGAAATGTGTAAAAAAAAAAACTTTTAAAGTTTTTAAAATACTGATTTAGACTCTACCTTGACGATAAACACAATTATTTACAATTATTTGTAACATATGTTATTGAAAAAAAAACATGCAAATTTCCCTTTTAAAACCTTGTGGACTATAGGGCAGATGATGTAAAGGTCATCTGTTTCTGTGGCCTACGGTTAACGAGGGTGTCATGTAGCCAGCACAACGACCTACAGCCTTAACTTTTCCCCAACTTATGTCAGGTACCCATTAGAGCTGGATGGACCCAAAGATCCCGAAATTAAAGATCCCAGTATTCACCAGTATTTATCAGGATTCGAACCCAAGGCCTCCCTGGCTCAGAAGCCGATAGTCAGCAGAAAACAATGTTAATGAACTCAAATAATTACAATTTTATGTAAAATAGATGGACATGTTTAGAAGTATAAAACAACAGAATAATTGTGTCAATTAAAAAAACATGACTAGTTTATACCATATATGAAATATATTTTAACAATTTTAACTTGTTTCTTACCATAACTTGACTAGCAATAAATGTATGTACTTTATATTTTCAACATTTTTAAATTGTCTAAATTAAAAAAAAAGCACAAATAAAAAACAAATATGAATTATTATACTTTTTATTGCCCAATTCATCATAACTATTTTTAAAAAAATATTTACTATTACTTTTATCACTGTTAACGAATATTGTATTAATTAAAATAATAAACACCTTGATCAGAAAATATCATACTTATAGCATGCAAATAGCGAAATGGTGTAATCTCATTTGTGGACTAGTGGGGGCAGAGGTGTTCTTAGACAACGATTTTACTCCTGCCTTTGGGCGGTGCAATATTTTAGAGCACCACCAATCAGGCCGTGACATATATTATGCTATAACAACAACACAACCACTGCACAACAAATGTTATCACATTTTAGTCATCTCTAATAAAAAAAAATACAATTTTAATAACGTATAATTCAAATTTTTTAACAGCGCGGAAGAAACAATATGAAGGAACTATTCTCATTTCCGAATGTACTAGATGGTACCCTATCTGGTAGTTATCTCCACCGCCGCGTTATAGGCCTACCTAATGTTACATTCCTCAATATAAACAGTACGCATATAACGCAGTTGTAGTTACCCTTTCCCTGAATAAATAAATATTTAGATATTTAATTCTCAATAAGTAAAAACTATTTCTTTTTAAATCCCACATATAATTTAAAGGTAGATAATAAAGTAAAATTATTTTAAAATTTTGTAACTATGGTAAAAAAAAGAGTAGTCTCGCTTTAAAACTAAAATAAGAGTAAATCCCATTTAAATTTTAGTAATGTAAGAGTCTTCTGTTGCTTCTTCATCAGAGAAATCTTCCAGGGCTTCAGCCGCCAAAGGTAAAGTACGCAAAGGCTTAGCGACTGCTATGGCGTCGTGCAGGTCTATGAACAGATTGTCGCGTGGAATCTTTTCGAAGGCTCCCGCGTGCTCCAAAGCTCTGCGCATGTCAGCTGAGCACCCCGCAAGGAAAACCTTGATGTTGACGTGACCGTATTCCGTGAAGATATGTCCCAGAACGTTGGCTCCCGAGGCGTCGATGTAGTTGATGGTAGTGCAGTCGATGATGATGTGGTGAATCTTGCGCATCTGCCGCAGAGCGTCGTCCGTGAAAAGTTCGTCGCCATCCTCGGGATCTTCCTCAAATTCATCAAAGTTGATCGAGATGGTTGACATTCGTCTGCTGGGGCTAATAGAGGTGTTGCTGTTATTGTCTGGCTTGATTGATACTTTTTCCGGAGTAGTAGGAGATGAGTTAAACCCATTGGTCTGTGAGGGAATGCCTAGGTCTCCATTACTCAAATTTGTTTCCTTTTCTTCTTCTTCTAAAATAGAAAACTTGGGTTTCTCCATATTCGGTAAGGAAACTCTGCGTTTGCGCTCAGCTTGAGCGCTGTCGGCACTGACTAGTTTGGGGATGCTGGTTCGCTCTAGGTCAGTCAGTGGGCTGAGTGGAAATTTGTTCAAACTACTGGACGAGTTCTGGGATGCGAGTCCCGGGTCTCCCATCATGATAGAGTTCCTTCTCTGTTCTGGAGGTAGACCTTGTGCGATTCGTTCATTGTTGTCCTGCATTATCCTCTTTTCTCTTTTCTTTAGTCCCTTCAATAGTTTCCGAGGGTTAACCGTGCAACGGTACAATAAATTTCGGAAAATTTCCGCCGTTGCAAAATATAAAGACGACTGAAACCGGAAAATTTTGATGCCTGGAATTTCCGAGGAGTCTTGATACTTCTTATGCTCCACAAAGCAAGGATCACTTTTCGTGTAGCCAACCTTGTAGCCTCTAGCGAACTGTGTTTGGAAAACGACGGTCACCAAGGAAACTCCCACGCCTATAAACAGGCCCAGATCGATGTCGAGAAAGGTAGTTCCGAAAAATGTGAAGAACCAGATCACAAAGTCAAACTTATTGATTCGCCAATATTTTCTGCCATCAAAGATTTGAATAAAAAGTCCTTTGAGAGCGATGAAGACGATTGCTGCAAGCACGGCTTTGGGGAGCTCCTCAAACAAGCGAGAAACGATTAGAATCACCAGAAGCATAAGCAAAGAACTGAAGATCCCACTGATTGTGGTCTTAGCATTCATACTGCTGGCGACCATTGAACGCGGAGGAGCCACTGCAGAAGGAAAGCAGTTAAAGAAGGCACTGACTGCGTTGCACATCCCGTAGGAAAGCATCTCTTGATTGTCGTTCAGCTCGTAGTTGTGCTTCTTTGCGCAGACTTTACCCATAGCGATGGTGTTGGCAAATATGAGTATAGCCAGAATGAAACAATCAGCCAAGTAATTAGACGTCAGCTTCAGACCCTCAACAGGTACACTGGGAGGAGGAATGGTTGTTGGGATTTTACCGACGACATCGACTCCGTAGTTGACACGGAAATCTCCGAAGTAGGACGACATCGTTCCGAAGATGACGACGAAGAGTTCGATGGGAATCGGTGCAAAAAGTTTGTGTTTAAACCGCTCATTGACGCAGTCTTTTACTAACAATATGACCACGCAGCATATGATTGAGCACAAAATCGCCGCCACGTTGGAGAGTGTGATGTTTTTACACACTTCTATGAACGTGACCACAACCTTATAAGACCCGCTCGCCCGAGCAATTTTCAGCCCCAGCATTGCTGGGAGCTGGCTGATTGCGATGTGAACTGCAGCCGCCGAGGTGAACGCCACAAAGAAAGACTCCGACAGGTAGGCCGTGATGAAGCCAAGCTTGAGAAATCCCATGGCTATCATCATAATGCCCGTGATGAGAGTTATCGCCATGGAGAGATTTTCTTTGAAGTCCAAATACTCGGGGACTTCGTCCAGCGTGGTGGCGTTGTTCGTCTGGTTCATAATCCACGGCCTGGACGCCGCCCACGCGTGGCCTTCCCTGTCAATGGTTGCTGCAGCAAGTATGGATATCACTGCGCTCGTACCCATGGAAATATGAGCAGAAGTACCGAAGATTGTGTAGATGATGACAGGCCAAAGAGAAGTAAACAAACCATTTTCAATTTTCACAGAGGTCAGCTGGCCGAAAGCCAATGCTTGCGGGATGTGGACGATGCCTATTGTAAAGCCTGCCAGGACGTCAGAGAAGAGATTTTCTTTCACTTTGTAGTATCTGATGTACTTGATAATGGGTACGTACATGGAGAGTAGCTTCCAGGTCCTGCGTTTGGAGCAGTAAATATTCTCTTTGATCTTCTGAGTGATTGGTTTCTTTTCGAGATCAACTTTTTTCAAATGGAGCTCGTCAAAGGCTAACTGTGTGAACGGCGCCCTGGCTACCAGAACCTGGCAATGAAGAGTAAAGGATAAAACATTACATAACTTAAACAATGTTTAGTACTGTATGTTTTATTGCTCTTATTCTAATTTGTATCTTTTCCACATGCATTGAATTCATTGAAAAAGAAATACATGCTCTATTTGAAGATCATTTAGAGCTAGACGAAGAAGATCATTTAGAGCTAGACGAATTAGAGTCTGTAAAGAAATCTTATTTACAAGTTACATTTCAAATTTACTGACATTTTTTTTCTTATTTTTTGAGTAGAGAAAGTTAATTAAAATTTCAATAAGTTTGCCGTTAATCCAGATATGGCTTCTTATTTCTTATATATTGTATACATTAGCAGCGAAAATGCGTTGACCTCAGCTCTTGGAAAACAGCGAGCACATGGAAAAATGACTAACTACAGAGCAAGTGTCACCTTTGACTATGATGTAAAGGGCTCTCTAAAAATGTTCTCCACGATATTTATTGGCGTCCCCGTTTTCATTGTTGTCACTACTTACGTTAAAAAGAATATAAATTATTACGTTGATTTCTCTTGCACTGATTTCGGTGGAAATGTTTTTGTTTATCGGCCAGAATGAGGAGAAATCCTAGATTCAAAGGTGTGAAATACGCACAAGAATTGCATACCTCAGTCCTTACTTAAAATATAATGTTCTTTACATATTTTATGTGCTTAGCAATTAGCTATTTATATATGATTCATATGTCAGACTAAAAGTTCAGATGCCAAGACATAAGTAGATTTCATACACGCTGAAGTATATTATTGTGACGTAAGAGAAAGGAACTTGCAACTTTTTGATAAACACTAAGACAAACAAGTTGAACCCCCCACTGACCTGGGTTCCCCCACCAGCCACGGTGGGCGCAGAGAAACGGCGTCGCTTTTGCCCCATGTACACAGGCTGGTATTTCTCAGTGTCCTCACCACTCATGATGGTCGATAGCTGGTAGGTTGCCTCCTTATTTGGACACGACTATCGTGGACTGACTCTTGAATAGTGAATAGCAGGAACCTGGAGTAGAATAAAATTAAACGATATTATCTATGTATATATATATATAATTCTCTTCATGGCCTAACCATGCCTTACACCACGATAAAGTCATGGAAAATAACTCTTTTTATTTCTGCAAGTCGGACTAGAGTTACCCCACGTAACTTTCGAGGCGACAGAGAGCACGGCTCAGAAAAAAAAAGGGGGAGGGGAGAACAAGTAATACATATAATTTTATTTCTGACTTTTTATACATTTAAAAGAAACAAATTATAGCAAGATCCGAAACAATTTTAGGGTGTATGAAATCTGGGTTTGCTTAAAGAAGCAATAAAAACACGAGACAAAAATGAATATTGGAATTTCAAACTCTAGCCCATTCCTTAGCACCCCCCTCACAGCAACGCCCATTCCCACCTTCTATCTTCTGGACACATTTTCTGACTAATAGGAAGCTGGCGTTTCTATAAAGACATTAAGAGCAATATTAGAACATACAGGAAATATTTAGCACAAGTTAAATTGTTTCCAAAAAAAATTCAAAAACTTTTTTTTAACAAATATGCATACTATATATAAACAATAAGAAAAGAGACATTACATTTACAAATGCACATAAATGTAATCAGTATAACATGAAGTGTATTTTCATTAATGTCTTTTAAAAGGTTGGTACCTCTCTTTCTAGGATTTCCAGTTACCTGTCTATATCAATATTATTCTTTGTTTCGTGGGGAAAAACGCTCCTAAGGAGGTCAATGCAAGCGCTATAAAGACTCGCAAAAGGTTCCTTCAATAAATGCGATATCGACATTCACGGCTGGGAAGCACTAGCTCTCGATTGCTCCTCATGGCGTGAAGCTGTGAGCCTCGGAGTCTCAAGATTTGAAGCAAGAAGAGTGGCAAGGGTGAAAGAGCGCCGAACCAACAAAAAACTGAGAGAAGAAGCAGGCCAATCTGCAACCGACCAAACCCACCCATTCCGCTTATGCGGCCGGCTTTTTAAAGCGAGGATTGGACTTTACAGTCATCTTCGAGTCCATAGGAAATGAGAAATGTGCTCAATTACGAATGAGAAGCTATATCCTTTGCTTCATGGGGATTATAAATATTGAATCTTATCTTATCTTATATATTACAGACGTTACTTCAAAAAAGAAGATAAGATATAGACATGCCTAAAAGATAATACTTTAAACATTTATAGCCCATTATAAATATAAAATTATAATAAATATATAATCATAATAAATATATAATCATAATCTTCTTTAATAGAAGAATTAGAAAATCGGACTTCACAGAAATTAATTATAATATTCTACAAAACTTATTTTTCTATTTTGTCTTTTTTTTTTCTCTAACTGTCGAGTTCTTCTATTAACATTAGGACAAAGCAAGTAATTAGAATAAATTTTCTAGAATAGGTAAATGGCCTTATCAGACATTTTTAATGTAATTTGTAAATCACTAATCATAGTCTTTCTTAATTGAATCATTTATAAGTGTTTCCAATTTTTATTTAGTTGTTGAAAATGAAGAATAAGATAGACGTGTGCTAAGTAACAATACGCGTTGTATTTATTACGAGAATGAAACTTACTTAAGCTAAAATTGATAATAGTAAGCTTCATGTTGACACGAATGCAAAAAGTGTGTGTGTATATATATATATATATATATATATATATATATATATATATATATGAAGTGGAGTGGATATCTTTTTAGAAAACACCGGCCACCCCGATATCCACGTGACCCTTCACCCTAGATGGCACCTTGTGTCCGCGCATGACAAGGCAGACCAACGTGGGCACTGTCCATTCGACCGGCATCTCGTATCGCTGTAATGTCCGTATGTTACTGGACCTAAGTCGTCTCCACTCCCTTTTGTGCTTGGTTCTACACCATGTGTTCACGTATGGCTGCAGGTCTTTAGTGTATAGTAAAGTTTGGAATCGTCCTACGAGTTGCCTTTCATCATTTAGAATTTAGTTGTCTTCTGTGCCAAACCCACTACATATATATATATATAAAGTAAACAAAAATACAACTATTTACTTGTTCTCGAATGTTAAGGTACTTGGTTACCTGTATAAAAAAAATCTCTCGTCACAGGTAAGAAGACACTGGTTTAACTTAAACGGACGTTGTTAATAGCAGCCTCACATAATCAACTCTAGATTAGAAACTACATTGAGTTACGCTTTTATATCCTTCATTAAATATTCATCTTTTTATACATACTTATATGCATATATGTATATATACACACATAAAGCGACTCCGCCCATATATAAAAAAAAATGCCAGATGTCCTAAGCGTAAAGCCATCTTACAGTTTTATTTAACCTAGTTTTAGCGTTGCAGGTATTTCTTACCAACACATGAACCAAAAATAAAAAACATGACCATCTGTTTGTTCTTTCAAGTATCCAAACCGGACATGAAGATGGACATTTATTAAAGAAAGGGGAGATGGTTTTTTTTTTCTTCTGGAAGTAAAAAGATTACATCAGACGTGTAGTTGTTAAAGAAAAGACGAACACGTTTAGTGTCTGGTGAAAGTGTGTTGTTGACTACTGTGTGTTAATTAGAGCGCGTAGACAAACAGTGTGTAGACCAAACTCAATTAAAATACTAGGAGTGATATATATATATATTTATATATAATATGTATTTGCTACGAAAATATCTTTTCTTCTCTGCCTAATTAAAGAATGTTAAGATGGAAATTGCTGGAAGGTTTTCGAGCGTCAAACTGGAGAAATGATAAATAAAACAAGAAGAAAAAATATTTAAAAAAAAAAAAGCTTCTACGAAGTGTAATTGTGTCAATTAGTTTTCATTAGTCATGTAATTAAATTTGTAATAAATCTAGACCAACAACAATAAATCTGTGCGATTAATAATATTTTTACCAATTGTGTTTGTTTAGCGCTATTTCATGCTTTTAGATTTCTCACTACGCTATGATAAAACCACTTCTCTTGACCAGCTAGACAAATGGTTTGGGGGAAGAGAAAGAAATGGTAGCGACATGGATTCGAACCTGTGCCTATTAATTTATGACTAAAGAAGATTGTATAAATATATATTGTTTGATACAATTAAGAGCTATAAAGGGAACTAATTTAGCTTATACCACCACTTCTGTCAAGTACAATTTCTTTCCCTTGTTCGAGATACCAAACAAAATAAGTAATAATCAATAACTAATAGGCTAATTTCTTTGTTATTGATTCTTGTGTTGTCAGGTAAAAGAAATAATTGTGCAACAGTTCAGGTTGATCAGCTGAGTGAGTTGATATGAAATAAATTAAAGGTCCCCTTTCTATAAGGCAGATGATGTAAAGGTCATCTGTTTCTGTTGGCCACGGTTATCGAGGGTGTCATGTGGCCAGCACAACGACCAAGCGCCTCTACTTTCCCCAATATTGTCAATACAGCTGGGTGGAGTCAGAGGCGCCAAAAGATCTCCCAGTCTTCTCCAGGATTCGAACCCCGGTTAGGAAGCCAAGCGCTTTACCTCTCAGCTACCGCGCCTCCGAATTGATATAACATTTGTAATTTTGTTATCATGAGAGCCCAAATTTCATATCAATAATTAAATACAAACTTCTAATTATGTCTATGTAAGTTTGTTTGTTGAATGTTGTACATGTGCACATGAAAGGCAGTGGGCAGGTTAAGAACCCGGGACCACTTAGACGACCGAATTACACTGCAAGGCGCATACCGTACGAGCAGGCAGACATTATACAGATCACATTTCCGACTCTGTGTGTCTTTTTTTTTTTTTTAAGCTGGTCTTTTACCTTTCAAAATAATATTTCTGGTTCTAGTTCTGGTTGTAATGTCCTTCATGTTGGTGTGTTGTTTTTGGTCTGTCCACGTTTTTATTCAAATGTGGAGCTCGCCAAAAATATCAAATATACAGAATAGCAAGAACGAAAAAAAAAAACGGAAATCAATCTGTAAAAATGTTCATTACATTTCTTTAGATCACTGGGCCTCTAATATCACTGCAAAATACTCAATTATTTACTGCTGAGGACAAACCGAATGAGAACTTATACCGGTAGAAAACGGTTATGTCTGCGTTAGATTTGGTAAAATAAGTAGATCATAATATTGCTTTTTATTTTATTTTTTGAGTTATTTTAAAAATGTATTTTAAAAAACGTAACCAGTATCTAAATAATCAAGTTGTAAAGAGTAGCAGAATTCTGTGATAAACTTTAACTTGAAGGCGAAATAGACGCACAAATCTGTATTAAAATAACAACACACTGTATTAAAATAACAAAGTAAAATAAAAATGGTTTGGCAGAAACAACAGAAACAAATAAACATATAAAGAAACAAAAAAACAACATAGTACGCTTAGGTATGTTTAATTAAAAAATGCTTTTCTTAAGGAGTCTACTTATACACACACACACACACACACACACGCGCGAGCGCGCACACGCACTCACACATACTCTCTCTCTCTCTCTCTCTTTCTCTAATATGTCAGGGTGATGATCTATGAAACACGCAGCCTGTCTCTTGTCTTACCAGATTGTCGCAAGACGTCTGCTTTGCTTAAGTTTTTTAAAACTTTGCGGTCACATCTGAGGACATCGTCTGCACAAAACGTGTAACTCTTTTGTTTATGTCAACTTTCTGTCTGACAAATGTACAAGCACACCCTCAGTAACAGGGGGGATGGTAGGAGGGGGGCGAGCACATTCTTTTAGTGCACTATCTCTATTGTTTTTTTGTTTTTTTTTCGAAATCTTGAAATACTTCTATGATTTCTTTCTTTTTAACGTGGTGGAATTTGTGACAGAGGAGCTGAAACCGCTGGACTAGGTCTTGGCTAACTTACAAGATCTAATTCGAATCCAAACTGGAGCAGAGCAGTGTTTGCTGAGTGCCTAAATACAGCACGGAAACTTTCTCACAGATACCACCCAAGAGATTGGATCATTACGCTCTGAGCATGCTATAGTCATGAAAGATGCGCTACATATATAAGCAATCATTTTTAAAAGAAGTGGGTTATTTTTCTATGTTAAAAAATTAAAACACGGCAAATTGTTAAAATAGGCTTCTCCCGCCTCTCTGTGGACCGAAAAGCTTTAGTTGGCATGTGTGAATTCCGAGAAAATGTCCAGGTTTTTCACTCTTTCTATGCTAAAAAGGAGAGGGGTGGGGAATGCATATCAAAACGGCTGTTTCTTTATGAAAAAAACATAGAGAGATAATAGAAAGGAACAGAGCACTGTTCATTGAATCCATACACTTTGATCAAACCAGCACTTGTATTTTACTAAAGGAGAAAAGTAGTCAGCTTTTATTGAAATTTGTTTATTCCAGAAGCTTTCACAAAGGCTGGCTGGACGCACTTTTGAGACTGAAGTGCACAGACAGACCCGTGCAATAGCATAACCAGCTGGCTGCTACAATTCTCCTTCCCCGGTCCTTGGACCACTATCGTAAGCATGTATAGACTACAAGTAAGGGCAATAGTGGCTCATGTCATGGTACTAAGAAACTTTAAACAGTCTTTTTTTTTTATTCGCTAGCCTACTTCAAAATAAGCCACAATTTTATTTCACATAAGGCTGCCTCAGTAAGTAATATTTCACATAAGGCTGCCTCAGTAAGTAATATTTTACATAAGGCTGCCTCAGTAAGTAATATTTCACATAAGGCTGCCTCAGTAAGTAATATTTCACATAAGGCTGCCTCAGTAAGTAATATTTCACATAAGGCTGCCTCAGTAAGTAAGTGATTGACTCCCCTCACTTAAAAACTGGATATATTATTAATTACCCGGATGTGTGACCCCTTTTCAGCCGCTTGCACAAACCATGAACAAAAAAGGGCAGAGAAAAGAGATTTAATGCAAACCCCGCTATTATATACCGTACTCTCCACAACTTAAAGAAACTATAAAGTTTATCAGGGTCCAGACAAACGAGCAACATTGTTGATCTAACTATTGCCCAATGAGTTTTTAAACAATGACTTTCCAAAATGTTTAACAGACGTGGCCTTGCCTCGGAAAGTGCGGGGCCTAACCCTAACCCTAACCCGCAATATTATGCTTACAACTTCCATGGTAAAAGGTTTCTACAATATTGAGTAACAACTTGTTTAGGAGAATGGCTTTCTAATTAACCCATCACAATGTGTTTCAACCTATAGAGTTATAGTACGCTATATAAGAATGAGTTGCAAAGGCCCGCATGTTTGCATGTAGAAAAAGAGTCTTAAAAAGGCGCGGGTCCTTGGGTGAACAGACCTAAAAGTCGCAGAGGTAGCTAAGTACTTTAATTACTAAAAACGTATCCTATTTTAATTAAAGCAAAATATTTGTTTAAAATCCTTTAAAAAAAGCTTATCTAGAGGTGAAGAATACCGCCCTCAAAACAATATATATCAATAATGTACAAGTTATTTCGCTTATTCGAAATCAAACAAAATAATTAATTACCAATAATTAATTGACTAATTGTTTTTTTTATTGATTCTTATTTTTATTAGGTACAATAAATCATTGTTTAAAATAAGTAAATACGTGATCGAAGAATGTGGGAAGGAGAAAAAGCATTAACATTTTTTTAATGGGACTAGACCCAACAAATTTATCCATATATATGTAAATTCTGAAGGATTAGTTTCCCTTGTTGGTAACAGAAAAAAATAATTAATTACCAGTTTTTAATTCACTAATTAATTGTTTTTGTTTTTTTTTATGTCCTATGTCTATGAATAATTGTACGAAGTTTCAACTTGATTAGATAATGGGTGTGGGAGAAATAACGTGGACACACTTTTTACAAGACAGACAGACAGATGTACAGACAGACAGAGTGAGTTGATATGAGCTTTGTAAAAAAGGGTGTTCATATTAAAATTGTCTTTGTCTAGATACTTTTTAGGAATATTTTAAAACTTTTTGTGGCGTTAAAAGTTTCAAATTTTAATAACCCCAACCCCCCACTCCTCACCCACGTCGGAAAAAAAAAAACACACCACTTCCTTCCAAGTACACCGGACGGCGCAAAGATTTCCTGTACTTTGTCACCGATAAGGTTTCCGTCAGATGTTGGTGACAGTTAAAATCGTAAAATGTGTTTGTTTTTCCTTCATCACTCCTAAGATAGATTTAAAGAAAAAAATATTTTTGCCCTGATAAGCCCCGCCCCCTTCCCCATAATTATGTTTTAATTTTAAACCAGAGTGAGATATACAATAATCTACATGGTTTGAATTCTAATTGCAGTACTGTTTACTCTTTAAGTGTCCGGTTTTTTTGTGTTTTTTTTTATATTGAAAATAATCATTATTATAAAGTATGTATTTAATGTAAGTTTAAAGGATATAGCACAGTCTGAAAAAAAATATTATAAGTACCTTGAATAAAGAGAACCATTATTAATTAATAATCACTAATTAATTAACTACTTTTTATTTATATTCATGTTTCGATACTAGAAATGAATAATTATTCAAAGTTTGAACTTATCTGAGAAGTGGGAGAAATAACGTGTTCAAAATTTGAACAAAACAGACGGATAGAAAGACAGACCGATAAAGTTATTTGATATAAGCTTTGTAAAAACTACTCTCTCTCTGTTCCCTACATTTCTCTCTCATCTCTCTTTTTCTTTCTTTTGATCTCTCTCTCTCTCTCTCTCTCTCTCTCTCTATATATATATATATATATATATATATATATATTATATATTTGTGTTTATGTGGATGTGTGAGTGAATGCATATATTTATATGTATATATATATCGTATGATCACCTGAAGAAACTAATAAGTAGCGTCCTCTCCTTATTTAGGTTTACATATGCAAGCGAACAATCTTTTTCAAACATGAATTTTATTAATTGTAAAAATTGAAAACTTGTAACCGTCCCCAAAACATACAAACCTAACTTCTCGTAACTTTCCAAAGAAATGAAAGTCCATTGTTTTACGTTCAGAAAATATTTATAACATCTAAAGATACCTTTCATTATTTATCGTGTCATATTTTCAAATAAATATTATCTTGTTAATAACTAAGGTCCTAAGTTCTATTTAATGTACAGTTAGTTAAACTAAGACATTAGCAAAGGTGAGCTGGATATAGTAATTCTAATTCTAATGAATTTCATACAATCTTTTTAAGTAAAGCAAAGTAAGTAAGTAAACACTTCCACTTTCAGACCTTGTGGTCTTTAGTACACATGATGTAAAGGTCATCTGTTTTTGTTTTTTTTTGTGGTCTAAGGTTAACGAGGGTGTCATATGTCCAGCACAACGACCAAACGCTTTTACTTTTCCACAACAAATGTCATTAGAGCTAGGTGGATCAAGAGACACCCAAAGATCCCGAAATTAAAAACCCCTGTCTTTACCAGGATTCGAACCCTCGACCCTCGGTTCGGAAGATAAGCGCTTAACCGCTAAGCCACCGAGGTTTAAGCAATGTTAAAAAAAGATAATCGCTCTTGGAATTAACTCTTTCGGATGACGAAATAGGCGGCCACTATGTTAAAAGTATAGTGTAGCTGTCGCCATTCATTACACTATTGATTCTTTTAAGGGTACCCGAGTAAAGTCACTTACATATGTAATAATTATAAATATAAATATATACAACATATGTAGACTTAGACTTAGACTTAGACATGGTGTTGGCATTGGAGTTTGATTTTGTCGGTTCTATGTTTGAGTTCAGGGGTGGCCAACCTTTTGTTTCCGTGCGCCATTTGTTCCTCTTCTAATGCAGATGCGCCACACAAACTTATAAACCCTTTTATACCTTTGAAATTGGATACTTTGGAAATAGTTGGCAGTTTTATGTACCCTATATAATCGTTTCTTTCAAAATCATAAACATTGATGATAGTTTGGGCACAGGTAGCAGCTGTAGAGGAAGGGAGTTCACACATACAGATTAAATTTTAATCTATTGACATTTCTGAATTAGCATTGAACATTTTAAGGATTATTTCTGAATATACGACTTATTCAATATGAACACTGTTGATGCTTTAAATTAAAAAAAAAAGGTTGGATAGTCGCTTCCTGGACTGGTGTTTGTGTATTATTTTCTGACAGTGATATAAATGTGTGCTTTATTTTGATATTAAAAAGTTTTTGGTATTCATTGACAGTTGGAGTTAGAGTTGAAGTATATTGCGTATTAATTGTTCTTATTTGTGAGTAATTTGTAATTGAGTATTGAAGTAACCCCTAGGAGCCTAAGGAGTCATGTCGAGTCAAGCTAAGAAATGAACCCTGACAAAAGTCACAATCTCAATTTTGTTTTCGATTATTTTCATGGATAGAAATGTTTGCTTGAATCTGTTACTGGCTAGTGTTCAACTACCTCTACCAATCATTGGCGGTGCTCCATCACTGCAGACACGAAAAGAGTTTATTCAAATTTAATTGATAATTTTCTAAACATGAGTCTGCTTTCTAAAATATGTTGGGCTCTCTTAATTTGTTTTACGAAGTGAATCAGGGTTCAAAGATGTTTTGATCATTATCCATTCCTCTTATAAAATGCTTAACTGGGCAACATCACAAATACCAGCAGCTTTGTTTAAGGAAACCGAAAAAAAAAAGAGCATGCTCAGATAGATCGTGAGAAAGTTCCTCAATGTGCTTTGTGTTTGCATTCAGAGAGCGATTTTATTGGATATTTTTGTTTTTCAAAACTTTGATCACATTTGGTACAAGACAAGGACGATCTCGTAGGACGCTTCAAGTATTCCTTCTTTCACAACTTCTCTTAAAGAGAATTCGCATCTTTTTTTCTTCACCACACGAAAATGAGAGTCGGAAGAACCTAGGGTTGACTTGTTTTATATTACAATCGATAAGGTTGTAAGGTTGTCAGGTTTCAGTGTAACTAAACTGTAGCCAATAAAGCATTCCTGTAGTTTTTTTTTTTTTTTTATTCATGTAATGAAAAACACATTTCTACCAAATATAAGTTTATTCAATTATAGTAAAATAAGACAGAAAAAGCACATATGTATCGTTTGTAGACTTTAGACATTTGTTTGAAATTAAAGCAATGTAATAAGTTAAATATCTGTGGTAGAAGTCAAAGTGATGTAAACGAGTTGATACCTAATATACTTAAAGGGACATAAGCTCAATAATTTAAAAAAAAAGTAAGGTCTTTGGTTACAGACCTGATTACTAGTAATTTGAAAATCAGAAGCAACATTCTTCACCACATTTCGTGTTCTGGGTTTGGGGCTTATCTGACATCATACTAGCTAGTGAATTACATTCCTTTGGTCTATTCATTTTGTACGGCTAGACATTTTGTGTCTGTGTATCATCTCTGGGGTGTAGTGCGCCACTTGTTAGCTTGCAATTAGCTACCTTTGGCGCATGCGTCATATGTTGGCCACCCCTGTTCACTTGCGTATCCGAAGGTGGGGGGTGGGGGGGTAGGGGCGATTTCCCCCCCCCCTCACTCGGCAGACTCCCCCACCCGAAGGGTTAGGGTTTGGAAAAAAAATCGCCACCCCACTCCAAAGTTCTGGATCCACCATTGCCCCTGTTTTAGTTAAGTTTTAATTTTTATCAAAGTATTACAGTCATCCTTTTTTAGACTTTAAATGCGAAATGTTAAAATCACAAATTAGAAAATAAAAACTGCCTTTGGTCTAAAGAAAACGGCTCTTAATATCACTCTAATGCTTTGTGACGCCTTTTTAGCGGCCCCCGAAAGGGGAATAGACACTATTAATTTTGTTTTTGTGTGGTCTATCCGTCTATTGCGTCAGTCCAATTTAGATCTCAGAAACTAGAAGAGAAAATGAAAATAGCACATCATGATATTTTAGATCATACAAAGTTCTAATGCAACGGCTACTTTTTTTCTTTTCCGAAACTAAACCATTTTATTTTTTTTTAAATTATATATGCAAGCAGATTTTTCAAAACAAATACATCACTTTTAAATGAAAAACTTCAGTGGAGGTACGTTTTTTTTTATTTAATTGATGAACTTCTTCATTAATAACTTAAGCTCCATTCATAGATTCGCACATTGGTAAAAACAAAAAACAAATTGCATTTAATGTCATAATGGAAAAAGTGTCAATAGATCATTATATTTTCCAAAAAAACAAATTGCATTTAATGTCATAATGGAAAAAGTGTCAATAGATCATTATATTTTCCTTTTATTAACTAACTTAGGGACGCAGATTTATTCATTATGTAAACAGTAGTATCACAAGAAGAAGAAGAGGCAGACAGAAAAAGCGATG
Source organism: Biomphalaria glabrata (assembly GCF_947242115.1). Lineage (NCBI taxonomy): Eukaryota > Metazoa > Mollusca > Gastropoda > Planorbidae > Biomphalaria > Biomphalaria glabrata. The sequence goes on from NC_074720.1 coordinate 33,455,953, forward strand.
GGAGGACAACATTAAAGAATGGACAGGCCTGCCATTGAGAGAGGTTCTGAACAAGGCAAAAAAAAGGGAGGAATGGAGAAAGACGGTCGACAAATCTTGCCTGGTGCACCAACGGTCCAACAGACTAAGGGATAGGTAAAGGTAAAGGTAAAAAGTATCACATTAAGTTACACGAAGAAGCTATTGTCTTTTAAAAAAAAAGGATTTGTAGCGGCCCCCGAAAGGGGAAAAGACGCTATTAGTTTTGTGCGAAATGTCTGTCCGTCTGTCCCGTTTAAATCTCGTAAACTAGAAAAGATATTGAAAATCCGACATACAATATTTTAGATCATTCAAAGTTCTGATGCAAAGGCTACTTTTTTTTTCTGAAAGCGAAAAATCTAATTTTTAAAATCAGTTATGCAAGCGGTAAAGCGGTTGGCTTCCGAACCGGGGTCCCGGGTTCGAATCCTGGTGAAGACTGGGATTTTCAGCTTTGGAATCGTTGGGCGCCTCTGAGTCCACTTAGCTCTAATGGGTACCTGACATTAGTTGGGAGAAGTAAAGGCGGTTGGTCGTTGTGCTGGCTACTTAACCGTAGGCCACAAAAACAGATGAACTTTACATCATCTGCCCTATAGACCACAAGGTCTGAAAGGGGAACTAGTTAGTCCAGGTTCACATCTAACTTTACTTTCACCTTCACCTATCCTTTGATCTGCGGGACCGTTGGGGCACTACGCAAGATCTGTTAACCTTCTTTCTCCATTCTTATCTCTCATTTGTCTTTGATATGATTTCATTCGGATGTTCTTTCTGAAAATATTGAAGCCTGCCTGGGTGGACTACTTCGGGGGCCGATTTTGAGCTTGTGTTTCCACACAGTACAGTAATCACACAGATTTATATACTTTGAAATCAAATGAAGAGCAAAGCCAAGTGAAAGTCATACTACATGAATAAAAGTTCTACACTTAGACATCACGCTTCCCTAGGGATCGTCAGCAAGATCTAACCGTGTCACCTCCTGCCTGAAGCTAAAGGATAAACTAAATGTCATGCTAGTAGATCAGCCCAAAACAAAAAAAAAAGAAATAGAAAAGACCGCACTGTAAGTTTAGATTAATGTCCATACATCTGTTGTTAACTTTACCGTGATATCTTGGTTCACTGATCTCATCCTGTAGCTCCTTCCAGGATCCTGTTGAGTAATGAGCTACTTCAATTCCAAAAATAACCTAGTTTGACATGTGAAACTTATGACCACTTGATTAAAATACCGACAATTCACTTCTATCTTTAAATGTAATTATTATTAGGATTAGCTATGCCAACTATAAGCTCAGACTTTGTGTCCTCTGCCCTAACTAAGACTAATCACGACAATGTCACCTATCTTGCATCTTGGATGGCTGCCTGGTCGTCCGGTTTGCGCGATGCATTGTCGTTAGGACTTATCGGTGGTTCTGGGATCAAACCCTGCCCGCTCCCATTCCCCTGTCGTCCTGTGGGAGGTTTGGACTAGGAAGTAAATTATCAGCAACTCTGAAGGAACATCCAAAACATGTCAAACATTTTACATCATTTACAACCAATAGCTAATATCTTCCCACCCTCACCATAGAAACACACACACTTACACTCTATAACAAGTAATCATTACAATTTGATTTTTTTGATACAAAAGAGAAAAAGAAGCTTAAGAAACATCTTTCAGAACTAGATAAGAAGTCTTAATAGCACGACAGAAGTAATTTAAGGATCTGGCACGGGCCCCGCAATTTTCATATAGCATATCACTATCTGTCATGGCTCTTGTCACAGGCTTGAAAAGGTGTAGGACTTAAAGGGTAAACATATTTAGTGTATCGTTCGATTGACGAATCAGAGACACATTAGAGTGAAGATGTGAATTTCAATTTGTTAAAACATTAATTACTGGTAGATCTATATCACGTCTCAAGTCCAATCTTTATATGTCATGCGTAAACGTCAAATTGATTAGAATTGTTTTAAGAGGAAGTTTGTTCAAGTTATTTAGAGTTCCATCATTTAAATAGAATACGCCTACGTCGATTGAGTTATACAAATTGTTTAGAATTACAAATCAGCGCCTGAACATTAACACTGACGAGTCAAATGAGCAATAACGTCTTTTAATAACTTACTCGATGTTTTTGGAGTCTACAACAACAAAAAAAAACAACACAAAAACTTTCAGTTTAATCATTATTATTAGTATTAGTAGTAGTAGTATATATTTTGTAACAAGGTGTTGTTGTTTAGCACTGTGTCGAGTTCAGCCTCTGCAATCATAGAAATGTTAAATATCTGGTTTAAAGCTGCCAAGAATTGCTATTTTTAGAATTACTTGCACTAAATATATACTTCACGGAAGTCTTTTTTTTTATTATTAAAAAAGGACTCCTGTCTAAAAATAGATTTTTTTCAGTCATTTCAAATTTTTGAAACCGATCCTCATTTTAGTTTACGATAAAAACCAAAGCTTCGTGTCCAGTCTTGAAAAGTGGGAAACTCTTTACCTTGTCAGGTGTCACTAGTGTGTCTGCCTTTCATCCCTTTACACTTGACAACGCGATCGTCTGACATTAATTGTTAGTAGGAAATTGTGTAAAATCTCTGAGGCTCGTGGATTTAAGCCTTGCCTAACTGCTAAATGTAGTTCCGTTTATTTTTCTTCCACGGTTCAGTTGGGACCTAACCCTAGTTTTTACTCAAAGATGAATACATAGTAAGATCCTGTAACTACTAATACTATCTAAATCTGTAATTATATTGAGGTACTATTACCCTTTTTTAATTAATCTTCAATAGCAACGTTAGTTGAACGAATGGAAAAACTAATGTTGAAAAAAAAAAAACGTTACAAAGAAAGTTTGGGTGGAAACACAAACTCCAAAATGGCCCCCGAAGTGGTCCACCAGGCAGGTAAAAATGCAGATTTTAATATTTCAGAAAGAATATCAGAATAAAATTTTATCGTAGGCAAATTACAGAGAAGAATGAAGAAAGAAGGTTGACAGATCTTGTGTGGTGCCCTAAAGGTTGAGAGACCAAAGGATAGGTGAAAGTGAAAGAGAAGTTTGATGTGAACCTGGCCTAACTAATGGTTATAATGATATTCTAATTGATCTTATTGTTCCTTAAAAAGGTCAATCTCTTATTCAAAATCTCAAAAAAAAAAAAAGAAAACAACACATTTTGGTAAAAAACAAAACAAGATTACAAAGAGTTTGTGTGGGAACACAAACTCAAAATCGGCCACCGAAGTGGTCCACCCAGGCAGGTAAAAAGGCAGGTTTCAATATTGTCAGAACATACATGAGAATGAAATTCTATCAAAGACAAAAATGGAGAAAAAAGGTTTACAGAATGTGAATGTGAAGTTAGATGTGAACCTGGCCTACCCGATGTCTATAATGAATATCTAATTGCTCTAATTGTTTTGTAAAGGGCCAATCTCTTATTCCTCGAGAAAAAAACTTTTCCGTAAAAAAAAAATCCTTCCGTTAAGTGTACTATAGCTATAGAGTGGCGCTGCAATACACGCGATAATATGAAAAACTACTTATTAATTGTTGTTTTAAATTATGTCCAACTTATATGCATACTAAATAGATTTTTTCTCTTTAAAAAAAGTAAACATTTTTTGTGTAAATGTAGTAGTTAGTATAACAGAACTTACTAAACTTAGCAATACAAATTGGAAAAAAAAATTTTGACAAAAAAAAAGAAATAAAACCGTTTGCATAAATGTTCTACAAATATGGTATATTTTTGTATCCCCTACTAAAGAGCCTCCTGTGTTTGTTTCTATTAATAGTAAATAGTTGTAAAAATGGTGTATTTTTATGAAAAAAACTGCTTGCATAAATGATTTTAAAAAAAAAGCTTATTTATTTTTGCTTACAGAAAAGAAAAAAGTAGCCGTTGCATCAGAACTTTGAATGGTCTAAAATAGTGTTTCCCAAACTTTTTCCTTAACAGAACACTTCGAACATTCTTAGAATTTAGCGGAACACTTTGCATATTTTTTAGCGGGATTATTTCACGTTTCTGCCTACTATTTAATTATTACAGTAGTTCGTGGAACACCTCTTCAGGCATTGTGGAACACTAGGGCTCCGAGAAACACTTTGGGAAACACTGGTCTAAAATATTATGATGTCGGATTTTCACTATCTTTTCTAGTTTATGAGATCTAAACGGGACGGACGGACGGACAGTCATTCCACATAATAGCGTCTTTCCCCTTTTCGCGGGCCGCTAACAATATTCTCCCTTTGCTTTAGTTCAGTCTTTTGTGCTGTCATGTAAGCGCTGAGATTCACGAGATAATATGAAAAACTACTAATTAATTTTTGTTTTAAGTTTATGTTCCACTTATATGCTTACTAAATTTTTTTGTTCTTTTTTAAAATAAAAGCAATTATTTTTTATTTTTTATTTTTTTGCAAATGTAGTAGTTAGTATTACAGAATTTTTTAAAGCAATACAATTGTAAAAAAAATGTTGACAAAAAATATAAAACAGTTTGCAAAAAATTTATAAAAACTATGGTAAATGTTTGGTACCCTTACATAAAAGCTTCCCGTGTTTGTTACTATTAATAGTGAATAGTTGTAAAAAATGTGTATTTTTATGAAAAAACTGCTTGCATAATTAATTTAAAATATTAAATTTCGCTTGCATTAAAGGAAAAAAAGTAGCCGTTGAATAAGAACTTTGAATGGTCTAAAATATGATGTCAGATTTTCAATATCTTTTCTAGTTTACGAGATCTAAATGGGACGGACGAACGGAATGACGGACGGACAGTCAGACCCCACAAAACTAATAGTGTCTTTTTCCTTTTCTGGGCCGCTAAGAAAATGAGAAGAGAAAAATATGGAGAGAGACATTGAGACAAAGCTAAAGAGGAAGGGTGTGACAGTGAGAAAGAAATTTAGAGAAAAAGAGTCACAGTGAGAAAGATAGAGTAAGGATCCAGAAAAAAAAAGAGAGAGAGAGAAGAGACAGAGAGTAAGAGAGACAGAGAGACATTGAGAAAAGGGGGAAAAAAGGAAAAAGTCAGAACGGCTAGAGAAAAAGAGAAAAAAAAAAGAGACAGATTGAAGGAAAGACAGAGATAGAGAGAGAAACTAAGATAGTGAAAGAGATATAGAGAAGACAAAGAAAGAGAGAAATAGAGCGGTAAAGACAGAAAAAAAGAAAAAAAAGAAGGAAGTTGTGAGTCAGGCGGAGAGAGAGAGAGAGAGAGAAAGAGATAATGAAGGATCAATAAATAGAAAGATTTTTTTGAAGCACATTTCAATTGACAAATCGTGCAGGTTTCAATATTTTCAGAACGAATATCAGAATGAAGTTCTATCAAAGGCAAATGACAGAGAAGAATAGAGAAAGAAGGTTGACAGATCTTGTGTGGTGCCCCAACGGTCCAGCAGACCAAGAGATAGGTGAAAGTGAAGGTGAAGTTAGATTTGAACCTGGCCTAACTATCATATAACGATTATCTAATTGATCTAATTGTTTTGTAAATTGTCAATCTCTTATTCTAAGCCTAAAAAAAAAAAAAAGTTACGAAGAAAAAAAATAAATCCTTTAGTTAAGTGTCTTGGCTCTGATAGTCACACTACAGTTCACGCTACAATATAAAAAAACAAATATCAATTTTTGTTTTAAAAGTGAGGGTGAAGTTAGATGTGAACCTGGCTTAACTGAATTCATATAATAATTATTTTATTGATCTAATTATTTTTATAGGGTCAATCTCTTACTCAAAGCCTCATAAAAAAAATATTTTGTAAAAAAAAAAATCATTAGTTACTAATTTGTTGGCTGTGAAGTTCACGCGATAATATGAAAAACTACTTATTAATTTTTGTCCATATATATGCATATTAACTAGATTTTTTATCTTTGAAAAAAATTTAACCATTTTTGGTGAATATAGTAAAAATTCACCAAAAATGGTTTAAATTTTTGGTGAATATAGTACCGGAGGAATTCCAGCTACCCGTCGCCTCAGCGTGGCCCTCCGGTGGAAACGTCTAGTGGGTGGAGACTAGATAGGCTAAGTATGAGTAGCGAACCAGGCCCGGCCGGGCTTCCTTGGGTGAGCTTTTTTTTTCTCTCACTCGGGGTTGGGATGGAAAGAACGCCCGGAACCCAGTCCAAAAAATCCGACACGCCGTTCCACATGGGGGCCGTCATCAGTGAACCCGTGGCTGGAGTTGCGGTCCCTGCACGGAACAGTGGCGGTTACAGTATAGGAATATGAGACAAGCTCCCCGCAGTCAGCACTGTTCTCGACCACTTATAGCGAGTGGGGTCCAGGAACGGGGACGGTACGCTATGTACCCGGCACGGCCCGGTTTTGCCCAAACCCTAACCCTCGTGACATCGCGTCGAAAAGAGAACGTGAAATGCTCTTCCACTCTCTCTTTACAGACAAAATAAACAAATACTATTCGACCTAGCACCGGGGTCGGCAACCTGCCACATGCGACTCTTTGGATGTGAGGCTGCGGCTCTTTAGTTCAATACGCAAATATTATTTATTTTATTTAAAAAAATTTAAAATAGTTCTGAATCGTTTAACGAGGATTAAGCAGCCTTATACTCTCGAATGACGCCGTTGTCTGGGGTTTTATGTAGGTTTTAATTCGACGCAAGACGAAACACATCTTCACCACGTGCTTTGTCTGTGACGTATAGTTTGTTGTTTCAAGTAAATGAATTCGAAGCTAATGATCTTCTCGAAGTCAAAGCTAGAAGCAATTAACAAGTAATGCTAATCTGGCAAGATTTGCTGTACCAATAGAAATTGCAGAAAAAGGCAAACCATTTTCAGATAGTGAATATGTCAAAGACTGCTTTGCTTCCTGCGTGCATCTGAAGAACTGTTTATTGATTTAAAAAAAAAAGAAACCTTAAAAAAAAAGGTTTTCCACTATCCGCTAAACAGTACACGATAGAATAGTTAAAATATCTTTAAATGTAATATATTTGCAGGTGGAAAATATTCACATTTCTTCTGCCTTATCACTTGCTAGTCTTGCGATATAAAATACACGGCACAAGTTGCCCATTTTGTCAGGTATGTGTCTTCCCAAGGTCCAAAAGAAGTTCTTCTAGGATTGCTACACTCATGACAATTTCAAGGGGAAGATAGAGCGAATGCCGTGTAAAAATGCAAATAAGATCTAGTTAAATATAAATAGCAACTGATGGAGCCAAAAGTTTGACAGGAAAAAAAAGGAGCCTCAACGATTCTTCGGAGAAAAATGTCTAAAGCAGTATCGCGATAAAATCAGTGCAACCTTTGACACGAATTACTTCAGCTAATAAAAGAATCAAAGATGAATTTCTTGACAGATTTGAGCAATTCAAAACCAACAAAACCATTCTAGAATTCTTGATAAATCCTGTCAACACAAATAGTAACAAAATCTACGTAGAGCAACTGGAAATTGATACTGGGTCTCTAGAAATGCAATTGATCGATTTAAAAAGTAAAGCTTTGTGGGGTGGAAAATTTACAGTCAAAAAGCAAATTGGAAAAGTTGGATGTCCAGAAATGTATGTAACAAAAGTGACAACGTTAAAAGAAATGTCTCGAGCTGAGGCACTTAGTCTATATTCGACGCCTGGAATAGTCTTCAGAATGCTACAATGAGGTGAAGTTGTCATTTGAAGTACTGACTATCTTCAGATCGACATATTCGTACGACCACGTGTTTTCTTGCGTGAATATCATTAAAACTAAAGTAACAAGCCAACTAACAATCGAAAACTTAGAGTCGTGTTTGAAACTAAAAACAAGTTATGAGGTAAAAGTATCTAAACTTTCTAAACCTAATATGTTGTGAAAAACACATATAAAACACATATTACTATATTCTTTTTTTATTTATTTTTGTAATAAAAAAATCAATTGAGCGACTACTACTTATGTTTTTTTTTTATTTTTTTTATTATTATAGCTTTTATATAGCGCTACTTTCATGCCTCTGCACGAGTCGGGTGTCGAACCTCGAGCCCCCTTCTAGATAGCCAAGCCAAGCATAGTTTAAGCGCACTTGGCCTCTCGAGCACGCTTCCCACGCTTGTTGGCAAGAAAAAATGTGTGGCTCTTTAAAATATTTAAAATTTTGTAAATTGTAATTTTTGGCTCTTTCAACTCAAAAGGTTGCCGACCCCTGACCTAGCATATGCCTCGATTTTGCAGGGCCAGCCTTGGGCCACTGCAACCTATGTGACCGCCGAGGGCCACGCACTTTCATCGACCCCACGATAATCCTAGGTGTAATTTATTAAACCATTTTATAACTTCTAACAGATTTTCCTCGGCCCCCTGATTTACCAGGAGCTCCTGGAAATTTCCTGAAATTGCAAAATATACGAAAAAGTCCTGGAAATCTCCGGAAATTATTAAAATCTTAAAAAAAAACCTAATAAAAATCTCCTGAAATATAGACAACATTGTCGTTTTGGGGTGTCATTTAATATAGAAATCGCCAATCCTACGCCCGATTAAAAAGAAAAAGGCATTATAAAATACCCGTAATTTTTGAATCTGGTGATATAAACTAATGAAGAATTACTTGAAGTCAACAATTCCCGGTTAAGTTTGGCCCTGCTACTTAGTGACGGGTGAATACTACTTGTTTTCCCCCCCCCCCTTTTTTTTTTTAGTCGCTAAAGTTACGTGGGGTAACTCTAGTAGGACTTTCAGAAATAAAAGTGTGATCATTCCATGATCTTCCATGTGATCTTTCCATGACTTCTTGGTGGTGCATGGAACAATTGAGCCAAGAAGAAAATAATATATTTAGATAATGTAGGTCTATAACTCTTGCAAGCATTTTGAAATGTAGATCTTTGACAGAGTTTTTATTATTATTATCATTCGATATATGACCATTTTCTTTTGATATACACTTTCTTTCTACTTTATTTTACATTCTTTGACATTTTCACTCTCATAGCATTTTTATACCTGCATCCTGCATGTGTATTTTTTTCTACTCTAGAAGTATGACCGCACTTCTTATGTATTTTTACAGATATAAGCCACCACCCCATGCTTCCCCACATTTTATTATAAAAGGAAGAAAGTAAAAGTTGAATTGTCAGTAATAAAACGCTTATTAAGCATTCAGGCCTTGTAATAAGGAAAGCGGAAACGCTAAGCTAGAAGATCCACTCATGGTGTAGGCGTGAATAGGAGCCCCAGATTATTTCTACCACTCAGACACATGTAAAATATTGGGACTCAAGAACAGAAAGACGTGGAAAGGAGGAAAAGGTCCCCCAAGACTGTCTGTGTGTGTGTGGCGTGTGTATGGGTGTGTTGGGGAGAGCGTAGAGAGCTCGACTACTTCCGTCAAGTTGTGTCAAGTAAAAAATATAATTAGGAATTAGCTCCCCTCCTCTTAACGCTAGAGTAAAAACTAAAGACTTAAATTCAACGTGGACAACATTCTTGTCATGCTTGACGAAATATATATATATATATTGCTTAATAAAATGTTTTTTTTTCAAGAAATGACATTTTGAGGTAAAAGTCAACAACTAATGTGCCGTATTTAAGTTCAGCCTGTCTGGGCTTCTTCACTCATATTCGTACAATAATCTGTGTTGCCTTTAAATGTCCCTTGCCGAGTTGAGAGTCAATGACTTTAAGGCTTCACAGACTGCCATGGTCTCCGCATCAAAACTGCAAACACTACCACATGGTCCAAAGATTTTGACAAAACCCTACCACATGGTCCAAAGATTTTGACAAAACCCTACCACATGGTCCAAAGATTTTGACAAAACCCTACCACATGGTCCAAAGATTTTGACAAAACCCTACCACATGGTCCAAAGATTTTGACAAAACCCTACCACATGGTCCAAAGATTTTGACAAAACCCTACCACATGGTCCAAAGATTTTGACAAAACCCTACCACATGGTCCAAAGATTTTGACTGAGTAAGAGCCAAGAAAGTCGATGTAGGCTCCATAGACTGCTCTTCCAGAATCTATTGATGCCGACCCATCAGTGTATGCAAAAATAGCACTGGGCTTGAAGGCATTAATGGTCTCCAATGCTAGAATTTAAAGGTCGTTAGATGAACGACTTAGCTTAGTGGCATTAGGGTTTACTAGTTTTAAGCGTATGACTGGGGTCGTTGGGCGACACCAAGGGGGAAGGGGATGAAAACGTTGAATGTTTTGTCGGTTGGTGGAGAGGCCAGCTTTATCAGATAGTCTAGTGGCATGATGCATGTATCTGAATACGTCTTCTGCATCTCCAACCATCCACTAGTTTTCTGGCTGGGAGGTATTCATCCAGCCTTTTATACTGCTCAAAGCAAGTCAGTACTGATCTTTCCCTCCTAAGGTTTAGTGGACCTACATAAGCCATTATTTCAGCCGCATTCACTGGACTTGTCCTAAAGGTTCCACAGACAAATCTTAGTGCTTGGGACTGTATTTTATCAAGTTGTTCAAGAGCAGTCCTAGAGCAATAAATTTGCACAGGTAGGCTGTTGTCTATCTGTGATCAGACTGTCCCCAGATACAGTGATCTCAGCATGTCTGCTCGGGCTCCCCACTTCGTGGATACCAGCTTCCGCACAATGCAAAGTTTCCCTGAGGCCTTTCTTACAACATCCTGGATGTGCTCACACATTTTTATTTTTTCGATCTTAAGATACACAAAGGTACTTGGGTAGCTTTTCCATGCTGAGAGCATTATCTATAGGATGAGCTTATGTACGAAACGATATGTCTCACAAGATTGTATATATATAAAAAAGTCTTTTTAACCCTTTAACTACAGTGATTGAAGCTTATAGTTTGTCTGCTGACTCTGACAACACGGTAATAGAAAGTGAAAACAATATTGATGTCCCTCAATCTGACATTTTTAACTTAATCTTTTTTATGTAGTTCGGCGCTCAGTAAATGTTCCATTTGATAGCTACGACAAGATGAATGTTAAACAAGAAAAACAGAAAAAAAAAATACTTAAAAAAAAATTATATTAAGTGTTAAGTAAACTCTAAAGTTCCCCTTTCAGACCTTGCGATCTATAGGGCAGATGATGTAAAGGTTGTCGGTTTCTATGGCCAACGGTTAATGAGAATGGTGTCGTGTAGCCAGCACAACGACCAACCGCTTTTACTTTTCCCAACTCAAGTCAGGTATCTATTAGAGTTGGGCGCCTAGAAAATCCCGATTTCAAAATCCCAGTCTTCAGCAACATTCGCGCCCAGGACCCCAGGTTAGGAAACCAAGCGCTAGGCCACTCAAGCACTGCTCCTCCCTTTCCACCTATATTGAGTGTAATTGTATCAATTAGTTTGGACCAGTTGAGAAGTTTTTAACCCCATAGACCTAGACATAAAAATCTGTGCGATAGGAATATTTTTACCCATTGTATTTATTTAGCTTTTAGATTTCTCAATGCGCTGCGATCCTATCACGTGACTGGACCAGTTGGGAAAGGGGAAGGGATGAATGGGTAACTTGGTCAATGTTTACATGGTATTTTTGAATATGCATAAAAATGTTCACTCAGGGCTCAAGAATCCCCAAGGGGACAAATTCCTTTTATACCACCACGTCTTTCAAGTACGATTTCATCCCTTGTTCAAGATACCAAACTAAATAATTACCAATAGCTAATTAACAAATTCCCCGTTGCCGGGAAGGAGAGGAAACTTTGTCTGATAATCTTTTTGCCTGCCCCAAACTTGCTGATCACAGACTCGACAGGTCTTTGAAACCAAAACATCTCGACCTGTATGTGACATGCAACAGTCGTCCCCACACTTTCATGGGCCTCGCTCAAATTCTAGGTGTAAATGATTTAATAAACCATTATAGCGTATATTACAGGGCACCGCATTTGTTAGTGTCGGCCATGTGACACGTATGCATTACGCAAAACAGCAAGGTTTCTGTCCAGGGTCTTTGCAAGAGAGAATTTGAGCCTCTCAAGTCCTTACTCAAACGAAGTTAGATGATGATGAATTAACAAATGGGTTAATTTTTATTGATTCTTGTGTTGTCGAGTAAAAGAAATAATTGTACACAATTTCAGCTTGATCCCAGATTGAGTGTGGGGGAGATTACGTGTACACATTTTTATCAGACAAACTGATAGAGTGAGTTGATATAAGCTTTGTAAAAATGTTTCCACGCTAAGATTCAAAGCAATCATTTGCGGAAAACAAAATACAAACAAACAAGGCAGGATTTAAGTGAGTGGAGGTTCCGCGGTAGGATTTTTTGTGTAGACCCCTATAATTTAATTAAATACTTTTATTAATAATAATATTTATATTTAATAGCACCCCTCGAAATTTGGATATTTTTAAAATCTCGATTGTAGGAACACTTGGCTTGTGGAATCCCCTGTTTAGTAACCACTCCTTCCCTCTCTTAAATCCGGCCCTGCTAACAAATATTATCCTGATTGTTATTTTTTTGAATGTTGGAAGAAGTTTTAAAATTGTTAGTTGACTTTTTTTCCCCACAACTGATAAAAGCAGTAAAAATTACGATTCATGATCAATACGGTCCATCACAGGAGCGCCGAGTCTTGCAAAATCTTTTTATACCATAAAGTTTCAGAAGAATGGAAGAATTTCTAAAATTTAGAAGGAGGCGATTTGTTCTCACAAAACATTGGAACACGTGTACTTTTAAATGCACATGAATGTCAATAAGTGTAATATACAATAAAAAAAGAAACCAATTCAAAGTGTATCACGTTAGATTAAATCGAAATGAGTATAATGAGGTGGGATCAGATCCGATCTCATCGAATCGGATCGGATTTAATAGGATCACTTTATCATCTATTCATTTAGATGTTATTTCTAAATTAATTTCGATACATTTATGTTTGACCTTTTATAGTGTGGTTGGGTAGAGCGTAGTGCTAACAACTCGAATGCCATGGGTTTAATCCCCATACATCCCTTTTCTGTTTACTTTTCAATGACTAATAAAATTGCTGTGTGCCTTTTATTTGAACATAAAATAGGAATTTTAAAAAAGTTTTTTTTTTAAATAGCAGTCATGAAAAATACTGATGGAAATGAGGAAATGGCTCATTGGAGGATCAATGGTGATAATTGTCATTTCAAATATATTATTTTACAATACAACTATATGTTAGACTGAGCATACACCTATATTTAAAAAAAAAGGGGAGGGGGAGGAGTGAAATCGTTCGAATCTCCTAATCACATCACATACTTGTATTTTCTAGTCAGATTCAAACGTACACCAAGAACAGACAGACTTGATTCTACGTGCGTCGAGCAGAAAACATTTCATAAACGTCACAATTTTAAAGGAATTGTCTCCTCTTTGCTTGCCGTACCGTCCCGTTCTAAAAGCAGGGGAGGTCACCCCATCTTTGTTGAAAGACGATGATTAAGTTTTCTTCCAATGAGTTTGAAACTTGTAAAAGTTGAGGTGACAAAACATTGACAAGGAAAGAAAACAAACAAATATAAAGCTGTTTTAAACTATTTACACAGATTTGGGGATTTCTCGAAAAATCTACGCCCGCCCTCACCTTCCGAAACTGGAAAGTCAAAGAGTTGGGAAGAGGGATTCAACACTCCACCCCACCCCCACCTGACCCTTAGTCCCTGGATGTGCCAGTGACCAGGAAGTAGAATGCCATGACTGCACAACAACAAAATGTAAGGCAGTGTCAGGACAGTGGAGCACTATCAAGGATAAAACTATTAGACCCCTACTATCTAGGTAATAGGACTCACGACAAGCGCTTTACAAAGGTAAATCAAAATATTAAATGACAGATGTAAACATGATTTTGTTTTATTCAAGTATACTAAATAATGCAAGCAATAGAAGACAACGGCAGGGTATCAATTTTAAGCCAGTAAGATTGTGTGTAGAATAAGAGAGTTACCTATGCAACAATATCATTGCTTTGTCAGTCTATAAAATTTAGTAGATCTATATAAAAAAATGTAATCTTAATATTTCGATTGTCAAAACATATTTGTAATTATTTATTTTATGATTTATTACATACTAGCAAAGATGCATTCCGTGCATTTATATTGAAAGGTACAGAAATCCGATAAAACTGAACAAAACTGCTTACAAAAATAGAGTCTGTTTTACTTTTATTATGTTAACAAACTTCATAAAAAGTTAAGGTCTACTCACCTTTCAAAACCAACAATCAACAATTCGCTTCCTTCCGTCAATACTGTATCATGAAACCCTGTCAGGATATGAGGAATCCGCGACGCTACAGTGCACCCCCTACTACATAGAGTCCAAGAAGTAAACAGAAAAAGGGCATTACTACATTTATTTGTTGCGGTCTTCAACCGGGCACCCAGCGCCACAGGAGACATAAGTAAAACTTAGGCACTCTTACCCTTTTTATCACTAGCTTCCTCGCCATGTCATTCTAGATGTCAGATGTCGTTAATCAAGGCTAGTCTGTCTCCTTTACCTTAGCCCTAAATCCTATTTGTTCATTCCTTCCCCACTGGCTGGCTATAAACAGACAATGGCAAAGGGTCACGAAAATAAACTCCATATATATATATATATATATATATATATATATATATATATATATATATATATATATATATATATATATATATATAAGATTTAATCCGATTCCCGTTATTTAAAACCTTTATTTAACTATCATAATATCTTAAGGACCCCCCACCCAAAAAAAAAAAAATACACGAAAATAGCAGTAACAAGAATATATTTAAAAAATGACTATTATTTCAATGTCTGCATAAGGAGTCCTATTTTACCTCGGCTAACTAGGTATTATTGTTAACTTCTTCAGTGAGAACTCTTGAGTACAATAATATTATTTAATATAAACGTGGACAAATAAAGATCGCTTTTCTACAATGTATTCTCCCGACTCTCCTGCTGTGTAAGATGTAATAGGCCTAGCTGTTCAGGGGCTCTCAATCCTTGCAAGTCTTTGTTTGCGCCTGAATATCAGGAAAAAAAAAAGAAAATAGGTTAACTCCCATTGGGACACGCTTATGTTTTGAAAAAGAAAAAAAAGGGGGGGGGGGGAAACCAGGCCTACTCAACCCCAGCACTTTCTGCTTTAAAAAAAAAACAAATCACACCCACACTAGAAGACCAGGACTTGGATGTATTGTAGAATACACTGTAATTACTCAGTCCGTGTTCATAAGACCATTATTTTCATTCATACTTTATGACATAATACTGTACTATTAGTAAGGGATATATTACAGGTATCAACATTGTTATAATCTAGAAGACGACAAATATTACCGCCGTGAGAAAATAAAGGGGCAGGGGAGGAAACACAAGCAGAAGTGTAGTCCCAACATTAGAGGACTTGGTGGATGAGTGGTAGAACGCCTTGCCTAATGGCCGAGTGATCTCGGGTTGCATCTAGGTGATTTTGAATTTCGAGATTTTAAGGACGCATCGAGTACACCCACTGTATTACATTAGTTGAATGGTCATTTTACTGGCCACCTGACCCCTCGTTAACCGTCTGCCTTTGAAACAAGCCCTATTGTTCGCAAGTTATTGGCCTTACTTTACTAGTCCTAACGATAAATAGCCATTTTGAAATATGTATAAGTATACTGATCACATGCATGAAGCGAAACACATCTTCATTTACTATCTTTCTGTATATATTTTATACATTAAAGGTTAAGGCGAGCTCATAAGTAATCTATGTCTGGGGCCCTTCTTAAAACTTTCATCAGATTATTTAAAGAATCATAGATACAAAGTGTCGTTTTATAACATTTATTCATGCTGTTTTCTTATTTCTAAAAGGGAATATATAAAAGAAAAGGAATAATTTATTTGAAATAGCGTGGTAAACGAATACTACCGGATGTCGCTTATGTAGCAACAGTGGCGTCACTAAGGTCAGAGTCACCCGGTGCGGTTAGTTTTGGGTGTCCTCCCCCCTTTTTTTATTTGGCCATTAACTCCCCCCGCCGAAAATGCAGTAAAACTATCGTTGGTTTTATTCTTTTTGTTGAACCATACTAAACAGAAGGAAATACCACCATTCACTGAATGTGTCATACAAGTGTCAAATGATTGTCAATTCTGTTTTAACATTTTGTTGTTAATGTCATTTTTGCAATACGTATAGTATAATAAAACATTGTTTTTAGAAACAGACCGAACATCGACTAAATAAATTTGTTTTTTTTAATCAGATACTAATGAAGTTTAGCTTAACTAAAACTGTTTTAGATTCTAAATCAAAAATTGTAGTTTATTAGTATTAAGAGTATTAGTATTGTAGAATTAAGATGTTAGGAAGCTAAGATGTTAAGGAGCTATAATGCTATGGGGCTAAAGTTTTAGGGAGCTAAGATATAAATGAGCTAAAAGATGTTAGGGAGCTAAGTTTTTAGGGAGGTAAGATGCTAGGGAGCTAAGATATAAGTGAGCTACACGATGTTAGGGAGCTAAAAGATTTTAGGGAGCTAAGATATAAGTGAGCTAGAAGATTAGGGAGCTAAGATGTCAGGGAGCTATGATATAAGTGAGCTAAAAGATGTTAGGAAGCTAAAGTTTTAGTGAGCTAAGATGTTAGGGAGCTAAGATATAAGTGAGCTAAAAGATGTTAGGGAGCTAAGATGTTAGGGAGCTAAGATATAAGTGAGCTAAAAGATGTTAGGAGCTAAGATGTTAGGGAGCTAAGATATAAGTGAGCTAAAAGGTGTTAGGGAGCTAAGGATTTAGGAGCTAAGATGTTAGGGAGCTAAGATAAAACTGAGCTAAAAGATGGTAGGGAGCTAATATGTTAGGGAGCTTAGATCATCTCTAAAGGAACGTCTTAAACTTATTAAAAAAAGAGACAAGAACTTAATCAACAAGTTCAAGGGAAGTAACTTTAATCAAAATGTGAAATCTGAAGAATAGAGTTGACTAAATACTAAACGATCCCTAAACCAGTGTTTCCCAATCTGTGTTCCGCGGAACCCTAGTGTTCCGCAAGTTCTGAATATGTGTTCCGCGAACTACTGGAATATTCAACTTGTAGGCCAAAACGTTGATTAATACCTCTAAAAAATATGCAAAAAGTTCCGTTAAATACTCAGAACGTGAGAAGTGTCCCGTTAATAGTGCAGTCTGGGAAACACTGCCCTAAACAATCACATTTGTATTTTTCTTATCAAACACAACAAAACAAAACCACATTGCAATTCGCATCAATTCTATAACCAATAGACGTGATCTATTCTCTTGATGTCAGGTACTTGGCAGAGTGTACTTTGAGTCTAGACAGTATTTACTGTTAACAACCCATTAATTACAACTAAAGAGCTCTTCAACTTCAAGAGGGCCAAATGTTTGTTTACATTGTTTCAAGACACAAACAGAAAGATTTATCCTTTTTGTGAGTGTGTGGTGACGTTTAGTCTTGATGCTGAAAGATGGCAGAATTCGTGGGACTGGTTCTCAATTAAACTGTAATATACAACTTTCTTTTAAAGTCAAAATAATAATTTTAAAAATCGTAAACGAATTGAATATATCGGTTAAAAATAAAACAAAAAACAAACAAAATAAATAAAAAATCTTAAAAAAAATAAAAAATAAAAATAAATCCTTGTATAATGGAAAGAACTCCGCACTTACAACTACATCTCTCAAAATGTAGATATTTTTCTTGTTCAATATTATTTCAAAATAATTAATTATCAATAATTAATTGAATAAATCGTTTATTGTTTCTATTCATGTATTTTTAGGTTTAAGAAATAATTGTTTAAAGTTTTAACTTGATCCGAGAATGGGTGAAGGAGAAATAATGTGATCAATTATGTAAGGGGAGAAAGCCTACATATTTAGCCATATCTGTGAATACTTAAGGATTAGTTTCCCTTGTTGATATAAAACCAAATAATTAATTACCAGTAATTAATTGACTAATGGATTTTTTAAAAATTGATGCATGTCCTGTCTACAACGTGTAAATCGTGGGAGCGTTAACAAGTACAAACTTTTTACCAGACATATACAGTGTGTTGATATAAGCTTCGCAATAAAACAAGTCAGGTTTTTTCAAGATTTTCACGTTTAAAAAAAAAAAAACCAACTTATCCACTAAATATGTCGTCATCATTTTTCGCTCTGTTTTTCACAATTCCATTTTTTTCCTTATCTTCTTTGATTGTAAACTTCTAAGGCAGAGTCTAATTGATTAGAATAAGGATCCCCAAACAAGGGCCGTGAGCCATTTCCGGTCCGTGAACCATTATCGGCCCATGAAGCGGTTTCATACGGCCTTTCGATACTTCTACCAAAAATGCATTATAAAGTCGCAATCAATCAGTTTTTTCAACTCAGTTCTTATGTGATGATGCTGACTTAAGGGAAACTCCGATAGTTCTGACCACTATTTATATCAAAATGTGCTTCTATTTTCAGAAAATGAATCTAGTATTCTTTTAATTTTATTTTCAATAATAAGTTAGCATTTTTTTCAGCGCATCCAAAACTGTAAGATTCTCACTGGGTTTCTATTTAACTTCACACAAACCTATCTATGTAATCTATTGACTTGTTATATAAAGGAAAACCATACAGTAAAGTTTACAATCTTTGTGAAAATAAACCACTGGATATATATAACAAACACTATCGCTTGGTTGTCTTGTCATGACCAGCTACACGTAGCCAAGGCTAGCCTTACAAACTGACCAGTTTGTTAGAATTAGTCAGACACACGATCTATTTACTATTTGGGACAGGGAGGGGTGCAGATTAAAATGTTTTTTTTTTCTCGAGTTGGTTATCCTAATGCTTATAATCTATATATCTCGTAAGTATGAAGCGATAGGATTGATTAGATCTAGATTCGCTTATAGTAGTGTTGAGGAAGTGACGTATGCCTAACCCTAAAAACACAATCTCAAAGACACTCGTTTTTATTTTATATGTCAAGAATTTATTGTCTAATTTATTAAAAATAAATGTTTCTAAGCATTTAAATAAAAACAAATGGTAAAATGTTTACCATTACAACTTTTACGCAGAAATTAAATGTCAATAATTCAATTTGAAAAAATATCGGAGTTTCCCATAAACTCCTCTCGGCACTGTCTACATCCCCTAAACAGGGCCTCAATGTTTTGTTAGAGTACACTAGGTTTATAATATCTTCCGTAATTTTAGTTTTTTTTTTCTGTTCATTTTTTGTTATTCTATTTTAATAGGGGCCACCAAATTTACTTCACCTAGGGCCTCCAATTATTCAAAGCCGGCCAGCCCTAAAAACTTCGCACAAAGTTCCATTCAGTCTATTAAGGGATTTCCTAATAAATTGCAAAATATAAATACACATAAAATATTATTAGGACACGTATGGCCTATGTTTTTGCAATATTATATTATAAGAAAACATATTTCATGCCCAATATTATAGTGTAAGGAAGTAAAGACATTTTTCTCTTGTGCAATATTATTTTTTAAGAACATATATACCATGTGCAATATAATAATATATTATTAGGACATTTCAACTCAAGAAAACCTGGAAACTAGAACAGACGCAAAATAGAGAGGTGATATTCATAACAAAAGAATATTTGCATTTGATTAGTGTAACACAATTAGTAAAATCACTAAATTTAGAAACAATTCAGAACAGATGACTAAACAGTTAACTAAAGCAATAACATTTGAAACACTGAACCATAATTAACAAATTAAGAAAATACCTAATAAAATACTTAGAAAGACACAAAGATAAAGTTACAATTCTTTTTCCATATACTAGGATAAATTTGTAGTGGAGGGTTACTAATCCATAATGAAATTGCAACTAGGGATGGGTTGCCTGGGCATTGATTTGTTTTTACAAAAACACTTACAATAGTCTATTAGTGATACTCAAAGCTATTGAGATGTTTCGGAAGGAACGTTACAGGTTAAATCAGATTTTCAATAGATTTTAAAGTTTTTTGTTTTATGTAAACATGACGGACAGACCGACCAAAATACAAAACGCATAAAAATAAGCGTCCTTTATCCTGATGAAGACAAAAAATAAATAAAATCTGATTTTTTAAAACTTTTTGTATGAACTAGTTTAGTACCATCAGTTACTGCTGCTTGTCACGCTACTGCACGAAAGTCACTGCATAAAAAAATCCATTTAAAAAAAAAGGTGCTTGATATTTACATACAAAGTGCGTTTTAATTTTAGCAGCTAGTTGACCAGAAAAAAAAACAACTTTAACCAATATTTATATTTGTTGTGAACATCTCTTGTACATTTATCTGTATACTCTATTTAGCGATACTGAAAATACACAAAAAAATTATATTTCCTTGTTAACATATTTTAACATCGTCTCCCTTACATTTATGTATTGTTTTAGAATTGGTGTATTTTTATGAAAAAATCGCTTGCATAATTAATTTGATAAACTAAACGTAGCCGTTGCACCTAAACTTTGCAAGCCGCATCGCATGGTGAAATAATATTTTTCATTTCTTTTCTACTTTTTGAGATCTGATTGTGACAGACGGACATTTTGCACAAACCTAATAGCGGCTTTTCCCCTTACGGGGTCCGCTAAAAATTTGACACCAACAATTAGTTACATTAAAAAGAACGACTTACTTCTATGCATATCCCATCATCATTATCATACCAGACATTCTCTTTTTTCTCTCTCTTTCTCTCACTTTCTCTCTCAGTCTCTTTCTATTTCTATCGCTTTCTCTTTTCTTTATTTTCTTTTTCTATCTCGATCATTTTCTTTAATTCTCTCTCTCTGTCATTGTCTCATTCCTTCTCTGACTCTCTGGTCTGCCAACCACCACCGACCCCTCCCCAAAAAAAAAAAAAAAGGTGTGGTTAAATCGCATTTACACATCGTACCTGCGCCAGGTGAGCCAATAACCTCACAACGACCTTGCCACGTAACTCAGATACAAGTCACCTTCCCACATTTACATAAATCCCGTTTCCTTCCGGGTCACGCTTCAAACGATGTCCTAACAACGTCCTCACGTGTCCTCTTGGGAAAGTGGAGACAGGTTTAAATGTTTTTTGTTTTTTAAATTGGACATTTCAATATAGGTATGAATAAATGCAGAGATCCTCTTTACATATATATCTTTCTCTCTCTTTTATAAGACAATAATAGTGTTGACAGTTGCAGATTGACAACGTTATTATTAATCCTAATATCTTTAAAAAAAAACACACTCATTTAAAAACAGCTTCAGTTCTGAGGAAATAATACATAATTACACATACATGGACATGTATCTACTCATGATTAAGTTCTTTTCTTTATGCACCATATTTTGGATTAATCACTCACATATTATTCATAAGTTTAGAAACACTAGAAATGAGACATGGCCCTTTTGTCCCAAAACCTCTTTCGTATATTGCTTACTAGGAAAGGTTCAAACATTTCTACTAGTTCGAGTAATTCAAAGAAACAGCCATCGTGAGAAGAAACACAGGTTTACTTGTCTCCTCTGAGAGTTAACTCTATCTCTCCGTAATTATTGTCCTTGATCTGACGGAATTATTCATTTGCTCATTTGAAGTTCATTTAAGAATAAACTTCAATAACTTTGTAATCCAAAAAAAATATTTTTGACATAGAATTAAATGGCAATCCATGCTATTCTTATATAAAACAAAATAATGTTTATAACACAAACAAGAAAATAATTTAATGTGGTCAAATAAACGATGGTATCATCAATTAGGAGAGAAAGAGTTAAGCCACGCTCTTCCGTCCGTGGTCTAGCAAGGTATCAGTGTGTCTGTTGTCTTTGCTATCGGTGTCTTGTATCTCTTTTGTGATGGTAAAATCCCAAAATCCTGACACAAAGGGTGATTCTTTATTTCGAGGATCTTGTTAGCTTTTTTATAGATGTTTGTCTCAAACAACTGCCCAAATGGGGTTTGTATTTTGCCAATGATTTTGCTAGCAGCATTTAGGATTCTATAAAGAAAGTTTATTTTTATTTTTAATGCTCAGATTGCCATACCAGGCAGTGATATTGAAACTTAAAATATTGCAGATGTGAGCGTGATAAAACATAGCCAAGGCCTTTTCGCTAACATTAAACGAGGACAGTTTTCTTAGTAATCGTAATCTTTGCTGCCCTTTTTTACTGATATAATCAGTATTTGCAGTAAAATTTAGTTTATTGTCTAGGATAGTACCAAGGTATTTAAAGGTTTGCACAATTTCAATAGTCTCTCCAGCTACAGAAACAATATCATTTTCCTTCTTGTCCCTACGAAAATCGATTATCATTTCTTTGTTTTTTTTTTACAATTAATAATAAAAAATTATCTTTACAGTATTTTTCAATGTGTTCTATTTCTTTGAAATACTCTGAGAGCAGGGCAAGAAGAGCCGCATCATCAGCGAATTTTGTAAAGGAGCAACAAGAACTATCGGATTGAAAATCATTGGTGTACAAAATGAACCACAATGGCGATGTCACAGCCCCCTGGGGCGCCCCTGTGTTAACTATGCGTTCATTAGAAATAACATTGTTTACCCTAACCCTCTAAGCTCTCTGGGTCAAAAATTCATTAGCCCATAGTATTATGTATGGACTAATCTTCAACGCTTTCATCTTTTCAATGAGTAAATGAAGTTGTATAGTGTTAAAAGCTGATGAGAAATCAATAAAGAGCAATCTTACATAAGTGTTCGGTAAGTCCAGATGTTTGTAGACACAGTTTAAAATAATTAGGATGGCATCGTCTACACATTTACCATTTTTGGTAAGCAAATTGTAAAGGGTCTAACTTATTACAAAGATCATTCAGAAGAAACATAAGTACAATTGTGCAAAGTTTCAACCTGACTCAAGAATGGGACGTGGGAGAAATAACGTGTTCCAACTTTCTACCAGACAGAGAAAACAGAGTAGGTTAATATAAGCTTTGTACAAAAATAAAGATTAATAATGCATTGCTTTCAATTAAAATAGGAGAATTTTTTTGGTTTTATCTAGTAGAAGATTACATGGCCAAGAAAACACAAAAGACAAAACCTTAAATTACATGTTTTCACAACAATTAATGTTAACCACTAGCGGATCCAGAACTTTGGAATGGGGGGGGGGCGATTTTTTTCAAAACCCTAACCCTAACGCCCAGTAAACCCTAACCCTACGCATAAACGTGCATACAGCGCGCGCGCGCACACACACACACACACGCACACACATATATATATATATATATATATATAAATATGAGAATAAAAAAGCAGCATTTCTCAACCTTCGGCGAAAAACAAAACAACTGGGGCAGCGCTATAAAGTTCTCTGGTGAAGTTCGGGGCGAAGCCCCGACGCTATAAGCGTTTTCTTGCTTTTTTCACTGCAGAAACGCATTCTCCTGACAAGTACAGCTCATTATTCATCAATGGAGTTCGGGGCGAAGCCCCGACGCCATAAGCGTTTTCTTGCTTTTTTGACTGCAGATACGCATTCTCCTGACAAGTACAGCTCATTCTTCACAATGTAGTTCGGGGCAAAGCCCCGACGCCAAAAGCGTTTTCTTGCTTTTTTCACTGCAGAAACGCATTCTCCTGACAAGTACAGCTCATTATTCATCAATGTAGTTCGGGGCAAAGCCCCGACGCCAAAAGCGTTTTCTTGCATTCTTCTCTGCAGAAACGCATTCTCCTGACATCTACAACTCATTACCCATAAATGAAGTTTGGGGCGAAGCCCCGACGCCAAAAGCGTTTTCTTGCATTCTTCTCTGCAGAAACGCATTCTCCTGACATCTTCAACTCATCACCCATAAATGAAGTTCGGGGCGAAGCCCCGACGCCTAAAGCGTTTTCTTGCATTCTTCACTGCAGAAACGCATTCTCCTGACCTGAAGCTTATTATTCATACTATTAAAATACGACCTTTCGAATAATGTTGTACTTGAAAAATATTCTAATTTGAATTTATAGACCCATAATACATTGCAAATAAAACCGATTTGTTCCTTGAAAAGATAGGATACCCCACGTATTTAGATTTTTGCTTTGAGGATCGCCGCCGAAAAAGAACTTATTCGATAAATAGTATTCAAGAAAACTCTAGCATAAATTGTGAGTTTTAGTCCCAAATTTATTTAGCTACAAAAATATCAGATTGAGTAAAGGTTGGGAAAAGGCGACTATGAAAACGTTATTTGAGTTTAGAACTTATCTCAATCCTGACTCTTATACTGAAAAATTTCGTTTGAATTCTAACTTTTCCAATGCAAAGTCTTTCTTAAAATACTTATGATAACTTCATGTGAAATTACAAAAACTCTGTCTGGAAATGGGAATGGCGGTAGAGTGAAAACGATTAATCCTCGCTCCTTTACTAATTTCTGCTAAAGATTGCATTTGGCATTTAAGAATAGGTATGAGGCGACTCGATATAAGAATTTAATTTATAGTATATATAAATTATATTAGTGACAGATTTTTTAAATTTTGTAATTTCTTAACTATAATACAAAAAGAAAAAGTATTGATTTGTCCGATGGGGGAAATGCGATTGCATGTATCGCCCCTCCCACCTGGTACAACCCTTTTTCATTTAAATTTACTAATGATACAATTTGAGATTAGAGTGTGGTACGACATATTTACAATGGGTCACATATCAATACGTAGTTTATATTATATAGATATTCAACTAATTTTATTCACAAACTATGATTCACCACAAAAATAGGACCGCCCCCCCAGCACTCAGAGGGCTAGAGTGGGGAGGGCAGTACATGCAATCGCCCCCCCCCCTCACCCCACCGAATCGGCCAAAATACCAGAAAGGGAGCGACATAATATAAAATTTTTATATTAATTCAACTAATTTTGTTCACAAACTATGATTTCTCAATAAAAACGGACCGCCCCCCCCACTCAAAGGGTTTAGGTGGGAAGGGCAGAAGAGGTATTCGTCCCCTCCCCCCACCAATCGGCAAACAGGGAACGACATAATATAAAGATCGGTTAAAATATCAATAACAAGTTACAAGGATATAAATATTTAATTGATTTTGTTAGCAGGCTGTGATTTCTACCAATAAATTGGACCGCCCCCCCCACTCGAAAGTTAAGTGGGGGGGGGGGGCGGGATTGATACCATCGCCCCCTCCCGACCCCACCAAATCGGCCAAGATACTAGAGGGGGGGCGAAATAATCTAAAAATAGGTTGAAATATAAATAATTAGTATATATTTTTAACATAAGTGTAACAACACTAGTGCCAGATGTGACAACATTTTGGTGGTATGATGTGTTGTTATGCCGGGGATTTTACTTGAATTCAGTAGTTAACAAAATGACGATCTAGACTCACAAATTAACGATTCTTTGATAAAACAAAACTCTGGAACTTTAATAAATACAACGTAAGTACAGTTTATGTACAAATTACAAATCAATGAATATGGAACATATTACAAAGGCTTTTCAAACAGAGCTCCTAGAAACGTGACTAGCTACAAGAACATTATTTTATCGACTGACTTTACTTTCTTACTACCGCCAATTCTCTGGCGCTAACTCTTTTCAAAAATGTCTTTGTTTAAATTCAAATCAACCAATAGATTTCAAACATACTAATTATGTCCCTTGGGTAAATCCTGACTTGAATGTCAAGTGTCTAAATTTGAGGATTAAATCCCGAGACTCATGTCGAGGGCTTATATTACTTTCAAAAGTGAAATGTACAAACAATTCTATAATGTAATCTGTGACATATTACCCCCCTCTCCATTTAGCATTTGTATGGTAATAGAAATGCTCATATGTATTAAAATGATTTAAATATACACAAAATACCATACATGAAACTATAGAAAAATGGTTGAGGTAACATATGACAAGATAAAGTCAACTTGGAGATAACAACAATAATAGAAAAATGTAAATGCAGTGAATAAAATTATTGATGATTTTGAATACCTGTCTCACTATTCAAGTGGTTATGAAAATGAGACAATGCTTGTCATGAACAATATCAAAAGTTGTACAAAGTATAATACTTGGATAAATTAAATCTTGAATTGAATGAGTTACTTCTCTTCATGGTGCTTCATGATAAAATTAAAATATGACATTATAACTCATTTGGTTAGTACTAATGTGAAAATGTGTACATGGAAAAATATATTGCATATGAAAAATTGACATAGAAAAAAATGATGTATACATGACAATCTTCTGAAAAAATAATACTCAATGTGAAATAAATCTCAACATGTGTGAAGCAATGAAAAATTCCAATTGTCTGTCATGTATCTGTACTATTATAATAGGATATATGCAATAATATTCGACCTGAAATAAAATGCTCATGATTTAAAAATTAAAATGTCTGATGCATGTCATATGCAAAGATGCTGAAACATAATAAACAAAGTATCTTGAATGAGTGACCTTCCTCAGTGGGTTGCTTGGTGCTGAAATAAATATAACATCTGATATAGAACTCCTGTGGAAAAAGTGAGTAAACAAATTAATTGATTAAGTACAACTGAATACTGTTCTTCCTTGACGAGTATGAATGATAATGGATCAAGTGACACTACATATGCTATAGTACATATGTAAAGTAGAAATGTTAAGTTCGAAACCCTTCTGAATTGCCGACATGGATGTGCATTTTCTAAACTTGAAGAAAAGGTCTTTCAGTTTATGAAGCTGTTGACTCCATGTCATAATGATCTCAAAGATAATGTCTGATTGAACCGCGTTTGAGTTTGGTGAAAATAAGAACTGTCCGAAACCAAAACTCAATTTTCTGGTTGATGAACTTTGACGCTGTAGAACAATGATAGCAGAATGCTTTGCATTAGAATGTTCAATAGAGCAATGTTGAAGAAGTTCATTTGTTCCTTTCTGAAGAAAAGTTGCCCCTTGAGTAGAAGGAGGATGAAACTTGGTGTTGTCAATGTTGTTGCTCTCTGAGTTGTTTTCAAATTGCAGTACTGGAAATGTTTCAGAAACACCGGTAAAGAAATCTGCATGGTCTGGAAACACTTTAGCGTCCTTCGCTTTCTGTAGTGCTATGTCATCCAGAGTGATGACCTTGGGAATGTCAATTTGATTTGATGCTGGTAATGAAACATCTATCTCAGGAATGGGTGTTGATGATGTTTCTTCTTCTTCCTCAGGAATAGTTGCTAAGCTTGTAAAATGTTCAACTTCTGCTTTGATGTCTTCATTATCTGTTTCATGGTAATGTTCAAACATATGAACATGAAATACTTTGGTAACCTTGTTGACATTGATTTCATAAAGCAGGTTGGAAATCTTTCTGGTGATGGTAAATGGACCTTGCCATTTGTAGAATAGCTTGTTACTCCAATCTGGTAACAGTAAATTGATTTGATCTCCTTGAGCAAAATATCTTGATTTCATGTGTTCATGTAATATTCTTTGACTTCCAATGTTCATGGTTGTAATGGCTTCTTGAGTTGACTCACATTCTTTCAAATGAGGAATACTTGTATGAGTGGTAGAGTCAGATTGAATAGTTTCACTTTTGTCTGGTATAGCCAAAGTTGATTGAATATAAGTATCTGCTTCTGGTTCATGAGACTTGTCTTGATTGTAGCAAAAATATTCAATGCATATCATAGTATTTGATGCAGATGTAGTCTTATTCAAGTCTTGATGTATGAAGTCATCATGTGTGAAATATGACTTGTCTTGATGGACTTCAGTTTGACCAGTTAGAGTTTTTGTATCATTGCTAGAGACTCTGGGCATGTCGTCAAATTCGGACGTGTCGTTTTCATCTTCTTCTGGTATGACTGCAAGACATGAAATGGCTCTTTCATTTTGTTCTTCAAAGTTCAACAATGGACATTCGGGAATTGGAGGTGGACTTATGACCGGTAGGGATGGGCTTGATGTAACTGGGGGTGTCCATGTTGAGTGTTCTTGATTGTTGCTGGCTACTGGACTAGTAACTGGTTCTGTTGTATTCTGCATAGCTTGAGTAACTGAGGTAGCCGTGTGATTATTTTGGCTAACTTGTTCAGGTGCCAAACGTTCTTGTTGTCTGGACATGGATCTTGTCATTACTGCCAAACATTTTTGACCTTGCTCTATGGCGTTTGTACATTCAGCAAGTTCTTGAGGAGTGCATTCTTTAACTCCTTCTATGTTTCCAATGATTAGGTCCACTGGTAGATTGGGTGTTACTAATGCTTTTGTTTGACCACTGAAGAATGGTGTAGTAACATAAATGATGGCTTCAGGTAACTTGCTGACAGTTCCGTTGAATGCAGTGACTTGGACGTGGTTGCCTGTGAAACGGTTTGCGTGTACGAAGCGTTCATGTACTAATGTGGACGTGCTTCCGGTGTCACGAAGAACTTCCACCTTCTTGTCTCCTACAAAGCCTGGATAAAACTTGAGACCATTGGACTTTGCAATGACTGTCATAGTTGAGTGCTCATTGTAATAGCTTCTGTTTGGCATATATTGTGGTCTGGAGTCCTGTGAATGACTTCTGTAGCGAGGTTTGTTGTTATCTGGTTTATTGTTTCCAGGTGCTTTGTTGAGATTGTATTGCTCTCTATTGCTGTATCTTTGAGTTGGTGATGTGGGTCTATCAAAATTTTGATTTTTGGAGACTGCCTGTTTTTTCCAACATTCATGAGTTTGGTGACCCTTTTTATGACAATATGAACATTCTGTGGTTCTGCTGCGGCATTGAGACGTGAAATGCCCTAGTTTATGACATTTGTTGCATTTGACTTTGTCATCTGACTTATATCTTGCATTTTTGTCTTGAGCAAAGCAGACAAAATTTTCTTCAACAGATGGTTTGACTGACTTGTTTGGATAGGCTGCTCTATATTGTCTGATGATCTTGGTTAATGTCTGGATATCAGTAGGATTTCTCTCTATAATGTAGGATTGAATATCTTCTGAGTGAGCATGGGTGATGTTGTCGATAATAATATGTTGACGAAGAGCTTGGTAACTTTCTTCTATTTTTGCCATGGATACCCATCTATCAAACCACATTGACATATTAGCTACAAAAATTTGAGGATCATCATTTTGCTGTGGCCTTTCATTATAGAATTTCTTTCTATAGTTGGCTGAAGTTGCTCCGTATTGGCGCAGTAGAGCTTCCTTGATATCAGAGTAAGTGCTGCGTTCATTGATGGACAGTTGTGAGCAAATGTTGACAGCTTTGCCAGTCAAAAGGGTGAGGAGTGAGCTCGACCAATGTGCTTCAGGTAGACCGGATGTTGTAGCTATTTCTTCAAATCTTATGAGATACGAGTCCATATTGTCAATGTTTTCGTTGAAAGCCGATATTTTGTTCATTAATCTGTATTTGTCAAACATACTTGAGTGACTTTGAATTGGAATGCTTTCTTTATTTTGCCTTTCGAATTCCATTTTTTCTTTTTCATGTTGTCTTTGCTTTTCGGCGTCTTGCCTTTGTTTTTCAGATTCTTGCTCTTGATATTCTTTTTCTTCTTGTCTCTCTGCCCACTGCCACTGGTCTGACTTTGGGATTTGCTTTTCTTTGGCTAATTCTACCAATTCGAAGAATCGTTGTGTTCTAGCACTGGAAGCCATATTTAATTTTTTTGTTAGTTTCTTGTATTGGAGCAAAATGTTCGATATCTGGATTTTGGCTTTATCTCAGATATAATAAAATAGATCTAGTGACAAAGTTCTTGAAGCCTCAATTTGCTAATAAATTCTTGACAGTAGACTTGTAGTTACTGGAGTCGTATGATTGATATATAGATCTATTGAGCCGATGTACTTTTTACTGGTTTAACAGTTGGTTAAATCTGGTCTTCTGTTTACTTTGTGCTGCACAAATGATTATTTACTTCTTTATAATGCCAGTTATTTGATTTACTGGTCTTTTTTATAATGCCAGTTATTTGATTTACTGGTCTTTTTTATAATGCCAGTTATTTGATTTACTGGTCTTTTTTATAATGCCAGTTATTTGATTTACTGGTCTTTTATATTGCCAGTTATTTGCTTTACTGGTCTTTTTTATACTGCCAGTTATTTGCTTTACTGGTCTTTTATATTGCCAGTTATTATGTATATTGGTCTTATTCCTTTTGCCAATTACATATATTAATAGATTTCGTGAGTTAGACGTAACTCTAACGAAAATCTTTATAAAAGAATTATCGATAACCAACTGACCTGTTAAACACAGAAATTCTGTTAAATAAGAATGAAGTTCCTTTGAAGAGTTTAGAAATTGGTCCCAGATCTTGAATAAATTTCGTTAAAAGTTGTCCATGAACTTTTATTTGTCGGAGAGTGCCAATGTAACAACACTTGTGCCAGATGTGACAACATTTTGGTGGTATGATGTGTTGTTATGCCGGGGATTTTACTTGAATTCAGTAGTTAACAAAATGACGATCTAGACTCACAAATTAACGATTCTTTGATAAAACAAAACTCTGGAACTTTAATAAATACAACGTAAGTACAGTTTATGTACAAATTACAAATCAATGAATATGGAACATATTACAAAGGCTTTTCAAACAGAGCTCCTAGAAACGTGACTAGCTACAAGAACATTATTTTATCGACTGACTTTACTTTCTTACTACCGCCAATTCTCTGGCGCTAACTCTTTTCAAAAATGTCTTTGTTTAAATTCAAATCAACCAATAGATTTCAAACATACTAATTATGTCCCTTGGGTAAATCCTGACTTGAATGTCAAGTGTCTAAATTTGAGGATTAAATCCCGAGACTCATGTCGAGGGCTTATATTACTTTCAAAAGTGAAATGTACAAACAATTCTATAATGTAATCTGTGACAATAAGTAATAAATTCGTATACAAATTGTGTGAATCCTATACTAAAGTTCGCCCCTACCGCCCCCCCCCTGGATCCGCCAGTGATGTTAACATTGTTCAGAAATTGTTCAAACTTGATGATCATTAGGTGTCTATTGTCCTCTGGTGTAGGCACATGTACTTACACATGTGTTACATATGCCAAACAATAACCAAGTCCTTGAAATCAGGATTCTTTCGAAAGGAACTGTCTTTAGTTTCTATGGAAGCCCAAATAATTCCGAAAAACATAGTGCTAATTGTTTTTCTTGGTGCGTTTACCAACTACAAGCATGAATTCCTATTGGAACTGTTTTTATGTACAACAAAGTGTACTTAGAGCTGGGCTAATCAATGCAAACAAATGTTCCTGTACATCACTCAGTCATTATCACGTTGTGTATAAATCATGTGTCCTGCGCCATTGCATACAGGCTGAAAGGTCCAAAGGAACTTTATTACCATGACCGCTTTTTTCCAAATCACTTGTAGAGAAACCTCCCCATGTTGACAGACCGGCACCGGTTTCCAGATGTTAACTTGTCATAAAAAAAAGTTTGAGGCTAAACAACATCGCACTGACCTCACAAGGAAGTTAGTGGACTGGATATAAGTTGATTAGGATTTCTAGTATGTCTGTTCTGGCGATAATGAAATACCGAAACTACCAATCTCCACCAGTTGACTTTGAGAGGTCCTAGAGATCTGTTAGAATCACCACAGACTAAAAGGATGAAATATATATCTGTAAGAAATCATTTATTTAAAAAGTGTCAAATTAATCTACACGTGCCTCACCAACCTTGATTGTCATCATCATCATCTTCAAACTCCATTAGAGTGAGGGCTTGAGAGGCTCAAATCCTCTCTAGCAAAAGCCCTGGACAGAAACCCTGCTGTCTTGCGTAGTGCATAAATGTCGCCATACAGGTCGAGAATTTTGGGTTTCCCAGACCTGTCGAGACGGAGATCAGCAAGTCTGGGGCAGTCAAACAGAATATGAGGCACGGTTTCCTCTTCGTCCCCGCAGCGGGGGCACCGTGAATCAAAATTTGGCCATAGTCGCGAGAAATATGAGCTAACAGGACAGTGGTCTGTCCTGCACTGTGCTATAATAGCTTGCCCAGGCCTGGACAGCCTCCACCACGGGGAGGTGCGGTCAGGGCGCCTCATGCGCTCCTAGACTCCACGGGCTTTTTGGGACTTGTCCCAGCACTCAAACCACTTTTTCATTTCTGTTTTTTGTATTATAGATAGGGCTTGATGAACGCTTACAGCCTGATCAGTGGGTGGAAATTGCCCTCACTGGTGGGCCAAAGAGTCTGCAATTGTATTGCCAGTCACACCTATGTGACTCGGTACCCACTGCATTATTACAGGGGTGCCATAGCGTTATTTAATGTTATGTGAAGCCATGATGACAGTATTGATATTGGGGGGCCATGGTCCGAGGCTTTGCAAAGCCTGTAGTACAGAGTTTGAGTCAGTGACCACAACAATATGTGTTGCCCTCAAGTGTTTCTCGCCGAGTTGAGAGTCAATGACTTTTAAGGCTTCACAGACTGCCATGATCTCCGCATCAAAACTGCAAACACTACCACATGGTCCAAAGATTTTGACTGTGTAAGAGCCAAGAAAGTCGTTGTAGGCTTCATAGCCTGCTCTTCCAGAATCTATTGATGCCGACCCATCAGTGCATGCAAAAATAGCTCTGGGCTTAAAGGTATTAATGGTCTCCAGAGCTAGGATTTAAAGGTCGCTAGATGAACGGCTTTGCATAGTGGCATTAGGGTCTACTAATTTCAAGCGTATGTCTGGGGTCTTTGGGCGACACCAAGGGGGAAAGGGATGAAAGCGTGGAATGTTTTGTCGGTTGGTGGAGAGGCCAGCTTCATCGGATAGTCTAGTGGCATGATGCATAAAAGACTGCATCTGGATACGTCTTCTGCATCTCTGCACCTTGATTGTAAATTTCACTATATATATTTTTTTTCTTTTTTTTTTTAATTAGGCTACCTCAGTTTTTTAGCCTTTGACGTCAGTTGTCGAGTTGTTTACATTCTAGGAATCCTTGGACTTTTGCCACTTTTCTTTGTCTCATTTTTGGGCTCTGCCTCTTTTTGGGGCTTTTGGACTCTTTATTGGGCGATTTTTTTTCCAATATATATATATACACTCATACGTAGGACCAATTTGTACGAATGCTCTATCTTCAATAGTGCTATTAGAGCATGGAATGAGTTGCCTGAGCTAGCCAGGAAAACCAGTGACTTGGCAGAATTTAGGTCATTGGTTAATATGCATGACTAAATGCATGAAGCGTAGGACGTAATCATCTTTTTTGAAGTAACGTCTGTATCATATAACATAAGATAAAATACGTACATAGGCCTCCAAACATTTATATTGTTTCTTTTATTTTTTCTTCTTATGTGACAATTTTTGATTTCCTCCTTTGAGATTCGGAGCATTACTCCCTCGTCCTCAAGGTGTCAATCATGTCTGCCAGAGTCCGTATCTGGAATCTGGGGAGTGTCTGCTTTGCGACAATTTCTCTGTGACTGTCTTTTAGTCACAGGGGTCTATTAGAGTCGTACAGAAAAGTTTTTTTTTTCTTTTCCTTTTCTCTTTCCATCTCTTTCTTTTTCTCTTTCTTTTTCTCTTCCTCTTTTCTCTTTTTTCCTCTTCCCTTCTTTCTTTATTTTCCAAATAGAGTATTTGTCTGTAGACTACACTTTTACCTTTTACCTTTACCTATCCCTTAGTCTGTTGGACCGTTGGGGCACCAGGCAAGATTTGTCGACCGTCTTTCTCCATTCCTCCCTTTTTTTTGCCTTGTTCAGAACCTCTCTCAATGGCAGGCCTGTCCATTCTTTAATGTTGTCCTCCCATCGCTTTTTCTGTCTGCCTCTTCTTCTTTTCCCTGGCACTGTTCCCTGAAGAAAGGTCTTTGCGAGCCCCGTAGATCTTGTAATGTGGCCAAAGGTTTTAAGCTTTCGTTTTTTCACAATAGTAAGCAGGTCGTCATGGGCTCCGATCGCTACAGTAACCCTGTCTCTGATTTCTTGGTTTGTGATGCGGTCTTTGAATGTGATGCCTAGGATCCTTCTGTAGCATCTCAATTCCATTGCTAGGATCCTCCTCTCAAGCTCTGCATTCAACGTCCACGACTCACAAGCATATAAAAATGTGGCCATGACCAGAGAGCGCATCAGTCATATTTTGGTGCCGAGGGCTAAGCCCTTATCTTTCCATATTATTTTAAGTTTTGAAAGGGCTGCTGTGGACTGTGCTATTCGGGCCAATAATTCGGGTTTTGTTCCCTCATCTGAGACAATAGCTCCGAAGTATTTGAAGCTGTTAACACTAGTTAGCTTTTCACCTCCAATACTGATGCCTCTTTTAAAGCCCTGATGGCCATTGGTCATAATTTGAGTTTTTTCGGCATTTATTTGCATGCCATATGCTGCGGAAGTCTTGTCAATGCGCATCACCAGGTCAGCTAGTTCTTCTTCTGTCCCTGCTAGGCCGTCAATGTCATCTGCGAAGCGCAAGTTAGTAATTCTTCTTCCTCCAATGCTAACAGTACCTTCATAGCCCTCGAGGGCATCTTCCATTATCCTTTCAAGGAAGATATTGAAGAGTGTTGGTGACAGTAGGCAGCCTTGTCTTACTCCAACTGTGGTTTTGAACCAGTCCCCAATATTATTGTTGAAGTACACCGCACTGGTGGCCTCCTTGTAGAGGTTCTGGATAACTTTGATTATGTTTTTATTAATGTTGTACTTTTCCATTGTCGCCCAGAGTGCTCCGTGCCATACTCGATCGAAAGCTTTCTTGAAATCAATAAAGACATGGAAAAGATTATCTTGGTGTTGGAGATATTTCTCACAGAGTATTCTGAGGTTTAGGATTTGCTCTGTTGTGCTGCGACCTTGTCTAAAACCTGCTTGTTCTTCTGATATGATGTTGTCTGCTATCGGTTTTAGCCGGTTTAATATGATTTTTAACAGAACTTTGCTGAGATGACTTATGAGGCTGATGGTGCGATAGTTTTGACAGAGTTGTAAGTTGCCTTTCTTTGGAAGGGTTATTATGAGTGATTGGGTCCAGGGTTTGGGCCAATCTCCTGATTGCCAGATCTTGTTGTAAATCATATAGAGTGCGTTTATCATAGTTTCTCCTCCCGCCTGAAGAAGTTCGCCAGGAATGTTGTCAACTCCGGCCGATTTTCCCTTTTTCAGGGCTTTTACTGCTGCTGCTACTTCCGAGCGAAGAATCGGATAGTCGTCAATGTTGGAAACTGTCGGGACATTTAGTATCTCTGGATCTCCTGAGATTTCAAAGTTATACAACTCTGAACAGTATTCCATCCATCTTTTCAACACATCTTTGTCCTCGGTTAAGCATTTGTTGTTTTTGTCTTGTATTGTGTTGGTTCTTCCATGCTTTGAAGTAGTGAGGTCCTTTACTAATTGGTACGCTTTTTTGCTGTTGTTTCTATTAAGTCCCTGTTCAATTTCTTGACACTTATTCTCTATCCACTTTTTCTTCGCTTCTTTCATTCCCTTTCTAATCCGTTTGTTGACGCTTTTGTATTCTTGGACATATTTTGGGTCGGACAGCTTTTTCCCTTTAAGCTCCCGTCGCTTGTCACAGAGTTGGAGTATATCCTCTGTTACCCAGGGTTTTTTGGGCGGGCGGAGCTTCCCTAATATTTCCAGGGATGTATCTGTGACTGCTGTGTTTAGCATATTGACTTGCGTATCGATATCCTGGTCATTGGAGTCCAAGATGTTGAGGGCTGCAAAGCGTCCTCCTACTTGTGCCTAAGGGGGTATTGGAAAGGGGTAGTACCTTTGATGGTCCGGCATGCTGCACCTTTAGGTGGACGGCCTCACTGGTCCCCTTCCAACCCCTAAATCTCTCACATGTGGCTCCAAGCGCCATGCCCTGGAAAACCGCTTCAGCTGGCGGACTAAACCATGTGAGGGGGTGGTGATAACATGGCACCACTGGGCGAAAGGCCTTCTAGATTAAGGTCACCGGCCAGGGCGGAAGAGTCCCAGGATGGACTACAACGGCCACGTGTTCAGGACCAAGGCGATCCACCTAATTGGAGGCATTCGGCTGTGGTCAGCATGGAGAGGGATGGGCGCCGCCATGCAAGTAAATAGCCCTTGTTACACCAAATGAGATGATGACCGTTAATAAACCCATACCGGCTCGGCCGTCGCCCGGGTTACCAAGAGCCGCGCCTACCGTTACAGACCAGGGCGGGGGTGAGAAGTATACTACTGGTCCATGCAAAACTAAAATAAATACCAGAAATAAAATCACCATAGGAACATGGAATGTGAGATCACTAAGAGACGAAGGAAAAGTTGAAGAGCTCACACATGAATTTAACCGACTCCGTTTCAACATCATAGGACTCTCTGAAATGCGCTGGAAAAACATAGGTGAAACAACAACAGAAGATGGCCATAAACTGTACTACAGTGGACTACCAGATGTTCAGGAACAAGGAGTAGGATTTCTTGTACACAGGAACTACAACAACTGCGTTGTGAATTGTTACCCTATATCCAGTCGACTCATCTCCATACGTTTAAAGGCATCATTCTTCAATATCACCATCATTCAAGCCTACGCTCCTACATCAACATATGACGATGAGGCAGTAGAAGAGTTTTATGATCAATTACAGGAAGTGGTCAATAAGGTCCCGAAAAAGGACATCCTTGTTGTACAAGGAGACTGGAATGCCAAAGTAGGAAGTGACTCCTATCAAACCTGGAAAGGCACTTGTGGAAAATACAGTAACCTCTCAACCAAAGAACGAGGTCAAAGACTATTAGAATTTGCGAAATACAACAATCTCTTACTGGCTAACACACTAGGATGCCACAAAAAAAATCGCGTATAACCACATGGCACAGTCCGAACGGAGAGCACCACAACCAGATCGACTATATCATGGTGCAACAGCGTTTTAAGACAAGCATCCATACAGCTAAAACAAGAAGTTTTCCTGGAGCTGACATTGGAAGCGACCATGACCTTGTTATGATGACCCTTAAAGTACACCTAACAAAAGTAACAAAACAAGGACCTACCAGGATAAAATTTGACCTGGACAAGCTGAAAGACCCCCAAGTAGACTACACTAACATGTACAATATAGACAATGATGGTAGAGAATAATTAGTGTAACATTGGTAAAGCAATAACATACAAGTTATTAAAAACAAAAGCAACTATGTACATGAATATTAACTTTTGAAAGTACAACACTTTATACAAATGCTTGTTATGATTGAAGTTCAATATAAGAACAACAGAAGAAAGACAGTGCTTAAATATGTAGAGGGAGTCTGCTCTTGTTCTTCTTCTTCTTGTTATTAGTTTAGAGTTATTTTCCCTTTTCCTTTTTCTGGGGTTCTCACGTGTTCGCTTCTTGATTTCTTACTTTGTTTCCGTTCTTTGACTTGCTGGCTTAATGCTTCATTTCAATTTGGTTTTCTGTTGAATCAAATCAAGTCTTTCGTTTCATCCTTCCAAACTCGCTCGTCCTTGAATATCAACTCTTTGGCTTGTCTCTACAGTCACAAGGTCAAGTTGTGGCCCACGTGGACGCGTACTATCCTTAAATTGTCTTAATCTTAGTCAATTTCAAGGGGCGGCCACTGCTTTAAAAAAAAAAATTGGGGATACTAGCTTTTTTTTTAGAATTACATGGTTACTTATTGAAAAAACCTCTTTAAATATATAAAAAGGATTATTTGGAATATATATTAATACACATGCATACACCACACACACACACACACACACACATACACACACACACATACATACATACATACATACATATATATATATATATATATATATATACATATATATATATATATATATATATATACATATATATATATATATATATATATATATTATTATATATATATATATTTCTTTTAGTTAATGGACAATCTTGATATATTTATGTAGTGCTAAATTGTTTCACTTTGCGTACTATGATTTGTTTTTAAAAATGATTCATCATATTTTCCACTCCATTCAGTCTTTCTATTCTCTAATTAAAGTTTCTTATGTTTAGATATAGTACTTAAATTCTTATACATGCAATTGACTTGTACATAATGTACATTGAACATCATTTTTTTATTATTTTATTTTACATTTTCTATCCTACATTGTATAATTCTTCTGTATATCTGATCAACTTCATATAAGTATCACATACTCTGCTAAGAAAATCAAGTTCATATCTTATAATTTTTTTTATACCTTTTGCTTGGGGTATTTTGTTTTAAAATATTGCTAGATCTATGTTTTCCTTGGCCAGACTGTTGGCATTTAAAATGTTCGACAGAGTTTCTCTCACAGTGGTGAAGTTTGGACACTACCCAAACACACACACACACACACACATATATATATATATATATATATATATATATATATATTAATTGTGTACTAATTGTATTGTAATTGTATTTAACTGATAGCATATTAAAATTGATAACAATTATTAAAAAAAAATATATGCAAACAAAAATGTCTATATTGTTATGACCCTATTGGCGGCGCAAAAGGGTTGACTATAGGCCCAGCTGACACACACGTGAATCACTCAGGTCAGCGGGGCCATGGACAAGGGACAGTACTACGATTACACGCAAATATGACCAATGTTATGGTCATGTGATCGAAAGCCTGCGTGTACGAGTGACACAGTGTGTAGGAAAGCGGCAGTTCAAGACCGGAGAGCATCGAGACCGGGACTGTTAGTCGGCCATGAAGTCGGTCCTGGTCGAGTCCTCAGGTGTTGATGTACGAGTCCAGAAAGAGAGACAGTAGAGTTTTGTACGGTGATGTACAGAGTGACATTTTAGTTGTTGATGTGTTTGATGCCAATTGTCTAGTATTGGCTGTTACCTACTTATTCACTCATTATTAAAGTACCCGATATTGTGAAGCTCTTGTTGTCAAGTTCTTGATGTGTTGATGTATTGTGTTGTGTTTAGCAGTGTTTACGGAAGGCCTGATGATTAAGGGAGAGAACGTAACACTGGTGTCTTGAAGTGGGATTTCCTATGGCTTCTGTAAAACTGCTAGATGAACTGAATCTGAAAGAACTGAAACAAGAGCTGAAATGGCGAGGACTGAAGTACTACGAAAGGAGCAACGAAACTCTTAAAGTACGTCTCCGGCAAGCCCTAGTGGATGAAGAGGAAGATCCGAACACGTACCTCTTTGAACTCAAACCCGATGTTGTAGAGCTCTTGATCACCTTTCAAGAGCAGATGTTGGCTGGCTTTCAGAATGTGATCAAGGGTGACTCGCAGAAAGAGACAGGTGAAGAAACAAGAGAAGAGACCAATAGCTCAACCAACGCTTTTGCTGTAGACGTATCTGATCTGAGTGCCTCCATCAGCCAGACAGAACATGACAACGTTGTGTCTTTCCCCAAGCTCGTAGCTGAGGACATTAAAGACATCTGTCAATCTGCCAGTGTTGATGCGAGGAACTCGAATCCTGGTGGCTGCACCCAGCTGTTTGGCAAGAACTTTGTGTGTCGAGCTTTGCAGGGAGAACGCCAACTCCAAGGAACCCATCGGCAAGTTCTGCACCCAGCAGACGTTTGTCCAGCTGACGAGACCAGAATGAGAAGCCCTGGTGATGGTAAAGTAAGTGAACTGGAGCCTGATGCTGAAGATGAGGGACCTTCGCAAGTGGAGTGCTGCCAACTTGCTCCACTAGTTTGCCCTCCGGGTAAGCCTGAAGATGATGTGTGCCACAATTTCCCCTCCTGTGAACCTGAAACCCAACCCCCAAGTCTTTCTCTTCAAAGCCCTATGAAGAAACCTGTTAGGCCAACGATCTTGGTGACCCCTGTCCTGACATATCCCTCCCCATGTGTTAAGTGGCTGCTTTCGGTAGTGAGCGACCAAAGAAGGCGACGTTTGCTGAGTCCAAAGTGCAGTGCGATGCAACCAAGACGTCAATGCAACCAGGTGAAGGTCAACTGGAGCAGGAGAAAGAGACATACGCTGACTACAACACAGATGGCTCCATCGAGATGGCAGTATAAGCCCATTGTCGCCCCCACCGATAGACCTCCTCCTGCATCGATTCATCTCCACTGCCCATGTCGTGAGATAGATTTTGTCCGGGACGGACAAATCTGAGAAGGGGGCAGTGTTATGACCCTATTGGCGGCGCAAAAGGGTGGACTATAGGCCCAGCTGACACACACGTGAATCACTCAGGTCAGCGGGGCCATGGACAAGGGACAGTACTACAATTACACGCAAATATGACCAATGTTATGGTCATGTGATCGAAAGCCTGCGTGTACGAATGACCGTGTGTAGGAAAGCGGCAGTTCAAGACCGGAGAGCATCGAGACCGGGACTGTTAGTCGACCATGAAGTCGGTCCTGGTCGAGTCCTCAGGTGTTGATGTACGAGTCCAGAAAGAGAGACAGTAGAGTTTTGTACGGTGATGTACAGAGTGACATTTTAGTTGTTGATGTGTTTGATGCCAATTGTCTAGTATTGG
Organism: Biomphalaria glabrata; assembly: GCF_947242115.1. NCBI lineage: Eukaryota > Metazoa > Mollusca > Gastropoda > Planorbidae > Biomphalaria > Biomphalaria glabrata. The sequence continues at coordinate 33,496,450 of NC_074720.1, forward strand.
CTGTTACCTACTTATTCACTCATTATTAAAGTACCCGATATTGTGAAGCTCTTGTTGTCAAGTTCTTGATGTGTTGATGTATTGTGTTGAGTTTTAGCAGTGTTTACAGAAGGCCTGAGTAGGAAGAGAGATCGTAACAATATTATCATTAATTGTCACACATTAATTCTTTAAAATGTGAAGTTCTTTTTTTTATGGATTAATGCAAAACCTACTAAATTCTTAAATGTTGTTATTGTATATTCACATTGAGTCAATACAATGAAGAGCCATAATGCTGCTTATGAAAAGTTGCCCCTTATATAGTTACAATAAATCAAACGGATATCCTATGACTTACATTTTCTCTTCGGTTTGTTACCCTTGTCAGCTCCCTATGATTAGGATCAACACAAGTATTGTATCTTACTAGTCGACCGGCGGCATAACATACGCCGCTATTTTGCAGGGTCGGTCTTAGGCCCATGCAACCTATGTGACCGAAGGATCCGCACTTTCATGGAACCCGCGCTAATTCAAGGTGTATAAATTATTAAATTAAACCATTTTATAAATTAAAACAGATTTCCCGCGCACTCCTGTCGATTTACCAGGGGCCAATTAGAGTCCTACTGAAAGTTATTTTATATCTATACTATAAAGTAGAATGTTTGGCGTATGTATGTATGTGACAAATAGACATCAAAACCGCTTGACCAATCTTGATAAAACTTGGCAGGAATGTTCCTTGGGTACTAACTTAGACATTAGTGTATGTATTGTAGCCTAAAACAGACCTAAGACCCTAAAAAAAAAAAAAAAAAAAAGTTGACCGACTGTATTAAAGCTAGAGTATGTATGGATCTAGGCCATGTTTGCAATGTTGACATGAGAAAAGATCGAAAAGATTTAGATCTAATTTTAAGAAATACACTTTGCGCAGATAGTTTTTTACTTTGACACATGAAAATACAAAAGAAGGTCCATTGATTTCATTATATAATAAAATTAACCTTCAAATTTTTGTTTCAAAACCATTTTTTTACATAAATTAGTTCCTTATATCTGTGACAACAGATTTCCTGACGAACATTCTTTCATTAGACAATACCGTAATGTTTCTTTCCATCCCTAGATCTAAAACTCTAATTCATCTCTAGGATGATAAAACTTCTCTTCGCACAGATAGTTTTATACTTTAACACATGAACATACTAAATATAGTCCATTCATTTCATATTTTGATCAAATTAACTTTCAAATTTGGTTTTCTAAAGCATTTTTAATAGTCTACATTCGTTTACGAAAGCTGCGAAGTCGAGTTGAGATAGGCCTAGATTCATTCAGGAATCGCGTACTAAAAATTATTTCGTTTAATTGTTTACTTTATAATCCCATTCATTTAACAAAGCTATCGCTCTTTTCGTTTTTAATAGATATGAATGTATCGGCTTCGGGTAAAACCATTTTCGTAGCGAAAGAGAAATAACTTGAAAGGATCATTAGCTAAGTTTAACATACATCTAAATCCAATCCACTACATTAGTAAACACAAACTTAGACCCGCAGGCTGCAGGTAATGCTAGGCTAGTGTATCTATATATATGTGTATATAAATACTTTTTTTTCTTGAATATTTCCCCTTTATAATATATTATTTCTCTGTAGACTGCAAGAGCATGCGCAATATTGACGTGAATGAATGTTTTTATTTTATTTTTTTAAGGAAACCTCAGAATTCGTTTTTTTTTTGTTTTTTTTTTTAAGGAAACCTCAGAATTTGCGCTATTCAGTTTTAGCTTTATCATCATAGGAATCCTTGGGCCTCTTTTTGGGGCTTTATGTGCCTCTTTTATTGGCCATCTTGTGGGCTTAGCTTATGTTCAAACCATTCCAGGGACCATCGAAGTAGACTAATGTTTAAGCATAATTAATATAAGTAGACCAAGAATGATCATTGTTCAGGTGATTTTTGTACTGACTAAAACGATACACTATCAATGCTCAGAGTTCAGTTTTAACATTCAGAGAGTTTTGGAAGCTAAAGTGTATCAATTTTCTGTAAATTTCTATAAATTATTTATGGATTTCAATGGGTACGTATGTACCTAAATAATAGATAAATTAAAGGAAGTGAAATAAAAAAAAATATGTACATAAAAAGATCATTTTCAAATTAATTACGTATTAATACTATCATTATTACTATTATTATTTTTTTATTTAAAATCTAAGGCGCTAATATTTGATGATGCACATTGGAGGCAATCTAAAGAGTTACCATTCCTTAGTAGAGCTCTTTCTTAGTCACAATCACAGTCCTCTATCAATATTATATCTAGACTTGAAAACGAAATAAATTCTTATCCGCGATTGATCGACTCACAGACCTATATATATATAAATTGTTATGTATTAATCACAGAACTATATATTCACGCAAATTCATAAAATAAAGCCATTTTCAGTTAATTCTTATCTTCTTATCCCATATAATACAGACGTTACTTCAAAAAAGAAGATGATTACGTCCTACGCGTCATGCATTTAGTCATGCATATTAACCAATGACTTAAATTCTGCCAAGTCACTGGTTTTCCTGGCTAGCTCAGGCAACCTATTCCATGCTCTAATAGCACTAGGGAAGAAGGAGTATTTGTACAAATTTGTCCTAGCATATGGGACGAGGAATGTGCCTTTATCTTTGTGTCTTTCAGAGTATTTTATTAAATTTTGTTTTTGTATTTGAAGATTATGGTTCAGTGTTTTATGTATGATTGCTACTTTACTTTTGAGCCTTTTGTCCTGAAGGCTTTGTAAATTTAGTGATTTTACTAAAGGTGTTACTCTAGTCAAATGTGAATATTCGTTTGTTATGAATCTCACTGCTCTATTTTCCGTCAAGATGAAGATAAAAAAAAAACAAGATCTTATGTACATTTAAATAGATTGACTACCTATATCTTTTTAGATTATGTATCTTAAAATTGCAAAAAAAATAATTATGAGACGAGAGTGATCTTTTTTTTTTTCGATATTCAATTACTAGATCTAGATCTAAACATTAAGTTATTTGTTACATAGTTTAGGGTTGAAAAAAACAACAACTTTACTTCATTTAACTACTTTACAAAACAACGCCTTGATCCAACTTTTTTAAAAAGTTCCACGATATTTTTTGTAATATTAAAAGATCTCCATGTCCATTACCATTCCTTAGTAGAGTTCTTTCTTTCTACAGTCATAATGTATACATCGAATTATCTTGCTTTTTAGAGATGAATATAATTTAATTAATAGATATAAATATGGAATGGTGGAAGAAAAACTATGTAAAAAATTTGAAGCCTTTAAATTGTTTATGTTTGAGACCCTAATTGTCGTGGGACCGGGCGTATTGACCCCTTTCGCGCCATGTTTGCTACGCCACTAACTGACACATTAATTATGACTGCTTCAATTCGTTCAATAAAATTTTTCCAGTACTGTCGTTTTTTATTTAGTGTTACGTGAGATATACTAGTTAGACATTTAATCCCTACGTTTTCTTGTAATGTATCCCAAATGAAGCTGTTTTATAGTCTACAGAGTTTTTCAGAACTTTAATTTAAGTATAGCACCAATCGCAATATCCATCCAATGGTATTTGTGAACAAGTGGAAAGAGTTTACCCTCGTATCAGTAAACACGACCAGTTGATGGTGAATAAACTAATCATTTTGGGAAGCGTGGTAGAGAGGCTAAGTACGCTGTACTTGGCTTGGCTCGAGGTTCGACACCCGACTCGGGCAGAGTTGTGTTTACTGAGCGCCTAAAGGCAGCATGGAAAACCTACTCCTAGATACCCCTCCCCACCCCCCCCCCACCCCCAACACACTGGTCCACAAATGAGATTGGACCAAAGCGCTCTGAGCATGCTATAAGCATGAAAGTAGCGCTATATAAAAGCTATAATTTATTTATTTATTATTCTCTGCAGTGGTTCCGCAAGGTTGTTATCACCGGAAGTGGTCATGGTCTTAAGCGCACCTATAAAATGCTTGCAATGGCGTGCGTCTCAAACAGTCCAACCAGTCCAACTCCTATCCTTCAGGTGCATTTCAAATATTGAGCCCGGCGAAACTGTTAGCACTTAGAGGAGCACTAAGGCAAGCAACTAGTAGGCTTTGGGCTGGAGGGGCTAATTAGCCTAGGTTGGTTACCCGTCTAAGGAGAAGACAAACTCTGAATTGAAACCTCGGCTGTCTTGTGGTTACACCCAAACATCGGAAGTGCTTCGGGAGACAAGACACAACACTGAGAAACATCAGGAGAACGTTCTGCTACAACCTGGCAGATCATGCGACGCGACTGATCCTAAAACTGGATATTTGCCGCTCCTTTCGACACATCCGCAGCGTGAAGTTGGTAAGTGCTGCTGTCTTGGCGACATCGTTTATCTCTGCAATATTTCATTAGCCCGTTTGGGATAGAGCCAACTCTTTTAGACAATGTCTTGGTTTGCAAAAACTTCTCTGATATTGCTAATGAGCCAATTTTGTGCTGGCGAAATTGATGGACTTTTTTTCTACCCAGTGTAAAGTTCTCATCTTTACTTCACTCCACCCGACATTAGTCGAAAGTTCTATGAAGTTAATATAAGGCACAGTTCAGTTTTTTTTTTTTTTTTATTGTAAACACTTAAAAGCAGAAATGGTGTTGGCAAGTGTTGATGAGAATGAAAATAGATCTACATATTGACCCAAGTGACTATCGAATGGGGGAAAGATCCAAACAGTGTGTCAGGGCCGGCCTTAGTCATAAGCAAACTAATAAGCCGCCTAGGCCCTAAGGCCTTCAATAGGTCGCCACTTATTGGCAGATTGTAGTGCAGACTGTGTAATAAGAGAAGAAATAGCTTATATTTTTCCCAAATGTTATTGTTGAAGTACACTATGTTTTGAATAAATTGTGTAATTTATTTTTTTGGCTGTTTAATTTCATTTTTCTGTTTCATTTGGGGCCTCCAATTACCTAAAGCCGGCCCTCAATATGTACACATGATTAACAGTTTATATCGTATTTGTTCTTATTGTCTTTTAAATAAATTGCTCCTTAAAAAGAGGTTAAGGGGAGAAAATACGCTACATTTTTCTTTAAATTATTTCAAGAGTGGCCTCCCTTATACCAAATTTTTACTGTGCTCAGACTGCAATAATTATTTTAAGAATTTTAAAAAACAAAAACATATAAAATATCCTCCCTTTTTAATCTCTCTCTCTCTCTCTCTCTCTCTGTCTCTATTTCCATCGCTTAATTATCTTACTCTCTTTTGCTCCCCTCCCAGTTATTCTCATTTAATATTGTTTCATCCTTGATAATAATAAAATGCAATTTTTCATTTAAAAAGCTTGTAATTCTTCTAAATAAAAGGGAAAACAACAAAACAGCAACATATCATATGGAACAAATTGTTTAATGTATTGCTAATAACATGCAGCATTTTATGTCATCCATTGAATAGAATTAAAAACAATAAATTATCTGAACACTAGTAATTACATAGTACTGACCAGAAACAGGTTTTGAGTTACACCTGCGAAGATGCGATGGCTGAGAGGTAAAGCGCTTGGCTTCTGAACTGGGGGTCCTTGGTTCCAATCCTGTTGAAAACTGGGATTTTTAATTTTGGGATATTTGGGCGCCTCTGAGTCCAACCAGCTCTAATGGGTAGCTGACATTAGTAGGGGAAAGGTAAACGTCGTTGTACTGGCCACATGACACACTCGTAAGCCGTAGGCCACAGAAACAGATGACATTTACATCATCACCTCCATAGACCAAAAGGTTTAAAAGGGGAACTTTATTTTATTCAAAGAGGCAAACACACAGAGTGACAAGCAAGTTTCTGATTTCAATCAGTATGGCTCTGAGAAAATAAGTGTATACTGAAATGCAGTGTTTCCCAAACTGTGTTCTGTGAAACTCATAGTGTTCGACATGGCCTGACAAGGTGTGCCATGAACTATTAGAATAATAAACTAGTAGGCAGACAAGAGAATTAAAACAAAAAAAGATTCTTGTTAACAAAATCAATTCTTTAACAAACTTTGAACTGATAGATTTTGACTCTAATTTTAAACAAACATACAATACAAAATTAACCTTAAATCATTTCTGGTAGATTTTGTTTTTTAAAGAGTACCATAATATTTCAAAACAAGCTGCTAGTTGTTATTTTTATTTTTACTGCAATATTTCATAACCTGTTTATGTGACGCAAGATTTTCTCATGTTGTAACAAACTCAGTCTAGAAGTAGGCCTGACACCACAATAGTTATTAGAATTCAGCGTATCAATATTATGACAAATACCCAGTATCAATTTACATCCTATAAAGACAGGATACTATCCAAGTCATTAGACCGGTACCATTAGACCATATATACGTATTTATATATATAGTGATCCGCTGACCTCTCTGAATGTGCCAAGTGATTTTCTACAGGTTTGGGAAACACTGCTTTAAGGAATATGTATAGATTCATCTCACTTATGAATAAAAATGTAGATTTGTTTATTACAGGTAATTGTTTTTCCTCTTGGCCAACACTTGTGGCCAACACTTGGGGCCAACACTTTTCCAAACAGAATCAGATCATAAGCTTAAGAGGTAACAAGGAATCGAAACAAGAGGCGTAGCAGCTTGGGGCAGACAAAAAAAGACACATTTTCTTTAAATGCTGGACATCTAGAAAATAACATGGGCTGTCACTTAACTACATCTAAACTAGATCATTAGACTCATACAAAACTAGTTGAGTGTTATATTTGTGCACATATGATTTCATTATTATGCAAATGGTCTGATCATTTACATTTATGACATAAATATTTGATTTAAACTATAAAGTGATCACTAAACAAATTAATGCCTAGATCAAAGGTTAAATGTCAGAGGAAGATTGTTTTAAATTAACATTTTAACTTATCCACAAATATCACTCCTATAAGCTCTATAAATTAAAAAAAAAGCATTGACAATTTCCAGCTTTAAATTGAAAGAAAATGAAAGAGTAACCAAACGACAAAAATAAAAGAGAATAATAAGTGCTTAATAAGTTAAACTTTTTCTAATTGTAGATTGGATGATACAACCATTTGTTTGTTCAAAGCAATACCTAAGCTAAGATTTATAGATGAACAATGCTTAAGTACTCTATACAAACAGAATGGAAAAAGCTCAGTCAATGTCATAATTACTTCTAGCATTTTTCATACATTTTATAATCTTATTTTTTAAATATCTTTTGTTTGAAACATCATTATTTTAAGACATAATATGGGTTACATTAAAATGAATCACTCTTTGTACATATGTTTATTAATGGGTTTATTCATATCAAAGTCACATCAATCTGTAAAAGTAGAAAGCTATTAGTTGATCTTAACAATTCTAAAAAGATGATCTATAAAGTGGTGTAAATAATAAAACTATAGATAGGAATTTTTTAAACTGATAAATATGAAATTTGTACAAGTACCAATGAAAAAAAATATCTCATAAATATCAGTCAAATATATATATTTGAAATATCAACACTACATTTTAATATGCAATGGATTTCCGATTCAGTGTTTAGATTACACAAATAATGTTGCACTATAAACATTTAAAAAATATTAAAATATTTTAATTTTTAAAATAATTATACCATGAGATAAGCCAATTTTCAATGCACATATACCTTGATTCTGAGTTCAAACACATAATTTTACAATCTCAAGATATTCAACTTCTAAATGCTATTATAGCACACATACACGTACAGAAGTCAGCTTGAAATAGTGGAAGTAGATGCTAACATTTAATAATGATTTCAAACCATGCACACAATTCATTTATATAACCCATAAAACATTGCATAAATACATATTTTTATAAACATATTAATACTGGATTTATATTTTTAAAAATTGTAAAAAATAGGTATCTTAGAATCAGTCCTCATGGACAGACGACTAAAAAATAAAGAAACAATTATACATACAACAATTGAATCATAACAACATATACAAAAATACACATGGACACATGTAGGATGTCATTGTTTTCCTGTTAAGAAAGGACGTCTATAATTTATAAAATAAGAAGTGTTTTTACAATCAGTCTAACCCACTGTTTACTTTCCTGTACTGGATAAACTTTCTTATGCACAAAAAAGGGCACAAAAAAAAGTGCTGCAGTGCTGCCAAGTGTACTAACTGGTCAAGTACTTTTAATTCAGACAGAATCTAGTATGTTGAGTCAGCGCACTAAGCCTTTTTAATTGCACTGTCATGTTGTTGTCCTATCATAGGTGCAACATCAACAAAAGCTAATTTACTTTTAAAACACAAGTTCTGCATTGAACTGTGATATTTATTTAGATATTATTGGAAGGAGAAATGTTGTGGCACGTTTGGAATGCAGACTAAACAAATTAGATAAATGTTTCTAAATTAATTCTAAAACTTAAGAAACTTCAGAATTTGGAAAATTGGTCAAGCTTTCTGAATACATATTAAACTTGTATGGTGAATATTATATTTTAGATGAAAGAGTACATAACTAACATTTCAAAGATATATACATATGTGACACCATCATCATATTCTGTCCCTTGACCTTTGTCCTATGGTAGGCTGTGACAGTTCGCACAACCAAATCCCTTCATTTTTCTCGGTCAGCAGCTGTTCTAAGTAGGATATCAAGTGAGAGACTGGTCCATTAATTTATGTTGTCCAGCCAGCTTTTCTTTGGACAATTCTCCAATGTACATTAAAGGATGACATGTCAGTCAGGTATTATTATATGACTGAACCAGCTCAGCTTTCTACTCTTCATAGTATTCAAGAGTTTCTTCCCTTTACCAGCAAGAATGTTGAATTGTAAAAGTAAAAACTCATTTGTCTTCTTTCATGATTTCTGATATCCAGCATTTGTCTGGTACTGACCAAGATGTTGGTAAATGGAAATGACATCAAGATTAAAATGAATTAATCAGAAGAAATTTTCCTATTTTAATATTCTTAAATGAATTGTAAAGAAAATTGTGTCATTTTGGCTAATCACTCCATTTTTTTAAACAAAAAGAACCTTTTAAAACTTGGCCAGAATTTCAGAACAAGATTAGAATTGTGCACTCATTCAGGGATAAAAAAAAGAAAAAAGACAATATAGGACAAAAATGCAAGATGAATATAGAGGACTAGTGAAATTTGCCCTTGTGAAGTTTCACCAGAGAATGTCGACAATGTCATTTAAAGCTGCAAACTCTATCGAGTAGCCCGAACAAGACATTGGCCCCAAAACTTTAGAAGAAAAACTCTGTGATGAGCTGCCTAATCTGGAAAACACTGCGCAGTTCATCTGAGATCTAGGACTAGTTATCTGAACCCTCCCCCATGAGAATGTGAACGCAATAGAAAGGAAGAAATACACTAATTTTATAGTGTATCAATAATGGCTAAGCATCTCAAGCCAATGTAAATTATGTTTGCTCAAAAAATGTAGATATACTAGCTTAGACCCGTTTTTTTTACTGTTGATGAACAACAGAAAAAAGTTTTGATTAAAAAAATATAAATCATTCATTCTAGGTGCTATAAATAGGAAGTGAGCTAATAATCTATTCTTAAGGCAACATGGCGACAGCGAATATATATCTTATAGTTCCCGACATTTGAACACAACAAATAATTGTATAACATGTTATAAATAAATAAATTGATTTAATTTAAAGCTATATAACCTAGGAGCCGATTAAAATGACATGTCTCTTAAAATAGAATCAACATATATCCATTCCATGGCTCTGTCAGGGGGTAGAAGCTTGCAGAAAAAAAGCCCAGACTCCACCCCGAGGTCGTCATCCATGGGAGTCTTATAGGCGATGCTGGTCACGTACAGCTTGGAGGCGTGGACAGTAAATTTGAGATGGGTGCTCTCCCATAGCGCCTCTGAGTTGGTCACAATGTCGGGTTGGAAGATGACGCCCCGGTGGTAACCGTCAAACCTTATCCTGGCTCTCTCTGTGGCTGTGTGGTAGGCGGTCATAAACGAGGCCTGGATATAATCAGAGAAAATTTGGCTTTATTGGTAGTCTTTTGGGTCAGTTTCTAAATAAAGCAAACTTTAAAAAAACAAAGAAAACGATGCTTTAAAAATATCAACAGTTATTTCCCTTACTCAATGCCTGAATTGGATCAAAATTTGTAATGTGTGCGTAAAGGTGTTTTGTATAGTAATATAATCGCCTTCGGTAAAGATTTTATTCTTCTCTAGGGAAGGTAAACGTTGTTTAATGTTGATATGCATTACCAATAGATTGACAAGGGCCGGGCAAACCAAAAGTGTTGCTTATAGGAGAATGGAGATACTGAGAAGATGTTGCCAGTGTGTAAATCCTAATGACAATAATTGTGAACACATCGTTGAATAAATTGGAATGAAAATAGAATCGCCTTCTACAGATAGCATTCCGAATGCTTGAAATAGCGCTGAAATGAGATAGCCTTGTAAATAGTATTGATGCAATGCATATTTTATACAGTTGCTGTAGGCAGGCTGCACCTATTCCCTAAGGGCGATGTCTGTCTATCAAGCACAACCCTTTTTAAAAAGCCATAAACAGGAAAAACACAATAGAGGTAAACTTCACTGCGGTGTAAGGATACACCCTGGTATTATCTTACACTTACTGACAAAAAGGATAAACTATGACATTTTCAAAACTATATAACAAAGACCACGGCATATAAATTTGAGGTCTATTGAGCTAATGTCTGTGACAGCGTCTTCGTGTACTTACGTCTGAAGTATGGATCTATAGAGGGATGGACAGACCGTCCTTCCAGTGAGACAGTAATATTGCTGTCTTTAGGTTGATGCATATCAAAGAAGTTGGGCTCAGAAAATTAGAAAAATCGACGATCACTCATTTATGAATGAACCATTTTTTTTTAGCTTTCCATTTATAGATGTCCCTTCTGTGGGTAGCCCTTCTGCTTAAAAATTTAAGTTGTATAAATAAAATAATAGTAACATTAGTGACCAGTTACTATAACTTACGTAATTAAGATCCCTACATGTGTAGTTATAGGTTCTTGTGGCATTTTTCAACGCAGCCTGGATACGTTCCGGGCCGAGCATTTTGGCAGCAATCTCATCCGGGGCTTGGGGCAATGAACCATCGTCTTCTGCTTTGCCCTTGTCTGCGTAGCGTATCACTTCTGAAAAGGTGACGATGTGGTTGACGCCATGTTCGTAAATCATGGTGGGCGGCAGGCCATCCTGAGACTTTTCAACATAGCTGTCAACCTACAGGGTAGATAGAAAAAGAAAATGTCTGTTGATTGCTTCATATGAATTTGGTTAATGATCTGCAAACATCAACCCCTTCTACAAACAGCAACCTCTTCTAAAAACAGCAACCTCTTCTACAAACAGCAACCTCTTCTACAAACAGCAACCACTTCTACAAACAGCAACCTCTTCTACAAACAGCAACCTCTTCTACAAACAGCAACCTCTTCTAAAAACAACAATCTAATCTACACAACGAAACGGTGCATTCTAACAGTCAGTGATCCTGTGGACGGATGCGGCTATATTTGTTGCGGTACCAAATTGAGCAGAAAATTTGTTTCTAGAAGGAAATGCAGAAGAATAAAAAGTAAAGTAGATATAACACATATAACACTAAACCATAACTTAGAAATATAAAAACAAAAACCTTATGAAATACTCAGAAAGACACAAAGATATAGACACTTTATCATTACATACGCTAGAACAAATTCGTGCAAGTGCTCCTTCTTCACTAGTGCAATAAGAGAATGGAACGGGTTGCCTGAATCAGCCAGGAAAACCAAAAAACTTAGAAGAGTTTAAGTCATTGATTAACATGCATGACTAGATTGACACATGAAATGCAACATCTGTAATATATATATTATGTTTTCGTTAGTCAAGATGATCCTTTTAAAATTTTTAAATGATGGCACCCCTGTAAGAAACCGAGTATATATTATTATTGAGCCTTGCATTTTAAGGAATTTAAGCTTGTTTGCATTGTCATAATATCTAAACATAACTTGACATACTTCAAGCTTTATATATGGCTGCAACAGAACAAATACTAAATCTCAGGATACTCAAAAGCGCAAGTTAGTAATTCTTGTCCCTTCAATGCTTACACTACCTGCATAGCCCTCGAGAGCATTGCAAGCAAGCATTGAAGGGACTGCAAGCATTGAAGGGACAAGAATTACTAACTTGCGCTTTGCGACGTCATTGTAAAAGATTATATTCAAGTCAAAAGACAAAAAGAGGGGAGAGACTGTTAACAAATCTTGTATGGTGCCTAAACGGTCCAACAGACTAGACGGGATAGGTGAAGGTAATAGTCTGCATACATTTTAAATTATACGAGAAATAAAAAAAAAACATTTTATAAAAACATAGTAGAAAAAGAAAACAAGACCAAAAGCCAAAGACTCCTGGAATAGAAACAGTAATTAATAAGCACATAAAAAATGTAGTTTCCTTTCAAGTAATATTCTGTAAAGAAAAAAAAAATCATAATTCTGAATTATGGGACTTTTCGTACACTTAAAAACTTTAAAGTAAAGTAAATTAAAGCTCCTCTTAGATAATATTTTTACATTCTCCTTAAATACAATAAATAGTAAATAGTAAATGGAAACTCAAACGAATTGGTGAACCTTGACATTGGTCCATGAAATAAAACATGTTTAAGATTATTATTATTATTATTTTTAATTGATGCTCTCTAAGTTACAATGCTCCAACAGTGTGTGGCTCCCACGAAGGCAGTTTGAAACATTTCGTTTTTTTAAGAAAAGCCCTTATAGAAGACAGGCGCAGAAGACAAACAACTTAATTACACCCCACCCGACAACAGCTATGACTGCATCAGGGTCTGTAACACTTTCTCTTTCTAGTTCTGCCTCTCCCATGTAAATCAGTGGTTCTCAAACTGGGGTCTGCTGACTAAGCACTATTCAAAGATGACTTAAACTAAAGATTTGAAAGATTCTTCACTTTGATACTCCCGACTCGGTATTGAACCCTTTTACGTGAGAACAAACTCAGATACCAATCACAGATTCTTCTTCCTTTTCGTTCTTATATATATATATGTTGTAAGGTTCAGACTGGAGTCCTACATATACTTTCTTATAAAAAGAAAAAAAAAGGGGGGGGGTTGTTGTTACCTATATAATATGCATTTATTTAGTTTTTTCAATTAGGAGTTCTTGGAAAGTTTAAACTACATAAAGTGGTTCCCAAGTTTAAAAGGTTTGAGAACCATCGATGTAAATAATTTGATTATCTGTTTTCCCTTTCACGCTACGCTTTCAAAGATAAATGTCAAGGTTAAAGTGTACCTCTATCTGTGCCGACTGCTTCCCCGTTAAACCAGACAACCATTTCTGGGCAGACTTGACCCAATAAGATTTTAAGTTATTGATGGTGGCCTCACGAAGTAACTCTATTGGCTGTGAAAAGATAGGTAAACACAAAGAAATGTTATCATGAAGAAAGAGTAAAGCTTTGTACAAAGTGAGAAAACGCTATCGATCTGACACAACACGTCAGTGAGTCCTACTACTGAAAGTACACTCAAACATACAAATTGAGTAAAAAAAAATCGCTTCATTCATCTTTAGTTTCTAAAGGCCTTCAAATCTGCAAACAACATCAAATGGGGCGAACAAAACTGTGGACCCCGAAACCCTCCTGTAGAAGAAAAACTATACGGAGAACTGTCTGATCTGGAAACCACAGCGCGGTTCATCTCAGTTATAGGATTATTGATCTGAACTCTCGAACATGTAAAGTGAGAACGAGGAAGAGGAAGTAAGATCTCATACATATAGTAAAGTAAGTAAAGTAAGTAATGAAATTCAAATAATTAAAGTAATTGAAGTAAGTAAAGTAAAGTAAAGTAAAGTAAGTAATGAAATTCAAATAATTAAAGTAATTGAAGTAAGTAAAGTAAAGTAAAGTAAAGTAAAGTAAAGTAAATTTAGTAAAGTAAAGTAAAGTAAATTAAAGTAAAGTAAAGTAAAGTAAAGTAAAGTAAAGTAAAGTAAAGTAAAGTAAAGTAAAGTAAAGTAAAGTAAATTAAATTAAAGTAAAGTAAAGTAAAGTAAAAAAAGTAAGTAAAGTAAAGTATAGTAAAGTAAAAGTAAAGTAAAGTAAAGTAAAGTAAAGTTCCCACTTCAGACCATACAGCAGATGATGCTAAGGTCATCTGTTTTTTTAGCCTATTGTTAACGAGCAGGGTGGCCAGCAAAAAGACCAACCGCCTTTTCTTTCCCTAAATAAAGTCAGGTACCAATTAGAGTTGGGTGGACTCAGGGGCACCCTAAATCTCCCGAAATTAAAATCCCAGTCTTCACCAAGATTCGAACTCAGGACCCCAGGTATGGAAGCCAAGCACTTAACCACTCATCCACCACGCCCTCTCTCACACATTTAGTAGTGATACTCTTTAATTAGAGCTCCCCGTGTCGACTTCCATGAGGAAATACAAAAAGTTTTTAGTATTTAGTTTTTATTTTATAAGATATAAAAATGTATTTAAAACATTGAAAAAAGGTTAAAAAAAAACATAACATCAGCAAGCCCCAAATAAACGACCTGTGCACATAAAAACATGTTCTAACGATGTATAATTAAATCCAAGAGACACGTCTTCATTTGAACACAAGCTATGTCTTTTAGTATTACAAAGCTAATATCAACTTAATCTGTCTGCTGGTCTGTCTGTCTGGTACAAATTTTGAAAACGTTATTTCTCCCACACCCATTCTCTGATCAAGTTGAAACTTTACACTTTACACGATGAATCAATTTTAAAATTTAATTAATTAGTCAAATGTATAGTATGATACTGAAAAAAGGAAAATAAATTCTACAATATTGAGAGATATAGCTGTAAATATGGGGATTCTTTCCCATTGATAAGCTTTGTTGTTTCTGAAAAAAAAAAGTATTTTTTAAAGGTGATACCACCACCTGAAAAGAAAATATGACCCTCTACATAAAAAGGCTTCAAGATGTTACACTTTTATAAAATTGCATGCTTGTAAAGTGCTTGTAAAGTGCGAAATAAAGACTAAATATTTACAGCTGTCATATTTTGAGCGGCTTCAAAGGCTTTCTTGAATTCAGTTGCAGCAGTCTTCACAAAAACTTCCGGTTCCTGCAGCACGTGTGCTAAGAACAACGCCGTGAAATTGGCTGCCGTTTCCATGGCGACCCTCTTCGGCACTTCCGCCTCGATGTCCTGCTGGTAGAGAGAAAATGGAAGACTTCCGGTGATGAACACGTCGTGGTTGCTACCTTCGAGAATGATCAACGGGCTCTGTATGGCGAGCTCTGGGTCAAACTTGACTGATCGCGTCATGGCGCTGGGGAAAACATGAGATATGAGATGAAAAAATGTGTACAAATAATGACCAGACCTAATAGGATTAGACAAGTAAATTATAAACAAAGCTTGTATTGCAGAGAGGATGAGGAAGACAGAGAGAAAGAAAAAAAATCAAGTTAAGAAAAGAAAGATGTGTTAAGAAGTATTCCAAAGTGTATGAAAAACAGACAAGTCACATGGCGGAAGGTAGAGCTGTTTTGTCCTTACGTAAGTCAGCGTCAATCAAAATTAAATGAAATTCTAGCTTTTATATAGCTTTACTTTTCCTGCTTATAGAGCGCTATCTCGTTTGTGGACCAGTGTTGGGAGGAGGCATTTGATAGGTTTTCCGTGCTTTCTTTAGGCACTCAGTAAACCTCGAGCCACCTTCATAGGTAGCCAAGCCACGCCAAGTACAAGCGTACTTAGCCTCTCGACCACGCTTCCCACATGGCGCTGGGGATGACATGGGGTATGTGAATGCAGAATGTAACATTTTTGTCGTGGTGAGGTAGTTTTTTATCACCTAACCAAAAAACACAACAATCTCTTGGATAAATGTATACAGCTGATGATGACAAATTCTGTAATTGGAGCCGATTTAATAACAATTCATTGTCGATAAAACGGTTTATACTCACAAGAAAATATTTAAAAAATTAAAAAACAAAACTTGTATCAATTAGTTTGGACCAGTCAAGGAAGTAAATTTGTTATACATCTAGCAAACAAGACAAAAGCATTTATAAAAATAAAAAAAATGTAAGGCCTGAATTCTAACTCATAGTTCTCAGGCTTCTCAGGCGAACATGATACAATTACCATTTCTTTCCCTTGTTCCAAACAACATATTACCAATGGTTAATTAATTGGTCAGATTTATTTTTTATTCTTGTGTTGTCATAGTAAAAGAAATAATTGTGCTAAATTTCAGCTTGAACCGACAGAAATAACATGTAAAAACGTTTTACCAGACAGACAGACAGACAGAATGAAATGATATATGCTTTGTAAAGATGGTTCATCCGACAACTGGCTGCCCAGACAAGTAGTCCACCGATAAAAGATTGACAAGCAACTGGTCCTAAAACTACTGGCTTACTAACAACTTGTTTAACAGTTGGCTCACACAAAAAAATGGTTCTCATAACTCGCAGACTTTGGGTACACCGAGATTTGGTTCACTGGACGCTGACTTTGGGTACACCGAGAATGGCTTCACTGGACGCTGACTTTGGGTACACCGAGAATGGGTTCACTGGACGCTGACTTTGGGTACACCGAGAATGGGTTCACTGGACGCTGACTTTGGGTACACCGAGAATGGGTTCACTGGACGCTGACTTTGGGTACACCGAGAATGGGTTCACTGGACGCTGACTTTGGGTACACTGAGAACGGGTTCACTGGACGCTGACTATGGGTACACCGAGAATGGGTTCACTGGACGCTGACTTTGGGTACACCGAGAATGGGTTCACTGGACGCTGACTTTGGGTACACTGAGAATGGGTTCACTGGACCCTGACTTTGGGTACACCGAGAATGGGTTCACTGGACGCTGACTTTGGGTACACCGAGAATGGGTTCACTGGAAAGGAACGTGTTCAAGAAGATGGGGACCTTTTTTAGATCAGATCAACCACTTACTGTAATGTTTCTGAGACTCGTGTGATTCTGGTGACACCATCAATCTCCCCAACTATTGTCAGCACAGGAAGCGGAAATGCTATGACGTTGACTCTCTTGGGTAAAACTGCCCCAAGCAAAATGAGCCCCCTTAAAGTATCTGGCACCGCCCTTGCGTAGTCTGCTGCTAGGTGACCTGTGTAGAATAAAAGTTAACACGTGACTAATATATATATATATATATATATATATATATATATATATATATATATATGTAGGCCCATATGTTCGTTATAGAAATCAACATGATGGTATGATGGGACTGAGAGGCTTAAAGAGCTTGGCTTCCTATGAAAGAGTCTTCAGTTCGGCAGCCCACTCGAGCTAAGTTGTGGTTTACTGAGCGCCTATAGGCAAGCACAGAAACATTCTCCGAGAGTACATTCTCCCTTCCCTTGTGGGTTCCAGTCTAAAGAGCCTGTCTCGCAATGTCTTATTCTGTTCTTCGCAATGATTATGGCTTTGGGTTTTATCATATCCGTAAATATTCTCAGCAATTGTCAAGTTCCCTCAAGAGATCTAAAACTGTTGATTTGAAATGCTTTTTGCTTTTCTATAGGGCAACTTTTATGCTTATAGCATTCTCAGAGCGCTATGGTTCAATCTCTTTTGCGGACCAGTGGGGTAAAGTCAAGAAGACCAAAGCAAACATGAAGATCAGTAGACCAAGAGGCAAATATGGCAGGATGGACTTGGACCCAACTGATGGGAATCCCCCTGAGTCTGATGGCGTAGTACTGTTGCGCCATTGAAGGTCAAATGATTAAAAGTCAAATAGGTCAAGTCACGCCACTACCAGTTTAAAAAAAAAAAGCTTTAACTTCAGAGATTTTGACTTTGTTCTTAACATGAAATAAACAAACAAGGACAAGCAAGACCTTTTAACTTTGAGAGTTTCATTATGAAAAGAAAAAAAAGCAAAACATTATTTGTAGTCAAGTATTTAATTACAATTTCCGAGAGTAGCAACAATAAAACACGTCGACAATGACAGAAATAAAGATTAAAAAAAAAACAAAGCAAATTACATTGAAAGTCACAGTATTGAAGGGTAGAAATAGTTTACCGGCTACTAAAAAAATAAGGTTGCAAAGGCAGTTTGTGTGGAAACACAAACTCAAAATCGGCCTCCAAAGTGGTCCACCCAGGTTCCAACATTGTCAGGAAGAATATCAGAATGAAATTATATTAAAGTCAAATGACACAGAAGAATGGAGAAAAAGGGTTAACAGATCATGTGTGGTGCCCCAATGGTCCAGCAGACCAAGGGATAGGTGAAAGTGAATGTGAAGTTACAAGTGAACCTGGCCTAACTGATGTCTTGTAATGAGTATCTAATTCATCAAATTTTTTGTAAGCGGTCAATCTTTAAAAAATATATAATTTTCATTTAATAAAGTGTTGTAGACTATACATTTTACACTGCAGTTCAAGCGATAATATGGAAAACTACTTATTAAATGTTATCTTACATTATATTTCACTAATATGCATTTGAAATAGATTTCTTCTATTAAAAAAATGGAAAAATAACTGTTGGTAAATGTAGTAGTATGACAGAACCTACTTAATTTGCATAAATGTGTTGATGTAACCTTTCCATTACTAAATAGCCTCCCGTGTTTGTTACTATTAATAGTGAATAGTTGTAAAAATGGTGTTTTTTAATGAAAAAAAACTGCTTGCATAGTTGATTTTAAAAATTAAATTTTTCACTTTCAGAAAAGAAAAAAGTAGCCGTTGCATGCTGTCAGATGTTCACTATCTTTTCTAGTTTACGAGATCTAAACGGGACGGATGGACGGACAAATAGACAGAACACACAAACCTAATAGCGTCTATTTCCCTTTCGGGGTCCGCTTAAAAACAGTTGACCCAAAGCGAGACCAATCGTCATAGAAGACCTAGACACTGACCGGCAAGGTCGCAACCTGTGATCAGTGTAGAATAATATCTCGTTGTCATATACCGGTATATTAAATTTCTTTTTCGTTCTATATATAATACAGTGTGGTGGGTGTTGTATTGAAAATATTTCATTATGCTTACAGATTATTATCTTAAGATCTTCTTCTGAAGTGTTGGGCGCGCCTTTAAGCCAGTGCTAACGTAATAACAGCGCATTCTTTATCATTCGGTTATTGGGGACATAGATGTTTTTGTACTTACAAAGAGATGTCTGTGGCCCCGGGATAAGACCAGACTTCCATATATACAAAGGCTAATGTTTTTATAATGCAACCATCCTGTCCCAACAAACACTACTGGGCCAGCCTATTGTTGTGCCAGGTAGAACTCAGAGATGAAGAGAGCCGTCAGCGAAGGCGTGTCAAAAGTAAAATATTGGTATTGACGTCATTCTCTTTTCGCATGTGGTGTCAGGAGACAAAACAAGGCAAAGTGTATAACTCGAACTAGGACATGCGCGTTAAAAAAAAACTTCGCTAATTTACTTTTCTCATTATACCCAATCTACTTGTACGTTTGAATAGCGGCTCATAGCGTGTATATCTTAGCATTGACATGAGCGTGGCGTATTAATTGTCAATTGTTTAAAGTCATTTGGATATCTTAGTTTTGTCTGTCAGTCTCATTGACGTATCTATATATACAACGTTGTGGATGATTCTACACTTATAAAGTTCTACGCTACTTGTTTCAATTATCATTCTGGTGTTCTGTGTTCTATGTGTACGTGAGTTCTATACACAAACACAACGACCACCAAGAAGAGTTCAATCGCAACAGGGCTAAAGCCACAAAAGATCAATACACAGTTCCAGCGCCAACAGTCGGGCCTCCAGAATCGCTCTAGACAACGACCAGTTGAAGCAGACGCCAGCACACTGCTCGCGTCTTGTGACTATGACCAAAGATGAAATGACCCTGAACCAAACACTACTACACCTACCCTCGTCGCCACTGCAGTTATAGTTTAATTTTACATAAATTAGTTTTGCTCTATTAATTGATATCGTTCCCCAACTGTCTTCTGTTTTTGTATGTTGCATTTTCGTATGTCGGCATTAGAAGACATTCTCTTCTACTAATAATTGAACTGGATAATAATAATGATAATAAAATAAATAATAATAAATAATCATAATAAACTAAATCCTGGTATTTGTCTGTTTAGCCGTCGCGTGACATTGTCACGTGATTTAGTACTCACCAAGCTGACCATGAGTTGCCAGAAATACAGCCGATCCGGAGTGCATGCCGGATTCATGGAGAGTTTTGGTGCATTCAGCTATTAGTATGGGCAGGTTGTCTAATGTCACCGTGTTCTCGCTGGATATGTCCACTAGACTGACGTACAGGCGAAGCGGAAATAGAAGCTGAATAGCTCGGCCTGGAATACAAGGTAGACATTCAGCAATGGAATTGAATACCATATAAAATTAACTTATTTCAATTTAGGTTTTGAAATAAAATCAGCGCATTTGTAAAGAGTAATTAAAAAAAAAAGAGTCTTTCTTTTTTAAGGAAACCTCAGAATTTGCACTATTCAATTTTAGCTTTGTCATCATAGGAATCCTTGGGCCTCTTTTCTTTGCCTCTTTTTGGGGCCCTTCAGCATCCTTTGTGGGCTTTTTATTTTTTATTTACTTTTATTTATAATTTCTCAGATTTCAGAAATACAAAATCATATAGAATTAAATATTTTCAAGATATATAATGTCCACCTGAAAAGTTCCTGTGTAGAAGATTTAATATTACTTTTGTTTGTTTTTAAATTGGTAATAACGTTGTGTTTAATTGATTATTTTCAGGTATTTAACAACAGCAATTTAAAAGACCCGTTTTTCGTCCCCACGTCGCCTCGCTCTCATGAGCTCTCTTCACATTTTAGAACTACTGTTGCACGTCACTAAGAAGATCTCCTAAACATGTATCATTTTGTATGGTAAAAGGGAAAGACTAGTTGACCCAATGTTTATGTACTGGCAAAGTTCCAATTCTAGACATTCTATAGATCTAGATTGTTTGTACTTAACGTGTCAAGTCAAAATATAATGCTGAATATTTAATGACAGTCTTTATGATTGTTTGTAATATATTTATTTGTTTAACTTTATTATATTAAAATTATTTTTGTCTTCTAAAAAATTAATTCCATGTATGGTTTTGTTCACCCGTGTTTAATTAAAAAAATAGTTTATATATATAGCTATTTACACAAAAATATTAATTGTAACAAGGAAAAGACACGAAATCAATCGGTGTGTCTTGATAATAAAACCACACCTACCCAATCATGTGTCCTTCTTTGCTATTAATGAAGGCGTTAATACAATTGAAATCTTTTATCTAGATGGTCCATGTTTTAAATAAATCTTAATAAGTTACCGGTAATTCAAAGAAAAGCCTATGCTGACAGGTGCAACAGGAAAATCTGCCCCATCCGATAGCTCTAAATCAGATACATTGTTGTCAAAGTCTTGTTTATACCCTGAAGATTCTAAAGTAACGTCTCAAATTTATAAGATAAGATAAAAGTGAGCTTGTGTTTCTTTTGCCACAACCTTATTGTGCAGATTACATTTGTGTTACCTACGCTGTTTAAAATAGTAGATGAAAAATTACAAATTGTAATCAAGATTGGACTAGTCCATGCCCTGTGGGCCAGCGGGCCAACTTTGGGCACGTAATACACTAATTACAATATTCCACTTAAATTGGGGCCCACAGAACGTCGCGACTGACTCTCGCATTACCTTTTTTTAAAACATCTTTAACAGACTTGACAGCGTAGAGCCCAGCACATTTTCAGTAATAATGAAGTCGTTTTAATGACCTTAATCCAGTGATGCCCAAACTACGGCCCGCGGGCCGCGCGCTTTTATCCAGCCCGCCAAAACATTGGAACAAAATGTAAAAAAAAATGTTAACAAATTAGAATGTTGAAAAAATATTCTCAATCTTTCCTTGAAGAATTCCATCTTTATGTTTGGTATTCTAATATTTATAGTTAATACATTTTTTTATTCTAAGAACACAAGTGTTTGGTTTTTTTCAATGACGATAAGACTTGACAGCTATTTTTAATTTTCGGAAAATTCCGCTTCTGTCTTGAGCTAGCCGTGTCATTGAAACCTTGTGAGTGAAACAGAGAGCATTATTGAGGCACCATTTTGGGTCGTCTTCTTGTGATATCAAAGTGATTGTTTAATGTTTGTGATTTAATGAAATGGGAGAGCCTAAGAAACGAAAAGTGGACTCTGAATGTAGAAACTTTATGAAAAGTGGACAGATCTTTACTTTTTTGTGGAATATGATAGTATGAGAACATGTTTGATTTGCAAAGAAAGTGTGGCTGTTTTTAAAGAACAAAAGATTAAAAGGCATTATGAAACCAAACACATAAACACATATGGTGGCATTCTTGGTTTGAGCCGCGAAGACTAGATTTTTAAGTTACGACAAGTGATTGGGGGGGAAGGGGGGTTGACGAGAATATATAACAAAAAGAGACAAGAAAATGAGTTGGCGATAACAGCCAGCTACAGAGTTTCTCACATCTTAAGTAGACCAATAAAGCCTTCTTCCGATGGCGAATGTTTAAAAAAATGCTTATTAGCAGGAATAAATGTGTCCTGAAAAGAAGAATGCAGTAGAAGCTGTCAACATTTCTCGCATGACAATTACAAGGCGAGTTTAAAATATGGATAAAAATCTCCATTCACAATTAAAAGACAGAGCAGTGGAATTCGAAATGTTTTCTATTGCCGCTGACGAGTCCACTGACATAACTGATACCGCGCATTTCTTGGTATTTATTTGCAATACAAACTGCAATTTTGTATATAACAGAGGAGTTAGCAGCTATGAGGAGCATGAATGGGACTACAACTGGAGAAGACCTGTTCAAAGAAGTGTCAACCATCATAGAGGACCTTGCTCGTCCTTGGAATAAATTAGTTGCAGTGACTTCTGATGGCGCTAGAAATAGGGTTGGATGTTAAAACATTTTTTTGACTTGGGACACGAAATTGAAATATTTATGACGGATAAATAAAAAAAAGTGTCACAACTGAACGACCCCTCATGGTTCAGGGATTTGGCTATTTTATGCGATATCACATCTAAATGAACTCAACACCAAACTACAAGGGAAAGACAAATTGATTTTAATGAGTGTGCAGATATATGTGCTTTCCAAACAAAATTGCAACGCTCCATTCAACAGGCGGAAAGGGTGCTTCTTGTCCACTTTCCAACCTGTACCACTCTACAAAATGATAAGCAGCTAAATATGTCTCTTCCAAAAGAAAGAATGATCCAACTTCTGAGGCTCTTGATGAATAATTTCAGTGAAAGATGTGTAGATTTTCAGAATTTAAAAAATGAAATCCGTCTTTTTGAAAATCCGATTGCTGCCGATGTGTCAAGTGCCCCGACAGATCTACAACTGGAACTGATTGACTTACAAAGCCAGACATCCCTGCTTGACAAATTTTAAGTGATGCAGACCATTGACTTGTACTCCATGTTACCTGCAGAAGCGTTTCCAAATCTTCGAAAACAAGCGCTAAGGATGATCACAATGTTTTCAAGCACTTATTTGTGTGAACAAACGTTTTCAATGATGAAACGGGCGAAAACCATGTTACGTAATCGCCTCACGGACGAACATCTAGATTCAGTGCTCCGACTTGGTGTTTCATCTATGCAGCCAGATATTCAGAAGATGGTTTTGGATAAAACTTCATGTATCACATTAATTTATGTAAGTAGTTCCACAAATAAAACTATTCAAAGAAGCTTATTGTATTTTTTTTTATCTTTTTGGAGATATGGCCCGCGACACGAATGCCAAAAATTTAAAATGGCCCGCAGACCAAATAAGAATCTACTAAGAGATACAGTGACAACAAAAAGTCTATCAGCTCGAAAGACACAAAGAAATCACGTGAGTGAGAAATCACGTGAGTTGGATCATAATAAAGAATTTCGAAGTCATTAAGGTTGCGCCATTGAGAAAACATGTATTCTACCATCCTACAATTGCAACAAGTTGTGTGAACCCATGTTCAGATCTCGATCAATCTTTACTTATTGTGGAGTCATATACAATGGGATGCCCATCATGACTGTTTTGTGGGGCAGATCGTGGGGTAAGGCCATGGCTGATTTTTACACCCAGTCCTTCCCTGATTGAAAAGCACAGTACGATCAAGCACCAGGAATGACCATCAAATTTCAACTAACGTGCAAACATGGTCCAACAAGGTATTTTCTTGGAGACGAGCCTTTAGCTGGTAAAAAAAAAATAGTTTGTCCTTTTTTAAAGGCATTAAACAAACTAAAAGTAGATCTATTTGAATATTATGTCCGGGCTAATAAAAAAAACACTGTGAATTTCTGAATGATTTCAATGTGGTGGAAGTAGTAAAGTAAAGCATGTTTATTTACATAGATATATAGGTCTGTGTTCATTTATCTAGTTTACTTCTATAGGTATGTGTTCATTTATCTAGTTTACTTCTATAGGTCTGTGTTCATTTATCTAGTTTACTTATATAGGTCTGTGTTCATTTATCTAGTTAACTTATATAGGTCAAAGTTCATTTATCTAGTTTACTTATATAGGTCTGTGTTCATTTATCTAAGTTAACAAGACATCAGTGCTATTCCGTTTAATGTCGTAATATTTTCACGACGCTCATTGGGACATAGAAGAAAAGGGCAAAACGGTGAAAGAGCTTGGGGCCGACTAGAACTTTACTCTTCATGACACTCAACTTTGTGTTCACATGGGAAAGAAATACTAGAAGAAATAAATGCTGTATAAAGAGGAAACAAAAAATGAATTGTAGAGAAGCTTGTCGTTTATGTCCGTTGGGGGGAGAGTGTGGGCCTTATTGTAAACTACTTTTTATCACTAAAATGTCTAGATCTAGACTATTTTCCTATTCAAATTACAATGAAATCAATGAGGCCATGAATGTAAACAACACTACCACGTGACTTGGAAGAATTAAGGAACAACGCCATTGGGATTGTATGTGCTCCTTGGAGATGAACAATGACCTTGAAACACACTGACTGAAATGGAAAAGAAGTTTTTAAATCTTTCTGTTCTACCCCCAACGAAGAAGAGCCGACCACAGATCAGATTAAAGAATTTTGTACGAGAGTCACACTGCCTTGTCAAGAGTTATCTCCTCGAGTTGACCTATCTAAGTCTCACAGATTGCCAAGGTTACTTATGCCACGCGCGTGTGCGTCTATGGAGAATAAAAACGGTATTGTTCCAAATTTCCCTGGACCGGAAGTACAAATCGGCAGAAGATAACCAAAACATAGTTTGGCACGACTGGTGTAAGACCTACAGTAAAACTTAACCAAGGTGGGGGGTTGGGGCGCGGGGGAGGGGTTGAGATGGCGGTTTTTTTTTTACCAACTATCAGATTGAGATTGTGGTGTATATTCTAATGAAAACAAAGAAACATTAGACGCCCCCGAGTTGTGAATAGTCGGCGCCATGTGCGTGACTTCGAATAGTCACAAATGTAGGTCATGCTTTGTTTTCCACGGCGTGTAACATTTCGTATAAAGACTGTAGCTATAACATTTCTATATCATTTGTATCTGTCTATTGTACTGAACTGAGCTATCAAAAGAAGTTGTGAATAACTCCTATTGATCACAGTTTAAATATATATATATATATATATATATATCTAAATTACCAAAAGAGAACCAAATTTTAATTGGCCTAACCCAACATTGACTTACATAATAGCCAGGTCTATTGATGAAAGTGAACTTTTCTCTCTAAATGAATGAGTTATAAATGGCGCTTTCCTTATTCCGTTACCAGTGATGGCAATAATTAATGTAAACGGTGTTGATGGTAGCTGCGGCTCTGCTTTACATTTTGATGATAGTGATGATAATATTGTGGATGGTTGTCATGGCGAGGAAGGTATTGTGGATGGTAGTAATGGTGAAAAAGTTTGATTTGCCCTTGACGGGAGTGATTATGATGGTGATGATGATAGTTGTGATGGTAAAGTTTGTGATAACGATGGTTGTGGTGTTGGTGCCGTTGAATATTTTGAGAAAAAAAAAAGAAAAGAAACGAATGACTAATATACTGCTAAGTGGTTTAATTACCGTGCTAAAATGGGAAAATGTCTGCTTTGAAGACGCGTGAACTTTATAATTATATACTAGTTATTGCCGTTTTTATTCTTTTTTTCTTTCAATTCCCCTGATTAGCGTACATTTTGTCATGGTTACAAAACTGAATAATTTATTCTAACTACTTGCCATTACTCTATCGAGCTGAAACTGTACACATAAACTGGTGCTACGTGACAGCATGTTTCACAACAATCTCAAGAGAGATCACTTCATTTTTAAAAACAAAATATGCATCCATTGATTGCTACTAAGGGATGTAATTATTTTCCTTTTAATTATTAGTTTAAGACAACAAAATTAAGCTTCCTTACATTCGCATTCGTAAACTACGACGATATTCAAGTGATGTCAATCATAATAAAATAGGAAAGAAAGTAAAGTACTCATTCAGACCTTGAGATCTGTAGGGCATATAATATTAAAGTCGTCTGTTTCTACGGTCAACGATTAAAAGAGTGTCATGTGGTCAGCACAACAGCCGACCAACTTTACTTTCCCCAATTAAGGCTACACGCTGGAGTTGGGTTGATATAGGGGCATTCTTGTAATCCAGAATGTCCAAACTTTTTCTTTAACGAGATTTGAACCAGGCTCCTTGATTCAAAAGCCATGCCTTTAACCATTCAGCCACCACGCCATTTAATTAAATTAAATAAGTCATTAAAAAAAATTATATCATAAATCTATCCCGTATGGAGCTTGGGGGATGACCCCATATCAAGGCGCTTAACGATCAAATCACGCGCCATTTCGCTCTATATGCATAAAGGAATGCAGCTGGAAACGGATGAACGCTGAAAGACACAGCTAGAGAGCTCTCACGAGGCAAATCGTTGAAGCTCACAAAAGAGCCCTTGCCGAAAACAGGTGCAGACTACGAAGAGTCAATATAATTTTAAGTTACTTGTTCTATTGAAATATTTAGTTTGCGTTGTAACGATGAGCGAACCGATTCTTGTGGATGAATGCGAGCTTTATTTCAACAATATGTATAATACTTAATAGATTTGTATGTAATGAATCTGTTCGGTATATATTACAAGGCTTCTATCAACTCACTCTGTCTGTCTGTCTGGTCAAATGTTTGTACACGTTATTTCTTCCACACCCGATCTTGGATAAGGCTAAAATTTTGGAACAATTATTTCTTTTACATCCGAACACAAGAATAAAAAAAATAATTACAAAAAACTATAAATTATTTAAGTATTAGTAATTAATTATTTATTATTATTATTTTTTTTTTTTGCATCTCGAACAAGAGAAAAGATTTGTACTTCACTAAAGTGAATTAGTTACCGCTCTAAATTGAAAGAAAATGGTTAGCAGTCTGCGCGAGGAGGCGAGAGCCACGAGTTCGAATTCAGGTCATTCACCCCCTCCCCACCTTTTTTTTTCTGTAAATGCTTTTAAAAATCAATCATGGTCAAATCCACCCAGATATTCCTGTATTTCCTTTCTCAGCCCCCAATTTTCCCAACTGGTCCAGACAAGTGATATGATTATAGCGTATTGAGAAAGCTAAAAGCATGAAATAGAGCTAAACAAATACAATTGGTAAAAATATTATTAATCACACAGAATTATCGTTGTTGGTTTAGATATATTACAAATTTAATTACAGGACTGATCCAAACTATTTGATAAACTACACTTTGTATAAGATTTTTTTTCAAAGTATTTTTATTGTTTTTTTTTTTCTTGTTTTTGATTTAAAAAATAAATTATTTTTTAATGCATGATAATATTGACCATTTACGTAATTACAAATATTTTATTTAAATACTTAGTTAATATAAATACGTCCATTTCAAGTTTGGCAAATATCCATATAATAATTTGTTAAATTTAACAAATACTTTTATTTCAATGCAATTATTATGTCAATTGGAAAAAACATCCGCCGTGTTATAAGTGTAAGTTTACGTCTCAGATAACAAAACAAAAGACGTGAATCATTGTCATGATCAGAGATTTCATTTATGAAGTTAAATGTTTAGTGTTTTAAAAAAAAAGCTTTTGTTTAAAAAATTAGTATTCTCATCTAATCACTGCATGCGGTTCATTCTGGGGCATATGCCACCAACCATTTTCCTCCAGGTGCCCAGGTTCTGTGCGAGTCTCTCCAACTGTCCCCTCGCCCATCTGCTTGGCATCTGCTTCCAGATCGCGGCGCCATGTATTCCTGCTCTGTCCCTTTCTAGTATTACTCTCACCATAATTATTTGTTATTTTCCATATGGTCCAGGAGGTTTGAACAGAATTCCGCCAGTCTGACAGTATCAGCAGCTCATGGGCCGAGAATGTTTGAAAATACTCGATATATTTATCAGAAATGAAATGTGTTTTATTCTAATCGACCCTTTGAAAGAGCCTATATCGATAATAGGGAAAATCAATGTCGCCTAAGTATAGATTACGAAATAGACATGTTTTTTTCAAAGCTGTATCAACTCACTCTGTCTGTCAATTAAAAAGTATATACACAATATTTATCCCACAACCAATCTTGGAACAAATTAAATTTTTGCACATGTATTTCATTTACCTGACAAAACAAATTCAAAAAAAAAATAATCAAGTAGTTTATTAACTATTGGTTAATTAATTATTTTGTTTGGTATTGAAAAGGGGAACAAATGTACTAGACAGGTGTGGTGGTGTAAGCTGAATTAGTCTTCTTTAAACTTTGTACAGAGAACTAGCACGTTGCTTAAACTAACAATAGATAGCTATAAAACCTTCTATTTTCATGAGCATTTCTCTGGCACAGTGGCTAGTGTATTGGCCTGGTGTGGCTTGAGCCCTTGAGCTTGAATTGAAGTCGTGTAACGTTTTCAAATTATACAATGTATTTAAAAAGCGATCACGCTAACATTCACAGATACCACCGTCTTTCATCCCCCACCTCTTTGTCAACTGATCCAGACAAAGTGAAAGGATCATAGCGTATTGAGAAAGATAATTACATGAAATCGCGCTAAACAAAAACAATTGGTACAAATATTTCTAATCGCACAGATGTATTGTTGCTGGTCTAGATCTATTACACATTTAAACACATTTAATGACATGACTGAAAGCTACCAAAAAATAACGTTCTCCCTTTCAAACCTTATAATCTAATAATATTAAGTTTATTTTCTTATATAGCTGGCGGTTAACTGGGATGTCATGTGGAGACTGTGTTTAGAGATGATTGTTCCCCACAATGAATGTCAAGTCTCTAAAAAAAAACGATGTTCAAAGTCTACACTTTACTGGGATTTGAACCCATGATCTGGTGGTTCTGAATCTATACTTAGTAATAGTTGGTATTATCCGAACACAACGCAACGGATTCTACAAAGTGTTAGTGCACAAATGATTAGATTTGTACCTTTGATACTGTGTTTATCAGAGTTCATATGATTATCTACTCCTTTATAACTATTTATCAGAGTTCATATGATTATCTACTCCTTTATAACTATTTATCAGAGTTCATATGATTATCTACTCCTTTATAACTATTTATCAGAGGTCATATGATTATCTACTCCTTTATAACTATTTATCAGAGGTCATATGATTATCTACTCCTTTATAACTATTTATCAGAGGTCATATGATTATCTACTCCTTTATAACTATTTATCAGAGGTCATATGATTATCTACTCCTTTATAACTATTTATCAGAGGTCATATGATTATCTACTCCTTTATAACTATTTATCAGAGGTCATATGATTATCTACTCCTTTATAACTATTTATCAGAGGTCATATGATTATCTACTCCTTTATAACTATTTATCAGAGGTCATATGATTATCTACTCCTTTATAACTATTTATCAGAGGTCATATGATTATCTACTCCTTTATAACTATTTATCAGAGGTCATATGATTATCTACTCCTTTATAACTATTTATCAGAGGTCATATGATTATCTACTCCTTTATAACTATTTATCAGAGGTCATATGATTATCTACTCCTTTATAACTATTTATCAGAGGTCATATGATTATCTACTCCTTTATAACTATTTATCAGAGTTCATATGATTATCTACTCCTTTATAACTATTTATCAGAGTTCATATGATTATCTACTCCTTTATAACTATTTACCTCCCTTGCTTTCCCAACTCCTGCTCATTCATACTTCTCTTTCCAAACAGTATTAAGTCGTGAGAGAGAGAGAGAGACATAAAGATAGAGAGGAAGAGAAAGAGAGAGAGAGAAAGAGAGAGTGGGAGAGAGCGAGAGAGAGAGACAGAAAGAGAGAGAGAGAGAGAAAGGGGGAAAGAGGCAGAGAGAGAGAAAGAAAGAGAGAGAGAGAGACGGGGAGAGAGAGAAAGAGAGAGAGAGAGAGAAAAAGGAGAGAGAAAGAAAGAGAGAGAAAGAGAGAGAGTGAGAAAGAGAGTAGAGATAGAGAGGATTAGGAAAGAAAAAGAGAGAGGTAAGGAGGTAATTATCTTCTTTTTTTTTTAATTAACGTCTGTATTTCAGGAGATAAGAAAAAGAGAATGAAAGAGAGACATAACCAGAGAGAGAGAGAGAGGGGGGGGGGAGAAAGAAAAAGCATGCTGGACCAAAACTGCTGTTTAACCTATTGTGTTCGCCCCGGGGAGCAAGCAGTAGATTCGAGCGGGTGGAAATGGGACAAGGGCGTTAAGAGTGTAAAAAAAAAAAAAGATTCTAACGATGAGTGTGGCGCCATCTTACTTTCAAAGCGTTGAGATACTCGCGTTTCAAATGTTTACCCCTAAAGTGAAAACAACCTTTTCAAAAATTCCCCTAAGGGAGTAAAAAAGCATTCCCCAGAATCAAGAAAGCTGGTGGGAATAAATAAATAAAGGCCAGATCTAGATCTACGTTCTATGTGATAAATGATAGGTCTGGATGTCTGCCTCAAGGCGACCATCCATCACGTAACATAGCGCAGATTGATATGCATTCATAAGGGTGGAACACTTCTAATAATACTAACAAAAGAAACGATGGTAAGCAGCAGGGCACTTTCATAGGTGTAAATAGATGTAAATTATGAAATCAAACCATTATAACTTATACTTTCAGGGTTTCTACTGCCTCCTGATATTCAAGAAGTTCTTGGAATTCTCAAGAAATTTCAAAATATATGCAAAAGTTCTGGGAATCCCCAGAAATTATTAAAATCTCCTTAAAACTCATAAAAATCTCCTTCAAAAATAGACAACATTGTCATTTTCGGTGTCATTCAATATGGTAAACGCCAGAACTAAGCAAAATAAAGAAAAAAGGCATTCTCAGCTTTCATTTAATAACATTCAATGTAAAGACGAATTTATTTTCAAATAGAAAATCTAAATTTTCATGTACTATCCTTATCCCTACACTGACTTGGTCCCTCGCAATCCAATTCGCATAGGGTCCCGCAATTGTTAAATCCGGCCCTGGTAAGCATCATCAGAAATGGGCGGTCCTGTCGTTAAAAGAAATTCTAGTCAAGACTAATAGAGAGAGTAGGTCAGAGGTCAGAGGTTAGGCTCTAATGTCAAAGAAGATGGATGAAAAGCGAAAGTGAATATTAACATTAATAAGAACAAGAATAATAATGATTAAGATACACTACCATTATAATTATATAGACTAGATCTAGATCTATATCTACATTTTCAATTTAAAACTCTTAGATCTAGTCTAGATCAAATTCTAGATCTAGAATCTAGATGTAATGTATATTAGAGTTATGTAAGTATATAAGCAAAGCTTAGATTATCTATCAATAAAGCGTTAAGCAATTTTAAATTTAATAAACAACTATGCCATGACTATATCATATTTTTTTTACTCAAATTTATATCCAAATTTACATTTATTTTTATTTTTTTTTACTTTGAAACATTATTACTGTCAAACTAAATTTTATATCCAAATTTACATTTATTTTTATTTTTTTTTTACTTTGAAACATTATTACTGTCAAACTAAATTTTCCCAGGGTGGCCAACGAGATAGTAATTCTTTTTTCTCAGCAAAATCATCAACTGTTAAACTTATAGGGAAATAGTAAAAGCCGTTTTTGAGAACCGCGGCGCGCCCATGTTCCAAGTTCCTGGTGGCAGAGGCCCAGAGGCGTAGTGAGCAAAAACTGCTGTTACAAGGTAGTTTATTGGCGCTCCCCCCCCCCCCCAATTTTCCATGGATATCATATAGAAATATAGACTGAGTGTGGCGACCCCCTAATGGTGGCGCCCGGGGCATCGTGCCCCCTTGCCCTCCCCCCCCCCCCCCCCCCCCACAATGCGTCTCTCCCTGGTACCATCAAGTTCTGACCTGAATAGATGTATTATAAAAAAGAAATGATGGCCAATAAAAGAACTCCTTTGACATTTCATTTGTTGACTCATCTTCTCAGGAAAGCTTAGGTCCAGCTACCTCTACCTAAATCATAATGTTGAAACTAAGATTTGAAGGCAGGTACGGCAAAATCAACTTTACAAAAGAAAAAGAAAGCCACTGTTGTTTTTTTTTTTTTTTGTGTGTTTTTTTTTGTTTGTTAAAGTAAGTTAAGCACCCCTTTTCAGACCTTGCGATCTATATGTAAAGGTCATCTGTTTTTTGTGGCCGACGGTTAACACAACTAACAGCCACTTTACTTTTCCCCAACTAATGTCAGGTTCACAGTAGAGCTGGGTGGTCTAAGAGGCGCCGAAATTTAAAAATCCCAGTCTTGACTAGGATTTGACCCTCGAGTCGAAAGCCAAGCACTTTGCCGCTCAGCCTCCGCTTCTCAAAACCAACTTTAGCTGCACCAAAAGTACCTTGCAAGGCTGAGATATTCCAGCCATGACCTTGGTATTCTGGGTAGAGGTCTACTAAGCATTTCACTTTGTTGAGTCTCTTTTGAGTAATTAGACATTGTTTTTTCTTTCTTTTGATACATAAAAGAAACATACAATACAATTTCAACCTCAAACTCTTGCAGCGAAAAGTCACAGAGAAATATATTCTTTCGAGATTGACAATGTGAGGAGGTGCGCAAAGTTTAAATAAGATCATTTGTATTGCAGTTTGACTACAATAGTCTAAATGTACTAATATAACAATAACAATATAGATACAAATACAATCAATATCAACATATCACAAGCGCGCGGAAAGCCAGCCAGCGCTTGATGACTTGTGTGACGACGAATGACTTTGAAACACTGAAAATTGAATGAAGGTGTTTTAAAATTTCTCTGTCCTAGCTGTGAACTGGAGCTGACCACTTGGTCCAGATCTGATGTGTCTTTGGTGTAATGGGCACTAATTGTCTTGCACGTGTATTTCCCTTTGTTCGGGGCAGCTAAAACTAAGGACTGCATCACTTTTTGCACTAGGTCAGTGCTCACGCTGAAGAGGAACACATTGAGAGCTTTAATCGCTTGTAACACGGTCCAGGAAATCGGTAATGCTTTTTAAGGTCCCCAATATCAGAGTACAAGGAAAGCTCCTTAGGCAAACAGCTTCAGCTTTCAAATGACCTCTCCAGTGTTGAAACCTAAGGACGAGATAGATCGGTCAGATTTGGGGCTGAGGCGAGCCCTTGCTACTTGAGCAGTTTGTTTATTTTCAGTTACATTTCGGCCCAAAGTGCCATTGAGCAAAACATTCTGGAGGGGATGCCACGTGACTGCGATGCTGCAGAAGCAGACGTATGTCTTACCTTTAACCTTTGTTTCAGTGATTCTGTAAATAGCTGTCTGCCATTCACAACATTATAGGGAGTCTAAGTAAGTCTAAGTAAGTCTAAGTAAGCCTAAAATAGGATTTCTGTTGAAGGTCAAGAAGCAAGCAATGTCACTTGGCTCTTCCCGCCTCTTTCCTTGTTGCCAAATAACTTTGACGAAAAATGTTTTTTCAATAATTCGGCCTAAATAATTGTTTGTTACGATTTGTTTAGAAGGCTAATCGCTTTACATACCATTGAGAGAATTAGAGGAGACAGGTGTTAAGGGAGAAAGAAAGTGAAGGAGAACAGCCAGATTAAGACAGAAAGTGTAAAAAATAGAGAAAGAGCGAGAGGCAGATAACATTTAGGAGAGAGAGAAAAAAAAAAGGGGGGGGGATAAAGAGATGAGAGAAATCATGGCGCAGGAGGGAGATGACATTGGAAGAATAATAGGACAGACATTTTTATCAGTGTTCATGTTTCACACATTTTCCATGTCGTTCGTCTCTCTCTGAATCTCTCTCTCTCTCTTTCCCTCTCCCTCAATCTCTCTCTCTCTCCCCTTCACCCTCAATCTCTCTCTCTCTCTCTCTCTCCAGTGCTCGCTTGTATGTGTCTATAAAAGTTGCATATCTCTAAACCAAACGTATTTACATATTCTGATTTCGTAGGATATATTTTATCTTAGGAAGTGTAAGATTAAACTGATACTTACAAATGTAATCATTCTTACATATGCTGAGTCCGGTTCTTACATATGCTGAGTCCGGTGTATATTAATTGGTTTAAAATGTAATAATATTCTGTTTTGTTTTTTACATTTGTTATAACGTATTTATGTGTAGGCAAAGTCTTTGCTCAAGTGATGCTTCCCAGGCTACAAAAACTTGCTGATCGGGTCTATCCAGAATCACAGTGCGGCTTTCGCTCAGGGAGATCCACAATTGACATGATTTTTTTCCATCCGTCAACTTGTGTTCATTGACCTAAGGCCTTCGATTTAGTCAGCAGAGATGGCCTCTTTAAACTTTTACAGATAATAGGCTGTCAACTATGCTGCTAAATGTAATTGTCTCCTTAAACCACTGGCGGATCCAGGGGGGGGGGCGGTAGGGGCGATCGCCCCCCCCACTCGGCCGACCCCCCCCCCTTCGGGGGGGGGGCGGACGAATTTTAGTATAGAATTCACACAATTTGTATACAAATTTATTACTTATGTTAATAATATATACTAATTATTTATATTTCAACCTATTTTTTTATTATTTCGCCCCCTCCTCTAGTATGTTGACCGATTTGGTGGGGTCGGGAGGGGGCAATGGTATCAATTCCGCCCCCCCCTTACACTTTCAAGTGGGGGGGGGGCGGTCCAATTTATTTGTAGAAATCACAGCTTGCTAACAGAATCAATTAAATATCTATATGATTAAAACTTGTTATTGATATTTTAACCGATCTTTATATTATGTCGTTCCCTGTTTACCGTTTGGGGGTGGGGGGGGCGAATACCTTTACTGCCCTTCCCACCTAAACCATTGGAGTGGGGGGGGGGTCCTACTTTTATGGAGAAATCATAGTTTGTGAACAAAATTAGTTGAATTAATCTATAAATTTTATATTATGTCGCTCCCTTTCTGGTATCTTGGTCGATTCGGTGGGGTTGGGGGGAGGGCGATTGCATGTACTACCCTTCCCACTCTAGCCCTCTGAGTGGGGGGGGGGCGGTCCTATTTTTATGGATAAGCATAGTTTGTGAACAAAATTAGTTGAATATCTATATAATATAAACTACGTATTGATATGTGAACCCATTGAATATTATGTCGTACCATACTCTAATCTCAAATTTTATCATTAGTAAATTTAAATGAAAAAGGGTTGCACCAGCTGGGAAGGGCGATATATGCAATTGCATTTCCCCCATCGGACAAACCCAAATACTTTTTCTTTTAGTATTATAGTTTAGAAATTACAAAGTGTAAAAAATCTGCCACTAATATAATTTATATATGCTATAAATTAAATTCTTTTATCGAGTCGCCCTACTTTTTTTTTATTCTTTACTGCCAAATGCAATCTTTAGCAGAAATTATTAAAGGAGCGAGGATTAATCGTTTTCATTCTACCGCCCCTCCCATTTCCAGAGTTTATGTAATTTCACATGAATTTATCATAATTATTTTAAGAAAGACTTTGCATTGGAAAAGTTAGAATTTTAACGAAATTTTCAGTATAAGAATCATGATTGAGATGAGTTCCCAACCTTTACTCAATCGGATATTTTTCTAGTTAAATAAATTTGGGACTATAACTCACAACTTATACTACAATGTTATAGAATATTACTTATCGAATAATTTTTTTTCGGCGGCGATCCTCAAAGCCAAAATCTAAATATGTGGGGTATCTTATCTTTTCAAGGAACAAATCGGTTTTATTTGCAATGTATTAAGGGCCTATAAATTCATATTAGAATATCTTTCAAGTACAATATTATTCAAAAGGTCCTTTTTTTTAATAGTATGAATAATGAGCTTTAGGTCAGGAGAATGCGTTTCTGCAGTGAAAAATGCCAGAAAACGCTTTTGGCGTCGGGGATTCGCCCCGAACTCCATTGATGAATAATGAGCTGTAGATGTCAGGAAAATGCGTTTCTGCAGTGAAGAATGCTAGAAAACGCTTTTGTCGTCGGGGCTTCGCCCCGAACTCCATTGATAAATAATAAGCGTAGATGTCAGGAGAATGCGTTTCTGCAGTAAAGAATACAAGAAAATGATTTTAGCTTCGGGGCTTCGCCCCGAACTTCATTGATGAATAATAAGCTGTAGATGTCAGGAGAATGCGTTTCTGCAGTGAAGAATACAAGAAAATGCTTTTGTCGTCGGGGCTTCGCCCTGAACTTCATTGATGAATGATGAGCTGTAGTTGTCAAGAGAATGCGTTTCTTCAGTGAAGAATGCCAGAAAACGCTTTTGGCGTCGGGGCTTTGCCCCAAACCCCACTAGGGAACCTTAAAGCGTTGCCCCACTTTTTCGCCGAAGGTTGAGAAATGCTGCTTTTTAAATTATCATATATATATATATATATATGTATATGTGTGTGTGTGTGTGTGTATATGTGTATGTGTGTTCTGTACACACTTTTATGCATACGGTTAGGGTTTACTGGGCGTTAGGGTTAGGGTTTGGAAAAAAATCGCCCCCCCACTCCAAAGTTCTGGATCCGCCAGTGCCTTAAACCAAAATATGGTGGGTACTGTGTATTTCAACGGCGCCTGTATAAACAGCGGAGGACTATCGGGAATTTCCGAATGTAAGGAATTATTGATTCAATAGTTATGTTAGGAAAATGTAGGGTATTGTCTTCTAAATCTAAATGGCCTATTATCGGAATTATTCCATTAAAAAAAAACAAAGCATAGCGTAGTCAGCTATAGTGTACCGATAGCTGAGCTGTTTATCAAATTCACATAGTTTAAGTTTATTGAAAGATTATCTAAGCTTATATTTTTAAGTAAATCTAATATAAATTATATATTTATAAGTAGATCTAGACCTAGACTAGATATTAAGAGTTCTAAATCAAATTCTGTATTAAATAAGATAAGATAAAAGTCTAGATATAGTTCTAGATCAAGATGTCATATCATGAAAGTACAATAAATAATTGCACAAGTTTGCATTGTGGGAAACGTGGTTGAGAGACCAAGCACTTAGCTTGGGTTGGCTACCTATGGAGGAGGCTCGAGGTTCGACACCCGACTCGAGCAGAGTTGTGTTTACTGAGCGTCTAAAGGCAGCACGGAAAATCTACTACTCCCCGATTTCATCCCCCCCCCCTTTCCCGGTCAATAGCGCTCTGAGAATTCTATAAGCATGAAAGTAGCGCAATATAATATATAAAAAAAACGCTTGTATTGTACTAAAACCCACGGCCGAATAGGTAACATCGTTCGTCAAGCAGCTGATGGTGTCAAGTTATAAGGTTCTATACCCAGTTTGATCAAAGCATTTTTTTTTTATTTTTTTAATATTTTATTAGGTTCTACGCTGTATAGTGCAGGTATTGTCTTTTTAGAAAATATATATTTTTGAAATGTTATCTTGTTACACAAAACTATTGCAAAGCTCGGAAAACAAAATGTTGGTAAGAAGATAGGTAAATGAAGGAGGACTATTTTTTTTTATTTATTCACTTTCCAAAAGATACATTGCATTAAAAAAAACAACAACTAATTTTATGGTATCACAACAGCAAATGTAAGAACTTTGTTCAGAATCGTTCATAGTTCTCGGTTTCCTTTGCTTGTCCCTTTTCCAGCCCTAGACATACAAGCCAGATGGGCTTTCATGTCAAACGAAAAGCATGATCTTCGGAGTTTTGAAGGTCAGTGTCTTTATTTACTAGTAAAGTCCAACAGTTCTAGGACACATACACACACAGAAGTGGTTGCAGATATATATAGGAGCACCAGCAAGTGGCCAAAAAAATATATCAGTCTTTCATGTTCATTACAAGGTCGAAGATCCAAAACTAACAATAGTCAATCATTTCCTCGGATCGTTCACCAGCTGACTCTAAATCTTTATGTCAATCAGTAATCGAGATGGAGGCATTAAAGATTTATATGCCTAGAGTTCTTTATATTTAAAAATATGAGATGGAGAAAAGGTCAGAAAAACTTGAATAGGCAAAAAGTATTTCAGCTCAAAACTCATCGCATCTTACGTGGGATGGGTGGGTCGGTCGAAGGGGAGCGGGAGGTAAGATAGCCCTTACAGCTTCCTCCCCCCTGGATGCGCTAGTGGTTGTCATAGATATTGCAACTCAAGATTCCTCCATTGACAATCAGGTGTTTTACCGCTTGGTCACCACGTCCATGCTATGTAATAGACCATTGTATTAAGCGAGCTCAGACTGATATCTGCTTCGGACCGAGACCAATCGTTATAGAAAGCCTGAACACTGACTTGCAACGTCACAACCTGTGGGCAGTTTAGACCAATAGCTCGTAGCCACGTCACAGGTCATAGATCGTGGACTACCTCGCTCTGAGTTTTGACCTAATGAAGGCCTACGAATATGACGTATGACCTGCAGAAGGTCAGGTCTGATATAGTCTGCATCTGATTCTTTGTTCAAATTATTCGGCATATCGTTGACATTGGCATCAAGCAGCGTTGCTTTTATCTCCAGGGTTGTAATTAGATAGTTGTTCTTGGAGTGTGTTAAGCTTTTCTCTTGTAAGAGTTATCTTCTGTAGAAAGCAAGCATTAATTTAACACTGCGATACTCAGCTAAACCCTGATGACTTGAGAAGTTTAAAAAATTAAGCGCATTGCTTTCTGGACGTCTAGCTATATAGATAAAACTGAAACAGGAATCGTTGAATATATTTGCCGACTTCCATTGCTGGTTACGCTAAAATCTGTATGGCAATATTTTTATAATCACACAAGCTAGTTTAAGATTTCAATATATACTTATTTAAAATAAATTGTCCTAATTGGCATCGTTACGTCACAGGGAGTCCACGTATAGACCGCCCATTGCCTATGTTTTCGTTAGGCGCCAGGCCGACGGACGGTACAATATCTCACCATTAGCGCTGGTCGGCGAGTAAGCTATGCGCCTCGGGCGCTAAGCTTAACTGTATCAGCCCCCTTAAAATAAACCACAATAAATGTCATTATTCCCCACTCCATACGCTCACACACACACACACACTTGTAAGGTAAAAGATAAAGCCAAATGGTAACACATTGTTTTCAAAGCTTCTTTCTTCTATAGCAATGTTTCTCAATCCCTTTTTCCTAGTACCCCATAGCAATAGTAGACCCCATTTTTTTTAAATTTCTTTATCCTTTTTCAAAAATGTTATATCTAGTATACAATGATTTTTATAATATTTTTTTTTTGCCTTGTGTAAATCGTTGTCAGTTTGTTTTAAGTACCACTGGAAACAGTTCAGTATCTTTAACTCTTTATCTCCGTAATTATTTTTCTATGTTCTGACAGAATTGTTCATTGTTCACATTTGTACATTCTATCCTGTTATGATTAAACTTCAATAACATTTTGGTTTGTAATCAGAAAACGTTACTTTTGGAATATACTTTTGGGTGAATGCAGCTCTTTTAAAATATTTCACAAATTATACTTTCTTATACCAAAAGTTAACTTAATTTAATGGAGTCAAATCAACGATGGTATCGTTGATAAGGAAAGAAAGTGTTAATAAAAGGTAGTTCTAACAGAGTCAGAGAAGAGATGTCTTATAGTAGCAAAGTGTCCCGGATGTATAATGTGAGCCTGTTGCTTAGGAAGCGGAGTGTAATGATGATGCTAGCTGCTCCGTCAGGCGCGGGCGATAACTTTCAAACAGAAAAGATATTGTTTGTTTGTTTTTACAATAGATTAAACAGTGATTTTTGTCAAAGTCTATGATCAGTTCTAAACAAAAAAATAAATGTATATATTATACAAAAAGATCAAGTCGAGTCTCTGAAAGGAACGTTACAACATCGATTGGTGGCGAAGAAATGACTTGCAATATTTCTTTGGTCATGTTTCTAGAGAACAATACAAGAACTATGTTGTATCATTAGCCATGTAACTTTGAACTGAAATGCAGTAATACACAAGTCTTCAAATGTTTACCTTTAAGTCTACTTCCATTTATCAATGACTTGCTCTACGACAGTGGTTCTCAACCTTTTATGCTCAGCGACCCCTTTTTACAATCCCCCACTCTGACGCGACCCCCCTCCCACACACACACACATACAGCAATAGAAGAATAGACAGCAAAAAATCCATATTTTCGATGGTCTTAGGCGACCCCTGGCAAATCGTCAATCGACCCCCAAGGGGGTCGTGATCCACAGGTTGAGAATCCCTTCTCTACGACCTAGTCAATGAGCTGTATTACTTACGTCAGTGGTTCCCAAACTTTTTCCTAAACGGAACACTTCCTTCTCTTGGAGGCTGTCAAGATATCTGCCGCTGATGTCACCTCCCTGTACCGGCTTAACTCTTTCTCTCCGAATCGACGATACCATCGTTGATTTTTACCTCATTAAATTAAATTGATGTTTAATTTTTTAAACTTGACTTTGAACTATATAAAAAGAATATGCATTTCAATTTAATTCTATACCAAATACAAATTTTTCTGATAACAAACATCAAAGCTATTTAAGCCCAATCATAACATGGTAGTGAAATAGTAATGAGCAAAATGAAGAATTCCTTACAAAACATGAAAAAATAATTAAGGAGAGAAAGAGTTTAAGAACCCATATACGTGGTACTTGGTGCCGATATCGGTGAGACTGAGGGATAGACTTGTCGGTAAGTCTTTTGGGAATGTGACCTTTAGAATCGAGGTCGTCCGATAGAAGAGGGAAAAAAAATTACGTTACATTGGATTTCCCCCTCTAGAGCCAAAAGGAAAATTGTGGAAATTTTCAAATATTTGCTGAGGAAGGATCCAAAGTGGAGGTGGTACAAATTGGCACTTCTGACAAGTGGACTTCTTCCATCAATGTGATATAGGGTTTGTCTGTTCCGCACTACACACATTAAGCGCTACGAAGAAGATCCCAAAACATACAAA
The DNA here is from genome assembly GCF_947242115.1 of Biomphalaria glabrata. Taxonomy (NCBI): domain Eukaryota; kingdom Metazoa; phylum Mollusca; class Gastropoda; family Planorbidae; genus Biomphalaria; species Biomphalaria glabrata. The sequence continues at coordinate 33,538,045 of NC_074720.1, forward strand.
GTTCTAGTAACTGTTCCAGAAATTGCAGACTGGACCAGCATTTCTCTAATCAGTGTCCAACCCGAAAGGCCGCTCCGGCTCGAGCTGAGCCCCAAAAGTTATGCCCATGTGGTTAAAGGGGAATAATCCTAAAGAGAAGGAGCGTGTAACTATTGAGTAATAGCTTCAGAGTGATGACTTAGGGTTACCAAAGGGTCACCAAAGAAGATAACCAAGAATACCAAAGTGGGGGTAGATGAGGCTACAACACCTGGTTCGGCTGAGGTGGTGGAGATAGATAGCGCCTGGATTGTGACAAGGTTGTGGGAGCTTTTTTACAACTCCGTGCAGTGCAATGAGGAAGCTCTCGCACCCCCTTAGGCACCCCCACGGGAGTCTTGTTTTGCCTAATCGTTTCCTTCTACGATCGTTTCCACCCGGGCGCCACTATGAGGCAGGGTAGCATGCCAGGGCAAGTCCGGTGACAAGATTGTCAAACGTTTTCGTGGATAATAGATGTGGTGCGGAGAATACAGACAATCTCTAATTAAAATCGAACATTTTCAGAATTTAAATAGAATTTATAAAAATGATAAACACGCTCAATTTTCCAAGGAAATATCTACAATAGAAGAAGAAAAACATTTTTAAAAATTAAGTGAAATTGTATCAATTAATTTGGATCGCTCATGTAATTATATTCACGATTCGATCTAGACATAATAAATCTGTGCGATTAGAAATATTTTTACAATGCTTCTGTGTCTGCCTATCTTTTTCCTATACAGACAGACAGACAGACAGAGTGAGTGAGTTCTCGCGCGGCACCAGCTTTAAAAATAGCAACTCTACAGAAATGGATTCAGCAAGAGTCTCTTGCTCTGCTAAAAAAAATAAGGATTGCCCAGATTACAATTCTTTCTGTATGTATATTCTTAACTTAACCATATCTTCTCGAATATTCTAGATTACAGCTATTGAAGAGTTTGATTAAATTATGGTTTTCCTCTGAACTATATCTAGCTCTAAAGTAATTTTTGAGACTAAATCTATAGACATACAAAGTGTTGAGAACCTTGACACGCTTGTATCATGTGACCTAAGGCATGAAACAGCTAGACATACGTGAGTGTTCACCATGGGCTGCACACATTTGTTATTTACAAGAGAATATTGGCGGGAAATTCAAATGACATCACCAAGTTATCATCATGGGTTAAATGTACATAAAAGTAGGTACTTGACATCACATTTAAAATTACTGAGAATCAACTTAATTATAACATTTCTATGGAACTATGAAAGCTAAAATCTCTCAGGAAAAAAAAAAGGGGGGGAGGGGTAAAATACCAAGAGTTAAAGGATGTGTGGGAGGCGTGGCGCCCTACCATGCCACACTAGGCGTTGATGGAACTATGACGTTGAAGATTTGCAGACATGAAACAAAGTGCGTTTTGCCAGAATGAACCGGAAGTAGCTACATTCGACTGACGGTTCACACACCAATTACAAAAGACGTTTAAAAACTGCTTCACTTAATACAACTTATTTCATCTCCGGCAATTTAAAATAAATGTTCGTTTCCGTACAGTCACGTGGGAAGTCACGCGCAGCACCAGGTGAGAAATAAAATGTGGTTAAAGTGAAGAATTATCACTCGTTCAGGCTTCAGTTTGGTTGCAGTGTGGTGGTTTTCAGTATGTTTGGCTGTTTGACTTTAGTCAGTGTGGTTTTGTTCAGTTGGTGTAATTTCAAAGTGCTTATTTTCTAATTTCTGTCTGTCTTATTTCTGTCTATTTTAAGACGGTTTCATTTCTCTATTTTAAATGTATGTCTCTTTAGTTTCACTGTGTAAAATTTTAGTCTCTTTAATATCAGTCTGTTTAATAGCAGTCTGTTTAATAGCAGTCTGTTTAATATCAGTCTATTTAATATCAGTCTGTTTAACATGGGAACAATAGAACTTTGTTTTGTTTTACATTTTTCGGATTTTCATTAAGAATTGACAATTATTATATCCCAGCCCAAACCTCCCTCAGTAAGGCAAGTGGGTTGGGAAGGGCGAGAAAGGCGTGAACCAGGAACCATCGTCAGTCCAGACTAGTGCCAAACGACAAGGCAGCCGTCCCAATTTAATTGTAGTTCGTCTTTCCCCTGAGACCTTTGGCTGGTGAGAAAAAAACGCACTGTAGTGAATGGCTCTAGTCTAGAACAATTGGGTATCCATGACAGATTGAGCATAAAGCTACATTTTGATAACACAAAACACAAACATGACCCACTACAGAACATACATTGGAAATGTTTAGTACTTGCGTTAGTCGCCAGTGTCTTCTATTACATGTTAGAATAGTTCTATTAAGTAAGAGGTACGTGACTCTTCTCGGTCTGGAGGTCATAGGAATTTCCGAAACGGTCAGCATCGAAATTTTTTTTTTTTAAATCGTACCATCAAGGTTCGGAATATACCCGCGGTCCACAGTATGGACATCATAAGAGTCCATTTCGTCTTGTTTTTCTTTAAAACCTTTATTTAGTAATTATCATGTTATGTTTTTTAGGAGTATAACAAGAGGCGGCTATGGATAATCTCGTGGAAGCGCGAAGAAAGCCTGGGCATTAGATAGCCATGGATGGACCGACGTGTCCAAAGGAGTGGGATCAGCAGCGTTGCAGATTCTGGCAGGGTGTAATACTGTGTGCTGCGGGGCTGCCTAAGGATCACGGGCTCCTGAATTTTATTCTTGGTTGATCCCAAATCTTCCAGAGGTGCGTTGAGGCATATAACAAATACAAGCCTTAAGCCAACCAATACGTTAAGTCTGTTCTGGCGATATTTTTTCCCCTTACAAACCCGGAACAACCAATCTCTACCAGTTGACACCTAAATTATAATCATACACATAGCCTCATTGCGTTTAAACAGAACATCGATGAGTCATTTCTCGCACAAAATCATTGTAAGGATTAACTTGACAAAGGAAGATTATTAAGGGAATTAAACCAGTAGCTGTCTGTATAGTTAATTAACGCTAAAAAAGACACTTCAATAAAACAATATGCTATCGTACTCAATGCTATGGTGAATCATGTGCATGCAATAATTACTTAATGGGTGCCATTCCAAGAATGAGATTATAGGTTAGTCTAATGCAAGCTCTTCTACTATACAGAAAATTTGGAGAACTCTATAAAATGATTTCATTTCAGTTTTAATTTTAGTTCACATATTCTGGTATTTTAACTACATTCTAACTATATTAATTAAATACACAACTTTATATTCGTGTAATTCTGCCCGGCACAATTAAATAAATAAATAAATATAAAGATGTTTTAAGATTGTATATTGCAGCAATCCTATTATACTGTATTCTGTTAGACCGTATACATTTTATGTGATGCAAAAAGAGAACTAGGAGGCTCGGTGGCTGAGAGGGGGTCCCGGGTTCAAATCCTAGTGAAGACTGGGATTTTTAATTTCGGAATCTTTGGGCGCCTCTGAGCCCACCCAGCTCTAATGGGTACCTGACATTAGTTGGGGAAAAAAAAGGCGGTTTGTCGTTGTGCTGGCCACATGACACCCTCGTTAATCGTAGGCCACGGAAACAGATGACCTTTACATCATCTGCCCTATAGACCACAAGGTCTGAGAGGGGAAAGTTTACTTTTTTTAAAGAAGAGAACTAAAAAAGAAAAAGAAAGTTAACCCCTTTATGGCGGAAGAATACAGCACGACCAACAAAGAAATGCACGCATGAAAATGATTTCGGCAAAAGAAAAATGGATCAGTGACCAGTGCGGCACCAGTGCTCCATACTCGATAGCAATAGCAAAGAGGTAAAGAAACATTAAAAGCTTTAACCAACACAAGACAAGCTAGAACCACAGTGATTGAAAACAAAAGATGGAACTCTTCTGACTGAAAAAGCAGATGTGCTTAGAAGGTGGACAGAATATTGCGAAGATCTGGATAACTTCGAGATAAATCCCAACTGCAGTCTAATTAAGAAAATACTTTGGGTCAACAGAGAACTTTGCGAGGCTCCGATTTTGCATGGTTTACATATTGAACTAAAAAAGATTTTAAAAGGGGAAATTTGCTGCTAAATCTCAATGGATGTTAGTAAGATTACGTTTTAAAGGCCATTCACCTTCACCCTCACCTGTCCTATAGTCTGGTGTACCGCTGGGGCAACACACATGATCTGTTGACCGTCATTCTAAATTCCTCTCTGTCTTTCGCCTTGGAATTTCTTTTATTCTTTTCTGTTGTCTTCCCAATAGATATAATAGATCTACACTATGTTGTCTTCCCAATAGATATAATAGATCTACATTATGTTGTCTTCCCAATAGATATAATAGATCTACACTATGTTGTCTTCCCAATAGATATAATAGATCTACACTATGTTGTCTTCCCAATAGATATAATAGATCTACACTATGTTGTCTTCCCAATAGATATAATAGATCTACACTATGTTGTCTTCCCAATAGATATAATAGATCTACATTATGTTGTCTTCCCAATAGATATAATAGATCTACACTATGTTGTCTTCCCAATAGATATAATAGATCTACACTATGTTGTCTTCCCAATAGATATAATAGATCTACACTATGTTGTCTTCCCAATAGATATAATAGATCTACATTATGTTGTCTTCCCAATAGATATAATAGATCTACATTATGTTGTCTTCCCAATAGATATAATAGATCTACATTATGTTGTCTTCCCAATAGATATAATAGATCTACATTATGTTGTCTTCCCAATAGATATAATAGATCTACACTATGTTGTCTTCCCAATAGATATAATAGATCTACATTATGTTGTCTTCCCAATAGATATAATAGATCTACATTATGTTGTCTTCCCAATAGATATAATAGATCTACACTATGTTGTCTTCCCAATAGATATAATAGATCTACACTATGTTGTCTTCCCAATAGATATAATAGATCTACATTATGTTGTCTTCCCAATAGATATAATAGATCTACATTATGTTGTCTTCCCAATAGATATAATAGATCTACACTATGTTGTCTTCCCAATAGATATAATAGATCTACACTATGTTGTCTTCCCAATAGATATAATAGATCTACACTATGTTGTCTTCCCAATAGATATAATAGATCTACACTATGTTGTCTTCCCAATAGATATAATAGATCTACACTATGTTGTCTTCCCAATAGATATAATAGATCTACATTATGTTGTCTTCCCAATAGATATAATAGATCTACACTATGTTGTCTTCCCAATAGATATAATAGATCTACACTATGTTGTCTTCCCAATAGATATAATAGATCTACACTATGTTGTCTTCCCAATAGATATAATAGATCTACATTATGTTGTCTTCCCAATAGATATAATAGATCTACATTATGTTGTCTTCCCAATAGATATAATAGATCTACATTATGTTGTCTTCCCAATAGATATAATAGATCTACATTATGTTGTCTTCCCAATAGATATAATAGATCTACACTATGTTGTCTTCCCAATAGATATAATAGATCTACATTATGTTGTCTTCCCAATAGATATAATAGATCTACATTATGTTGTCTTCCCAATAGATATAATAGATCTACACTATGTTGTCTTCCCAATAGATATAATAGATCTACACTATGTTGTCTTCCCAATAGATATAATAGATCTACATTATGTTGTCTTCCCAATAGATATAATAGATCTACATTATGTTGTCTTCCCAATAGATATAATAGATCTACACTATGTTGTCTTCCCAATAGATATAATAGATCTACACTATGTTGTCTTCCCAATAGATATAATAGATCTACACTATGTTGTCTTCCCAATAGATATAATAGATCTACACTATGTTGTCTTCCCAATAGATATAATAGATCTACACTATGTTGTCTTCCCAATAGATATAATAGATCTACACTATGTTGTCTTCCCAATAGATATAATAGATCTACACTATGTTGTCTTCCCAATAGATATAATAGATCTACACTAATAATAAAAAAACATTTCTAAAAAAGGAGGGAGGGGGGGGATAAGCTGAATTCGAAATCATGGCTAAAGCCTCCGCAAGCCGACATTGTAACCACTCCGCTATATAAACAAAGAACATTGTATAGTTTTGTATTGTTTCTATAATCTCGTCGTAGTTCTTGTTTGTGTTCACTAAGACTCAAGCGACGGCATAAAAAGGGAACTATTTAAACTTATACTACTACTCCAGTTAATTACTATTTCTTTTCCTTGTTAGCGATTCAAAACAAAATAATTAAAATAAAAAATTACAAATATCTAATTAACTAATTGGTTAACTTTTTAAAAAATTGATTCTTGTGTTGTCAGGTAAAAGAAATAACTGTGCAAATTTTCAGCTTGATCCGAGATTGGGTGTCGGAGAAATGACGTGTATAAACTTTTTACCAGACAGGCAAACAAGCAGAGTAAGTTGATATAAGCTTTGTACAATTAAAAAGAACAAACAGTGGGGTAGCTAGGGTGTTAAGGGTGTTACGTGTTTTTAAACTTTAAATATTAAATATTACGCAAAATGCAGGGACTCCCAAAAAAAGGTCAACCACCCCCTGGGCCCAAACATGATGTCAAATTCCTAGCTACGCCCCTGAGAACAAATCAAAGCGTTGAGTGTGAATTTCACTTTTACTCAATCTCTTATTTTCTCCTTTTTCATGCGTTTTTTTTTTTTAATATTTGATTTTTTTCATAGACATGTTTATATAATAGCCTGTAATATCCACTTATAAATCAGAACCTGTTAGCTGATATTTAAACTCACGCAAGATCCCGGTACAAGCCACTTTCTCAGTAATCAGACTAAATGCCATTATAAAATGTTTGCATAATAATTAAAATGTTTTAACCTAAGCCCCAACTGGAGTGGAAGCAGACCCAAGGTTTGGGTTAGGGTTGGGGGGGGGGTCTAATGGGAATATTCTCTTTGCTCTTTGTTTGATGTTCCAGTGAGAGGATGAAGCCTAGGACACGGCGAAACGAGATGAATTTGATGGATAAACAACCACCGCAGAAAGACTCAGGGCTTAGTCTTTCAAGCGACGCCCGGCTCACTCATCACCGATACTCAGTTTTTCTGGTTCTTGTCATGGTGTGAGATCTGGAGAGAGAGAGAGAGACATGACAGAGAAACAGGAGAGAGTGAAGAGAGAGACATGACAGAGACAGACATGTGCATGGACTGGCCAGCGAGAGTAGAGAGGAACAAAACAAAAATGAGAGACAGAATAGAGACAGAAAACCGATAGTAGGAGACAGATAAGAAAAAGACAGAGAGAGAGAGACATAAAAGAAACATAAACAGGAGAGAGGGGGAGAGACTAGGGAGACTAATGGTAAAAAGAAACAAGAGATACAGTAGAGAGAAAGACAAGCTTGAGAGACAAGAGAGGAACAGATGACAGAGATGGAGAGAAACAGGAGAGAGAGCGAGAGACGAGAGACAAAGGGTTATGAGAGACAAGAGAGAGATACAAGAGAGAGTTGTAAGAGAGAAATACGAGCGATACAAGAGACATAGATACACGAGGAAAAAATAGATACAAGAGAGTCCGTAGAGAAAGGGAGAGACTTGAGAGATAAGATGTTATGAGAGACAAGAGATACTAGAGAGAGAGAGATACAAGAGAGATACAAGGGAGCGATACAAGAGAGAGAGATAAAAGAAACAGGAGAGAAAGAGACAGAAATATGAAAGAGAGAGAAAAGGGGGTGGGAGATTTAAGACGGGTTAAGAAAGACTGGTTGGACGAGAAAAAGAAAGATAATATAGGGACACGAGACATCATACAGTACAGAGTGAGTGAGAGGCGGGAAAAGTAAGAGTGGGAGAGACTTGAGAGGCAAGGGGTAAAGAGAGAAACAATGGAGAGAGAGAGAAAGAGAGAGAGAGAGAGAGAGTACTAGCCAAAACTCTTGTTGAAATATGATTTTTCATATTTTCTAGTTTTTAAAATCTGAGTGTGACAAACACAAAATTTACAACAAAAAACAAAACAAACAACTAATAGCGGTTTTTCTCTTTACAAGGGCCACTAAAAAATGAATAAAGTCTATGGAAGTTTGATAAAATAACATTATACCCTATGTAACCATAGTGTTAAATGAATCGAATGATAGGTTACAACTGACCTTGCAGACATCTTCTAGGCCAGGGGTCGGCAACCTGCGGCTCGCGAGCCACATGCGGCTCTATGGATGTTAAGCTACGGCTCTTTAGTTCCATGCGCAAATATTATTTATTGTAAAAAAAAAATAGTTTAAAAGTGTCTGATTCGATTAACGAGTATTAGTAACCAATTCTATCTCTCAGCCGCCTGTACTCGCTTTTCAGCGCACCCTTCCCTCATGTCTTGAAACGTAAAATTGTCTATTTGCTGGTGGAAGATATTCAACTTTCTTCTATGAGTCTTGTGACATAAAAGATACGGCACAAGTTGCCCTTTTGTGAGATATGTCTTCCCAAGGTCCACAAGAAGAGCTTCTAGGATTGCTACCGCTCTCGTGACATGCTAGAAGGGAATATAGAGAGAACGCCGTGCAAAAATACATTGAAGACAATATAATCGATATAAATAAAAATCGTTTCAATAGCAACTGAAGGAGCCAGAAGTATGACAGGAAAAAAAAAGGGGGGCAATAAACAAATAAATAAACCACTAAACGTTTCACTGCTTACTACACCAAGGAGCGCTTTGTGTCCAAACATTTACGGCCGAAATAGTTAAGATCATGAATTTGTTAATCAAGACTTTTAGAAACATCTTGTCAAAAGCACTCTACCATCGTCAGTTTAAAGAATTTTTTAACGAAATGGAGACTTAGTATTCCGACTTCATTCTATATAATAAAGTGCGATAGCTTTCCAAAGGTATGGTTTTGAAAAGTTTGATTGAAATAGATGCATTTCTAAATAAAAGAAAAGCATTAATCACCATGAATTAGAGACGATAAATGGTTGTACAAATTTTATTTTATGGTGGATATATCAATGAAATTAAATGAGCTGAATCTAAAACTGCAAGGACAGAGTTAAAAATAAAGTTGGAAGAGTTGAAGGTCCTGAAATGTTGGTAACGCAACAAAAGTGGACAGCTTCAAAAGAAATGCCGCGAGATGAGGCGCTTATATTCGACGCATGGAATAGTCTTCCAGATTGCTACAGTCAGGTGAGAACGTTGGCATTTGGAACCCTGAAGGCTGAGTATATTCGAATCAACATATTCGTCGTGCAATCAAGCGTTCTTTTGCATGAATATAATTCAAAGTAAAGTAAGAAGTCAACTAACAAATGAAAATTTAGAGTCGTGTTTGAAACTAAAAACAAGTTATGAGTTATAAGCCAAATTTATCCAAACTTTCTAAAATCATGCAAAGCCATCGCTCTCTCTGAATTTGTTCGAACAATTGTTTGTTATTGAAGTACAAGGTAGTGTTTTATGTAACTGTTCTATTTTATACTTCATTAATGGGCAACTACCTTTATAATGCCATATGAATAATCATGTATATATATATATATATATATATAATCTTATTTGTTGTGAAAAACACTATTTATATAAAGATAAATAGATATATTTTCTTCTGAATAAATAGATTCATTTTTAATTAAAAAAAAAACTTAACTAATGCAAGTACTATTTATTGTTGGGGAAAAATCTTGTGGCTCTTTAGAAACGTTGAAATTTTGTAAATTGTAATTTTTGGCTCTTCCGACTCAAAAGGTTGCCGACCCCTGTTCTAAGCCAATGAAAGGCTGTCTACATACCCAGAAAGTTTCTCGTTACTTCTCTGAAAGCAAAGCTGATGCAGACCTTCCAACTTTAAACTAAACAATATTCATGGGACTACAAACTTCGACCCTGGCAGTGCCAAAGAATGATTACAAGTAAATTTTTATAATAATAATATAGCAAATGTACATTAAAGTACCTCCTTAAGACCTTGCGATCAATAGAGCAGATGATATAAAGGTAGTTCGTATCTATGGCCGACGGTTAACGAGGGTGTCATGTGGCTAGCATAACGACCAATCGCCTTTTCTTTCACAAATTATGTCAAGACCCATTAGAGTTAGGTGGACTCAGTCGCGTCTTAAATATCACGTAATTATAAATCCCTGTCTTCATTGAGATTAGAACCCATGAAACATCAGTTAGGAAGCCAAGCGTTTAACTATTTAGCCACCACTTTCAAATAGTACTACTGCTTGGTGTGAGAATATTATTTCGCCTAGGCTAATATATGTGTGTATGGGAGATGTTGTCTGGAGCAGCAGAAGAAACAACGAATCAACACTAACTATAAAGTATCTAGACTGATGGTATCAAGAGAAAACCACTTAACACTCACAAGTTGCCTGGAACGTCTGTGATCTTGTAGATCTAACATTCAAGATGGCTCACATTCGAAAAATAACATGAGAAACAGCGTGAGTGCTTAAAAGTTATGCATTATAAAGTGTAACATTTTACTGAGGAACAAACTAGCACTGCTCTCAAGACTTGTCTCACTTTTATCTCTTTCTCTCTTTATTTCTATTGCATAATCTTTCTCTCTCTCTCTTTCTCTCTATCTCTTCCTGTCTCCCTTTTTACTCGATTTTTCGTCATCTCTTTTACTCTTTCTTTCTCCTTTCTCTTTATTTTATTATTTCTCTATTTCAAAAGCTCTCTTTTTCCCTCTTTTTATCTCAACTGGGTGAGTGTATCTCGGCTGCCGACAACAAACTTGCAAAGAGATTTGACAAGAAAAAAAAAGATATTTTGTCTCTTGAGCTTTGCTTGAGCCCATAATGCTAATGTGTCTTGTGGAGCAGTATATGTACATCGTATATCGCAATTGCCCAAAAATATTTTTCATATTTTTCTAACCTCACTGTAAGAACTATCAGCAGTATCCCCCCCCCCCCCCCCACACACACACAAATAGGCAGTGGCAGAGAGATAACATGCTTGGCTTCGGAACCGAAATCGGGAGTTCAAATCCTATTGAAGACTGAGATACTAAAACCTATGGATCTCTGATGCCCGTGAGTCCTCCACTACCCTACTACGTGCTTATTGTAGAAATGTAAACACGGAAGGGCGTGGTTCGAGACTCTCTCATGTGATGTCAACTAAAGAAACGGATGAACTTTAAATCATCTGTTTCATGGATTGTAAGGTCTGGAACTTGAATATTACATATAAAACACACACACCCACACACACAGGGCCGGTTTTTCTAGACCAAAAGCTAATAAACACAAATATAATAGAAAGTGTATTTCTTTCTCTGTAGCAGTATGAAGACAAATATGTGAGTGATGGTAGATAGACTGATGGTAGCAAGAGAAAACCATAATTAGATCAATAAAAGATGACATTTGAGAATATGTACACTTTGTTTTCTTTCCGTGTGATACATGCAAAACAGATGCGTGCACATTAGATGTGATCAGAGCTATTAATAGAATCCAGAAATACCCGGATGTATAGACCATAAATCCGGAAGTCGTACACCACCTGCGGATTCCTTTTCCCATTCCTTCCTTTCTTGTTTCGTGAAAATAAATGAAACAAGAACTTAACGAAGCCGAAAAGAAAAAAAAGACTCCAACAATTTCTGGCGCTACTCTTGTCAAGTCATTTTCTCGTTAACACTCTCAGAATTCCATCTGGGTTAGGGTAGTAGATGGTTGTTTGGTGTACTTGCCGGCCGTTTGACTTTTCGCCGCTGCTCAAACTGAAGGTAAATAGTAGCAGTAAGTCAAACAGTCGAGTGATGTGGCACAGGGTAGTAGGGAGGAGGGCTGGGAGGGAGGGGGCGTCAAGAAGTAGGTCGGAGCATCTCCAACACATTGCCAGCATCTAATCAGGCGTAGGCTAACAAGGGAGGTGAAACAAGAAGAAAGGATGAGAAAAGAAAAGGGGGGGGGGGGGGACTATCAAGTTATTTCACGTGAATGAAAACATGATGGGGGGAAAGGGGGGAATGCGATTGCGTTTGCACGCTTTGCTAACCAGCCTCAAGGTGGGGTTGAAGACAGGAGGGATGGGAGGGGGGCGATGTTGTTTTTTTCCATTTTTGATATTTTATGGACATTTTCTGAATTACAGCATTACGAATCGTCTTCCAAAGCAGCCCTTTTAGTATAACGTTGTACTCTGTGATGGGGTTTATTAAAGATGTCTTGTTTTGTTAGTTATCGAAAATATAAAGACTTCAAGCCTGTTCTTCTGCCCATTCTCTTGAGATGGATTATTGACCTGGTGCGCTCTGACGAAATTAGTATTGGTGATTATAACGTTCGCTAAGTCAAGAAGGTATATAATGGAAATACTACGTCATTACAACCATATATTGACGTAACTGCGATAACTGTTCTAAATCAAAATCATCTTTTACATCTCAGCAATAATCATGCCAGCTACCACAATAATCATGCCAGCTACCACAATAATTATGCCAGCTACCACAATAATCATGCCAGCTACCACAATAATTATTCCAGCTACCACAATAATCATGCCAGCTACCACAATAATCATGCCAGCTACCACAATAATCATGCCAGCTACCACAGTATTTGGTGCTTTTCAGATCATAGAGACTAATTTCAAGGATCCTGGGCAATGTCATCGGATGGTGGACAAGCTCATCGGATCCTCGATAAGTTCACCGGATCCTGGGCAAGTTCCTTGGAGCCTGAGCAAGTTGGTCGGATGGTGGGCAAGTTTATCGGATCCTGGGCCATTTAATCAGATTGTGGGCAAGTTTCTCGGATCATGGGCAAGTATCTCGGATCCTGGGCAAGTTAATCGGATGGTGGGCAAGTTTTTACTCATTATTTTCCGACTATATTGGTGTCTCAGTTGAGCTTCTAGAATTATTTTCATTTTCCCCTATTTGAAATTATGTTTTTCTGGCCTTCCTTTAGAAATTGTTTGTATTTGTATAAACAATTTTGATCTTCTGTAGTTTTTGTGTGAGATGTAGGCTAGAACAAACATTTCTTAGGGAACATTTGAAACTTATGCAACAAAACTAATGGACTTTTTTATCCTGTTAGAGTAAAGGTACCTTCTTTCAGACATTGCGGTCAACTAGGGTGCCATGTGTCTAGTACAGTAACAATTTTACTTCTGCAAAGTGTCAGGAGGTTTGAATCAGGACGTGATGGAATGAATTCATGAAGAAACGTCTAGTAAACATTTTTTTTTATTTGAAGAACTTTTCATCGTTCTCATTGGTTTGAAGTTGGAGGTATTGGATCAGTAATCTGAGATAAACCGCGCAGTGTTTTCCAGATTTTCTAGTATGGACAATACCAGTAGCGTGGCTTTGAATTTGTTATCATTGGGGGGGGGGGCCTGGTGGGCTTGACTTCTTTGGGGGCCCCTGGATTTGGATAATATTAAATATTTAATGCAGAAAAACACTCATTTGGGGCCCCCTCAAGTAGAGGATTGGGGGATTTTGAAATTCTCCCCTCCCTTCCACTATACTGGGTAAGTCATTCGACAATACTGTGAAAGTACAGCTATTTTTAATAATTTTTTTTATGAAACATCGATGAAATTTCATGCAATTATGTTTTTTTTTTTGTGAGCTCTCATAAATCCCAATATACCAAAATGTTCATGTACACTTTTACGTGATTTTAACCAAGAAAGTTAATAGTCTTCAATTATATATGTTAATATAGAACAAAGTGTATAGCACACAAGCTTGATGTCAAGAGGCTTGGCTCTGCGCGACATAATTTAATCTAAATAGTTTAGCGGAAAGAGAGCAAGAAAGAGCTCATAAAAACCCAGGTAAAATTACCTGGCCAAGAAAACGAAGGCTTAGCAAGAGGACGCCTTTACTGAAGGCGAACTCAAGTTAATAGCCTGGTGTGGGGTGGCTGCTTGAACATACCTTAATATTAGATTTCCATTAATCCAACTCTGCTATATAAAACATTCCCCCCAAAACGCCCCTGCACCGAAGCTTACCAACTTTTACCCCCCCCTACCACACACACACGCAGACACCCACTTTCTCATCTTAGGTCGACGCAACTGATAGAAATGGAATTCACCATTCCCCCCCTCAGGGCGTGCTGTGACATGGCGTTTAAATGTCACGGTAATGAGATGGAGGCGAAACCATCAGACAGTTTGATGATCTATTAAGTGATTTGTATCTCAGCCTATCAGTCTTGTGTTTGGAAAGAACAATAGGTTGTTGGTTTTTATTTAATACCTTTTCTATATTGCATTTTTCTAGCTTAAAGCATGCCCAGAGAGCTATGGTCTAATTTCCCACACGGGCATGTTCGGGTATCTGAAGAAAGGGTTCCAATGCTGCCTTTAGGGGATCAAGAAACACAACTTAGCTCGAGTCGGGTGTCGAACTCAAGATCCCCTTGATACCCCCACCAAACAGAATTGCTTAGACGGAGGGGTCAATGGATAAAAAAGGATAATGATAGTGTATCCAAGAGTACTACTGTGGTATGCGCTGAAGGTTTGAAGCTAAGAGGTACGTCACAGGCAACATACGTAACTTGTTGTACCTTATAGTACTTTGGTGAATTGTGTAAACACAAGGCGTGAAAATGTAGATCTAAATAGTGCGCATGAGTTAGGTATGACCGGAAGTTAGGTCGGAGGACAGATCGAGAGTTAGTTGAAGTCAAGCTAAGTTAGTCAGAAAAGTCAAACAAGTACAGTAGTGGTAGCAAGACAATATGTGGTAGCAAGACAATATGTGGTAGTAAGACAGTATGTGGTAACAAGACAATATGTGGTAGTAAGACAGTATGTGGTAGCGAGACATCATGTGGTAACAAGACAGTATGTGGTAGCAAGACAGTACTGGTAGCAAGACAGTATGTGATATAGAGGTCACGGAGGTCACGCCTTGTTAATCTGCATGTTAGAAAGTCACGTGGTGGTTGGAGACCTCGAAGGAGCTTGTTTATATTTCACCTTAGTTTCTTAACGTTCTCTTATCTTATATAATACAGACGTTACTTCAAATAAGAAGATGAATACGTCCTACGCGTCACGCATTTAGTCATGCATATTAACCAATGACCTAAATTCTGCCAAGTCGCTGGTTTTCCTGGCTAGCTCAGGCAACCCATTCCATGCTCTAATAGCACTAGGGAAGAAGGAGCATTTGTACAAATTTATTGTAGCATATGGGACGAGGAATGTGACTTTATCTTAAATTTTGTTTTTGTATTTGAAGATCATGGTTCAGTGCTTTATGTATAATTGCTCTTCTCTAAGGCGGTTGTATTCTGGTGTTGTTAATATTGTTACGATCCTCTCTCCTAATCAGGCCTTCTGTAAACACGTACAAAACTCTACTGTCTCTCTTTCTGGAATTGTACATCAACACATGAAGACTCAACCAGGACCGATTTCATGGCCGACTAACAGTCCCGTCTCGACGCTCTCCGGTCTTGAACTGCCGCTTTCCTACACACTGTGCCACTCGTACACGCAGGCTTTCGATCACATGACCATAACATTGGTCATATTTGCGTGTAATCGTGTACTGTCCCTTGTCCATGGCCCCGCTGACCTGAGTGATTCACGTGTGTGTCAGCTGAGCCTATAGTTAACCCTTATGCGCCGCCAATAGGGTCATAACAATATATTATTACATTCAGAGCGTGTTTTAGAACGTATTTTTTTTCCTTGTCCTAAGTGCGAACGTGTTATATAAGGAGGCGGCGCTCTGGCTGAGCGGTAAAGGGCTTGGCTTCCGATCCGAACCGGGGCTTCCGCGTTCGATTCCTGATGAAGGCTATGATTTTTAGTTTCAAGCTTTAATGGTACATGACATTAGTTGGGGGAAAATGTCAAGGCGATTGGCCGTTGTGCTGGCCACATGACACCCTCGGTAACCCTAGGCCACAGAAACAGATGACATTTTCATCATCTGCCCTATAAATCACAAGGTCTGAAAGGGAAACACTTTGTAAAAAAAATAAAATAGTAGAAAAAATGGTTGTTTCTTCTTATATTATCTTATCTTGTATAATACAAATGTTACTTCAAAAAATTTAAACACCAAACAAGGTTAAACAAAGGATCATATTGAAGGCAAATCCACAGGTAGAAAGATTTGTTTGTGTATTCAGTATATACATCACGGACGTATTGATAAGTGAATTATTTAATATACCATCAAAATAATTTTGTTTTTGTTTTTTTTTTACACTTTTCATCACTGTTAAGATTTCTTAACATGATTCTTCGTAGCACAATACAACTTTTCTTATTTAGCTGGTGTCATTGCGCTTTGATATTCGTGTCTGACATTGCTTATTTGATCGAGTTTGTAATCTTTCCAAATCTTCTTCTTTTCACTATTCCTTATGCAAAATTTGGTTCACATCTCTTTCTATCCTCTTCTTATTGAATGTTATTGCTGTAATGTAGGGTTGGTTAACGGGTTTAAAAAAAACAAAGTTTAAATAAAGGACAGATTATTGTAATTAATATTTAGTAATAAATGCCCCTGTTGTAGTTTAAAAGAAAGTGTCATAGAAATTGAGTCCATGTCTTGGCAAACAATTTTGTAACAGAAACCATCAATTTTTCATTTAAAAATACACATCCAAAAGATAAAAAAGAAAACCAAAGAGTTGTCTTCTGCTTAAGTAAAAAAAAAAAAAAAACTTTTTTTTTTTATCTCATTTACATAAACTAAATTCATGCTTGAAATTCATTTCTTTAAACTGCTAACACTGCCTCTTGGCTTACTGTGATATAATCTCAGCAAAATAAAACAGCTATGCTCAGTCTTGCCAACTATTTTTATTACATCTTTATTGTTTGCTGAAGGATTACGCCCCTTTCGAGTTTCACACTCGCAATTATTTTTCAAAGTGGCGTGACGTAACGACACATCACGTGGTCTGGGCGGGAAATCCATTGAAAGATTATCTCTTTATCAGAGTATTGCAGTCGGATAAATAGACTTTAATATATTAGCGGATTTTCTTTCCAAACACGTCTGGTCAACAGTGTACGCAAAGACTAGAGCAGTGATTCCCAACTATTTTCCTGCGGATCACCTTTTGCATGGGACAAGGCTCTCGGCCAGAACTATGTGGATCTCAGACAACTGGGTCCGTGTGGACCCCTCTGCAGGGCCGGCCTTAAGCATAGGTAAACTCCCAAGTCCCAATGGTGGGAACCTCGCACAGGACTTTGAAGAACTTTGAAGAAATAGCGAAACTTGTGCAACATGTTATTGTTGGAGTACACTGGCTTTTAAATCAATCGTGTAATTTTGTTGTTTTTTTCGCAGATTATTTATATTTTTAGTATCTCATTTGGGGGACACCAAATTCACTTCGCCTGGGGCCTCCAATTATCTAAGGCTGCCTTGCCCTCTGTCCTACCCCAAAAGCCAAAGAACTTTTTAATACGTACACAAGAGGCATTAAAAAGCCTGAAGGCCCACCCTCTTTTTTTTTTTTTTGAAAGGTGTGATTTACCTATAGCTGTAGGTCGGATTTACTTATATCTATAGGTAAGAACTCACTCCCCCCCCCCTCTCCAAAAAAAAAACAAAAAAAAAAAAACAAGTATTCTTTTTTATTTTCCTTGTTTATCAATATAGAACATTTTTTTTTATTTTGACATTTTTTGTCAACAAAGTCTGCCATCTTGATTAATAGAACTATCGAATATTACAGTGAGTAGTCCTTCAGATAAAGTTTGAGATCTACTTTTATAATGCAAGAAGAAAATCGAGCAGCTACGTGCGCGTACATTATTCTCAAACTCAACACCTAGACATTCAACACTTATGTACACTTTGTACTGTACACATGTCGCGTAGTCCGAATGATTTCTCTGCACACAAAGTAGGGCAGGTTTAAATGGCTTACAACTCGACGTCTAGACAAAATAAAATGTGTTTAGAAAGTCATCAAAGTAATCAAACACTTGTGTGTATCTGTGTTTTTTTGTCTCCATTCATTGCATTCTTGAGGTGGCTTTTAGGAAGACTCGGAATCTGGGACCTATCACCCTAGCACAGCGGTAGTGTTAGTTATGCTATTATTATATTAATACGAGGAGTTTGGGGATTCAAGTATTTAAAAAAAAAGGCTTACCTATGGGAAAAAAGGGGGTGGGCCTTATCTAGGGGGGAAGAATCCCACATTTACAGCCATATATCTCAATACTTTAAGATTTATTTCCCAATTAGATTTAAAAAGAATTGTTTAGTTACCACTATTTAATTAACTGATTAAAAAAAATTGATTTATGTTTTTTTTAATGAACAATGAATAATTTTACAAAGTTGCTCAGAGAACAAGAGTGAACAAAATTTGTACCAGTCGTACAGAGTTGATATAAGCTTTGTAATAATTAAGATTATATAGAGATTTTAGTGTTTGTTTTCTAACGCAAACTAAAAGGGCGGTCCTTGAACGAAAGCAATTGAGTTAAAAAGTCAGGCTGCTATAGAAGCCATGGTATACAAACTAGCAACAACAACAGTCAGTGGCGTAGCTATGGTGGGGGGGGGGGAGAATTCGAAAATTCCCCGAATTTTTTTTTTACATTCAGCATTAAATATTATGACATTATCTCATGTTATGATGTCGAATGTCACATTTTAGGGGTCCCTAAAGAGGTCAAGCCCCTCCTACTGGCTCCCAAATGATGGCAAATTTCTAGCCACACCACTGACTACAGTTATACCTCCATACTAACAAAACAGACGCGTGTGGGGCAAACTGGTTGCCGACGTGATTGTATAATTTTGTCTACCTGACCTTATTACTATCATTGATACATCGTTAATATTCGAAAGTATTCAGTGTATTGCTTGTTAAGTAAATAGTGAGAGCCGCACTTAATGAGATAAAATGATTATTACACTGGTGCTTAGCTTATGGACAAAGGGGTCGGGAAATGACAACGGGGTATATTCTATTTTCAGTAAAACCGTTTGAGAATCTTTATATAAATATATATATATATATTAGTGTACTGATTTTTTTTTAAAAAAAAAGATCCCATTGACACTAATAAAGAGCATATGTCAACAATCGAAGGGAGAAACAATTCATGCGGGCTTTAGGAACAAGTTTATCGCCCTTCGATGTCGTTCTGTTCGAGGAGCTATCTCCCCTGGTGGGTCTGCGGCTATCGCGTGTCAGATAAAGAGTATCAGGTCTTCCTTTAGTCAGGAGGTTGAGATACTTATCTCCAATTGCCAAACAAAGCGATATATTGTGAATGGCTGGATCCCCCCCCCCACACACACACACAGACGCAGGGGGGGAGGGGTCAAATGGGGTAGGGAAGGGGGAGAACGAAAGAAGGAGTGCGTAGAGAAGGAGTGCGTAAAGAAGGAGTGCGTAGAGAAGGAGTGCGTAAAGAAGGAGTGCGTAAAGAAGGAGTGCGTAAAGCGCGAGATGGTCGGAGATGAAAAGAAAACAGAGCGTAATTATACCATTACAGGGTTTGTACAAAGTTGTTACGCAGGTTAATTAGGTTAATTGAGATCTGGCCATTGCAAACGGATACACTCTGTGACAGTCATGTGCTGTGTAAGGTTATGAGACGTTTAGCCTTTTATTATTTTAAATAAAGTTAAGGCTGAGTTTTAAAACGTTCGCCCCTTCCCCCTTCTCATATAAAAAGGACTTGCTAATTAGTGATTCATTTTCAATACGCAGCAGACAACGAGTCTGCGACATAACAGGCTGTTATGGTTAGAAGCGTTGAAACAAAGTGTTGGCCAGATTGAGCAATGCACAGTCTTCATGTGGTCATTGTTGATCCGAGTGTTACAGAACCTTAAAATGGTCTTTGTTAGATTAAGTTCAAGAAAGTCTTCAGGCGGTCAATGCTAAGTTACGGGAGTGCCTGATTAAGTAAGTGATAAAGTCATTAGTAGTCAATGTTAGTCTCATTGTTAAGAGCTGATTTAGGATTTTAAAGTTGTGATTCTAGAACTGGATCTATTACCATAAAGAGACATTTAGAAGAACGTATTATTGAAGTGAATACACTTTGTTTGTAATAGACAGACACGAAGAATTATTCCAATATATTTTGACTTTCTTCAGTGGTACAACGACTATGGTTCATCTCATTGAGCAATTTTATGCGACTGTTGAACCCTATTCCGTAGAGACATTTTCATACATGTTTAAGGTGGCATTCGCTTTGTTGGTAGAGGACCATTTTTCGTTTGGCACCCTTTTCTTCCAGAACTGAGGCCAATGCTTTTTGCTGTCCATATCTTTCTTGGTCACCATTTTTTCTCCACACAGTGCGGTCTAGGGATATATTTTACCAGCAGTCAACATTGATATCCACCGAAAGGTTGTTATCGCATGAAGTTTTAATGGTTTCAAGTGCCCCATAAAATGCTTCTAATGCCATGTGTTACAGTATAACGAAACAATATAAATACTGTAATAAATTTAGGAAGGCAACTCAACTATGACAGGACTTTATTAACAGGACATCACAAACATAGAATAACAAGGTCTGCCTTTAGTCTAGCTTTTTCTCAACCCCCCTAGAGTCTAGCTGCCTGGAGAGGGGTAACTGATGGGTGGGCGGGATCTTTTCGACCACAGCTAATGCCCAGGCTTTCATCTTATTCCTTAAAATGATTCATAGTCGCTTCGCCACTGTAGGAGGCTATAAAATCAAATCTCAAAATAGATCCAGTATTCTAGTCTAGTCTACCGTATTTTTTGTATTTATAGTTTCCAAGCTTAGTACATACTCTATATAAAAAAATAATTAATTGCAAATAATTGAATTTTTTGTTATTGGTTTGTGTGTTGCCATCAACAACGAATAATTGGCAAAGTGTTTTTTTGTTCCGAGAAAGGGAAGTGGGAGAAATACCGTGTCAAAAATTCTACTCAGACATACAGACGGAGTGAGTTGATAGTAAAAATCATTTTAGCGGTGGATGGTTCCGTAAATGGGCCACTTCCGGTTCGAAATCAAGTTTTTTACAATCCAGTGCACGACGTGTCAATGAAACGTTGCTTCCTATTTTACACGGTTCGGGCCTAAATTCGACTTAGTGTGTCCCCGATGCGGGGGAGGAAGAGGAAATCGTGTCTAATTTGACTGCCCAAAACTAGCCCAATTTAGATTTTACATTTGTTATAGGCGCGTGAAAGTACGCAGATGCCTAGAGTTTCTAGAGAAGGCGTTTAAAAGAGAAAATCTTGGCCTGTCAAGCCCTCACTCCAATAAGTTTCATCTTGATGAGAATATTCGGAAATAGAACAGTGCTTTTTTTTTTTTTTTTTTTGGACTCATGCGTTCATGTTAAAATGGTCTGCAACTAGTCGAGAGAAAGACTTGTGAGACTCTAAGAAGAGAAGCCTGCTATCAAAGGTCTGCCTTCAAGCCCCTCGCCTGCTTCAAGCTTATTAAATCATAACTGTTACAGAGGCATGGCTCCTTGAGTACCGCCCCCCCCCCCCCCCCACGCCCAATCTTCCCATCGAAAGCAAGACCTTGAATCACGCCAGGGAGTCCATCAAGCTGCTACTCCAAATAATAAAAGAAGTGAAACCAGTGGATGGACACACACACACACACGCACGAACGAACACACACACACACACACACACATACAGTGTAATATTTAGGAAATATCTATTTTTTTTTTCCACCTTATACAGAGACAAATAATTGTATAAACAAAATTGCGTTAAAAAGAAATTAACTCTTCTACAGAAGATGAAAAATTCCGAAAACCTGTATTCGACGTGAGGACGAAGATGGCGACCTATTTAAAAAAATAGCCTAAATAACGCGGATAAAGAAAGCAAAATGCAATGTACTTTTTCAAAACATTTGTCTTGGAAACTAAATAGTTACGAAGAACATGAACAAGATGCAGTTTAAACTATTTGAAACACCTCACTCTCAAAGCTACATTATAAACTCGTCTGTTATAGACAATGTGTTTGTTTTTCTAAAAAAAATTTAAAACAAACCACTGCACATGTACATAAAGTATTTGAATCGTTAAAGGAGACTGACTACATTACAGGAAGACAATTACATTCCACGAGTATTCATGTCTACTCAAGTGGAGTATCCTAGAGACTTAAACTCAAGTTCATTGGTTTTCCTGGCTGATTCACGCAACCGTTCTGCGCTCTAATGGCAGTAGGGAAATGGCGCACTTTGTTTTATGGATATAGATTGAGACATGCATGTCTTCATTTGTGTCTTTCTGAGTACTTTATTTAAGAAATTATTCGTTTATTATGTTTTAAAATTAGAAATTATCTAACATTTTTTTCCCAGAGATGTATAGCAGAAAGCAAATAATTTTATCAAGACTTTCTACAGTTACTTTAAATATTTATGTCCGATGTAGTACTTGAACTAGACTTCTGCCTTCTACAATTCATGCAATCTTTAAGCTAACATTCAAAGACACTGAAGAAACAAATTTTGTCTTTGACTTCTCAATGAATGTAGGTATTGGTTTATCGTATGCCATATGGGTGTCTGCGTCCTATGAACAGAAACGTCTTAAAACTTCATGCCAGGAATAAAGATAGAGATGAGGACACACATTAAAGCAGTCCCTGTTATCTGGAGTGTAGTTGACGTCTGGAAAAAAAACAAAACTTCAAACCAACTACTCCTGTTGTATTGTTATCACTCAAAAGAATTAGCTTGATTTTTGACTACTGCGTTAGTAGTATTTCGGTCATGTTTAGAGCCAATAAAGATACGAAGAATTGTAATGATAAGCCAACTCTCGCAAGGCCTCGATTAAACGAGATCTAGTCGAGATTGACAATAGATTTTTTTTATGTAACCTTGGTAGCGAAGCAGCGTTGTTTTTTTATGTATGCATATAAAGTTAGAGCGGAGAGACAAAATATACTCGGGTATTGCAGAGAAACAAGTGATATGGCTTTAACCTCAAGGTAAAAAGGTAGATGAGGCATTAGTCTGATTACGTGGCGTTTGGTAGTAATCACTTAGTCTAATATCATCAATCTCTTCTTTAACTATATAATAAATGTTATTTATTGCATTAACAATAATATACAAACAAAAAGATGACATGTATAATTTCATCATCCAATTTGACTGCAAACATAGGAATAAAAAAACACTAAATGTCTCCACATCAGGAGCGGAGTTTAAGAGTGGTAAAAGAGTGTGTCCACCTCAATAAAGGTACCCCTTTCTGACCTAGCGAAGATGTTGTAAAGCTCCTCTGTTTCTAGGGCCGACAAAATGACCTACCACTTTTAGATTACCGTTAGAAAAACTCGTAAAAATCCAGTCTTCACCGAGATTCGAACGTGAGACATTTTGTTTGAAAGCTAAGCGTTGTACCACTGAGCCAGTACATCATAATATATATTCGATGTAAAAGGAAAACAAGTTTATAGGTTTTCTTTCGAATGCTTTTTTTTCAAGGTAATCGTCTCTCGGTTTCTAAAAAAGACGCCTTTGTTTCCAGCTTTTAGTGACAGCGAACATTCACATTCTACGTATTAAACTCGTGAGTACCCAGATTTATGTCTTCCTTTGGATGATCAGCCTCAGGCCCCGCATATTGACGACACCACATCTCACCCTAATTATACTCAAATGTACTTTATGTCAAATCATATATAAAAGCAACCGGCAATACCGCATAATCTGTTTCATCTCTCTCTCTCTCCTGTTTTTTAATTCAATCGTTGACGTCACCTAGTGTTTAAAAGAACACTTTTCACGAAAACATATACACCGCGACGCAGCACTGAATCCATTGAAACCATTCTAACTGTGCATCTTGGGATTGAAACTAAAATCAAACTCGGCCGAAATCTCATTCACAAAAGTCTGGAGGGTTTTATCTTTTTTTAACGGCCCCCGAAAGGGGAAAAGCCGCTATTACTTTTGTGTGGTCCATTGGTAGGTCCGGTTGGTGCCGCCTCTAAGTTTGTGTGATAACTCAAACTCTTGTTGTTGTTTTTTTTTTTACTTTTTTTTTTCTTGTTCAAACTCAGTCCTATCGAAGCAACAGTCTGAAGCGAATATTGCACGGCAGTCCATGTGTCATTACAGATCGTGTTTTTTAATTAAACAAAATGTGAAATGTTGAATAACGACTATAATTATACTTATATGTGTAATGAGCAAACTATAGACTATTCACTTATTCATTTGTATTGTGTAGTTCTAAGGTAACGGTAGGGCTACATCACTATCTAATGAGCGCCAGATGTAGATCAAAGATTACTCTCCGCACCAGATGCTGGCGAATGTAAATATATTTTAAAGCCACAAAAGATACTTAAAAGGGGAAAAACTCCACATCTACAGCCAGCTTTGTAATAAAAAAATTGTTTTAATAAATAGACAAATAATCCTAAGACTATCGGATTCCTGGTCGACCAATTAACTCCACTGGATAAATCCTGGGATTTAATTGTTTATCTTTAACTGCTCCATGGAATTGAGTGTACAAGAGAAGAAATACTGAAACATAATTTAGTGCATAAATAAAAGAAAAAGTTGGGAGTTATTTTTTGAAAAAGGAATGAATAAAGAATGTAAGTTAAGATGACTTGCAGAGCAAGGAGGGGATTACTTGATATCTACGGTTGTGTCTGGGGTAAATTGTTCGGATGGAGGCAAAGGAGTAACATTTCGGCACCAACATTATCCCAACTTGTCGACAACGAACAGCTGATCTCTTTGTTTCTGAAATTTGAGAATTTGTCTGTTCACTGTAGACGTTTTTAAACAGTTCAATTTAATCTCGTCTGTATCAGAATCACGCACACATTGGTTTCAATAGCAATACTTTGCTTCAATCGCAGTGGCCTTTCAGTTATAAAACATGGGAAAGAAATACGTTCACTAATACGTTTGAGCTAAATGTATTGTAATATATAAAAGAGAGCTAACTCTCCTAATACATTTACAAGAAATACGCATTCGGATAGATTTTAATTAAATACATTATATTGGAATAAATGCCAGAGAAATAGGCATTCAAATATTCGTGAGATACACGCTATGAAATACCTGGAAGTGAAATACGAATTCAAATATAGATCGATGTGTGATTTTCCAGCTTCCAAAATAATATGCGCTAATAATAATAATAATAACGCTATCGGATACACGTAACATGATAAGAGAATGGACCTCATTCACCAATCGTAAACAAACAACATTTAGCCACGTGGTGCTCTATCTCTTCTATATAATTTACGATCTCATGTTTAATTGATGATGGTTGTCATGTGACAGTTTTTTCTTCATTGTTTTATCAATAAGATCACGTGACTAAATGTTGTTTGTTTACGGTTGGTGAATGAGGGCCATTCGTTTACACAAATTTACATCAAAACAAAACCAAAGAAAAATTGTTATAAAGTACTCACCAAAATCTTTATAATCCACAAGACTCACTTCCGGCTCTGGAATCAACACTATAGCTACATCATGCCCATTCAGTGACCGCGCTTTTCCGGGCAGCGGGTCCAGAGTTTCGTGGTATCCATGCGTTCTTAAGGCCAACACAACGACCGCCACAGCTAAGAACAATGACCTGGTCACCATTTCTTTGACCACCGGCCTTCACTTAAAGCTGAGCTCCCAAACACACGTGTTCCAGTGGCAACACAATCAACTGACTTTACACTGCGGCCATTGTTTCCTTTGTTTTGTTTTTTACGCACCCTTGCGCTAGTAACCATGAGAAAATGTCTTGACTAGGCGTTGACCCCGGCCTCTGATAGGGAACAAGAAACAGGGCGAACAAATTATCTTAAATGCAGGCATAGAGATAGGCTCGTACGTTAGAGGGATGGGAGGTACATAGTGGAGGGATCGTGGGGGTCGGGGGGTTTGTTCCGCAGAGCTGACACCAGATAGGCGGGGACATATTTGTTTCGGATGCGTGCCGTTCTTGTTTTTGCTGGAAAGGTCATCTGATGAGGCTATGCTAGATTGAATGCCGTATCTGCATTAAATTAAAGGTTCGCTAGCTTCCTGTTGTTACCGTGCACATACGTTCACTTTGATAAATGTTAAGCAGATTACCTCCCTTATTATAACTAGAGTTTAAAATAGTATTTTACGGCTGTGGGGGTTTAGAAGACCACTTGAGTAGCACTATCTAATTTGCTGCTAATGTAATTATAGTCGTTACGCTCTTCAACCCATGGTGTCTTTCTGTCGAGCTGTTTCTCAACATGTCAGACACATACTCAGACTCACACACACACACACACAGACACACACACACACACATTCTGAAACTGCTTCGCACAAACCTTCAATACACGAACGTAAGCAAAATTTAAAACTTAAAAAAAAAAAGAAATTACGCTTCAGACCGTGATGCAGAAGTTTTCTGATTTTTATGGCCCACGGTTAACGATGGTGTCATGTGGCCCATCCAACCACCTCTGATATCTACAACTAATCTCAAGTAACTATAAGAGTTCCTTAAATTCCATAGTTCATTATTAAAGTCTTCAGCAGGATTTAAACTCGGAAGCCAAGCGCTGCACCATTCAGCCACCACAGAGCCTCTAACTCTAAAGTTAAAAGATAACATTTATAGTTGATAGCTCGGGGGGAAAAAAGTAAAGCCTTATTGGTTTCACAGCAGTTTATTTGTTGAAATAGAATTTAGAGTTAGGAGAGCGAAGCTCTTGTATGTTTGGCGATGCACAAAATCTACCATTACTTTAGTATAGTAAAAAGTAAAGTTCCCCTTTCAGACCTTGCAATCCATAGAGCAGATGATGTAATGGTTATCTGTAGTTGTGGCCCACGGTTAAAGAGGGTGTCATGTGGCCAGCAATACGAAAACACCTTTGAAATAAAGTACTGAACATTCCCATCTCTCAAAGTCCTTTGTGAAAATGTAAGTTTATGTAATTTTCATGCATATTCTAAACTAACAGATTGTCGTGAGTCGTGGGTTAGCAAATGTAGTCACGAAGGAATAAAAACGTCTCTCTAACCCCTGTTCTTTCTCAAGTCAACAAAATCGTCTTTTTGTGTGGGTTTATTATCTTATATTTCTCCACGCCTTATACTTATATCTTAGTTTAAAAGTTCGAAGATATACATAACTGAATGACAAATAGATGCTGTGTCAGGCCAGCTTGAGCTGTAAACTTTATGCATGCGTCTACCCAACCAAACATTTGTTGCTATTTCGCTTTTGGCGCTAACATTAGTGGTAATCAATGCTACAATGCTACACAACTGTCGTGCTACCTACGTTTAGTGCTGCGCTGCTTTAATATTAACCGTGCTACTACTCAATTTTGGTGCTACATAGTTTTGTGGCTACACATGAACACTACTTTTGAGTTCTG
The DNA here is from genome assembly GCF_947242115.1 of Biomphalaria glabrata. Lineage (NCBI taxonomy): Eukaryota > Metazoa > Mollusca > Gastropoda > Planorbidae > Biomphalaria > Biomphalaria glabrata. The sequence continues at coordinate 33,565,458 of NC_074720.1, forward strand.
TTCATTTTCTCCATCACACGGTCAAGGAGTACGTGCGCCTATTAATAAATGTGACAGATGACTTTAATTTACTCCATTGTTTAAACTCACAGAAAGATTGACAGAAATTTTATAAGTTCGCACATTTTTAATCATATGCAGGTGCTGTGCAAATTATAACATAGTGTGGAGACGCGTGGGTCTTCATATAAATAGGAGGTGCTAGTTAGGGTGAGGCATGCTATCTGTGGTCTAGAGATACTTTGGAAGACTTATTGACATCCAACGTGGCAATAGCGTCACAAGAAGAAACTCACTAAAACTAAAGCTTCCTTGTTCACGGCCGAAGTGTAACCATGTAATGTAAATGAACAAATATAAGAAGCTTTATCTTTCTGTATAATCGGATCTAAATGCTTTCACTCTCTCTGTATCTCTCTATCTGTTTGCGTCTTTCTTTCTCTATCTCTGTCTCACTGTCTGTCTCTTTCTCTCTCTATCTCTCTTTGTCATTCTCCCTCTTTCTCTCTCATTCCCTGTTTCTCGCTGTCTTCTTTGTCTGTCTCATTTTAGTCTCTTGAGGCAATGTGGTAGAGTGGTTAAGCGCTTGACTTCCGAACATGGGGTCCTGGGTTTGAATCTCGGTGGAGACTTGTATTTTGAATTTCAGGATTTTTTAGGGCGCCCCTGAGTCCACCCAGCTCTAATAGGTACCTCTGACTTAAGTAAGGAAAAGTGAAGGCGGTTGGCCATCGTGCTGGCCACTTGGCACACTGCTTGTTAACCGTTGGCCAAAGTAGCAGTTGACCTTAACATCATTGGCCTTATAGATCGCAAGGTCTGAAAGGGGAAATTTACTTTTTGTTACTTTACTCTCCCCCTCTCTCTCTGTCTGTTCTCTCTTTCTCTTTCTGTCTGTCTGTCTCTTTTTCATTTTATCCACCATATCTCTCCCTTTGCTCCCCCACCACCTAACTATCTGACACACCTTGTTACCAGTTTCTCACACTTTTTTCCCCTCTCTATTAAGGAGTAACCCTGTCCTTATAACACTCAGCGGACAAAGGCTACTCTAGGACAAGATTTGTTCACTCAAGTGGCTTGTCAATTAGCGAGACGAATAAACAAAGGGCAGAGCACTACAGAAAACTCAACTGTACGGGCGAAAAAAAGAATACATGTGAAATACATTGTTGTGAACTAATTAAATTTGTTTACTGTGTGTTTTTTTAAATTTAATTGTTTATTTTGGTAATGAAAACCAGCTTTCTAAATTTAAATAGGAGTCAGTTTAAAATCATTGACCTAATCACATTAGTTTAAAATCTTCAAAAAAAAAATCATTAAATAAGCAAACTATAATAAAAGCTTAAAAAAAACAACTAATGTAAGTACAATAACTTCACACCCACGAGCACAGAGCCAAATGAATACGCAATATAAAAGTTTATTTATTCGATATTTAAAAAATATACTAGCAAGAACAACAAGCATTAGACCAGAAGTTCTGTTTGCAAGTGAAACCTGGCCGCTGACAAAAACAACAACAAATCTGCTAAGTACTTGGAAAAGGAAAATCCTCAGATGACTTTATGATGTCATACATGAGGAAACAGGATGGAGGACTCGCACCAACCACAAAATACACCAGCTATATGTAGACCCCCCCTACCCCCCCCCAGGTCCCTCCATGGGCTGTAGTGACACTGGGATGAATGACGCTAATCGGTTAATTATTTTTTTTTTTAATTCTTGCTTTGTCTAGCTAAATAAATAACTGTTTCAATTTTCTTTTTGATCCGAGAATGGGTGTGGGAGAAATAACGTGTACAATTATCGAAGGGGACCAAACCCTGCACTTTAGCCAAATCTGTGAATGCTGATGGGTTATTCTCCCTTCTCGCTATCAAACTAAATATGTATCACTAGCAATTGATTTGCAAATTGGTTAATTTGTTTATTGGTTCCTATCTTGTCTATGCCAACGAATAAATGTGTTAAGTTTCTATTTGATCAGTCAACGGGTATGGGAGCGATGACGCGTAAAAACTTTTTACCAGACAGACAGAGTGAGTTGATATAAGCTTTGTTTCACTACACAGATATTATATAACTAAAACAGTTTAATGGACTGTCGATTTTTTTTTCACTATGGTCCTCATTATGCTAGTCCCGGTTCGTCAAAATCATACTTTTGTCTTCCTTTGTTTTATAATGAGTACGAAAATTATGCACATACATACAAACCATATTTAAAACAAGATAAAATGGCAGTTCATTTTACTCAAGGCCTTTTCTCAGCGTATAATCCGTATTATTATTTTAGAACTTTCTATGAAGTAAACTTAGACAATACATTATTTTACAAAATAATTACCGCTAATTGCTTGCAAATTTTGTTTGCAAACTTTTTAACTGCTCTACTGTCTTTGAGTGAAAGTTTCATGCTTTATACTATAATTAGAAAGGTTCAGACTTTGATTCTGTCGTTCTGAAAAACCACACAAATGATACACTTCCAGTATTCTCTACATGGAATACCGCTTGAAAAGCTTCTACTAATATAATTGCCCACATTATGAACAATGAAACTTCATCCTTACTTTGTAACAAAGCCTATATCAAGCAGTCGAAGTAAATAGGTGCTAACAGTGAAACAAGAAGTCAAAGCACCTGTGTGTTAACAGTGTCTGTCTGGTACAACTTTTGTAAACGTTATTTCTTTACTTTCCATTCTCGAATCAAAACTGCACAAGTATTTATTGTTGTGACAACACAGGAATCAATATAAAAAAAATTATTACTTAATTAAATATTGGCAATTAAAAATAATGTTTTATATCTGCAGCAATGAGAGGTATGGAAGTTATAGGCTAGTTCTTTCCTTTATATAAGTTTTGTTTCTTTATGAATTTTTTAAAATGATTTGCTTTTGTGGTTGCATATGTTTTTTTTATTTTTGGCATATAGCCAATATATAGCTTTTACTTATTAGATATGAGGTGGGGCGGATTCTGCATTCTAGTAGTCTCGTGAGAAATGCATATATCTATTAGCTTAAGATGAGAAAATAAATTGTTTGAGAATCACTGACATTCGTTATATTTTTTTTTTCGTTTAGTTTCAAGCCCACACAAACAGACGCACAGAGGGTGACACTCCTGCCTCCTTTCACCCTTTCTCGTCCTCTCTTTTACTTTTTGTTTTCCCCTTCCCCCCACACATAGAGTCCAGCCTTTGAGCGGGTTGAGCAACACGATGACAATGAGGTCCTATTGTATTCTCCAGACAGCCCCTCTGTCTTATGACAGTGGCGCAAAAGAGGGGTTCTCAAATACGAATCAACGCAGACACAGCTCTCTAGTTCTAGGCCTATTAAAGGTTTCAAAAACGATGTCACTATCATCTTTTCACTGGACGATAATTTTCAAAGGCATGTATCCCCTGACGATTCAGAAACTTAAGCTCGCATTTTCTACCAGCTAAAGACCACCACCAAAGGCGTGTCGAAAGTCTGTTGCAATCACGTTGTCCACAATCAGGTCTTTTTTTTTATCCTAGGGACCGTTTTGGCGTGTAATCTAATAGGTACGAATTTACCTCCAGGAGCCCTGAAAGCTAGAAACCTCTTACAATATCAGATGACAATGTTACCAAGTTAATCTATGACTATGGGATTGGATGTCGTGTGATATGCGCTCTGGGCTGTGAACTCGATGGTCATGAGTTCGTACGTCAGGATGTTTGGGCGAGAATGTAATAATCTTTAAGATACGGTACCTAACATGTAGAGCAAAAAAAATGTGTCAAAATGTATGTCACATTTAAAGTCTAGGAAGACGATCTTTTCACTCTGCTATTTATCATTGGACTAAATAGCTTCATTTCGCGCTTACGTAACTTAGTGGATCTTAAAGTAAATGATCAGAAGCTTTCCTGCCCACTAATAGATCTAATAGAGGCTAAGTACGCTTGAACATGGCTTGGCTTTGCAACCAATGAAGGGGGCTAGAGGTTCGACACCCGACTCGGGCAGAGTTGTGTTTACTGAGCGCCTAAAGGCAGCACGGAAAAAACTTTCTCCTAGATACCCCCTACCCCCACTGGCCCACGAGATTGGACCACAGCGCTCTGAGCATGCAATAAACATGAAAGTAGCGCTATATAAAAGCTATAATAATAATATCTCGTGGAAGTCGAACCTGTTGTATTCTGTGAAACTTCCAAGCCTGCCAAGGCGTATACATCAGTGCGGGTCTCCATAAACCCTGCTTTTTGAAGGACTTCACTGTTGGTGATTGTATCTTGCCACCTAATTTCCAAAATCGCCTTATAAGCATTGGAAGTGGAAGATATTGAGCCTCTTTCTTTGCCATATAATAGATTACTCGGCACACAGATTTGATAGATCAGTCGAGATGTAACTTTATGCTTTTGTGTTGTTGTTTTGTTTGTTAGATTTACATTAGTTACCTTCTCTCAAGATATTTAAACCCAAATAGAAACAAGTCGAGTAGTTATGAAATAGCAATGAGAAACTAAAGCTTAGCATCTTTTACAGTACTTTGGTCTTTTTAAATACAACGTCAAAGCCGCAGTTAAGAAGTATAGTGTAATGGCCAGCGACTTCCAATAAAATGTTATGAAGGGCCTAAACCATACAAAGGTCTATACATTTTATTTTATCCAAGCCTTCATTAACGTAAAAACATTCTGGGTATTGGGAAATCTCTCATAGAAAGAAAGCAGGTCTTAGGAACACAGCGACAAACAGCAGCATGTAACGTCGCCCATCAATTACCAACGCATGCTGTTGGCATTAGCAATAATAACTTATCTCAAAGGTCAGAGGTCAAACACACTGCCGCATTAGGTGTAATAGTAACTTGGTTAATAAAATAAGGCATGGGGCATGAATCAATAACGAATGAGACTAGCCCTAACGTTGGGCATTCATCGTGTACACCTCTATAGCACAGGGTTCACCATTGAACTTGACAGGACTTAGCTTGAGAAGAAGCAGTCAAAGCACTCGGGTGCTAACAGTGAAAACAAGTATTCAAAGCATTCGGGTGCTAACAGTAAAAATAAGAAGTCAAAGCACATGGGCGCTAGCATTGAAAACAAGCAGTTAAAGCACGTGGGTGCTATCAGTGAAAACAAGCAGTCAAAGCACGTGGGTGCTGACAGTGACATCATTATCTTCAAAAGCGTCCAGGTGCTAACAATTTCGATAGAAGCAATAAAAGTTCGTACTTGTTAACTGAAACAATACAATTATTACAAGCGCCCATGTGTACGCAGACGCTTTTAGAGTTACCAGTTGTTGTTTTTACATACCGATGCATTGGTTACAATACTATATATAATAATAATAATAATTTGCAAGAAGATCGAAAGATTGCATTTGAAAGAAAGAAAGCTTATCTAAGGGAAAGAACTCCACTTTTAAAACCAATTCTCTCTATAATGTATTATTTATTTCCTTTGTTTAAAATAAAAATAATTACCACTGAGGAATTAATTAATTGAATATTTCTTTTTAATTGATTCATGGTTTATTAGGTAAAGTGAATAATTGTGTAAAGTTTTAACTTGATCTGAGAATGGGAAGTGGGAGAAATAACGTATACATACATTTTACCAGACAGACAAACAGTCAGAACGAGCTTATAGAAGCTTTTTTTTTTTTAAAAAAAAAGGCTCAAAGGACCTGAAGGTTCTCAATCCGGTCGAAAGTAAACGAATTGATAAGAGTATCAATGTATATTAGGATTTTAATCTTCTAGATTCCTAACCCTATTGGGTACCTCACACGTTGGGGTAGCAAATGCGATTGGTCGTTTTGTGCTAGCTACATAGCACACTCGCATACAGTCGCCCATATATGACATCATCCGTCCCCAAAGATCACAAGTTTTAAAAAAGGCTACGCTTACCTTTCCTCTACCTAACGTATACAAGATTGAAGATAAGTCTAGGAAAAATGAATGCTTCTGCTCAAACAAATGGGGAGATGGCAAAAGGCACACCTAACCTCTAGTTCAAATCCCGATTTTTGACTGGGAAGCTTTCTGAGGGCCAGATCTGATAGCACCTGCATCCTCCCTCTGTCCTTAAAAGAAGTTGGACCACAGCGCACTGACAATGCTACAGGAGAATGGAAGACCCGCGGTACAATAACAATAATGAGAGAGAAGGAGAGAGAGTGAGAACGAGAGAGAAGGAGAAAAAGAGAGATAGAGAAAGAGAGAAGGAGAAAGAAAGAGAGAAAGAGAGAAGGAGAAAGAAAGCGAGAGAGAGAGAGGAAGAAAGAGAGAGAGAAAAAAGAAAGAGAAAGAGAGTAAGAGAGAAAGAGAGAGAAGGAGAAAAATAGAGAGAGAGAAAGAGAGAAGGAGAAAGAAAGAGAGAGAGAGAGAGAGAGGTAGAAAGAGAGAGAGAAGAAAGAAAGAGAGAAAAAAAAAGAAAAAACATGAAAATTCTGGGGTGAATTATTTTAAAGATGAATATAGCTAATGTTATTTTTATCAGTCTAAAGAAGAGGGGCGCCTAATTGCCCCACCCCGCGTCATGTAACGTGAACAACAGATTAGCAGTCACCACAGTCAAGAACCAAATACTTTTAACGTTAACAGTTAAACATAAGGCGTGAGTGCCATTGAAATCCAACACGCAAAACTCTAGCAGAAACTCCACTATCAAACAGACACATACACAGACACAAATGTTTTAATTAGTTATCAAGTGTTAAACGAGGTAGCAACAGCAAGAACGAAAATCCCACATTCTTTGAACTTAAAAAACAAACCGACTCAAATCTCCAGAGAATCCAGGAAATCTTAATTCCAGCCAAACAAAAAAAATATCCTTTTGAACGGTGCGTCAATTTATGACTGTAACAGCACTCTTAACAGGAACAGCAACTCGGGTATGAAAAGGATCAAATCATACAAACATGGACCGGTTGTCTCCCTCTTTTAACTCTTTCTCGACCTCCTTTAAACTCTGCTAACCACCTTCTCCCAAACTCTACCCCCCCCCCCCCAGTCATGTAACATGTCGATGCGTCCTACCTCTGGGAGGAGGAGGGGGAGGTGGGGTGGGGGGACTTGAACACTGCCGGCCACTCCACGTCTGCACATAGACAGACAGGCGCACGGGGCAGCCAGACGGAGGGATCCACCTATTAATTCCTCGTGACATTTCATAAGGAAAGGGAAAAAAAAAAGGGAGGACCAGAAAGTGAAAAATAACAAACACCTGAAACACCTGAGTGACTATAACCTGTCTACCAAGTCAAATAGGGACTCTCATGCAGACAACACACAAACAAATTGATCCGCAAATAATGGCGAACAAATAACTCTTTCATATCGGATCTATCGCGAGTTCGACCTCCTAGTGGTTGCTGGAAATGTACTATATTCTGTCTTGTTATCAAACAATGTCCCCCCAAAACGTATTATTACGTTCAATGCGTTAATCTAGTCACCAACGTTGATTAGAAACAGGTCCTGTTATGTCATTAATTACAAAGCTTATATCAACTCACTCTGTCTGTCGGGTAAAGGGTTTGAAAAAGTTTGCTCCCATTTTCCATTCTCGGATCAAGTTAATGCTTTGCACAATTATTCATTGAACCTGACAAGACATGAACCAATAAAAAAAATAATTAACCGATTAGTCAATTAATTGTTGGCGATTAATCATTTCGTCTGATATCGAAAAAGGGGGAATAAATGCTAGTCAATAAGACGTGTGGACGTATATATGGATTTAATCCCCTTATTACATTTGGCACGTTTTTTCTCCCACTTCCGATTCTCGGATCAAATTGAGACTTTGCATAATCATTCATAGCCGATGACAATACACGAATCAATAATAAAATATTAACCAATTAGGTAATCATTTTGTACTAATTAATTAATTTTGTTTTATATAGCAGAAAGGGAGATAATTCCTGTAATTGTCAGATTAATTGCAGTACTAAGCGGTTCTTTCCAGTAAATAAGCTTTGTTTTTTTTTTTAAAGTATTCCCCTTTGTCTATTGCTTGTTTTCCTGGCAGATTCAGACATGCTCTAATGACACTGGGTAACATGAGTATATTATTAGGTTGATGTGTTTTTATTTATAAGTTATTGTTTAAATAGTTGTTTTTCTTTTCTATTGTTTGTGCTTACATTATATTATTGTAAGTTATGTGACATCGTTTTTTTATCGTAGTGGGCCATAAAAAAAGAAGACATTTTTCACGTGAGTCCTTTATACCAAAGCTTATATAACTTTGTTTGTCTGTCTGTCTGTCTGTTACAAGTCTTTTGTATTCTATTTTTACTTCTCCCACTTCCCATTCTTCAATTAAGTTGAAACTCTGCACAATTATTCATTGTTGATAACAACACTTCAATTGATTTGAAAAAAAAAAGCCAATTAATTAAAGAAATAGTGGCAATTAATATATTTTGATTTTCTAAAAGGGAGACAAATCTTGCAGCATTGAGAAATATAGCAGTAATGAGCGGTTCTTTCCCTTATGCAAGCTTACTTAAGTAAGATTACTTGTCATTTTGCTTGTTTCGTGATTCAGATAGAGAAGAGGCAGAAAAGGGGGAATAAATCATTGGACCACCTTTCCAGCAACCACCTTTATCTTGACCTTTGTTGACCTGCGTTTGTATATAAACTGCACTCCATATCGCAGTGTATTTGAGTGTTTGTAGTTTGTGTTTGTCTATGTTTATATATAAGGTCAAATTTAGCACTATAATTAGAAACTAAGGAAAGCAGTTCAGTACTTAATCTATTGTTGATACGTGAACGGCATTTATGTAAAGGTCGATACTCTGCTATATAGGGCTACGGAATTCGGCTAGTGTTCTATAGATAGATAGATAGAGTAAATAACGTAAAAGTTGTAGTAACCAGTGAGGTCTGGACTATTTTGAATAAAAAATTACTTTCGTTACTCCTATTTCACTCTACGTAAGATTCATAAATAATTGATTGTTGAAGTCTACTAGGAAGCAACATGACCTTTCGGTCATGCTCGCGCCCTAAATCTATCAGCAGACATCAGAAACGAAGACGCGATCTGTGCGAAAAGGGCAACTTATCACTCACTCTGCATCCCCACCTCAGGTGCAAATGTCGACCGGCGAGTAATATTGCCCAGGTGAGTGAGTAATAAGTCAAACTGACTTCCTTCCATCTGTCTGTTTTCTTTTTGTTTTATTATCACGTGCGTTTTGTACTCCCCCACCCCCCACCCCCCCCTTACCGTTGCCAAATTCTCGGTAATTAAACTATTGAGCTATTGCATTTAGTTTCGTTTTATTTTTGTTTTCACCATGGCTATCTCCGGCACACAATAATTCACCATGGGTATCTCCGGCACACACTATTCACCATGGGTATCTCCGGCACACAATAATTCACTATGAGTATCTCCGGCACACAATAATTCACCATAGGTATCTCCGGCACACAATAATTTACCATGGGTATCTCCGGCACACAATAATCCATTGAAAAGCCATCATATTGCAAAACACAATTCCATCACGTTTTCCTTCTCGCTGTTATATAACTGTTTATTTTATCATGTTTCTATTGGTGATGAAAAAAAAGTTAAAGTTCCCCTTTCAGACGTTGCGATATGATGATGAAGTGTGGACAAAATAATGTTGGTCTCCTTCAGTCGTAACGCCTGTTGTTCATCTCATAGGACAATATTTCGTGTGACTGTGGAGCCCTATTCTGGCAAGACACTCACATGCATGGGCGTAGCCAGGATTTTGTTTCGGGGAGGGTTTTGGGGGGGGGGGATCCCCCCGACCCCCCCCCCCCCGGGCGGAAAAAAATTATATGCATATATATATGTGTGTGTGTGTGTGTGTGTGTGTGTGTGTGTGTGTGTACATAATTAATCTTTATTACATTCTGACCCTTTCGGAAGACGTTTATTGTTTATTGTAGACTCCCCGCCCTTGCTAGCAAGGGGGTCTGGGGGAGTTCGCAGCGCTCCCCCAGCGCGGGGCGAAGCCCCGCCGCCGAGCACTATTTTTGGTATTGAAAGCCAACAAAATGCATATTCTGAGGTATATACAGTGCATTATCTTGCTATTAAAAGTTTTATTTCAAAAACCTAATGTGAATGTGCTATTCTTACTGACTTAGACCCTCTCGCGCCGTTCGGCGCATTTTCCGGCAAGCTGTTTCCGCAACTCTTATTTTGCGTAATTCATTTTCTGTGAGAACATGTCCCGCAAAACCTCATGCGACGCTCTGTCACAACCTTACTAAGGATTCGCCTCCCAGTTCGGCATATGATTTCTTTGATTTAGACCCGATCTCTATGACTGACTCCTAAAATCTGTCTTAGCCATCTTTGTTGAGACACATTTAATGATTTTCGGCAGAAGACTATTCACACTTTATTAATGGAGCCCAAGCCACTGGTAGAAATTTGTAACCTTTCTTGACTACGCTCTTGGAATTACATGCCTGTATTTCGCTTTAGATTTTATATCGAAAAGGAAAGTTTTTTTCGTCAAATCATCTGTTGAGGGGTTTTAAACTAAGAAATCTCTGGAGTTTTTTGTTTTGTTTTTAATTCAAAACCCCATTTAGCTACGATCTTAGAATTTGGTGACTGTAGTTTGCTTTAAAATAATATTGAAGAGAGAGGTTTTCAACTCTAAACGCTCTGTATGGGAATTTTAAACTCAAAACCATCTGGAGGGGTTTTAAACTTTAAAGAAAAAGCCATCTGGAGGAGGCTTTGGCTACGCTCATAGATTTTATAGTGTGTAATTTGCTTTTTTTATATTGAAGATGGGGTTAATCGTAAATTTTGGAGGGGGTTTTAAAATCAAAATCTTCCTCAACTGTGCTGTTGGAATTTGGGGATTGTTGTTTGCATTTTTTTTCTTTTGTTTTAAGAAAAGGGGGGTTTAACTGCAAAAACCTTTGGTAGGGGGTTTAAAATTCAAAACCCCCTGTAGGGGGTTTTAAACTCAAAGCCCCCTGGTAGAGGGATTTGTATCTCAAAACCCCCTAATAGGGGTTTTTTAAATCTCAAAACCCCCTGGTAGGGGGATTTAAACTCAAAACCCCCTGGTAGAGGGATTTGTATCTCAAAACCCCCTAATAGGGGTTTTTTAAATCTCAAAACCCCCTGGTAGGGGGATTTAAACTCAAAACCCCCTGGTAGAGGGTTTTTAACTCAAAACTTCCTCGGCTGTGCTGTGGTAAGTGATGATTTAGTATTAAAATCTCACCTAAAATAAACAAAATGAAAGCAAAAATCAGTCACTTAATTCCGTTCCCCCCCCCCTGGGGGGGGGGGGGAATTTCATTTCGGGGGGGGGGTTTGAACCCCAAGAACCCCCGTCCCCTGGCTACGCCCATGCTCCCATGTATCGCAAGGTGGATTTTGGAGGTAGAGGAGTCAGCCGTTTTTCGTTTGCTACACTTTTCTTTTAGAGATGAGGCCCATGATTTTTTCGATGTCCACAGCTTCCTTGGTCATTATCTCTCTCCACGTAGGTGCGGTCAGTATCGATATTCACGGAGGTAGACGCGACTTGCCTGTAAAGAATTACTTTCGGGATGCGATTATCCTAAATCAGGCGAACATGTCTAAGCCAGCGCAGCCGGCCGTGTCTGAGGGTTATGTGTATTCATGTCTTTCCATGTGATTTTCAAGATCCTTGGAAGGAAGCGAAATCGAAATGAATTTGGTTTTCTCTTTGCATAAGTCACAGCCGTACAGAGCGTACAACTGTAGACCTCCATTTTGTCACTGTAGTGAACTTCTGGTTTTCCCGAACTCTTGGTCTGAGTCTAGCAAAGATCGATGCAGTCGTCCCTTTCAATCTCCACTTCTAGAGACAGGTCATCTTGAACTGTGTATACTAGGTAGCGGAATTCATTTACGGCATCTAGCTTGTTATCAGAAATGAGTATAGAGGGCAGGGAATAATATAATATAAGTAATATAACCCCTTATTATAAAGTTATTATAAACACATCTTTAATTGACGCAATTAAAAGGGTTATCTTCAATTCAAAAAGAAATTTTTAAAATTGCTTATCTTTCAGAAATTTTTAACGAAATATATTCTGCATTGACTATCTCCAGAATCCATCCAGATGGATAGCATATACTCTTAAGACAGTGTTTCCCAAATTGTGTTCCGCGGAACCCTTGTGTTCTGATGAATAGGTGTTTCACGAACTACTGGCATAATTAACTAGCAGGCCACCACGTGAATTAATGTCTCAAAAAAATAAGGAAATTGTTCCGCTAAATACTCAGAATAAGTGAAGTGTTCCATTAAGGAAAAAGGTTTGAGAAACACTGCTCTAAGAAATGAACACCCAGACATAGAATTGGATCGAAAGTAGTTTATTCGTCATTGCGGGTGGCGTGAGAAAGTGAGAACATATAACAAAAGAAGGATGAAAACCCTTTTACACCAAGCATAGAGATACATTTTCTAAGGTCTTAAAGGCTTAAGGAAAGGAGAAAAAAATAAGACGAAATTAGAATGAGCCAATAGATTAAAGACTTTTGAATAAAGAGATAGCACACTTCTCGGCTGAGTATCAAACGAACATAAGCTCTAGGCCTGAACAGGACAGATTGATTTTAACAGAGCTTTCATAAAGAAGAATTTTATGTTATCAAGCGATTAGTCATTCAGATGTTGATTATGATAATAGTCGCAAGATAAATAATTTGTTTACCATACTTAGGTTCAAGAGTTTATTTTAATATCCAACTTTTTCATTTTAGGATGATTGCTATCCCTGTACAATACAACTGTAATGAGTAGCCTGTGGAACTGTCAAACAATAAATTGAACTGAGTAGTCGGTGGCTGAGTGGTTTAGCACCTGGCTTCTGAACCTGGAGTCCTGAGTTCAAATCTCGGTGTAGACTGGGATTTTGCATTTTGGGATTTTTAGGCGCCCCTGAGTCCACCCAACTTTAATGGGTACCTGACTTTAGTTGGTCGTTTCGCTGGCCACATGACATCCTGCTCGTTAACCGGGGCCATAGAAACAGGTGATCCAAGCAGATGTAAAGTTATTACCTATGCGTCTTATTCCAAGACGCTCACGCTAGTGGCGAGGCCAGAGGCCGAGAGCAACAGGGAAACTCCCTCCCCCCTTAACCATCATCTGTACAAAATCAGATCAAACAAACGTACATAGCTTCATGTACCTTTCAGAAGTCGCGACAATGGCCCCGAGTATGAACCTTGCCCGCTTCCCTCCCCTGACGTCCAGTAGGAAGTTTGGACTAAGACATCTTTATTTCTGAGGAAAAGTCCTAAGCTTTAAAAAAAAAACACATTTTTCATAAATGCTGCGTGTGTGTGAGTGCTTGTATGCGTGTCTTGTGAGCACATGTGTAGTGCAAAACACTAATACCCTACACTCCCCTCCTCTGCACACATCTGTGGCCCAAGCTCCACCCACTCTATTCGTTAACGTTCTTCTCACCAGTAAAATCTCCGCTGTCAATGACCTTATGTTTTGTAAACTTTTTGAAGTGCATTACAAATCTGTTAACATTACCTTCACCACACATTTCCACCACTCATAATCACCACACATCTTCACTATCGTCACCACAAATATTTACCACACATATTTACTACACATAATCACCACACATCTTCACCACAAATATTTACCACACATATTCACCACACATCTTCACCACACGTCTTCACCACATATATTTACCACATATCTTCACCACACATCCTCACCCCACATCGTCACCACAAATATTTACCACACATATTTTCTACACATAATCACCACGAATATTTACCACACATACTCACCACACTTAATCACCACACATATTTACCATACATCTTCAACGCACATCTTCACCACAGATATTTACCACATATCTTCACACATAATCGACACACATATATATTCGTAACACTTATTTTTCTCACATATTAAGTTCTCTCCTCAAATATTAACTATTCACATCTATTAATTAATGGAATTTTGACATTAAGAAAACAAATATTCCAAATCAAGAAAACTTAATTAGTAACACACACACAAAATATAAACAAACCACAAGAAAAAGATTCCCTAAATGTGTAAATTGAGTAGTTTCACTTTGAAATTTCTGTATGATAGCGCTATTACTTTATTTAAAAACTAATGAATGATATAGATCTACTGTTTTTTTTTCCCGACAAAGATCCTAGTTACGTCAATAAATAGGAGATTCTAGTTCAGTGATATAGATCCAGACTTGGTAACATTAAAAGTCAGTAATCTAGATTAGACCAATCTTTTTGTGCATTTCTTTAAATGAATCTGAGAGGAATGTTTGAGGCATTGAATCAAATATTACAATGTGTCCAAATCAAAGCAGCATTAATATATTGGAAAGAGTCGGACTAAACATAAACATTCACAGTTCGCTCTCATGAACATTTCTTCTCTAACTCCATAAATGTTTATATTCAATTAAAGAGTTCTTTAGTTTTATTCTGTTTGATTGTATTTGTTTAACCCTCTATTGCGAACATTTTGAAATAGACTTTTAAAAAATTTTTTTTTATGATTAATGTTATCCTATGGGGTCTACAAGATATATAGTACCACTTTTTTCGACAAAAAATTTGTAATTTTGACTTTGTAGCTTCGTAGCAAATTTGCAACATAGAGCACAAGTGGGTAAATTTTTCCATTGTTGTAAAAATGCAACATACCATTTAAAACAGTACAAAACATATTTTAAAACAGATTTTAAAATGCATAATATGGATTATATTCAAAGTTATTTATTTAGTGACAATAAAATCAGCAAAAGTATACATTTTGTACAAAATAATGAGAAAAAAAAATATTTTTAAAAATTCATCTTCTATGTAACATTTATAAAAAGGTATTTGGACATGATCAATTATATATATATATATCATCATTGTGATAAATTTAATATTATTTAAATGTTACATATAATGTACTAAATAAAAAAAATAATTATTCCAATGATTAATGAAAATTGTATTTCAAAATATTATTTTACAATTTATAGAAAAAAAATATTTTTTTAGAAACCAGACAACCATAGACACAAAACTTGTTAGAATAATGAAATATAATATTAAATCTCTTGGAAAAACATACAACAGTATCATACTCTATTTTAATACATTCAAACAAATGTATAGCTTTTAATGAGGTCTCCTTTAAACCTGGTAATTAGCTTCGGCTGTCAGAATGTGTTGGATATTGTTTGAAATTTCTGTTCATACATGAAGTCAAGGGATAACAATAACTAGATGTAGAGCATCAAATGTACTCACCAGAGTTACATAGTTTTAATAATTTTCAGTTATGTCCAAACTTTATTTTGATGCTGATTTGATCAATGTATGTATTCCAGTGGCGGTGACATAGGGCAATATGAATTTCCAAAATGTGTACCACAGGCCACAATAAATTTGATGAACTGAGTATCCATAGCTTCATTATACAACATAGGCAAGAGTTTTGAGAGGCCAGATACCAACCCGTTAAAGCCTGGTATATGCCTTACACTTGTTGGATGTAGATTTCGCATCACCGATGAATCTGCCTGCATGCATGATAAGAATATTTGTTAAAAAGTCCCTTATATAATCAATAGAAGATCTTACTGGTTGATTTTGAGTGTAAAAGAAATCTCTTTTATGAGCTTAGTTCTGAAGTTGTTTCAGAAATTATTATCCCATCAAGCTCAAACTTCCAGCAGGTCGACTGTGGATATTGATGGGCTGGTTCAAACTCACACCATCGCAAAGGCACTCCAGAGCACATAACATGACCAGGCAGCTAGCATTTGGTTGTTTTGTTTTTATGTCTGTGTTCTCTCTCCAAAAAATATCTTTTATCCATAGGTAGGAGCTGATTGCTCATCTACATCAGCAAAAGATTCATTTGAAGTTACCTACAATAAAAATATGAAAAAAAAATTAATGTCAATGAATATTCCTCTAATTAATTATTAAATTTTCATAAATGTCGAAATATGATGTATTACTTAATATACTATATTCTTTATAATAAATTCAATATTTTATTTTCACCTGAGTGGTTTTCATAAAATTTAAAGTCTGCATCTTCGATGCAACTTGAGGGCTCGCTGTCATCTCACGCTCAGGATTCCTCTATAGAAGCTTGACTGGGATTCAGAGAACCTATTGACAAACTTTAGATCTGAAATTAAAAATGTAGAATATTGATTAGATCTATAAGGCCTATATTATGAAATCATGAAATCTATTATTTATGTCTAGATTATCACTAATATCATTATAGGTTCTCTAAAAAAAAAATCTAGATTCTAGATCTTATAGATCTATTATTATACTTATACTACTATAGATCTAGATCTAGAATGTGCAGGGAAATGAGCTAAGACCATTTTTTAAATACATTTTAAAGCTAAATGTACTCAAATAATCTAGCTAATATAATAAAACAAGGTTTCTAAATGAAAATCGTACTTCTACTTTTATCTACTATTGAATCTAATGTATTGAAAAATTGATCCACTTGTGCGCCATGTAGCAAATTTACAACAGTACTTCAAATGCTTACAGAATCATTATGTTGATATAAACAATGCTAATTTTTTATTCTACAGCTAATATAACATCATTACATTGTAGAAATATTTTTTCACAATGATTTTTCACTTTAGTATTAAATGAGAATGAAAATAATCTTACCTGTTGTATCAGTCCAAAAAAACAAAATCGATCACACTTTAATCGCAAAATACATTGTGTTCTTCTAACATCAAGAGAGAAAAGGAAGTGTCTACAAATTCAATTCGCTTTAAAGTATCGGAAATAAAAAAAAATCGTTAAAAAATAATAATAAATAAATAAATTATTCGACTTTTTGGGGTTTGTAGCAAATTTGCAACATAGCGCGATATAGGGTTAATACTATAATGGTTGCTTGCTTTCTTTCCTGCCAAATTTAATAAATAAATCAAAAAGTAAAATGATTTTTCAGTTTAGACTTGTTCTATTAAATTTGTTTGCGTGTGTGAGTGTGTGTGTGTGTGTGTGTGTGTGTGTGTGTGTTTGGTCACAGTTCAAGAACGTTCCGTCGGTTCTTTGATGTTTTCAACTTTCCAAACACCTGGCCCGAGCTCGGTACTCTCCCTTGCTCTCGCGCTCTCTCCATAACATTAAACTGAAGAACGACTTGGACTTATTGAAACAGGAACAAACTGTTCGGTCACAGACACACGAGTGTAGCTCATTGTCTCTACGTCCGTGTCTTCTAGTGCAATTTAGTCAAGTTCAAAGAGCATGACCAGCACTCAATAAACACTGACAAGTATTTCTTAAATATAAGACTTGTTTACAACCAAGTGTTTTGAAGACATTTTATCTTGTACTTTCTTCAGCATCCCTTACTAATCTTAAGTTTTAATTGCAATGTGTCTCAATAGAAGAGAATACAAGCTTCTTAATTTTTTATCTTAACTCATTATTGATCGTGTGGTCTGCGCTCCAGATTGTCATTCGCGTGAAAGTCAAGGCATTAGTCCTGTTTCCGACCGTCCGACCGCACCCATTGCGTCCTGCTAGAGGTTAAAGGTTAAAGCCTAAAGGTAAAAAAAAATCTTCCTTTCTAAAAAAACATGAAAAGCTTGAAAATTAAAAAAAAAATAAACAAAGAATTTTTTTTAATGTCAAAATTTTTCAAACAATAATCTTTTGCAGTGCTGTACTTTATAACATCACTATTTCTGACGCATGATTTCATTATATATTATTTTTCCAAACTTCTGCATCAATATTTCAATGTTTGATATGATTATTTTGGATCGATTACATAAATGTAGTTTAATTTAGAAAAGAGTGGTCGAGAAAAAGGTCAGCATTATATCAATAATATCCAAAAATTAATAAAACAGAAATAACAAAGAAACCTTTAATCTTAGAAATATTTATTACTTAAAAAAGAGAAGAAATAAACAATTTCTATTAAAACTATAAAAAAAAAAATACTGTGAAATTTCAGCCTGGTAGAGTGGCGTGTGGCGCGGACTATCGTCACTTTTAGTCCCGAGTTCAAACCCATCCCGCTGCCACCTCCAACTGTCCAGCTCTAGGAGGTAATACTATTCATTAATGACAGCAGGTTTGAAAGTTAGAAAAGAAAACGTCCATAAGCCTTGGGGACAGTCAATTACTTCTTTCACGTCCTTTAATATTCTCTTTCTTTTCCTAATCTTATCTTTATGTTCCCAATAGTGAGCTTTGAAGAATCATTTTGAGTAAACAAATTCAAAGGCAACCTCCTTTGGGATAATGTTTATGTCAACCTACGACAATTTCCCTAAGAAAGTTTACAGAATCACAATCTAGCCACTTGGATTTCTAGAAATAAAAAAAAAAAAACATACTTAAAAAGTGTCTTGTTTAGGTCGACTCCTATATCGTTCTTACTTTGTAAAACTTACTTTGTAAAACTTACTTTGTAAAACTTACTTTGTAAAACTATTACCCGTCATTGTTACTAAGTCAAAACTTCCCGCTACTTCCGAAACAAAGTACTAACTCCTAATCGCGCCATAAAACCTTATGCAAGGGGGAAAAGGTCCACATTGACAACTATATCTCTCAATACTGTAAAATTATTTCCCTTTTTGATATCGTACAAAATGATTAATTACCAATAATTAATTGACCAGTTCGTTTATTTCTTAATTAATTCATGTTTTGTTTGCTTTACACAACCATAAGCTTTTAACTTGATCCGAGAACGGGTTTGGGAGAAATAACGTGTACAATCATCAAAGGGAACAAAACCCAACAAATTTAGGCATATGCCTTTAAACTAAAGAATTTATTTCCCTTCTTGGTAGCAAACAACATTATTTATTACCAGTAAATAATTGACCAATGTACATATTTACGTTTTGGTGGATACAATATATAATAGTGTAAAGTTACAACTTGATTGGAGAATGGGTGGGGGAGAAAATAAATTTGTAACAAATTGTAACTGTCAGACAAAAAAAAAAATACTTAGTGATATGATAAAAGCTTGTTAAAAATATAATTGAGGAGCACACTAATTAATATGTCTTGTGTTCTGATAAGGAATTCAAAACAAAATCCTGAAGAGATTATTTTTTCTCTTATAATCGCAAAGTGAAAGGTTGTGGGAAAGGAATAGATTATTGGAGACCTACAAATGGTAATTTCCATTTCACATGCCCGCATTTGGGAGCATAAATTAGAACATTTTCCTTTATTTAATATAATTAGATGTTTACTCTAAAATCGGTGAACTGCATAATGTAAATGAAAAATATTGAAAAAGTCAAGGGAAGAAATCTACGCTTCGGTTTCTACAAGTTTATATTTCTATTACTTCCCTTGAACTAGTAGTATTCTTTTATTGACTTATCTGTAGGCGTAATTTGTACATTATAATGATACTATTGCTTATATAAAGTAATCAAAATAAGAAACTCGTGTTATTTCCAAAACAAAAATGTTTTTGTTTTATATAAGTTATTGTCAGTATTATTAATGTTAATTATATATGTCAAAACCAAAATGTATTTCTATTACATAACATTCCTGCCGGTAGTGGGTTTAAATCTATCAACCGTCATTATTAGTTTCTAGAAGGCCAGATAGTGTTATAATAAGCCTCGTTTGTTGATGTACAGAGGCCGCGTAAGGCCTGTGACGTTGCCCATGGCCAAGCGGTCCAAGGGACCCAACAAAGAGACACGGAGAGTACAGGCATTCACCTACAAATAAGGCTTGTCTTCGAGTCCGAAGATTAGTGAGAAATGCAGTATCTGCTGTGACCTACATATTTTGCCACTTCAGGGCAAGCATAACCATTGTCCGAAGGTGGTCGATTTAGATTTTCTGTTCGCCGTACGCCGTCTCCGTCTGTCCTGGGCAGCAGATTTTCTTTTGGTCTCAAATGTGTATCCCGCGGCCTTTGTGAGTGACCTCCAGCTGTGTGTCGTTCTGAGGCCGCATGCAACTAAGTTGGCCAAACAAAATATCTAACTACAGTCCTCGTTAAAGAGCCCAGCAAAAAACTATAGAGCAGGAAATCCAAAGACGCAAATGACATTGGGTTAGCCAGACAATGCGGAGAACAAGAGAAAATATTGCAAATCAGACTCTGAACTGGAATCTCTGAACTGGAATCTCTGAACTGGAATCTCTGAACTGGAATCTCTGAACTGGAATCTCTGAACTGGAATCTCTGAACTGGAATCTCTGAACTGGAATCTCTGAACTGGAATCTCTGAACAGGAATCTCTGAACTGGAATCTCTGAACTGAGAAATCGCCCAGAACAGAGTACGATGACGAAGCACTGTTGCGCCCTGTACTTCACTGGGAGTCTAAGAGACTAACTCAAGTAAGTCAAGTGAGTGCAGTAAAAGTTTTTTTTAAATTCATACGGAACTACGAGCCACACACTCAGTAATTGCGACTCACTTTTACACAAAATGTCAGTTAAGGATATATAATATCTATGGTAAAAGATGTTATTGCCTGTCAATTAATACCATTCAGTACAAGTCCATTTAAGGCGATGTACTTATGTATTAGTGTATATTTCGTAATTGGATTTGACATAACCGACAAACTAAAACAAAACAAAAACTGACCTGGCAAAAGACTAATAAATAAATAAAATAAATAAATAGATAATAAATAGAAGCCAATTAAAAAAGAAGGATGTTCGATTATGTAGGCCGGAAAAAAAAATATATAATCCCCTAAAAGCCATATCGAAATAAATTTTAAGAAAATAATATAATTATTACTCTAAATAGCTATATGGATTTTAGATTTACGTGAATGACTATAAAGATTTAGTTTTCTCTCTGATTTAAGAAAGTTTAAAAAGTAATACAAAGAAATAATAGGGAAATAGTCCAGTGAGTGGGTGAGAATAACGACGTACTACATCATTAATTAGTCGAAACAATTACAAAACTTAAACCCAAATTTATTCGATTTCATTAAAGATGTTAATCGCCTTATATAATATGTTTGAAATAAAAACTTCAAAGAAATTTTCTCCAATATTTAGAGAATTAAAAAAATAAAAAGTTCCCCTTTGACCTTTCGATCTCTATAGGGCAGATGATGTAAAAGTCATCTGTTTCTGTGGCCCACGGTGAACGAGGGTGTCATGTTGCAGGCACAGCGACCAACCGCCTTCATTTTCCCCCAGTTAATGTCAGGCACTAAAGCTGGGTGCACACAGAGGCACCCAAGGATCCCGACTTTAAACATCACAGTTTTCACCAGGATTCGAACCCGGTGCCTCTGGTTCGGAAGCTAAGTGATTTATTATTATTAAAAAAATAATATTTATATATATCTTTGAGCTATCTGAAACCTATACGTTTGAATCTAACAGCCGACCTTTAACGTAAATGCCACACGGCCGATATATGAGTCTCATATAGAGGTTATTGTACATATATTAACATACCATAAGTTCAACTCTCTTTTCGAAAGATAAATCTAATCTAATCTAAGATAAATCATCAATCGCCCCTACCGCCCCCCCCCCCGCATATCGCCCCCCATTGAAGACAACTGTTCTAGCTTAATAGGTGAAAGAATTTTATAGATCTACGAACAATTAGCCTTATCTTACACTCCTCTATATATCCATAGAAGTGTTGCAAGGATGCATTCTGTCCTAGTCAGTGTTGTAGTAAAATGTTTAGAGTTCGATAGTTAAGCTAGGCAGAGCATGGGCGTTGCAATGGAGGGCATGGGGGCTCGGTATTAA
Source organism: Biomphalaria glabrata (assembly GCF_947242115.1). Taxonomy (NCBI): domain Eukaryota; kingdom Metazoa; phylum Mollusca; class Gastropoda; family Planorbidae; genus Biomphalaria; species Biomphalaria glabrata. The sequence goes on from NC_074720.1 coordinate 33,587,292, forward strand.
CCCCCCCCCTCACACACACACACACATGAAAATAACATCCCATCATCAGGTGGGAAAGGTTTTTTTCTTTTTTTTTTGCTTTAATTTTGTTTATTACAGGTGAGATTTAAATGTTAAACCATCACTTGCTCCAACGCAACCATGGTGGGTTTTAAGTTTTGAGATAAAAAGACAACAACAAAAAGAAAGAAAGAAAGTCACCAAATTCTTTTGAGCGTAGCCAATAGTGGCTTTGAGTTTAACGATTCCCCAATTAGATTGTTTTGAGTTGAAAACCCCCCTTCTGAAATCTTTGAGGTTAACGCCCCCATTCCCTTGAATATTTAACTAAAGTAGACTACAATCACCGAAATGTATCAGCGTAGTCAATGAGGGTTTTGAGTTTAAACCCCCCCCCTTTCCAGGTGGTTTCTAGTTCATCATGCAACAGATGTATAAAACACAATCTTGATTTTAACCTTCTTACTAACATGCATGTCACGGTGTCATTAGAACAGCCTCACGACCAAATCATGCGCTCGACGTGGTGTCAGAGACTATTGGAGACTTGTACTTTAGGTGTATTTTATAAACAGAGGGCTGAGGGAGACCATCTCATTGACGACCCCCCTGGCTTTTTGTAGGATTAAAAGAATTCATAGGTTAATGGAGGGGAAAAAGTTCTGCACACACATAGCCACCAACATACAAATAGAAACACTCCATCACAAACATACAAATACAAACACTCCATCACAAACATACAAATACAAACACTCCATCACAAACATACAAATACAAACACTTTGTCACAAACATACAAATACAAACACTTTGTCACAAACATACAAATACAAACACTCCACCACAAACATACAAATACAAACACTTTATCACAAACATACAAATACAAACACTTTGTCACAAACATAAAATAAACACTCCATCACAAATATTCAAATAGAAACACTCCATCACAAACATAATATAAACACTCCACCACGAACATACAAATAGAAACACTCAATCACAAACATAATATAAACACTCCACCACGAACATACAAATAGAAAGACTCCATCACAAATATTCAAATAGAAACACTTAGTCACAAACATAAAATAAACACTCCATCACAAACATACAAATAGAAACACTCCATCACAAACATACAAATAGAAACACTTTGTCACAATTATACAAATAAAAACACTTAGTCCTGAACATATGAATACAAACACTAATTTTCAGACATACAAAGTCACCAATATTCACATTTAAAAATATGCCAACTTAAAAATACTAATTTATTCCCGTTGTTATTATACAAATAACTACAGACAAAAACCTTTCAACAAATAACTACAAACATAACACAGTTTAAACTTTCAGTCAGCAACATACAAAATGAAACATGCCAAAAATAACAAAACACAAGTCTGTTGTTATATTTTCCTCAGAGAAGATACTTTAATGTTTCGCAAAGTTTAATTCTGAAATCCACTACAAAATATAAAGATCTACTTAATGTTTCTCTGAACAGTTGGGTCATTCAGGTCATTCAGACAAATAAAATACCACAAAAAGAATGTAACAAATATATAAATTACATGACGTAACGTAGTAGGCCAACAATTCAGTAATATTTCGATTTGATCTTAGAAGCCTCATTAATGTCATCCTTATGAGGCTTCACAGCATGTCATCAGTGACATTGATTGCTTCGTGTCTTCAGCATAATAGCAATGCATGATCCCAAAATTCTACACAAATCCATGTGTGAAAGCTGAAATCCTTGAGTGTTATTTTTAGGTGAAGCTTGACAACTTTGTTCATCTGAGGTGGTAACGTGGCTAGATTGGCTGCAGTTGTTTTCCTTTAAAGGTGGTGTTATCTCGGAGTTGGCATATGAATCAAAATTATGTAAGATGTTATTGAGGAAAGAGAGGTAATAAAGTTGCCAGGCGACGCCGTTGTAATAACTCTCAAAAATCAACTTAAAAGATTCAGTTGTGAATCAGCAGAGACCACTAGTCGATTGAAATACACTGAAAAAGTGACCGCTACGCTGTCCCATATTGCACATAAGTCTAGTCCACGAGCTCTCCTCTAAAGAAACAACAAAAACACGTACAGCTCTAGGAAAGGGCAAAAAAAAAATGTAGATAAGTGACAGGTTAAAAATCAAAGGAAATTAAATGTTTGCATATTTACACAAAAAAACGAAACAAATATTTCCTTGTTTTTAACTGTTGAATATTGTTTTTTTTTAAATGTGAACATTGCAGGTTCTTACAAGGGTTACATCATAAATGATACATTCAACAAAAAGTATCACGTCATTGAGTAATAATTCCTACAAAATTTAATACCTAATTAGTTTTTATAAAATGTATTTATTACATTCATGACTCTTTATATGTTGATATGCATTGAATATATCATCAGAGTTGGGTATCAAAATGTGGATACAAGCTAGACCCGATACATTCACTTAAGAATTAAGAAGCATGACAATAGTATGTACATTTTTCATCGCGCAAGATTTCAAGTTGGGATGTGATGAGTACAAAGTTTTCCTTTGGTAATTTTTTCTGCGGAAGGAATCCTGCTTTGGCTTTCCAAGTCATGGATGTTCTCTGAGAGTTTGGTGTTTGATTCAAAGTCTATTTAGTGTTCTTCTAGTCCAGATCTTAAAGTTTTGAGAGTTCTAACACAAAATTTTGTCCGATGTCAAGAAAAAAAAATCAAAATCAATCCACCCTGAAAATAAATAAATTAAAAAAAACTATCAATAGAACAAAGAATAGTTTTTAAAACCAAATCTTATCGAAGGGGAATTAACAGCTACTTCTACCGTGTATCTGAAAATTACAGGGTTTAGCTCCCTTAATTATATAAAACAAAATTAATTAATTAGTACTAAATGATTAACTAACTGGTTACTATTAGGATTGATTCATTAATTGTTATCGACTATGGATACTTCCAAATGGGAAGTGTGAGAAAAAAAAAACGTGCCTTTGCTTTTCCTTAATTAACCTAAAAGAGTTCTTACTACAATCTTAAAATCAAACAGAAGCTCTAGTTCTGCAGACAAGTGCACTCCAGGGAAGCCTAACTCACCTAATGACATTAAGGACAAGATTCGAACGTCTACTCTGCAGTCTCTGCTCCTGGGGATTGTGATACGGTCTTGCTCACTCTAATGAGTTCAGGGGGTGGGGGCTCCTTGGCAAGGTCCTCGAAAAGCACCATCCTCTCCTTGTAAGATCGGTGGTCAGTGTGTCTTTCGTACTTACTGCAGAGTTGAATCTTAGGCTGTTGAAATACAGAATTGAATTATTTGATCTTTTGTGGTCACTTTAAATATTTCTAAAATAGCATTAAATGGCAAGTGTTTCCATACAGATATTTTAATATATAACGAGGCAAGAGAAAGGTGTTAACACGGAAATATAATAAATATATAATAAATAAATAAATATTTGCTATAAGTTGATTTCCTTATCCATAAAGTTGAAGTACTAAAGAGTATGAGATGTACATATTACATGTGATGTCTTCAAAGTTCGGTAGCTGAAGTCGAGCAATAGAATGCTACGGCCTATCTTATACAAGAACATCTACATAAGTCGACAAGATGGTATAGGAACATTGTGAAATATGCCTCGGCCTATCTTATACAAGAACATCTACATAAGTCGACAAGATGGTAGAGGAACATTGTGAAATATGCTACGGCCTATCTTATACAAGAACATCTACATAAGTCGACAAGATGGTATAGGAACATTGTGAAATATGCCTCGGCCTATCTTATACAAGAACATCTACATAAGTCGACAAGATGGTAGAGGAACATTGTGAAATATGCTACGGCCTATCTTATACAAGAACATCTACATAAGTCGACAAGATGGTAGAGGAACATTGTGAAATATGCTACGGCCTATCTTATACAAGAACATCTACATAAGTCGACAAGATGGTAGAGGAACATTGTGAAATATGCTACGGCCTATCTTATACAAGAACATCTACATAAGTCGACAAGATGGTAGAGGAACATTGTGAAATATGCTACGGCCTATCTTATACAAGAACATCTACATAAGTCGACAAGATGGTAGAGGAACATTGTGAAATATGCTACGGCCTATCTTATACAAGAACATCTACATAAGTCGACAAGATGGTATAGGAACATTGTGAAATATGCTACGGCCTATCTTATACAAGAACATCTACATAAGTCGACAAGATGGTAGAGGAACATTGTGAAATATGCTACGGCCTATCTTATACAAGAACATCTACATAAGTCGACAAGATGGTATAGGAACATTGTGAAATATGCTACGGCCTATCTTATACAAGAACATCTACATAAGTCGACAAGATGGTATAGGAACATTGTGAAATATGCTACGGCCTATCTTATACAAGAACATCTACATAAGTCGACAAGATGGTATAGGAACATTGTGAAATATGCTACGGCCTATCTTATACAAGAACATCTACATAAGTCGACAAGATGGTATAGGAACATTGTGAAATATGCTACAACCTATCTTATACAAGAACATCTACATAAGTCGACAAGATGGTATAGGAACATTGTGAAATATGCTACGGCCTATCTTATACAAGAACATCTACATAAGTCGACAAGATGGTAGAGGAACATTGTGAAATATGCTACGGCCTATCTTATACAAGAACATCTACATAAGTCGACAAGATGGTATAGGAACATTGTGAAATATGCTACGGCCTATCTTATATAAGAAAATCTACATAAGTCGACAAGATGGTATAGGAACATTGTGAAATATGCTACGGCCTATCTTATACAAGAACATCTACATAAGTCGACAAGATGGTATAGGAACATTGTGAAATATGCTACGGCCTATCTTATACAAGAACATCTACATAAGTCGACAAGATGGTATAGGAACACTGTGAAATATGCTACGGCCTATCTTATATAAGAACATCTACATAAGTCGACAAGATGGTATAGGAACACTGTGAAATATGCTACGGCCTATCTTATACAAGAACATCTACATAAGTCGACAAGATGGTAGAGGAACATTGTGAAATATGCTACGGCCTATCTTATATAAGAAAATCTACATAAGTCGACAAGATGGTATAGGAACATTGTGAAATATGCTACGGCCTATCTTATACAAGAACATCTACATAAGTCGACAAGATGGTATAGGAACATTGTGAAATATGCTACGGCCTATCTTATATAAGAACATCTACATAAGTCGACAAGATGGTATAGGAACATTGTGAAATATGCTACGGCCTATCTTATATAAGAACATCTACATAAGTCGACAAGATGGTATAGGAACATTGTGAAATATGCTACGGCCTATCTTATATAAGAACATCTACATAAGTCGACAAGATGGTATAGGAACATTGTGAAATATGCTACGGCCTATCTTATACAAGAACATCTACATACGTCGACAAGATGGTATAGGAACATTGTGAAATATGCTACGGCCTATCTTATACAAGAACATCTACATAAGTCGACAAGATGGTATAGGAACATTGTGAAATATGCTACGGCCTATCTTATATAAGAAAATCTACATAAGTCGACAAGATGGTATAGGAACATTGTGAAATATGCTACGGCCTATCTTATACAAGAACATCTACATAAGTCGACAAGATGGTATAGGAACATTGTGAAATATGCTACGGCCTATCTTATAAAAGAAAATCTACATAAGTCGACAAGATGGTAGAGGAACATTGTGAAATATGCTACGGCCTATCTTATAAAAGAAAATCTACATAAGTCGACAAGATGGTATAAAAACATTGTGAAATATGCAAACACGGTAATAAATGTAAAGAAAATTTAAAGTTAACATTGAAAAAAAATGTTTTGTTTTTAATTATTCATGCTTATTGCATGCTCAGTGCACTTTGGCACAAACTGTTTGGAACCACTTGGAGGAGGATGTATCTGGAAGAAGGTATCCGCGCTGCCTTTAGGGCTCAGCCAACACTACTCAGCTTGAGTCGGTATTCGAACTCAATCCTTCTTTTTAGGTGGCCAAGCCGTAGCCAAGTGGTTTTTACTTCTCTGCCTCACATCTCAGTTTTTCGAACCTTCTTTAGTAATTTTATGTTTCAAGCTTTTGGTGAACCTCAAATCTTTACACATCTTGGCATATTAAAAGTTGTTTTGGAAATCAACTTCATAGAATAGTGATTGTGTTTTATTGGTTTAAAAAATGACGAGAACTATTATGCTAGCACTACTTTGAATAATACATCTATCACACAGAGTATACACACAATGGAGAGAAAACTACTTACGGGAGCACTGGTAAACTTATCGGCCAAACGGTCAAATCTATTTGGAATGGACAAAAAATATGACTTAAATGACTAACAAATCTAGGTCAATGACTTTCTGTTTCTCAATAATGAAGAAAACAAAAGACTTACGATTCATCCACCTGGACTGTGGTGACGCCACGCTTGGCTTTTCCCTTGTTCATTTGCCTGGCACGCTCAGCCAGCTCGATCATCTGTTGTCAAGAAAAAAATAATATTTGTTAGTATATAGCAGTGGTTTTTGCGCTCTCTCGTATGGTGACCTACGTCCACTACACATAAGAGCAGGGTTTCTGCCCACGGCTTTTGCAACAGAGGATTGGAACCTCACTCTAATTGAAATAAATGATGGTGGTGATGATATGCTATTTCTTTACACACACACAAAACAAATCACCAGCGTACCCTCTCTAGGTACATTTCAGTGGAAGACCAATAAATGGGGCATCACTAAAGTAAAAACATTTATTCGTTGATTCTCACATTCCAACTTGCAGCTAAAGTGAATATTGAAACCAGTTATGTCAAACATTATGTTGCGAGGGGACTCACGTCGTACTGCTGTCTCTTGAAGCGTTGCTCCAGGTCGTACTTGTCTCCCTCCAGACGCTTGATGTGGTCATTGAGCTCTTTGGCTTTTTCTATCAGCTTATCAGAGGCCAGACCTGGTAGAGAAAATGTATATTGGCTGAAGAGATCATTCTAATGTAACCACGAGTAAGACAGACAGAGACAGACAGAGACAGACATCAAAGACGGAGACAAAATAGGATATGTTAATTGTAGATAGAAAGAGAGTTGAGGTATTTTGTTTAATTGTTAGACATCTTATTATTTCATTTGTGTTTCTACATGTGTATATGTTAGCATTGATAGTTATATATATTGTAAAAAAACAACAACAACAGAACTATAATTTACTAATAGAAAAACAAAACCTAATTTAATACTCAGTAAGAAACGAAGTTAGAAACACATTTCTTATTCCATACGCTAGAACAAATTCGTACAAGTACTCTTTCTTCCAAATGCCATTAAAGAATGGAATGGGTTTCCTGAATCAGCCAGGAAAACCAATGACTCAGCAGAGTTTAAGTAACTGATTAGCAATGACACAAGAAATGCGTTGGACGTAAATATCTTCTTGTTTGAAGTAACGTCTATAAGATAAGATAAATAAGTTCCTTTTTCTTTTTTAGAAAAGTGTGTTCAAGTTGGACTAGTTGTCTGGAGCTACAGCCCAAAAACGATTGTGTAATCAAGTACTAAAGGAAACAAAGGCTGCTATTGCCGGAAGTAGTAATGGACGTCAGCAGCATTTGTCTATGAGATGCTCCCAATGGCATATGTCTCAGCTTCTGACAACCTACTTCTGACCTTTATGTGTAACTAAGATATTTGTTACGTCGGAATAGTTATCAACAACAGAAGAAGGGGCGCCTAAATCAGTACGCTTCGCGAAAAGGAGACTCCCTAGCTTTGGCTGGCTACCCAACTAGAAGAATCTCTGAATCCAAACCTCTCTTGCCTTGTGGATATGCCCAAGCATAAGAAAGGCTTTCACAACTGAAGAAGGCCACCTAAAGGAAACATATATAAGAAATAAAGGAACTATCACTCACCATCGATGACCAGTGGTTGGATGCGCTGAGCAAGAATAGCCCGTTTCTCTTCCTCCAATTGCTCCTTGGATTTTTGTAACTCTTCCTTGGTCATGATCGTGTCCAGCTGTGGTCATGAAAAAAATGATCTTTAAAGATATGCTCTTAAGATAATTTTAGATGTGCTCAACAAGCACCATTAAAATTTGCTTACATCAAACGATCACCTATTACATAATGGAGGAGCAGCTATCATCACACAGGTCACAAAGAAGTAAAGACAACAAGAGTGAAGAGTAATCTATCACCAGAGACCAAGAAAAGAAAAAAAGAGAACAATGACACACAGAGAGCTCCAAGACTGCTGAAGAATTAGCTTAAAAAAACAAACTAAAAATCTTACAGAGTTAGATCTGTTAGAAGCGCAAAGAAAAACAAAAAGACACTAAAATGATAAACGAAACAAAAGAATAAAACACTGTGTCAGCCAGACCCATCGGTATAGAAGGCCTGAACACTGACCTGAAACGTCACAGCCTGTAGGCAGTTTAGACCAACACCTGGTGCCACGCCGTACATAAATGTGACGTAGCAACGAGCTATTGGTCTAAACCTCACATAGGCTGTGACGTTGGAGGACAGTGTTGAGGCCTGCCGTAATGAATGGTCTCGGTGTAAGTCAACAATGAGTAACCAAGTAAAGAGAGTTGAGAAATATAAAGATGTGACTAAAGGAACAGAGTGTATGTGTAGAGCGTTAAGAAAAGCAGCAAAAATTGGGCAGCGAAGTGTTCAAGAAGACTAGAGGATTATCTTCAATGTAATGCAGAGTATGTTTAAAGCTAACTGTCCTGATGTAAAGACACGGCAGATGATGTAAACGTCATCTGTTTTTGTGGCCCGCAGTTAACTAGGATGTCATGTGACCAGCACAACGACCAACTGTCTTTACTTTTTATCAACTAATGTCAGGTACCCATTACAGCTGTGTGGACTCAGAGGCGCCCTAAGGATTCGAAAATTAAAATCCTAGTCTTCACAAGGTTTCGAGCCAGGGATCCCGACTTTAGCACCCAGCCACCGCGCCTCCAACTGTCCTGATGTGCCTTCTCTTAAAAGCAGTCTAAGACTGCTTCTGAATTCATGTTTTATATGTTTGTATATGTGTTTTATGATTCTATAATTTTTTTATGATTAGTATATCTATTTAATGATTGTATATATATTTTCTTTTCTTATTTCTGTACTTGTGTTTTATGATTGCATGTGTTGTTATGAATGTATTTGTGTCTTATGATAGCAGATGTATTTTGATCTGTTTGCTCTACTTTTGGTTTATTTCCAAATCTGCTTAAAACGACTGACTAGGTGCAGAGTAGTTCAGCAGATGAAATATTAGACACTTTTTTTTATGTCGGCTGAGAGAGAGAGAGAGAGAGTGTGTGAAAGAAAGAGTGAAAGAGAGAGAGAGAGTGAAAGAACGACAGCCAGAAAGTTACAGAGAGAGAGAGAGAGAGAGAAAGAATTCAGAATTACGTCTACAAAAGATACTTGGAAGATCTAGACTGGTGGTATCTAAATACAATTGAAATGCCGAAACCAGTTGCAAGAAATTCTTCAAAATGTGTACAGAGAAAGTCTGACAACTGCTACAAGAAATTTGTACTAACTGGTGCTGGTGCTTAAATTGTAGAAAAGAAAGTCAGTATTAAAGCATAATATTTCTCAAACTCAACAATATTCTTTTTTTTTTTAAAAGCAAGCTAAAAAAAAAAGAATTGCAAATTATGTTTCTATTAATTACTAAACTATATTAAAAAAGAAAGCAATTTAGCAGATATTGAAACAAAATTATACTTAGTCAATTATTTGGTTATCCATTTTACTTTATTAATTATCAAATTCATATTACCGCCATAGCTTTGTAAAATGTATTACATTATTAAAACAAACATAAATACAGATAGATTTATCACTAGCTATTCTACTGTAAGCTATAGCAAACCAATGAGAATCAAACAAAAAATATTATCCTGTCTTCCAGATGTCATGCTGGTTATAGTTAAATGTATGTATGAATATATGTCACGTTTAGTAAGACTTACGTTCCATGCAAACTGAAGATATGAATGTATAAGTTTATGAAATTATATTTGATAGTCGTCTCATGCCAACATGCAAAGAATGTTACCAAAAGTGGGGTTAAAGTTGAGAAAAAAAAAAAAAAGGGGATGCTCAGACTTTAAGTCGATAAGAATTCGACCAAAGGGAAGTAATGATCAATAAATGTTTTGTCATAGGGTTAAAGAGAGGAAAGGGAAATAAACCAGAAAATAATTATAACATTGTATACAATCTTGGAAACATTTAAATACAGCATGATTCTGGAAACATTAAAATAGGTCAAGACAGCGTTAGGAAACATACGAAATAAATGCTATAAAGTCTTTTAATGATCATTTAAACAAACTTTGCATTCAGACACTAAATGTTCTTTTCTCAGTGCGCTATGGTTCAAGCTTATCAGTAAAGTGTGTGTGTGTGTGTGGGGGGGGGATAGTTTTTCTTTGTGTGCTGCCTTTTGGCAGTTCCTTAAACATATCTCTGCTCGAGTCAGGTATTGAACCTCGAGCCCCCTTGATTGGTAACGTTTTTTTGTGCTGCCTTTAGGTGCTCCTAAAACACAACCCCGCTAGTCAGGTATTGAGCCTTGAGCCCCCATGATAGGTAGCCACACATCCTACTTGACAGGTATTGTAGAAGATTTTAACTACATAATAATGTTTTATGACTGTAAGAGATTCGTATTACAAGGGAAAAAAAAGCTAGTCTACTACTCTACAGTAAAAAAAAATCCATATAGATTATAAAACTTTAAACATTGCTATTCTGTGAGATTCTAAAAAAAAACAACAAAGAGTGATCGATTTAAGACTTCTAACAATAGCCTGTAGTCAACATTGAGGTTCGTATTTAATTTCATGATTTCTATACAGTGACTAGATGGAGATTGAAAGACAATCGTCATGTACACAGAGCATTATGTTTATGTTGGTTTTTTTTAGTCATGACAAATTTTAAAGAAATGTCACTAAAGGACGCTTTAATTTTAGACCCCAAAACAGTTCATACCGTATTTTTCTTTAACAAAATATTGATAATAAAATTCAAATTAAGAAACAAAATAATTAGATCGTTGCTATTTCCTTATATAAAATAAACATTTAAATTATAAGTGTAATTAATTGAGTGTTTCCTGGACAGACGAATTTAAAATAAAATAACTGTCATGAGATAGATTTTTTTTCATTTCTTAAGTCACAATCCTGAAAATTCGATCAAAGTTGCTTAATATTATTTTGAATTGATCTATAGTTATTGGGAAACATATTTAATAGCTATGCAGTATGTTTAAAGCGGATTATTATAAATAATAATATAAAAATATAGATCTTAACTATACTAATAGACTGCAGACATTTTCTTCCTTTAAAAAAAATTTTTGAAAAAAAAAGAACTGAAAAGGTATATTGTCCAGAAACATTTGGATGTGCATACAAATTGTTAATTTAAAAATAAATAAATAATGAGATCATTCAATCAATAATTGATAAGGATTCAAATGATAATCAGTCCAATAAATAAACGATTCAGACATGGTATGAAACAAGCAACTGTAAGACCAGCAGTATTTACCTCGGGTCCGCCCTAGAGAGAGACAATCATTAGTTGAATTATTAGTTATCAAATAGTCATTGTAGTTTATATATACATAATTATTTGCAAATATGGGTGAGATCGCGCGGTAATAAATCCTATTCACATATTAAATACAGGGAGGGTCATCTTTACAAGCATTGATATATGTATCAGAAATCCTGTTGGACCTAATTAAAAGCAGATGACGCTGTCTCCATGGGGACGTGATCAGCAACAATCAATGAAGAAAACTATTGACACATGATAGGGTTGTGAAAACATTATCACACTAGCAAATATTCATTTCTTTTCTGCCTCAACAACCAATAACAAAATCAGTCAGTTACGTTCGAACTATAAATTATTTTGTATTAATTTTTTGTCTTTTTCGTTTGTTTGTTTTTTATGATGAAGGCCTCGTTGCCCAAACGTATTTTCAGGAATACAAAGTTATACGCCATCATATTTTTGTACTTTGTATTTGTCTTCTATTTAAAAAATCTGCCTTTTTAAATTTTTTACATGGATATGTAATATTGAACTATTTTCGATATCATTAAATTCCCTGTGGTATAATGTAGGATTAACTCATTTTATAGTTCCCCCCCCCCCCCGCCCTATTTACTAGATCTTAGTCTATGAGACGTATTTTAATTTTGTTGTATGTCTCCTCTATCTATTAAGTGCAGTTTAATCTAAGTGTATAATATCGATAGGCTAGCTTTTGTCCTTTGGTGGGTCTATTCCTAAGATGAACAAGTCATGCTAGCAAACTAAAGCACCTTTTCAGAGTCGCTCTTCTTTGAAATTTTGAAGTTGCGTCCCTTGGGTTTCAACCTCTCCTCAGCTTCTCTCTTCTTCCTCTCGCGTTCATCCTTGACCTTGTTCTCTTCCTCCTGTTTCTTCCTCCTTCTCTCTTCCTTAAAATCGACGAAACGAAAACAAAAAATAAAAAAAATTATTTCTACGTTTTTTTTTTGGTTGTTTTGTACAAATGACCAGGGAGGGTGTGATATGGTCTACAATGTTTTCATCTAGATGACGATTGTATTGATTGTGATTCGTGCTCTTCGTCCTCTACGTGAGATAAGCTAACTCAATTATTGACCCTAGATATCAGACTGACCACATGGGACGACATTTTTAGATCAAATTTAAATTGGCTTGATTATTTGTTTTTTAGTATGTACTTTTCGTACTTTATTTTTTACATGCTTTTATTGGGGGGTCATTAAACATCTGCAGTTCTGACTTTAACGAACGACACCGCACACAAATAAATGTTTCTGTTTTGTAAAAAAACAAAATAAAAGAAATGTATCTTTATGAGATGTGACCAAAAATAATTACCTCCTCAGCCTTCCTTCTGGCGTCTTCTTGAGCTCTGAGCTCAGTCAACCGTTTCTCTTCCTCCACTCGTTCCTTTTGTCGCTGGATCTGTGCATCAAAGACAAACGGAATTACAATTAATACATATTTGCCTAATCAAATGCATGTATAAAGTAGTTTCATGCATCAGGATACATAGATTGATTTTTTTATTAATCATATTCAAAATATGCTGTGGATGAACAGGTAAATAAAGACTGGTATACATTTGCTTGATTTATCCCATACAAGTGCGCCTAATGGAGGACAGGTGATGAAATTGAACGTACCCTTAGGTATTCTTCTTCTTGAAACTGTCAGGTAGAGTTGAGCCTTCGGCTCTTGGAACTCCATGCCAGCAAAAGTGAAAAAGAGCTCCCTTTCACCGGCCTGAATGAAAATAGTGTACACTATTCTGTCTGGCGGGTGTCAGACTCACGGCCATAAACCACATGCACAGGGACCCCTGCCATTTTCCTTTTCTATACCAGGCTAACCGTGCAGGACACGCCATTTATGTAACTGCCCCTTGAGGAACGGCGCCTGGATTGTGACAAGGTTGTGGGAGCTTTTTTACAACTCCGCACAGTGCAATGAGGATGCTCTCGCACCTCCTTAGGCACGCCCACGGGAGTCTTGTTTTGCTGACCTTTAGCCTAATCGTTTTCTTCTACAATCGTTTCCACCGGGGCGCCACTATGAGGCAGGGTAGCATGCCCGGGGACCCTCAGGTATAAAAGGATATATTCAGAAGTTTACGTTTAGAAGCTTATAATAAGTTTTAATGGGCGTGAATTTATGCCTGAGCTCTGTCCTGCTTCTATCTGGTGTGAAAACAGACATTTTTTGTTCTACTTACTCTTTTCTCCCTCAGAGATCGTATCTCCTCTTCCTCTTTGACCTTCTCTGATTTCCTCATTTCCTCGTACTCAGCCAGCTCAGCGGCTTGCTTCTCCTGACGGGCTTTTTTAGCCTCCTGGGGATTTCAAACAGGATGTCAACATAGTCAACTTATAAAATTGTAGGCATTGTTCAGCCACATTAGAGACGCCGTTATCTCTCTTTGGCTGTTTCATCGTTATTACAGGGAAAACTCCAAGACAATTAATTAACAAAGTTGATCTATCACATAAGCGCTTTTAAAGCAATCTAAGCTAGTGGTATTGGGTGAAAAAGTCATTATATTTTTTTGGCTGTGGAAACACTGAATTTGATCTTCATTAATTCTTATTGAACTTTTATTGTATTAACATGCTATTTTGTCTAAAGATATCTCAAGCCAACTTTACCAAGTACATGGACAACAGCTAAGTGCATTATGTCTCCCTTCACCTCCCAATAGCTATCCACTAGAGGTTGATCTCAACTTCTTTAGGCAAAGGCGGTAAGAAAGAGGAGTTTTGGCGCGAGACGTTTTGGCTCAAGCCCTTTCGGTGCATGGGACGTTTTGGCGCGAGATATAATTTGATGATAATTTCATAAGCACGTAGCTGTTATAACAATTTTAACTCACTCAACTATAATATTGTATGTATAGTGCGGATTCTAACACCGTCTAACGATTTTTTTAAAATAAAGGTTTTGCTTATCTTATGAATATATGATCAGTCAGATTCCTGAATGGTAATGACATGCTATCCCAACCCCTTTAATTATATGTGAGTTCTGCTGAGTGCACTGGATGACATTCTACGATTTCTTTCCAAAAGACATTTAACGCAAATTTAAATTTGTCCAATATCCAATACTCTTAAAAAAAATATTTTGAGAAATTGGTTTAGGGTTAAGGGTGATTTGGGTTAGGGTTAGGGGTGATTTGGGTTAGGGTTAGGGGTGATTTGGGTTAGGGTTAGGGGTGATTTGGGTTAGGGTTAGGGGTGATTTGGGTGACACATCTCCGCTTGACACAGGCAAAGTCAAATAAATGAAAACGAAACCAGCACCGAGCACTGGCCGTTGGCGTCATGCGTCTGGCGGTCATCTCCTTCGGACTGGTCATTACCTGTGACACCTCTCTTCTGGTCACATTTCACTCCTTGTATATACTCTTGCCTCCACCCCATTCCCTCTCTCGCAAGTAAGACGTTAGTCTGTTTCTAGCCCTCCTCTTGACATCACTAGGTGCGAGTTTATAATCTCAATCTTTAATTCCGAGAGCGGCCCAAGGTCTATCCCTCTCTGTGAAGTATGGATAGTAGCCTGGTCTTGTGTAATAATAATAATAATAATAATCCTTATCATCCATAAGGAAATTTGTTATATACAATTTGTGCATTACACCAAACGAATCATTATAATTATAGAAAACCAAAATGCCAGATTCGCTCATAATTTACATGCGAAAAGTTTATATCAGATAGTTTCTATTTAATGATTTGATTGTCAGGGGAACAAAAAAGTGTTTGTGTTTGTCTTTGCTATCGGTGTCTTGTATCTCTTTTGTGATGGTAAAATCACAAAAACCTTACCCAAAGGGTGATTTTTTTAATTTCTAGAATTTTTTATTTTTTTTTACATTTTTTATGAATGTTTTGTCTCAAACAGCTGCCCGAATGGTGTTTTTTTTGGTCAATGACTTTGCCAGCAGCATTTAGGATTCTTTGAAGTTTATTTTTATTTTTAATGTTCGGATTGCCATACCTGGCAGTGATATTAAAACTTCCACTTTTGCAGATGCCAACGTGATAAAACATAGGTCAGGTCTTTTCGCTTTTCTTAAAGAGTTAGATTTTATCCTAGAACCAGCTCTTACCTCCATAGCTCTTTTCGCTTCATTTGCATCTACAGGCCTGTAAAAGAAATAGATAACAACTGTTTTGAATATATTTCTTTACTTATTTCTTCATTCCTGTTATTTTCGTGAGACTGTATTAGTGGAAAACGTTATTGTAAATGTTATTATTGATTAAGCGTTATCCTTCAAGCAGTTATTAAAGTATATATAGTATATTATTGCAGCCGCTATTTAAACATTATAGTAATAAGCAAGGAAAAGTTGAAATTAAATATAGTATCTTTAAATGAGTCAAGAAAGTATGCTAATAATGTTCTTAAAAAGTTGATAAAGTATTTGAAAAAAACAACAAACACTTATTCAAAACATTCATAACAAATATATTGACAACAAACATGCTTTTATAACAGCACATTCAATGAAAATGTAAAGTATTTAACATCAAACAATGTTTGTTTTTTTCTTTCTTTTATTTCACTTTCGCACTAGGTAAATTTTGAAAGTGGAATTTAGATCTAAATTGTTGTTGTTTTAGAACACTTTCATTTTTCATTTGTAAAATCCAACAAGATTAAAATACTAAAGTAGATAGAAATCTAGACAAGTAGTTGATAGTTTTATTCAACCTTTTGACACAGGAGAACATTTTTATTCTAGTAACATAGCTAAACTCTTTATATGGCTTTAACAATAGGGGCTAAAAAAAATTGCTCGCTCTCTACAAAAAGACTAATGACAGCAATGTGAATTTTCATTTCAGACCTTGGAGAGCGTGTTGTGTGACCATCGCCACGGTTTTAATTTAGCAAACTTATAGCAGGTAGAGTAAGAGTTGGGATAATTTAAAATTCTAGTCCCAGGATTCAAAACCGATACCGCTCGATTCACAATCACAGCTATTCACCGCTAAACCACCACACCCACAGAACAGAGGTTTAAACACAAATTGAAAATGAAACATTGTTTACTCTTTTTTCCTAAATAGCTACAGACATATACAAACAAACAAAAACTGTCTAAGTAAAGAAAAATGCTACACAGTTCATTGCCATTCTAGGCTCTAAAACATGCGTGCATACATACAATGATACAATATTTTTCAATACAGTTCTGGATCTAAAAATACAGTAAGACGTGTTTAAAATAGAGCTTAGGTATATTTGTCCATTCTTCTAATAAGTTTTCCTACATAAAAAGGTTCACATATTGAACAAATGTTCTATTTTTGTAAATATCTGATTTTTTTAAATTCTTAATTTGCAAAGAATTTCTTTTTTAAATCTCTTATAAAGCTCTTTCCTAGAACGCCATTACTATTTCTTCTATACCTTGACGATCTTCAAATAGTAACCTTAACCCGTCTAAGTAACAGTTCCACTTTGATAGTAGTCATGTGACCAATACACCAGTCAACAGTCTTTGTCTTCTTCAACAAAATTCGGGTATCAAATACGGCTGGGAGTACTCAGAGGCTAGCAACGATCCCAGAGTACCCAGTTAATATCAGGATTCGATCTTTTTCTGCCTTGATTCAGACGCCAAGGCTTTTACCTCTTTGGCACTTCATCCAAAATTTAATATTGTAGCTTGGACATAATGCAGAACAATGCTCGAGAAACTATTCCTATACTGTATAGCATTACCACCTTTCAACTACCACTTTACTGAAGTTCTTTAAGCTATTCAACAGAAAGCATTTCTCCTCTCAGTGTTACATTTGTAACCTACGGAAATATTTCTTTGTGTCATTCGCTACATACAACAACAAAAGAGTGACTACCACACTTCTAACATGTCATCAAATACAAAGGTTTGTGATGGTTCACACACAAACACACACACTTTTTCTAAGTGCCGGACATGACATTTCTAAAACACATGAAGATTATTTCCTTCTCATGCCATCAACTCACACTGAGGCTCCAGTGTCCTGGCTCTCTGACCTTCAAGATGGACAGATGGCGAACAAGAAAGTAGAAAGGAGTCAAAAAAAAGTCAGAAAAAAAAAACAAAGTATAAAAGAAAAGGAAATAAGTTAATATTTCATACTTTTAGTGTTAACTTAATCTTCAGAAAGTTATACTTTATTTGATGAGTTCATGAGGAAATCTTTTTATTTTAATCTCTTTTACTTATATATCTACATCTGTTTACGCAAAATATTCATAAATAACAAAGCTTTCTTGTAAGTAAAACTTATTTTAAGAAACCACACTTATTTAAAAGGATTGTCAGTCTGCAAGAAAATTATAATAGCTCTATAAGTAATTTTAACTGCGGAAAATGTAGCAGTTATATCTAGTGCCAATATTTAGGTTGGTTTCAGTTCAATTAGATAACGTCGCCACTACAATATTTGTATTGCGTTGACATAGTTTAAGAAGGTATCTCTATCTAGAGTAGGAAGCTCTTCTGTCAATGAAGTCTAAAAGGTAATGTCAATAGTCTTGTGGTTTTCGACGAAATGTTTCAGATAACAAGATTCGTACTCTGACATTTTCTACCTTCTTTTCCCTTGATCTAATTGAAGTTATTTTCTTGCTTGCAGATCCCAGCTTCTTAACAACATTTAAAACGGAAAAAGAAAGTGTCGAATCACTTTGAAATTATTATACATACTTTTATTTTTTTTTAATCTTGGTAATCTCCCTTTCATTGATTTAGTCTCTGTATAGAAACTAGAAGCAACTAGAATTTATACAACTTCCTGTTTACACTAATCTGGTATCGTTCACGCGTACCCCATGTGACATTGTATTATCCAATCAGGTTTTAATATACTTCTAGTTGGACGTCCGTGTGCTGTAACTGAATCCTACTCCGGCGTTTAAATACATCATTAGTTTGTGTTGGAAGATATATCCATTTGTATTGATAGTTTTTTTTTTATTATGGCTTTTACAAAAATAAATGCTTTAAATAACTTGACAAATAAATTGACAAAGTAGTAGGAAATTCTATCTAGAATCTAGATCTAAGTGATCTCTACCACTACATGACTCAAACACCACTCACGATTGTCCTGCATCTTCTGCAGCTACAGTCTTTTCTCTAGAGAAAAAGAGCTTTGTTATTAGCAAAATAAAAAAAATAAGCAAAAGCAAGTAAAAGATGTTTAGAGTTTAATATCAGGTGACCGAGCCTCGCTCGGATGAATAATTTGTGAAGGAAGGATATATACCCGAAGTCATTTTGGGAATATTGTTGTAATTACGAAAATGAACGATCGGGTAAAGACTCAATCCGAAGAGTAGCTTTTTCGTTCTGTCAGTTCTCAATGTAATAGTACATGGCGATTTGAATAGAAAGTCCCCCCAACAGTAGGCCTATAGAAAACCACAGCTCACGTCTTAACGTTTTACATTGCTTCTTTCGCGTAAAACTATTGGGCTATTGTTGTAATTACGAAAATGAACGATCAGATAAAGACTACTAATCTGAAGAGTTGCTTTAGTGTTCTGTTAGTTCTAAATGTAATTGCACATGGCGATTAAATATAAAGTCTCTTAAGTCCCCCTATAGTCTAGACCAACCACAGCTCACATCCGTCTTATAGTTTTACAATCCATCTTTTGCGTATAACTATTGTAGGCCTACTATTATTGGCTTGGAAGAAAGTCTTTGCAGTGTTACTTCTCAGATGGTTACGTTCAGACATTTAATTATGGAATTAGTATACATTCATTATGGCTTTAGTACGAAAATCAAGTGACGCAAATCTCTACGTTATAGGGTAAAATAGGCACTTTGTGACAAAGTAAAATGGCAAATTTTTTCTTAATAGACTTAAATCATTGCATTAGTTTTCTAAAGAAACGTTTCCGTGGGGCACCTCTGTTACGCCGAAAAATATGCTCGTCCCCCATACGGGATACGTGCCCTGCCCAGCCTGACTGTGGGACTATAAGAAGTTCATAACGGCTTTTGTCATCCATCCATCCATCCCAGTGGTGCTACAGCCCGTGGAGGGATATGGCCTGCTTTTACAGATCTCTCCATTCAGATCTCTCCTGGGCCTTCCGTAAACACGCTCTAATTCCAAGCTTTTTACCGAGGTTTATAATTAAATCAAAAGAGGCTGCAGCGTACGCAAACTCGCTGGCCGCTGGCTAGATATCATGTTTAGTGTGAGCAAGTAAAGGGCAGAGAAGCTGTGTTATGACCATTTCCTTTGTTTTGGTACAGGACAGTAGACACCGAAGCATGAACACATGGTAATAATTCACCAGCAAAATAATAATAATAATAAGGCTTGTCTTCGATTCCGAAAATTAATGAGGATTGCAGCTGTGACCTACATATTTTGCCACATACAGGGCAAGAATAACCATTGTCCGCGGTGATCGATTAAGATTTTCTTTTAGCGTCTGCGTCTGTCCTCGGCAGCAGATTTTCTTTTGGTCCCAAATGTGTATCCGCGTCCTTTGTATAGAGGGAATTCTTTAAGTCCGACAGTTACGCTGGACAGAGCAGTATCCTGTATGGGAGACGAATCTCAGACGAACGTATGCCAAAGGCAGTCTAGCACAGAACGAGAAAGCTGGAGGTCACCAGCAAAATAAACAACAATGTAAAAGGTATCTACACCACTCTACGCAATTAAAGAGTAAACAATTTATTAAGCACTTAAAACACAATAACTAATCATACATCGGCACATTTAATTTCATTACTTTTCTTTCATAGTTTTATAATAAATCAATCTACAGTAAGATGGTGCGCAAATGTTTAATTAGGTCTAATGGTTCTTTAAAACTTGTTCTTGTTTGCAAAGAAATATTTTAGTGTACTGCGATAAGCCTAGTGACGTAAGCAGCGTTTTTCCCGTTTACGTCATGGAAAATTTTCATTCATAAAACATTCTAGCCAAAATTAATTTTTCGATAATGAGGCATTTTCAAACCGATATAACGGTCGACCTCGAGTTTTCCCTATGTGGCCAATGAGTTTAGAATTTTTTTCTCACTATTATGCACATACCGTGAACTTTTAAAGAAAATCGTTAGAGCCGTTTTCGAAATAAAATTTATATATATATATAAATATAAATATATATACATACATACATACAAGAATTGCTCGCTTAAGAGTATAGGATATGCTAAGGGTTAGAGTTCAATAATGACAACATGGAATAAAAGTAGAAGTCTACACCTTTTTTTTTCAATATATCATTAACATATAACCCTTACAAACGTCAAGTTTTTAATATGATAAAATATGTAATGTCGTGTCAAGAAAGCTTTCATATCATACACAATGTATTATCGCATGCTTCAGTACAAACTATATTCATGTATGTAGAAATAAAATAAATGTTTTTGTAACCAAGTTATTCTTCATTATAACATCATGTTAGTATTTTTGATTATGTAAGTTGATAAATGTTAATTACAAAATCTAGCACATGATGCTAACACAGTTACATTGTGCTGTTTATAAAATATAATATATGCTAATTAGAAAATGTGTATCGATGATATTTAACCATGTGAACTACATTTAAAGGATTCAGAGGGATTCTCACATGATAAGTCCAGGGAGTAATTTACTACCTTCATTCTACACTAACTGTAGTCATTAACATGACTGGCGTAAATATATAGCATTCCCTTTTGTTAATATTAGATAATAATAAGAAGAAATAAAAGGTTTATATAGCGCTACTTTCATGCTTATAGCATCCTCAGAACGCTATGGTCCAATCTCACTTGTGGACCAGTTTGGGGAATTAGGATATATGGGAGAAGGTTTTCTGTGTTGCCTTTAGGCGTTCAGTAAACACGACTCTGCTCAAGTCGCTGTCGAACCTCGAGCCAAGTTCAAGCTACTTAGCCCCTCGACAAGGCTTCCCAAAGTACTCATTAGAATCCAGAGTTATTATACACAACCATAGACATTTTCATAACGTCCATATCTAGATATGACATATTTTGACTTGAACTGCAGGCATATATTGCTAAGCATGGCTTACCTTGACAGTTGTATGAATATTTTACCATTTTAAATTCTTCTTCTATGCCTTAAAGTGTCTCTTTTGAAAATCTCAACTAAAGAAATAATACCAAACTCTGGATTTTTTTTTTCGAGTTTTTAAAAAAACTTAACTTCTAAATCGAGTTTAAAAATTTTTCTATGAAATTATCCATCCGAATGCAATCTCCGCTAAGGTCCCCTAACAGTAAGAGATTTTCATTAAATAACGACGAACCCATAAACAGCAAGCTTTTTGGGTGCCTCCGGTATAGAGTATACAGCAAAGCTTTTTGGGTGCCTCCGGTATAGAGTATACAGCAAAGCTTTTTGGGTGCCTGCGGTATAGAATATACAGCAAGCTTTTTGGGTGCCTCCGGTATAGAGTATACAGCAAGCTTTTTGGGTGCCTCCGGTATAGAGTATACAGCAAAGCTTTTTGGGTGCCTCCGATATAGAGTATACAGTAAAGCTTTTTGGGTGCCTGCGGTATAGAGTATACAGCAAAGCTTTTTGGGTGCCTGCGGTATAGAAGATACAGCAAGCTTTTTGGGTGCCTCCGGTATAGAGTACGGAAGTATTGATTAAAGTGTTTTCAAAACCCTGTCATTATATGTATGTACTTTCTTAGCACTGTAGAATGAAATTAAAAACCAAACTAGTAAATATGGAGCAGATTAATGTAAATAATCTTTACAATGAGAACCTTCAATACTAGCCTGAGAGGATATTGTTACGCACTAAAAATGTGTCAAAAGTTTATACATAGATTTGTGTAAATAAAAATGTGTACTTACTCTTCCCCTCCTGCCTCTCTGGAAAAAAAAAGAAACACAAATTAAAATCGTATATTTTGGTAGTGTAATAATTCTTTGTACAATTTTGAATTGCCCAAACAGTATTCGTTAACTAAATCACAAGGTACAGCATAGATATTTAAACGATAACCAAAATGGAATTAGATTTTTGTTGAATAAAAGCAGAGTAACTCGTAACTGGTATCATACGCGGCGCACCGGTCAATGTTACGTGCTTGGGATACACAGAACTCTTATTCTAATGATATGGATATAGGAAAGATAAAAGCTTCCAGCAACTTGATTATCAGAAATTGCAGAAAAATAATCAACCATCTTGACGTTCATTAAATGTAAATTAAATATATATTTTATTTTATTGTTTGGCCTAATCATTTTTCGTATTAACCTGCATAGAATCGTAAAGGTTATGTTCTGTTGATTATCCATATTGTTACATTCAATACCATCATCAAATACTCACACTGTATCATCAAATACTCACACTGTATCATCAAATACTCACACCGTATCATCAAATACTCACACTCTGTATCATCAAATACTCACACTGTACCATCAAATATATATATGGCTCCTTTTGTCTCGAAAGGCAATGGATGCGCCCAAATGAGTCACTGGTTTTGGCTTAATCTTGAGACGGGGCAGAATCTGGTGTGGCTAATCAAGCCAATTTTAGAACGGCAGACTTTGCCACAATTCGTACATGTGTATGCCTCTGATTTAGGGCTAGCAGACAGGGCAGCTTTCTTTTTATCCCTCTTGATTAAAGCCGCTTCAATTCTTTTGTTCTCAGCAAGGGTTGTCCCAGCACGCACAGTCTGTCTCCATGCACTCCGGTCTTTGGCTATGTTTTCCCACATACTTTCGCTGATGCCTGAGGCTCTCATGTCTCGCTTGCAGACATCTCTATATGTTAGTCTTGGGCGGCCCTTGGGTCTGACTCCTCCCACAAGCTCAGCATATAAGATATCTTTCGGGATTCTGCCTTCTGGCATGCGGGTGACATGTCCGAGCCAGCATAATCTTCTTTGTGTCAGGAGAGCATACATGCTGTTCATATTGGCCAATCTTAAAACTTCCTGATTGGAGACATGGTCCCTCCAAGAGATGCCCATTATGCGTCTCAGGCAGCGCAAGTGGAAACTATTCAATCTGTGCTCTTGGTACATGTATGTTGACCAGCTTTCACTGCCATAAAGGAGAGTGCTCACAACACAGGCGTTGTAGACTAGGATTTTGGTCGCTGTGGTCAATTTACCATTTTCCCAGACGCGCTTGGAGAGTTTTGCCAATGATGTGGTAGCTTTTCCTATCCTTTTTGTCAGCTCGATGTCTAAGTCTAGGTTACTGACAATTGTTGAACCCAAGTTTGGTTTCAAAGGTTGTCATGGCCAGGGGTGTCAATGGGGTTAAGCTCCCATTGTCTATAAAATACTCCTAATGGCATGCGTCTCAAATAGCCTCTGACAACTAAGTCCAGCACCTGACCTGCTCGTGTGGCTTAGATATTAAGCCCGGCGAAACTGCTCTTACTAACAGGTGAAGGGGTGAAGGCGGATACCTGGCGCCACAAAACCAGGAGCTTCGGGCAGATGGAGCTCGTCAGCCTAGTAAGGCAGTTCATCTAGGAGAGGGGTACTCTGACTTCAAACCCCCGCTGCCTTGCGGTACTAAGGCTTCAGGAGACAACCTCGAGGAGAAATCAGGAGTGAAGCCCCTTAGGCGTTGGGAGTATCAGCTGCGAAATTCCCTCCGGCAGCTTCTGCAACTGAGTTGGTGCCAAATGTAATGCGATGCGTTCCTTTGGATCACATCAGCAAGGTCGAGAAAGGGATCATGACGCATGGGACACTATGACCCCTTTATCCAAGGCCCAGAAATGCGCCCCGGAGAGGAAACTCTGGTGCTGCTGCAAAGCGGCTAAAACAACACGGGAGACAACAGTTACGGGTTATAAGTCCAACTTGATTGGCGTAATGTATGGACGCCACGGGTTGTCTCTGACGGTGGGAGAGGTCTTCGCGCCTCACTGATCACCGTACCAGCAAATACTCACACTGTATCATCAAATACTCACACTGTACCATCAAATACTCACACTGTATCATCAAATACTTATATTGCTCTATTGAATACTTACACTGTCTGCTCCTCCTCAGACATGGCGATGACTTAAGCAGCTGTGGGTGAACTATGGGTCAGTGAAGTGCTTCAGACAACCTGGTGTGAGATACAACACAGAGGATGAGCGTCGAATTTTTAGAGTTTCCAGGTTAAAAGCTTATTGCATACATACAGTTTTAGTTCATAGATACCTATGGTCTGAGACATGCAACAAGCATCAGGTATATTGTCCTTGAAGAGTTTCAAAGAAATTTAACCATCTATCACAGTGTTTCCCAAACAGTATCCACGAAACCCTAGTTTTCCATGAAACCCCTAGTATTCTGCGAGGCGTGATTGGGTGTTCCACGAACTATTGGAATAATTAACTAGTAGGCTACCACGTAAATTAATCTCTATAGAAAAACAAGTAAAGTGTTCCGATAAATACTCAGAATGTGCGAAGTGTTCCGTTAGTGGAAAAACTTTGGGAAACACTGGTCTAACAGCTAATGTTAAGGAAGATTCTTAATTTGGGAGCTAATGTATTTTGAATGAAGTAAAGAAACACTGAAACAATTTTTGAATTGGTGAATTATAGAATTGTGTTGTGCCAAAGTCACTGGCATGTATCTCATAAAACATCAAATTTAGATTTAGTTTTAAAATGTATACTTGAACTACAAGCGTCAACAGCATATAATTTATACCTGTGATGGCAAAACTACAGCTCGTGTTCCTATCAAAAGTACATTCCAAAGCAAAAAATAAATACAGCACTTGGAGAAATGTTTCCTACATTTAATATAAGTTTACAACATAATATTACCCAAAATAGTTAAATGCTTTAGTAAAACTCGTGTACATTGTGCCCTCTGTTGCAGAAACAGATGACCTTTACATCATCTGCCGTATAGACCACAAGGTCAGAATGGAGAACTTTACTTTGACACTTTTCTTGTACATTGTGCCTTCGTGTTTATTTAAAGATAATTTTGTTACATAAATCCAAAGGCGTGGTGGCTAAGTGATAAAGCGGTTGGGTTCTGAACCGGAGGACCCCAGGCTCGGATTCTGAAGAAGATTGGGATTTTAAATTTCGGGTTTGGTCGTTTTGCTGGCCACATGGTATCCTCGTTAACCGAATCAGATGAGTTTCAGATTGCAAGTTCTGAAAGGGAAATTTCGCTTTACCCAGAAGTACGTTGTCCTATTGTTGGTTCAGATCGATTACAAAAAATAATTAATCGTAATTATAGAACTTTGTTTTAGAACATAATATGAACTGAACAAATGTTCTCATTGCAACATAAATCCTGAACAACGTTACAAACGAGAGGATTTATTGTTGATCTGAGAGTAAGATTTGTAAAGTTTCACCGAAATGTTTAGAATCATTTATATTTTTTTTTGATTATGACATTTCTAATGTAAAGTTAAATGTTGTCCTCCATGCTATCACAACTAGATACGTCAGTATTCGTACTAGAAAATATAAGCCATGTACCTTTCAGACTTTTGCTATTGTTCCTAGGCTGGGTTATTTTAACATCAGAAATGTAGAAAACTTTGGTGTAATGCAGGGCCGGGTTTAAGTGACTGGAGGCCCCTGGGCATAATTTGTTTGTTCCTAACAGTAAAATTTAAAGTATTGTCGGTAAAAATGCAAAAAGAAATTTAAAAAATCTGACCCGTCGAAATTCTTTTTTTATATCTCAAACGTGGGGTCACTCTTATGTGGATTCCCCTCCTGCCATCCCGGCTATGGATGAGGAACGTCTACAAAAAAGCTCTTTAGTTGGAAACTATTGTCTAAGTGACATGCAGGTAGATGATCATAGAGTTCATTTCTCCAACAACAATACGACTGTATAGATATTCAAAACAATCGTGACCAAAATTACATCACTTTATATTATTTAATGTACAAATGCATTAGTGCAGACTTTCACGTGCCAAAGACATAACGGAACACTTCGCACATTGTAAGTATATAGCGGAACACTTTGCTTATTGTTTAGATAATCTAATTCACGCTATGGCCTACTAGTAAATAATTAAAGAAGTTCATGTAACACCAATTCAGGCCTCGCGGAACACTAGGGCTCCGCGGAACACATTTTGGGAAACACTGCGTTAATGTATACTATTATATACGCCCCCTAAAATCAATACAGCAGTATAGATTAAACAGAAGTTTCTGGCCACACGTTTACAGTTAGACCCACTAGCATTTCTAGTTCCCTTTAAAATTCCCAGGTCAAAATTTAAAGAAGCGGACTCTTGAACGTCAAGTAAATCTGGTTTAATTCGAAAAACGATACATTTTTTATTAATTTTTCAAACACAAAGTAGATCATCAACGACATGAAGGAAGGAATAGGTCAATGCTTGAGCAATGAGTCATCTTTCTTTTCATCTTTTTACAAATATTTTTTTCTTGTCTGGTTTCAGAAACATGTTTATAAAAAGAACTAAACGACTTGCCAACTTCGAAACAGGAAAGAAGAAAAAAAAAACCAGCGTGAAAATAGAAAAAAGATATCTAGTTGAAGCTGGCTGCTACGATTTAGTGAGAGAGACTGCTGGGATGGAATGCAACCTTCTGAAACGTTCCATGCCAGAAACCTACCACCGCCTCTCTCCTACCTTCACCTTGATAGACTTACACAGGGATATATTTAACCCCGCGTGTTGCTTGGTGAATGTGTTTTATGCCAGGTAAGCCCTTTTTTTTGTTACAAGGTGACGTCTTGAGTGTGAGCAGTTTTTCTGACGTCTTGCTCATGAGCAGTGTTATGATCAGACGAAACAAGGAGGGGGAGGGGAGAGGTATTAATGTGGCGTAGCACACGGGGACTTTATTGAAAAACAGAAGGTGGTATGACGAAGAACTATATGATTATCACAAATAGCAAATTAAAACTCAAAAACATATTAAAAGCTGCAACCAATAGTTCAAGAAATAAGTATATACAATTGAACAAGAAAAACGACTGAGCGCATTGAGATATTAGTGGGTAGACATTCGTTGAAATTAATAAAAAAAAGATAATTAAATGAATGATTACCGCCAAATGTCAAGCATATTAATTATTCAAGTATGATGTTGCCGGTCTTAGATAATTGGATGCCCTAGGCGAAGTGAATTTGGTGCCCCCCCCCCCAAATAAAATAGAAAAATAAAAATTGCGAAAAACTAAAATAACGCAATTTATTCAAAACCTAGTGTACTCTATCAATAGCATTGGGCATAGGTGTCGCTATTTCTTCTCTAAGAAAATTGCTCTGTACGAGGCCCCCATCTATCGGAGGCTCTAGGTGGCTGCCAAGTTTGCCTATAGCTAAGGCCGGCCCTGATGTTGAGTTTATTTAAATGACCAGTCTCACTTGACATTAACAAATGAAAATGGGGTTTCTCTTCCAACCAAAGACAAAACAACAACAAAACACTATTTGTTACATTTTTAAATCTGCACTATTACATTCTATTTGTCTTCTGTGTGGGCATGTAAAAGGAGGGGAGGGTACATTTGGGAGTAGCTTTTAGTGATGTTCAATAAAAGCAGCCTATTATAATGTTATTTAAAAAAATAATTTTCTCTATACAGATCCTCAGGGCTCGCAAAAAGTTTTCTGCAAGGAACGGTACTAGGAGAAAGAAGGAGAGGCAGACGACGATGGGAAAACAATAGAAAGTATTTAGGAATTTTTAGATCTGTCAATGAGCTCAAGACTCTAATCCTGGCAAAATGACAGAGGAATGGAGAGACACTGTTGTCATATCATGTGTGGTGCCCCCAAACAATCCAACAGATTATGGGACAGATCATTGTAAAGGATTTATATAGTAGATTCGATCTCGACTTCTTTCTGTTAGATAGTCAAGCTAGGCCACTGACACTCTGCATTAAGATTAATATTTTGCCATCTTGAAATTTTATCCCTTCATTCTTAAATATGTTTAATGGCCTATAGTAAAAAATGAGACATGCATGATAACAAACTGTGAAACTCAAGTGTTGACTAGTAAAATGGTTTCATTATGAAAAGATTATATTCTACTATGGAACACGACCCCAAGACTAGTCTCACTCTGTTTAACATGAGTTAGTGAAAGTCTCCATCTTATGTTTCACTAGAACATCAAGGACACTGATAAGGACTCTTGTACACATTCGAAAAACACGAACAATTATTTGTATGATATCTGGCTCGTATCAAGACCTCTGTGTAAAGTCCCTCAATGAACTTCTCATTCGTAGAATGTTGTTGTTTTAATTGAAAAAAAAAAAGAGTCCTTGTAATCACAACACATTTCCAAAAAAAGGATCAATGTCTTAGTCTTACCATACATGAGTTCGATAATAATTTAAACTTCAGTATTGTCAATAAACATAAACGATTTAGTTAAACTTAACTGGGCTTTTACAAATATATAATAAGACACTCTAACAACTGCAAGATTAGAATTATAGGAACAAGAAGTCTCCACAAAGGTCAGAAGTACAAAGTTTCTTAGTATTAAATATTTTTGTTTTAACTTATGAAACAAAGAATATTTATCTTTCTATATTGAGTTGTTGCTATTGAAAATATTTTTTTTTCTATCTTGAGAAATCTCTTTTTGTTTTTTGCACAAACCCCGAACGTTATTCTACAATGAATCTTTATAAGATAATTGTGGAAACTCTTGTGTTCATAGCTATACAAAGTTGCCAGACATTAAAAGTAAGATTTAACATCTTATCCAACTAATATATCCGTGTCAGGCTGATTTAGGAGCTGGATTCTTATAAAACGCCAAGAGAACTTTGGAAAAAACCAAACATGAATTAAAACGACTTGAGCACAATAGAATTTGAATGATAACCCGGACATTTGGTGATGGTGAGAAACACTAGCCACCCCACCCACTTTTACATTGTCTATTTAATAATATACGAATATATTCCTGTTTTATTTTTGTTTGTTTTTCCTTGAGTATCGGAAGTTTGGAAATATTATATAACTAAATAAAGTGTTTAAAACTATCCTTCGCTTCCATCAAAAGATAACATCAAAGTTAAAGACACATTTTGACCTTGATCTAGGTGAAGCCATGGGACTACCTAGCCAAGGTATCCCAATGTTATGTATTTACTCTCTTGCAAACCCCGGTGCCAACTTTTAAGAGCTCATTGCTTTAATATCATTCACTTTCAAAACTTACCTTATTCTTGACCACACAAAACTTTCCAAAGTTTATTTTAAGGAAATTGTTTGTTTAGAGTTTGCTCTCTAAATAGTTTCTTTCAAAAAAGAAAAAAAAAGAAAGAAACTAATCCTTAAAAATAATCAAAGATTATCGGAACACAGGTGTGTTACCTACCTAGTGTCGGACGAAACAAGATGGCTACCCGGTAGATCAGCTGGAATGTTTCTGAGAGCAGACGTGGGGAAGAATGAGTGTTTACAAGAACTTGCTCGCCGTGCACGCTCCATGAGTACTTCCATTTTTTTCTGAAGGGGTGCCAGGTCTGCAAAAATTATTACGTCAATAATACAAACTTTGTTTAACTTTTAAAAACTAGATATATATGACATTTATTACAGATAGAGGTATATACACTTAAATATAAAACGATGTAACGAAATTTGTGGTTTTTAAAAAGTTAGTTTAAGATTAATTTTGTTTTATTTTTTAAAATATTTTATGTCTACTTGAGGTTGAGTGTATTGTAGGAAAGCTTCTTACACCCCTACTCAGCGTGAGAAATGGAACGGTCCCGTGTGCGGGCGTCTAAGCGGTTTGCCGGCACCCGAGATACAGGAAAGCTCGGTGCATCCTTTTATAGTAAGTATCTTACCCCGTGACTTTGGGGGCTTGGTGTTGGAGATAGACGAACGAGGGCAAAGATATAACAATAACTTTCTGATAACATTTCAATCCCCTTCTCTTGATATCATTAACAATTAGCATGTTACCTCCCCCCCCCCTCCCACCTCTTTTGTTTTCATACTCCCGCAATCCCATTGAAGTTAAGAAAATGTTTCTTGCAAATATTGAAAACAAACAGAGATAATCAGTAATTAGTTGTGAAATGAGGGTGTATAACGAAGGCTCTGACATGATCAACTAAAATACATATTTCGCTCACGATAACTCTACCTCGCTTTGAGATAGATAACCTCAGTCACCTACGCCACCAGTGTAAAACGTGGAGGATACACCAAAGATAGCTTTGGGCTATCACTTTTTTTAAATGCCCCCCACCCCACACAAAAAAATAGTCCTAATGAATTTGATACGTATAATAATATAATTCAAAGATGTATTTATCAACCACATATATACTTATCAATTTAAATCTCTTTAACCCTGTAGGGATATGGAAATCGTATGACATTGACATATTATATTTGGACTTCTAAAGGGCTTTGTAACTTAGGGCCTTATCAAGTCTAAATCCAGTCCTGTTTCTGTCCGCCACTAATACAATAAGTGTCTTACTCTCACTATCCAGGATGGATCTCTCATCGTGAGGTTCGCGCTCTGGACTGTCGTTCGATCGTCTCAATGGTCCCAAGTCCATATCTTACCTGACGCCATCTCCCGTCGTCCTGGGGAGGTTTGGGCTCAACTCTGAAGGAACACCCGAAATGTAAGCCAAACAACACCCTATCCCTGAGATAATATACTAGTGATTTGAACATAAAGTATGTATGAATAGTTAATGTCAAAGAATAAGAAAAGAGAGCTTTGTTGTATGTAATGTGTGTACGTCAAATGTGATCAGCAGGGTTACCCGACAAATTGCGCCGACTAAAGAGCGCGAAATTTCCCGACAAAATATCGCAAGACCAAAAAGCGCCGACTTATTTATTATATGTGAAATAAGTACCATAAGTGAGTGAGTTCCTGGGCAGGATCTTTTGTTCAGTCCTCTACCTTCTTCATCTACACTGGTTCAGGTTGCGCCTGAGTTAGTCCTACAGGTCTTCACAGTACATGCACTCATTGCTCACTGTGCCGTACCTCTGTTATATGCACTACTGCCATCTAAACAGGAAGCAAAGTTTGTTCGACTCTTCAGGAAAATGTTGAAGCTGAGACTGACTCCTGCTCCACAGTGTGTGATGCTAGATTTTAAGAAGGCAAGTCAAATGCAAGTAAGCACAGTATTTACGGTGATTAGAATTGTCGGGCGTATATTACATCTTGGAAAAAGTCTCTGGCGTAAAGTAAAAGATGAAAATCATGCAGCTACATAAGGGGAAGATAAAAATGTAGCCATGTTTATCAAGAAGCTGTCAGCCATTTCATTTGTTTCAACTGCAAAGTAAATATAGCCATCGTAGAACTAAAGAATACTAGGCCATATGTTGTAAGGTATTCGTATGACTACTGGGAGGACAAGTCTTTTTGTAACAAGAGATGAAACTTTAGATTGACTCCAAAACTTCTAATAGTTTAATGAAATTTCGGAGAACGTAAAGAAAACAAATGCATGCTCTTTGACTCAAGAAAAGAAATTCAGTCTTTTTTTTAGTGCAATACGGACACTTGACAAAAGCTTTTATGTTTATATATGCTGCATGTTATCTGTTAAAGGACCTATGCATGTCATGTTGTGGGAGGGGGGATAGATTTAAAGCTTTCATTATTGGTTTTTGTCTATGCTTTGGATTATTTATTGGGTGGTATTTTTGATGAGTTTTTTTTTTTTTTGTTTCACATCTGCATTGGAATTGGCATGTACAGTTTGTTTTTTTCTACACCGAATACAATGACGTCATTACGTATGTTTTGGCTGATTCGGAGGATTCTAGGTCAGTGGGAGAGAGAAGGAGAGATAAAGAGCTCTTCAGCTTGGGAACGGCTGTGAATAGAATAGGTTGTCAATAGAGATAAATGAGTTTCAGAATAAAGTGCCGCATGTTTTTTAATACTGTCAACGTTTCTTTTGTGTACTAAAAAATAAAACAAAGACATGGTTCAATAAATTTACATAAGCTAATAATTCATTAACATATTGAAAATGTACTTACTTTACTCAGAGAATGTGACTATATGTGGAAATGCGGAGTCAATAATATCATATTAACACTATATATTTTATTTGTTAAACTATTTCGCTAACAATACATTTTATTTGAATTTCTTGAATTGTATTTAAAGGATCAGCGGATAATCTAGCTCAAGAAATATAAACATAAAGCTTACATTGTATTGTTGTTAACGATAAGGCCTTATATTGGAAATGGATGGACCTGTTCTTTAGTATCTAACCTTACACTAAATGTTCTGTCAGTGGATCTGACTATATCCTATATCTTTCTAAATAGCCTTGAGTCAATTTAAACTAGAGTAAACTACAAAAAGAATTATATTATAAATCTCACAGTCAGTATGTTTGTTTTATGTCATATACGAATAAAAGGTTTATACATACATTAAAAAAATATTTTCTGTCATGAAGTAAAACTGAAAAAAAAAAGTCAATTACTTAAAGTAACACAGAAAAGCATCTTTTCAACCGTACAAATCCTACACAGTTACTGGGCAAGATTTGAACTTCATAAGTCAGTAATCTATTTGAGATTGTCCTTTGAAAGTCCAGATATTATGTCAGTACAAATATGATATTCACATACCTAGAGGATTGAATTGATAATTGAATTGGCCACGTTCGTAGAATGCCAGTAGGTCGACTTCCACAGGACATCCTGTATGGTGATCTATTAGAAGGCAGGAGAGCCGCTGGTCGCCCACTTTTACGTTATAGGGATGTATGCAATCGCGACATGAAGCTCTTTAAAATCGACACTGGCAACTGGGAAGAGGTGGCACTGGACAGATCCACATGGAGAGAGAGATCATAAAGGAAGGTTCACAGGTTGCAGATGTCATACACAACAGAAGCAGAAAGAAGGGTGAAAATGCAACGGCGCCTGGTAATTACATATGCCCGACCTGCGATCGCAGCTGTGTATCACACAAGAAGTTGCAAAGGGAAAAGATCGTCTCTCGAGACGTAAAATGCCACAGAATTGATAATATGAATAACAGGTTTGTAACAGCTTTCCTATTATATTTATACTTATAACTCGATAGAATCTACCTCAGGTCTCGATACGTCTAGGTGTCCCTGGTTCAGTTCTAGTTAAAGAAATAAAACAATGAAACCACTAGATCAAACACATAAACTTTAATCATCTTTACTGCATATCACACAAGCTGGACTCTGTCTATTCAACCTCTGACAACAAAACACACTTCCGGTCATTCGCGCAGAATGTAAAAATAGATTATACATACATACACACATTCATCCGTGACAAGGTTCTTTGTATCGAATCCTAAGACATTTATCCTTAATTTAACATTTAGCCTTGCATTCTTGTTCATAACAAACTCTATCAGCCTTTTATTTAACCTTTTTATTTATTTTTCGGTATTTCCCCAAAATGTCAGCAGTCATTATATAAAACCTGGATACAAATGTTGAATAGCACAAAATAAAATCACTCACTTTTTTAAAGTACTGGTGCGTAACTGGAAGCGTTGGCACAGGTTCAGTTTTGTCTTTTTTATATAATACTAGTCGACCGGCGGCGTAGCACTGCCACTGCAACCTATGCGACCACAGTGGGCGCCGCACTTTCATAGGACCCGCGCTAATTGAAGGTGTATAAATTATTAAATTAAACCATTTAATAACTTAAAGCAGATTTCCCGCGCCCTCCTGTCGATTTACCAGGAGCTCCTGGAAATCTTCCGAAATTGCAAAAGATACGAACAAGTCTTTAAAATATACGGAATATATTGACAAAAAATGTCATTTTGGGGTGTCATTCAATATGGAAAACGCCAATCCTACGCGCGATAAATAAAAACGGCAGTATGCATTAGCCGTAATTGTGTAATCTGGTAAAAGAAGCTTCTTTGAAGAATTACTTGAGGTCATCAATTCTCAAAGATACATTGAAACATTTGGTAATTCTTGCTGTTGAGCGGGATCTATGTTGGAAACAGAATTATTATGATACACTGTATGACTTTGCTACACGCAAGGCTCGTAAAGTAATTCTGTACGTAGTAAAGAATGAATATATGCATAGACGAATTTATTTTCAAATACAAACTCTTAAATTTCACTTATTATCAGCTTCCCTACCCAAGCTTGGCCCCGCGAAATCCATTTCGCAATGATTAAGTCCAGCCCTGCTATTTAGTGACCTGTAAATATACAGAGTAGATTACTTGTTCTCTTTCCATGACTTCTTGGTCACAATGGTTAAATCTGGCGATGCTATTTAGTGTTTGTAAAATGTTTGTTTGCAAAATGTTTGACATGTTCCTTCAGAGTTGAAGGACGAAGGGGGATGGGAGTGGGCAGGGTTTGATAAATCCAAACCACAGTCCAGCAAGCAAGCCGCACGACCAGGCAGCCATACGTAGTGACTAGTGAATACTTGTTCCCCCCCCCCCCCCCTCATGTTTTCTCGTAGAGTGACTATCCCCAGAAATAAGAGAGTGATCTTTCCTTTACTCTTCTTACTTCTTCCGTCAAACTTTTGAACCATAAAGAGAATTATATAAATAGATTTATGGTTATGGGCTATAAATAACGGGGGAAATCAGTTTTGCTGTGTACAACTATTTTTTTCTTTATAGAAGGCTGGATGCAAAGTTTAGATCTATAAATTGATGGTCTATATTTAGAAAAGTGGTGTCCTTTTTAAAAAGGCCGGACAGAGGGATGAAAAACAAAGTATTCCGGTCTGACAAACATTGACTTGCTATTTTAACCCTAACGATCTATGGGCAGATGATGTTAGGATCATCTGTTTCTTTGGCCAACGGTTAACGAGCAGGGTATCGTACAAGGCTCCATAACCTTTTCCAGTTTTAAGTCAGGTACACAAACTCTGGTTTGACCGTTACAGTTTTTGAAAATGTAATCATCTTAAAATTAAATTGAGTTATTTTCTTTTTGTTTTGAACACAGGTCAATGAGATTTCCAGAATGTATTCAGTAAAGAGTAGAAGAAAAAAAAGAGGCATTCATGAACTTTTACACAATGTTTTATGTAGAAATCATGAGCTGGACTGCTAGAACTAATTTGTGACAATTTATACATATGTATATAGGGCCTAATACTTATACAATTTATTAATACACAATATCAATAGTATATCAATAACTAGATCAAGTATTCTAGTCTAAACAAATGTCTTTTAATGATTTTTTGAAGTTTGGATCTATATCATCAATTTAGAATTTTCTTTAATCTGAGTAGATTTAACATGAGTGTAAACAGGATTTTTTATGGAGGGGGGTGGGTGGTGGGGGGGGGGGGTGCATATTTATTTCTTTCTGTTTTTCTTTCTTTTTTTCTGACTGGTCTTCTTTCCCTCTAGCTTTCATTTTCTTTCCTTTATATTTCTTTCTTTTTCTTTTTTCCCCCCTCTTTCTTTCTCTTCCTCTTTCTTTGTCTCTCACATAATACACTAATACAATTCCACCCATCAGTCTAACTAGTGTTCTAATGTTTGTACAGGAATCACGCCTAGCAATAACTCGGTCAGAGTGGCCACAGTCTATGAATGTACCAGCTCGTGTTAGTAAACTGAAGTGGCACATGGACCAACCAAATGCCTCGCACTTATATCATTATCTGAATACAACTTTAACTACTTTCCAAAGCAATCCACTGATTGTTTTACAATCTCAACATTTATTACAGCTTGTTAACCCTTAACTTCCTGCCGCAACCTCTCCCCCTTTCTCGTCTTCTTTACCCAGTTACCCGCCCCTTCCTCAACGCGCTATTTAGTGAAATAAAGGTAAACAGAA
This sequence comes from Biomphalaria glabrata, assembly GCF_947242115.1. Lineage (NCBI taxonomy): Eukaryota > Metazoa > Mollusca > Gastropoda > Planorbidae > Biomphalaria > Biomphalaria glabrata. Next base: position 33,623,803 of record NC_074720.1, read on the forward strand.
TCTGACGTGGTTTCTTTATCGTCTGCAAAGATTGGTCTCTAAGTGAGAGTGTCTATTTTTAGCCCAAAGTCACCTTAATGTTTTCAAGTGATGGGGGTGATGCACTGGTGAAGACATGAAATCGATCTAATAACTAAGAAAGAAAAGAAATGTTTTTTTAATCTTAATCTTTAACAATAGCCAAAAACAAATAATCAACTCAGAACCAAATTCTATCAGGGTAAATAATTGTTATCGTAGACAAAATATTATTTATGATTAAAGTATGCAATGGCTACATCTTATCTAGTTACGTTTTAATAATTAATATTAACTCTATATACCGTAGTCAGAGATATGTTGTTTTATAAACACGGGGATGGACTCTTTAACGTCCGATCTTTGCTTTACAATGAAGAATCCACTTTTGTCAATGTGTGTTTCTGATATAAAGTTATTGCCAACATTTTTTTTCTTCTAATTTTTGAGACTAGCTTTCCATTGACTATGCAGCTTAAAATATTTATACTCGCGGCTCAGTTATGCCAATAATATCAGAAATTGACTGGTTAATAACCTAGAAAAAAGAAGCATTAGCAAAAGACTATTCTAACAATACTTCTGCATTTTTCTTTGTTCAGGGTGATCTCTTGTTTGGTGAGAGTTATTTACCTTGTGCACCAAAGCTTCAAGATCTAACGTTGTAGTCTTGATACCAACGTTTTTATTTTAAAGGATTCTTTAAAGGCAGCTAAAAATTAAACTCATTAATATACCATTGATATTGTTATAAATTGTATTCCCCAAAAGAACATATGTAGTTTATTCTTCAAAGCATATCTAACGTTGTAAGGGCAGAAATAACGACAAATCCTAACATCTCAAATGAAATAGCCACACTCAGTAAGGTGTCGAGAAACCCGGCATTCTTAATCTTGTTCATCCTTTCTAGGTCGCCTGACTGCTTCGGCCTGTTCTCTAAATGATCGGTTTTAATCGATAGGTCATGTTTCACTATGTTTCAAAATGGATCCTGTAATTATTTTTTTTACTCCTTTAATAAAAAAACAACACTTAATATTGTTTATATAAAGTGTATAAAATATACACCTTTGCCGCTTTCTTTTTTCTTGTGAATGCTCCATAGAAGCAATCAGAAGATAAATTTCATAATTAATCATCTGGATGGCTGACTGGTCTTGCGGTATGCGCGCAAACTGTCGTCTGGTCGTCTCCACGGTCCCGGTTTTATACCTTGCCCGCTCCCTTCCCCAGTCGTCCTGCGGGAGGTTTGGACTAGGAAGTAGATTCTCGTCAACTCTGAAGGAACATCCGAAACATGTAATACATTTTAAAACATTTTATTTTCTCTGTGACGTGGCAACGAGCTATTGGTCTACACTGTCCACAGGTTGCACGTTACAGTTTGTTGTTTAGGCGTTCTATATAGATTGGTCTGAGTTGACTAGTGAATGCCCCAGTGCCTCCAGTGTCTGTAGTCCATACTTATGTTCAGCAGTAATTCTTGCATTATTAGTGATGTATTAATCCGACTTTGTCAACTGTTGAGCCTAACACCTTCTGACCTATAGATCGCAAGGTTTCAAAGGGAAACTTTACTTTTGTTTTTTAAACTTTTCGTAAGATATAATTCATCTAACTGGCTTGTTACTTTTTCCAGAGTCATTCTATGCCAAAACGACCATTTAAATCAATATTCAAATTTGTGATGATCAGTTTATCTAAAAGTTCTAGTTTTAGATCTAAGTGTTTTTTCCAAATTAGAGGCGTAGTGAGGATGGGGGGGGGGGAGGAGACACGATGCTAAGGGCGCCACTCTCAGGAGAGGGGAGCGCCACATGTAGCCTATATTTCTATGTGATATTTATTGAAAATTATTGGGAGGGGTTGGCGCCAATGAGGTATTTGCCCCGGACGCACGTTTTGCCCAATACGCCTCTGCTCCAAACAAAGACACGGTCATGGTGTTGCTTGGATGAAGAAAATATATGTTTTCTAACCAAATAAATTATATTGTCATAGACCAAAGACTTGATCCCGTGGTACCCCCCGTACGGTGATTGTCCGTACCCGTGGCGTAATCTCGAGAGACAAAACATAAATCATATACCCGAATTGTTGGGGTAGATCGTCATATAATCGATTAGTGTCATAACTGTATTTGAATGATTGGATAATAAAAGGCGATCGAATTTTAGAATGCCTTTGATTCGGTGATAAGAAATGTATAATATAGGTCAGTGTTTGTAATAGACACACAAAAACAACCAGAGTCTCAATTAACAAATTGATTTAATTAGTCTTCTATTCGTCCCCTTTACTTCAGCATCTTGTCGTGAATCTGACCCACTTTTACACACAGTCCTGACTTAGACACACTTTCTATGCTGTTCACTCAACCATGTACAATGAAGGTCGACTGGTCATTTCATACACAGGCACACACACACTGCACTACTAGCCACACGTACGCTTACTATCACAGTGTTGTCTTCTCATTTTATATTTTGGTCACGTGTCAATTTTATACCATCCTCCTTGGAAAAAAAATATTATTGTCTTTAAACTGTAAGGTCCAGGCTTCCAAATTATTAATGTGTATTGATTAGCATTACAGGTAATAATTGGGTTTATTTGTAGAAGATTGAATGGGCTAATCCACAGGTTGACTAAAAGGGGGGTGGGCAAGGAGGTTGAGGAGTTAAGTGCAGGCTTCAAAACCTGGGGTCCTAGGCTCAAATGTCGGTGAAGACTGATATTTTAAATTTCGAGATTTTTAAGGCGCCCCTGAGTCCACTCAGCTTTAATGGTTACTTTACTTTAGTTGAAGAAAGTAATGGAGGTTGGTCGTTGTGCTGGCTACATGACACCCTGCCGGTGAACCATTGGGCATAGAAAAAAAATGACCTTAATATCATCTGCCTACATAGATCCCAAGGTGTGAAAGGGCAACGTTACTTCTTTCTATTTTTGACTAAAATGACTAAAGACAAGATCAATACGTATTTGTCTCTAGGTCCACTTGGCCAAGAATTTAGAATTATAATACTCTCTTCGTAATATCAACTTGATTGCATTTTTATTATAAAGCTTAAATAAACTCCCTCTGTCTGGCTGTCTGTCTGTCTGGTAAAAGTTTGAACATGTTTTTTCTTCCACTTTTCATTCTCGAATCAAGTTAAAAATTTGCTCTATTATTTATTGAACCTGACAAGATAGGAAACTAGAAAATAGTATATAATAAGTTAATTAATTTTTGTTGATTAATTCTTTTTTGATTTTGAAATAAGGGTAATAAATGCTACTTATTGATATATATATATATAATTATATATATATATATATATATATGGTTTTAGTCCCCTTATCACGTTTAGCCATTTTTTTATAGAACCTCCAGCAATCTTGGAGAATAATATAACAAATTAGTAACTCCTTGCCAATTTTTGATTCCTACGAGTTAATGTATGATTAATTTTTATCCTTATATGTCGTCACAAGTTCAAGAGTAGATTAAGTTCTCTTGCTCTTGGGTCTGTTATATAACTTAAAAGCAGAATAGACAAAACAACTGAGCATCTTAAGAGAACAAGGTTCTAAGGGAAGTTTCCGGGCTCAAAAAGGCGTTACCAGTCACATGCTGAAGTACAGAAAGGTGGAGCTACACCCTCTGTCTCCTGACACAGTTGTTCCTCGTGGAGTACGATGTATGAGCAACATTTATTAGAAAGGAATTCCAGATACAATTGTAATGTTTTATTATGACACCTAATCAGCTACAGATTAAAGGTACAAATATATTTATACTTTTTGATGATTTTTATCTGTGGAGAGAGTGAGAACTAGTAAAGAGTTTCCAGATGTTCTGGTCCATACGCGTGGATAAGACTAAATTCTGTAGCTTACATCTAGTAGTAAAAATTGTTTAGCTTTATGGTACTTCTATCATACGCATTTTCGTTAACAGAATGGAATATAGACAGACACTTGAATATCCATACAAAAAAATTATTGTATTAAAATGTATTCTTTTTAAATTATAAAATATATTCACTCCCGCTGTCCTTTTATGAGTGACAACTTTGCTTCTATTTTCGTTCAGCCATATATTTAAGCCCTGCCCTAACGCATTACGTAAACACTGTTTCTTTCGTTTGTTACATTTGTTTGTGAAGTTACTAAATCTTTACAGCTTTGAAACGACATATTTTACGAACCAAATTACTGTATGATAAGATAATCTATAAATCTACAAAGGGAAATTTTAATAAAGTTTCACTTGCATTCTTCAACTCAATACCTACCCAGCACACTTATCATAAATCAAGCGCCACTAAATATATCTATTGAACAGCTATACAAAATCGAATCTCGAACCTTCGATTATTTGTTCTATCTTATGAATAGCCCTCGAAGAGAGGGGAGATAACTTGATTGCCTTTGAGCTCAAATCAACGCTCTAAATCAACACTTACACTTATTGGCATGTAAGGCCAGATACTCCTGGTAAACACATTCGGTACGCATTGAGTCGTATCGATCTGAACGTTATTATACAGTAAGTCAGTTGAAGTGACACAAGAAGCAGTTTGTATTTAAGTGTTGCGTTGTTTCTTTTTCACTTCAAGCGAATTAATTCTGTTCAAATAGTACTTTGTAAAAATCTAACCTAAGAACAACCACATTTTTCCAAAGATACTTTACTTAAAAAAAAAATATAGGGGAAATAACTCTTAATTTAAATCAATATCTCTAAATACTATAAGAATTATTTCCCTTGATTTTCTAAAAGAAAGTTATCTAAGAGGAATAACTCTAATTTACATCAATATCTCTAAATACTGTTAGAATTATTTCCCTTTGATGGTATTAAACGAAATTAATTATTTACCACTATAAAATCACTTTTTTTTTCTAAATTGATTTATGTGTTGTCTTCGACCATAAAAAAATGTTCAAAGTATGAACTTTATTCGATAGTGTGAAGTGAGAGAAACGACGTGCCCAAAATTTGTGTCTGACAGACAGACAGACAGACAGACAGAGTGTGTTGATATGAGCTTTGTAAACAGGTAATCAAGGCATAATAAGTAGATCGCTATAGTATCTCTTATAACTTATACACAGAAATGTACAAACATTTTGCAAAAAATATTGTTTTTTTAAGCGAGAATGGCAAATTGTGTACGTTGATTAAAACGATGCTAAACTAGTTGGACCAGAGTCTACTTAACCATGTTGACTTACTACAAGGACGAGGGACATAGAACGAACCCAATCAGCAATCGATTAGGGTACGACAAAGGTAGTTCTCTCTGACCTAATGATTTATACAGACAGTTGATATAAAGCTCATCTGTTTCTATGGCAGACAGTTAACGAGGGTGTGACCAGCATTAGAGTTGAGTGGACTCAGGGCCAAGGGCCAGGGGTCTCCTAAAAAATCCATAATTTTCAAAATCTGAACCGGTATTCAAACCTCAAACCCCATATTGATTATCATTTGAAAGACCTTATGGGTCAACAATTTTAAAGACCTAAGTGGTCAACCATTTGAAAGACCAAAGTGGTCAACCATTTGAAAGACCAAAGTGGTCAACCATTTGAAATAATAATATTTTGGGCTAGAAATTCAGTCCTAGAATAATATCGAGGTTAGCTTGAATTTCTTTTCATCTCATATTTAACATGATACAAAGTTCCAAACTGAGATCAAAATTGACCCTCTCTCGCAATGCTCTAGATTCCAGATGAGAAATTTCTATATTAGTCGATTCCGTTAATTTTAATTTTGGGATCTTTAGGGCACCTCTGAGTTCACTCAGCTCCGATGGGTAACTGACATTAGTTCGGGAAAGGTAAAGACGGTTGGTCGTTGTTTTGGCCACATGACACCCTCGTTACACGTAGATGACCTTCTAGAGCATCTGTCCCGTAGATCGCAAGGTATGAAGGCGGAACGTTACTTTCTATTCCGCTAATACCAATCCTAGATTATATATATATATATATATATATATATATATATATATATATATATATATTTCAACTTTTTCTTGAATCTTAAAAATACTACGAGACAATTGACTTAAAGCTAAAGTCAGTATTAGTCAAATAGAAACTCTACCTTGTTTCGATGCTACACAAGCTTGATCAGATCAGACTATTATAGCCCAGTGCTGGACGCGATACCGTGAGTGGTTTAGCAATATACCTTGCCACAAGTATATGTGTCAGTGAAAATAAAGCTAAATAAAAATAATTTTTAAAATACCGTCTTTCTAAATTCTAATGGAAACTACAATTCAGTAGGTGCATGCTGAAAGTACAACCGGACTTAAATGAATACTTTATGTAGGCGCGAAAAGTAATTTTTTTTTATCGGCTCCTTACACCAGGTTGATAAACTGCAAAACAAAACCAGTTTAATGGACATGACATTCTTACTAGGTTAGTTTCTGCTTATTTCAAACGATATCCTCCCCTTGTTGGTAACCAAGGACACTTATTGCGTCAGGTTTCGTATTTAAAAAAAAAAGTGTGAACAATGTAACTAAAGCATTCAAACATACGTCAGCGGCGGATTTTTTTTTTGGGGTGGGGGGTGCTGAGTGGGCACGTGCAGGCCCACTCCTACACTATCATTTGTTGCGACGTATAATCTGGCAAAATAAACGATTTGTGTGAATGACTGCATAGCAATTAAAACGTTTAATATATTTTTTTAAAACTATTTCTCACATTTATTTCTAGTCTTTTGGTTCCTCCCCCCCCCCTCTCAAACTCTCTGCAGCTCTAAAAGATTAGGTCAAGTAATATTGGAATCATAAGTCAACATATGCAGTAGAAGAAGTATAAGTAGATCCCCAAGTGTGCAACGGCTTAATCTGCGTCAATTTGACAAAATATATAGGTCGCAGCTAGGTCTGGGTACGCATGTGAAATTATGCAAACATGTTTTATCTTCGGACTCAAAGACAATGCTTTTCATTCTTATTAAATAGATATTTCGTCTCAAGTGATTTTGCTATATTTAAAAAAAAATATATGGGCTGAAAAAATGAGATTAAAGCTCGTAACCTTTTTTTTTTCAAATCTCTTTTTCAAACCTTAGTTCGAACTCAACGATGTGTGGTAGCCTGTTTTATCAAAATGATGTTTATAACATACGTTAATAAAATGAATTCCATTCTTATGCAATCATTTCTCAAAGTGCAAACGCTTTATCGTAATACCAAGAACCCACATACCTTTGAAGATTTATCAAATGCAAAGCTTAACACAGTAATCTGTTCTTTGTTTTAATATTGATTTGTACCACAGGTTTACTATCATCCGAAGGTAGGAAAATGTAGCAAAAGAAACAAAAAAAAAAGAAAAAAAAGCAATATGCAGAAATGTTGAGGCGATATAATGGTAAGGGATTTTCTTATGGGCCTCAAATGTGTGTCAATCTTCGTGAGAGCTCTCCATTTGTGTCTTTCAGAGGCCATCGGTTGCCAGAGACGCAAAGACGAAACAAAAACTTATATCGATTCTTGTGGACAACGGCTATGTGGGCATCAGAAAGGGCAAAAAATGAAGACGGTCGCAACTGGATTTGCGAAGACATGTGACAAACACTGCATTAGTCCATACTCTTCCGGCTCGAAGACATAGCCTTATAATAGAACCCAACGAAATAACATAAGTGTCTATGTTTCATTTGACAAATTAGAAGTCTTTAGTTCTAATTGTTTCTTCAAAACTTTGCAGATTTAAAATAGGTTTAGTACAAAATGATTTCTCTAATATACGTTTAAACAAATTGTATTCCTGCGGTACAAAAAGTTATAATTTTCCATGAAGTATCTCCCCCACCCTTCCGTTTTTATTTTCCATCTTCTCGTGAATTTTGGTATCAACATCTCTTTTATTCATTTTATCTGGTAAAATATTTATAATAAAAAAAACACATATATACCCCCCTCCCCCAATAAATCTATAGATCCGCCTCTAAAACACACACAGTTACATACCGACACTTATGCATGTATTACATTCACACATACATAATGCACATACACACAAATACCCTGGTGTACAAACACATTACAGACTTAAGAGCCGTTCATTCCATCTGCCAAACGAAAGTTGTATATCATTTTAAGATCCTGTCACCGAAAATTTGTGTCTGCCTTTAAATTGCACTATAAAATGTGGCCCAGGTCTTTGAGTTTGTCTTACACTAAGCCAGAGTCGAGGACGTTACCCAATACCAATATTGGCATCTTAATTCTCTCCTATGTGTGAATTCATTGTATTCATATATTGAATACTTCTTCAGAACAAGACTGTTTCTATGTGATGGAATATAATCATTAAATGTAAATTGAGACTATTTTACTGAATACTACTGAGTGTTATTACACCTATACCTATTATTTCAAATCCGTGATTAGAATATTAGACTAAATTACATAGATTGATATCAAGCCTATTAGACCTTAAGAAATGGGCAATCCAAACATTTTTACCATCTCCAACGAAGAGTCCTTCAAAAGAATAGATGACCAGATCTCTCCCACGAGCTTCAACGGCAAAGGGGGTATTCTGAAAAGTTTCCCACCTGCGTCTAACGGCAAGATAAACACCAACCCCAACGGACACGCCGCTTCGGAGAATGGTAAGCTGAACGGCATGGAAGGACTTGGAGCCAAGCGCGTCCGTCACAGCATCGTGTCCATAGCCTCAACTGTGGCCTCGGATTTGACCCCAGACCCTTCATTGTTTAAGAGGTAAGTTTGGTTCAGCAGTTTTAGAAGTGTCGGTTTCCTACGTCTAGCTCCAGCTGGATGACAAAAGGTGTTAGGTTCAAATCTTTAAGGGGGAACAACTCGTAGACGTTAAAGTGGTTGTGTTAATTAGAGCTGTGGTTTCGGAAATAGAAAGGAGTTAAAGCTTCGTGAAGGTGTTTCTGCCTCAAGAAGCACTGACCCAAAATCTGCCGGCTTTACACACTGAAAACATTTATTTTCATTAGAAATTACTTTATCTTAATATTATGATAGGAACAGGTTTTGATTAAACTGCATATCTTTTTTTTTCCCTTTTTCTATCTCTTAAAGAGAAACTCTTCCCGCTTGGGTTGAACTTCAATCTCAAACCCAATACACTGACTGCCGTAACAGACCAAAGACGTTGTATCTAAACTGACTGTAGGCCTACACCATAAGATGTATTAAAATATTCATAGTAAATAACACATTGTCTAGTTGTTTTTTTTTAGCTTAATAAAAATAATTGTATAAAAATATTAGTTAGTTTTAGAATTCACACAAATATAAAATTTTTAATAAAATGATTTTTTTTTTCTCATATTTCTAAATAAAAATTGACTTTAGTTTAAAACTGTCCAGCCTTAGTTTTCTGTACTGAGCAAATGAATCTGTGATTTTACATAGCTAGACTTTGATATATTTCAAATCCAGGTAAAACCTGCATTTGACGTCATCAAATGGTGTGTACTTGTTAGCATGACTTTGTTGTTTTTTTCTCATTAGTTTATCTTTCAGCTTGATTACACCAGGGTCAACGGCAGGGAGCGGCGGAGTAGAGACCTAACGTTTTTATATCAAGTTTAAAGATTCGTTCTGTGCTCTTTAGTCAGTTGTTTTAAACTGTAAACGGAAAATCTGTGACATAACTCGGTTAAGTGTGTGAAATTCAAACTTGTGAGAGGAAATTTAGTTGGTCACTGCTATGAACAGATAGTACTCTATTCATCTAGTATTAAAAAACAAAAATATATATTTTTTATTCATTTTTCCCATTTCCCGTTCATGAATAAAAAAAACCACTAGCCAATTTGTTAATTAATTAGTGGTAATTAATTAGTTTTGTGTAACAGTAAGATTAAAGGGGAGATAGATCTTGCAATATTGAGCAATAGGGCAGTAATTGTGTGATTCTTTTCCTCATATAACCTTTTTGATTAAAGTGTTTTCTATTTTGGTTTTTTTATTATGACGTACCGCTTGCTATGTATAGGTTCGTCATTTCCTGTTAACGTCTTCCCTCTATACAGTCATGTGATCAACCAGAAGGGTCTAGAGACGTTCCGTCGGTTTCTAGAAGGCCTTCGGGGACGTCGGGATATAAAGAGCGAAGATGTCGCAATCAAGAAATCTTTATTGAGAACTGTCCAGACATAAACGAACTAACAGAAACTGTTACCTCATATCTATCATTCTGCGAGGAGTTAACAATTCCAACAAAAACAATACAAGTCTATGGAAACAATAAGCCCTGGATGACCAAAAAAATCAAACACCTTATTACTGAAAAGAAAACAAAGTATAAGGCTAGCAACGAAGAGTTTATAAATGCTAAAAATAAACTGAGAAAAGCAATAATTGAAGGGAAAAAAACATACAAAGAAAAAATTGAGAATTTCTTTGCAAAGAACAACTCAAAACAATGCTGGGAGGGATTAAAGAAAATAACAGGCTGCGCCTCAAAACGAAAACAAATTTTAGTGGCTGATGATGAGAAATTCGCCAACGAACTAAATTATTTCTATTCTCGTTTTGACAAAGAAGATTTTGTTGAACTACACAAAGAACTTTTCAACACTCTGTCCAAAGGAAAACAAGAGCCCTACGTCAATTTTGTAACGGAGGATGAAGTGACATTGTTATTTAAGAGAGTGGATGTAACAAAAGCTTGTGGACCGGACAAAATTAGTGGCAAGCTGATCAAGCTATGTGCGGAGCAAATTTCTTCTATCTTCTGTCATATCTTTAACCAGTCATTGCAAACGTGCGTAATTCCAAACATCTGGAAAACTTCAGAAATCATACCAGTGCCTAAGAAACCAAAAATAGATTGCTTAAATGATTTCCGCCCAGTAGCACTAACACCTATTGTTATGAAATGTTTTGAAAAATATATTCTTAAACAACTTGTTGCAAAAGTCAATAACAGCCTAGACCCTCACCAATTTGCATACAAAGCAGCTAGAGGAACTGAGGATGCCATTCTATTGCTTTTGGACCAGCTTTATAAGCATCTCGATATACCCAAAACATATGCACGAGTCCTCTTCGTAGATTTCTCCTCGGCTTTCAATACCATACAGCCACATCTAATGATAAACAAACTGAGTAACTTAAATGTAAGCCCTTACTTGCAAGCATGGGTTCTAAACTTTTTAACCCAACGGCCCCAGTATGTTAAAGTCAACAACACCAAATCGTCAACTCGAGTACTATGTACGGGTGCTCCACAAGGTTGTGTACTTTCTCCTGTGCTATACACTCTTTACACTAATGACATAAGAAGCATCTATGACTCAGTTAAACTCATTAAATTCGCTGATGATACTGCCATAGTCGGTCTTATTTCAGGAGACGAAACTCAGTATCGAAGCTCGATAGAAGAGTTTACAAACTGGTGCACCGACAACTTTCTAGAACTGAATGTAACAAAAACTAAAGAACTTATAATAGATTTTAGAAAGAAAAAACAAACTATACGTGAACTGCAAATAAACACTACATCTATAGAACAAGTAAAGGCATATAAATATCTAGGCATTATCATCAACAACAAGCTTTCATGGGAAGACCACCTTGGAACTCTGACAAAGAAAACAGCCCAGCGACTCTTTTTTCTATACAAACTCAACAGTTTTAAATTAAACAAGAAGATCCTTGAGACATTTTACGGCGCGACAGTACAAAATCTGCTAACATACGGAATAAGTTGTTGGCAAGGCAACGCCTCATCTAAACTGTTGCAACGTCTAGAAAACATCATTAAAAAAGCATCAAAAATTACACTCACAACATTACCACATTTAAAGGAACTTTTTGAACAAACGTGCCTAAGAAAAATCGAAAAAATCTTGGAAGACAACGGCCACCCGCTCCATCAGAACTACGCCAGGTCGTCGCGAAGTGGGCGACTGCTGTCAATCAAAACAAGAACGGAGCGGTACAAAAACTCGTTCGTACCTCACTCGGTCAGACTCTATCACCGCCACTCATTGATCAGGGAACATGAAATGCACCAAGATACCTGTGTGTAGTCGCTGAATGAACTCTTTATGTTGTCTGTTGTATTTATATGTATTTTTCTGTTGTGTTGTCTTTATATGAGAAACGAGTCCTTGTAATCACAACAAATTTCCGTAAGGATCAATAAAGCAGTCTTAGTCTTAGTCTTAGTCTTAGTCTTAAGAAGGATTGGTTCAATACGGCTTGGTTTATTTCAGTGCGGTTAGGCGGTGTGGTTCAACGGTGTGGTTCCGTACGGCACATTACGACGGTTTGGTGTCGAGTAGACACCTCATGAGCACGGGACGAAGTCAAGACCTATTATCAAGTCGGGCACAAGGAAGTCAATGAAGTGTGAAGTCGGAACAGTTGAAACCAATACAAGCCCGGGACGAGACGGAGAGGCCAGTAGAGCGGTACAAGAGTTGATACAGCTGTACAAGAGTTGATACAGCAGCACAAGAGTTGATAAAGCGGTACAAGAGTTGATACAGCGGTACAAGAGTTGATACGGCGGTACAAAAGTTGATACGGCGGTACAAGAGTTGATACGGCGGTACAAGAGTTGATACGGCGGTACAAGAAATGATACGGCGTAACAAGAGTTGATACGGTGGTACAAGAGTTGATACAGCGGTACAAGAGTTGATACAGCGGTACAAGAGTTGATACAGCGGTACAAGAGTTGATACGAAGGTACAAAAGTTGATACGGCGGTACAAGAGTTGATACGGCGATACAAGAGTTGATACGGCTAAGGTTTTCATCATATGATTCGATTGTACTACAACCAGCGATTGTCATTAATGATTTTTCTTCTGCTTATCTTATCGATTCTGGTAGGTTGATTACTGGTTGATTACTGGGCCCGTCTGCGTCCTCGTTGATAGATGGGCTCTGAGCAGAAAGTTCTTAACTGATAGAAGATTGAGGCTAGCTCAGGTTTGGAAGGATATGTTATAGGCAGTTGGTAGAGGGCTGTCTAAACTGGGCAGTGTTCAGCTGGAGCCAGATACTGGGACGTTGGTGCTGGAAATTAGTAGCTGTGCAGTTTAAAGAAGGCGCCAGAAATATTAGTGGACCTGGTGGTAGAGAAACAGTGGCGTAGCTAGGGGGAGGAGGGGGCCGAATTTGAAAATCTTCACGGGGAGTCCCCAAATGAGTTTTCAAAATTACTTGTTTACATTAAATATTACGCAAAGGGAAGGGGCCCCCAAAGAGGTCAAGCCCCCTGGGTCTTCAAATGATGTCAAATTCCTAGCTACGCCAGTGTAGAGAAAGTGAAGGAGAAGGAGGGAGGTCTTGAAATATTCACTTCGAACGAAGTCTTACCACAGAGATGGAGCAAAACGTACGCACACAGACTTGTTGCATTAAGGGGAGAGAGAGAGGGGGGGAGGGGAGTGGTACCAGACCATACGACGTGGCAACGAGCTTTTGGTCTAAACTGCCCACAGGTTGTGACGTTGCAGGTCAATGCTCCGGCCTTCTATAACTATTGGTCTCGAGTGATATGTGACACCAAAGTGACGATCCGCTGGGGGTCGAAGGTTGTACAGGCAATACGTACATGTGGATCCCGCCTCTCTGGTCAAGGGGCGTTGTGCTGTCTTGATTCCCTTTTGCTAAGAGAGCTGAGCAGGGGAGTGTGGTGTGGTAAGGGTTGGGAAGAGGACAACTTTCTAATAGTGATGAGTGGGGTGGCGAGAGGTATTGGCCTTACTAGAGAGGGTAACCTGACAAGTTATTGAAAGTTTTAAGTTCAATTACTTTTAACTATACAATTGATAGTTTATTATGCAATTCTAACCAACCTAATGGTTAGCAGTTTTGTAATTTCTTATTAAATTGGCAATAATTACTAAAATGGTGTTATGACTATTATTAGACCACTAAAAAATTATTATTTCATCATTCTAAAACAAAACATGGTGAATACATTTGCTGTACGAAGTATAAAAAATAACACACAACTGCTTTATGCTATGTTTATCTATAATGTTCCAGATAACAACCAATTTTTAAAGCAACATAAATGTTGTAAGGGGAGACAATCGAATAAATTTGGGTACACAAGTGGTCGTTTTTATTTCTTAAGGTAACGTCCCCTGTTTAAAATATAACAATCGCATTATAATGAAGCAGTACAAAACATTGCTTGCTGTTCGTCACTTATACGATGTGTATGTTATTGATATTATCATCACACATTTCCTTTTTTTAGAAAAAAAAAAAAAAACAACACCGACCTATATAACCTGATTGATACACACAATCTTTCAGTTGCTCGAGGACTCAAGGAGGGGGATACCGTTATTCTCTTAAACCTGGGCCCACGCGTACCGCATTTGCCACTAAATGGGCGTTTGTAGAGGGAGTGTCCATGGGTTTCAAGACAATACCTTGTCCACCTACATCTGATTGTTCTCATTCTTTGGTCACTTTGTTTTGGTGGTTATAATTACGGCAATGTCTTCGATTTCGTAGAATAAGGATGAGTGGAGTGTTTCACATGACTACACAAAACTATAGGATGAGTGGAGTGTTTCACATGACATGACTACACAAAACTATAGGATGAGTGGAGTGTTTCACATGACTACACAAAACTATAGGATGAGTGGAGTGTTTCACATGACTACACAAAACTATAGGATGAGTGGAGTGTTTCACATGACTAGACAAAACTATAGGATGAGTGGAGTGTTTCACATGACTACACAAAACTATAGGATGAGTGGAGTGTTTCACATGACTACACAAAACTATAGGCAGAGTGGAGTGTTTCACATGACATGACTACACAAAACTATAGGATGAGTGGAGTGTTTCACATGACATGACTACACAAAACTATAGGATGAGTGGAGTGTTTCACATGACATGACTACACAAAACTATAGGATGAGTGGAGTGTTTCACATGACTACACAAAACTATAGGATGAGTGGAGTGTTTCACATGACATGACTACACAAAACTATAGGATGAGTGGAGTGTTTCACATGACATGACTACACAAAACTATAGGATGAGTGGAGTGTTTCACATGACTACACAAAACTATAGGATGAGTGGAGTGTTTCACATGACTACACAAAACTATAGGATGAGTGGAGTGTTTCACATGACTACACAAAACTATAGGATGAGTGGAGTGTTTCACATGACTAGACAAAACTATAGGATGAGTGGAGTGTTTCACATGACTACACAAAACTATAGGATGAGTGGAGTGTTTCACATGACATGACTACACAAAACTATAGGATGAGTGGAGTGTTTCACATGACTACACAAAACTATAGGATGAGTGGAGTGTTTCACATGACATGACTACACAAAACTATAGGATGAGTGGAGTGTTTCACATGACTACACAAAACTATAGGATGAGTGGAGTGTTTCACATGACTACACAAAACTATAGGATGAGTGGAGTGTTTCACATGACTACACAAAACTATAGGATGAGTGGAGTGTTTCACATGACATGACTACACAAAACTATAGGATGAGGGGAGTGTTTCACATGACATGACTACACAAAACTATAGGATGAGTGGAGTGTTTCACATGACTACACAAAACTATAGGATGAGTGGAGTGTTTCACATGACATGACTACACAAAACTATAGGATGAGTGGAGTGTTTCACATGACTACACAAAACTATAGGATGAGTGGAGTGTTTCACATGACTACACAAAACTATAGGATGAGTGGAGTGTTTCACATGACTACACAAAACTATAGGATGAGTGGAGTGTTTCACATGACTACACAAAACTATAGGATGAGTGGAGTGTTTCACATGACTACACAAAACTATAGGATGAGTGGAGTGTTTCACATGACTACACAAAACTATAGGATGAGTGCAGTGTTTCACATGACATGACTACACAAAACTATAGGATGAGTGGAGTGTTTCACATGACATGACTACACAAAACTATAGGATGAGTGGAGTGTTTCACATGACTACACAAAACTATAGGATGAGTGGAGTGTTTCACATGACTACACAAAACTATAGGATGAGTGGAGTGTTTCACATGACTACACAAAACTATAGGATGAGTGGAGTGTTTCACATGACTACACAAAACTATAGGATGAGTGGAGTGTTTCACATGACTACACAAAACTATAGGATGAGTGGAGTGTTTCACATGACATGACTACACAAAACTATAGGATGAGTGGAGTGTTTCACATGACATGACTACACAATACTATAGGATGAGTGGAGTGTTTCACATGACTACACAAAACTATAGGATGAGTGGAGTGTTTCACATGACATGACTACACAAAACTATAGGATGAGTGGAGTGTTTCACATGACTACACAAAACTATAGGATGAGGGGAGTGTTTCACATGACATGACTACACAAAACTATAGGATGAGTGGAGTGTTTCACATGACTACACAAAACTATAGGATGAGGGGAGTGTTTCACATGACATGACTACACAATACTATAGGATGAGTGGAGTGTTTCACATGACTACACAAAACTATAGGCAGAGTGGAGTGTTTCACATGACATGACTACACAAAACTATAGGATGAGTGGAGTGTTTCACATGACATGACTACAGAAAACTATAGGATGAGGGGAGTGTTTCACATGACATGACTACACAAAACTATAGGATGAGTGGAGTGTTTCACATGACATGACTACACAAAACTATAGGATGAGTGCAGTGTTTCACATGACATGACTACACAAAACTATAGGATGAGTGGAGTGTTTCACATGACTACACAAAACTATACGATGAGGGGAGTGTTTCACATGACATGACTACACAAAACTATAGGATGAGTGGAGTGTTTCACATGACTACACAAAACTATAGGATGAGTGGAGTGTTTCACATGACATGACTACACAATACTATAGGATGAGTGGAGTGTTTAACATGACTACACAAAACTATAGGATGAGTGGAGTGTTTCACATGACATGACTACACAAAACTATAGGATGAGTGGAGTGTTTCACATGACATGACTACAGAAAACTATAGGATGAGGGGAGTGTTTCACATGACATGACTACACAAAACTATAGGATGAGTGGAGTGTTTCACATGACATGACTACACAAAACTATAGGATGAGTGGAGTGTTTCACATGACATGACTACACCAAACCTGTAGCGACCTTTATGTTTTTACATCTGATGCATACAAAGTCATTATCTGCCCGGGGGGTGGGTCTCATTTTAAATATATCTTTTACGTCGTTTACAGGGCTTTTCTTTGGGTCTCTAATGTGTGTCCCGCGGCCTTCGTGAGAGCTCTCCAACTCTCTTTCAGGAAGTTTTGGACGTCATAGGCCTGTGCAACGTTGCAACGAACTATTGGTCTAAACTGCCCACTGGTTGGGACGTTGCAGTTCAGGCTATCTATAACGAATGGTATTGGTCGAACCCTCGACATTTGAGATACTAGAGATTATAGTGACGTTTTATTAACATTGCTATTAAGACATACTAATATGTGAGGAATTCTAACTTTAAATAAATATTTCAATCTCATTTCTTTTTGTAAGAAACGTAGGCGTATATCTAGATCTAGATTTAGACTTTGACGATTTTCCTAGAAATTTAACGGCTGATGTATATCGCTGAGAAAAGAATTACTAGCTCGTTGGCCACATGGGTAAAACTCTAGTTTGACCGTTATAATTTTTCAAAGTAAAAAAAAAAATGTAAATTTAGCCATAGTGTTCCGAAGTTATACGACAAAAGAGTAAATTAAAGTTGTTTCAATCTTATTGAAAAAAATATCTAATCTTTACGAATATTTTTTACGTAAATCTAATAAAGATTACATCTAGAAGGAAATCTAGATCAGGACTACATCATACGAGTCCTAAAGCAGAAGTTAAGGTCTAGCACTAGATCTAGATGTCCATATAATGATTATAATTGGAAAGTACTCGTCTAAATACGATGACACATTTGACGGTGTTGACGGTGTTGAAATCACGGTTTCGATATCTGGTATGAACTAGATATTTATTTTTATTTTATTGTATATTTTACTATATCCTATAGCTGTATAAAGGAGGTATTGTCATTAAAAAATGTAACTTAAAGTGTAAATTAAAAGAAGGAAATGTGAAACATTGTGTACTATCATACAGCCCGAATTAAAGGGAAATGACGTCATCTAAAACGAAGCTAAAAACATTTTGACACCAAAACTTCAGACCTAATTACCGAAGCTTGAAAGTATAACCATTGGAAGGTGTTCGGGCCTTGACATAGAGTCACTCTCACAGCAGTGTGTCATCTGACAGCTATCTGATGTGGGGTCATTGTCTGGCTTTCAGGTCAAGACAGACATAAGTAGTGATGTCCTTACCAGTAAGTGTGTATGTGTGTATCTATGCTTAGAGAGTGTGTTTATATAAGAAGAATTTAAGTTTAATGGAGAGAGAGAGAGAGAGAAAGAGAGAGAGAGAGAGTGAGAAATGGGGGAAAGAGAGAATGAGAGAGGGAGACAAAGGAAAACAGTGAGATAGAGAGAAGACAGAAAGCGAAAGAGATATGTTTGTGAAAGAGAGACAGAATAGAGAAACAAAGAGAGAGAGAGATAAAGACAAGACTGGGAGAGCGGGAAAGATATATAGAGACAGTAATAGAAAGAGTGAGAAAGAGACTTGGAAGGTTTCTATGCTGCTCTGTCAAAGGCTATAAAAAATGAATCGGGAACCCAAGTTCACTTAGGCATTCGCTTGGCTCATGGGCCCTTTCACCACAACTTAAATAAGTAACTGCCTTCTCTTTTAACCCCTGGACTGCGACCTTTTTTTTTTTTACCACATACTCATTACATACTACCCAGCGACGCCCCTGCGCTTTCAACTTTAAAACCCTCAATAATCTCTCGCATTTTTTTTCCAGCGTATTTTGTCTAAGGACTAACTAAGGAAATACGTTTTCTAGAATCCTCTTTTATCTAGAGATCTTTAATCTCATCTGCTTTGCCGACATCGGCCATCTTGCACCAGTAGTCTAACGCGGTTCTCAACTCAGACAGGCCTACCCTCTAAAGTCGTTAGGGAGAGGTTTTACCCGATAGAATATCTTTCAGGTTTCAGCGTTAATTTCCGCCAGACTGAGTTGTGTCGTTTTGACTTCATATTTATCACTGACACAGACCGTCCCTTGACATAATATTTTACTAAAAAGCTTATATCAACTCTGTCTGTCTGTCAGTCAGTCTGTTTGGTAAAAAGGTTGCACACGGTATATCTCCCACACCCGATCTCGGATTAAGTTGAAATTTTGCACAATTATTTCTTGTACCTGACAAAACAAGAATACACACAAAAAAAAACATATTAGCTGATTAACTATTGGTAATTAATCATTTTATTTGATATCTCGAACAATGGAAAAGATAAGATCATAAGAGTAATGAGAAAGCTAAAAGAAAGACAACTCAAAGTAACCATCTGAAGAGGCTAGATCTATATTCCAGGTATCGAAAACAGTACTGGATTTCATATAGTCAACACCTGCTCTGAGGCCCCCCCCCCCAACCCTTGTTTGCCCCCCCCCCCCATTGCTTCCCCACCCCTTTTCAATAAATTATTCCAATCATTTTGAAGAAAATGCAAAGGAAAAATTGCCATATGTCGATTAAAAGGGCCCCGTGTCATAATAGCTTAAGAATCTATCTAGTCTAAATAAGGTCTGATTGACAAAAATCATTGCACAGTTCCTCTGTTAAGTGGCGTTTGAGTGTAGCATCCACATGATATCTTGTGCATCCAACTCATCAAGAAGTTATTTCCTTTTTCCAAAGTTGTACACTATATTATTGCTCAACTACGAACATTGATAACAAAACCTGTTTTTAAGATCTGTAAGACGACCTATGTACTATGTCCAAGTCCAAGTGGTACAATAGCTGGGACCACTGCAGCACGGGACGGAAAGTCTGAAAGGTTCCCAAACGCCCAAACAGGAAGGACGAGTGGTGGCAGCTAGACAGAAAGGATCAGGCAATTTTTGCACGCTTTCGCACGGGACACTGTCCGATAGGAACCTACTTCGGTAGGATCAAAGAGAACCAGATACCAGATGTCGTCTGTGTCACATGGAAGACGAGACAGTAGAGCACATCCTCTACAATAGCAGGGTGCTCATAAGTACAATCGACGATACGACTAGTCTGGAAACAGATAGAACTGGTGCTTGCGGGGGTCTTGCCCAGTACGAAGACAGGCAAATCCTGCAGAACACTGTCAGATACCTAGACCGTGCAATAAGGGATTAGTCTCAGCATCAAGCCTCAGTGCACGGAGGTTCACAAATATGCTTAATCCTCGTATTGTTGCATTTATAGGACAGTGGAAAATGATGCGCCAATACAATATAGTTCATCCGATATGAATAAACATTACCATATTGGAGCTAGCATGTCCAATGTACAAGGTCTTGGCCTCTTTGTCCCAAAAAAAGAACAACAAATTAACTATTCAAAACTTGGCATCAAAAAAGAAGAAAAAAAAGGATGTCTAGCCCCCTAGCATCTCTTTTGAAAGCAGATTCATTCATTTTAATGATTTAGAAAAGCAGAAATAAGCATAACAAGTGCTGTTCTCTAAATAGGGAGAGAAGGGATTAGTAGATTTTCAATATTTCATAAGACAGTGTTTCTCAAACATTTACTTAACCTTACCTAACCATACAAAACAATGTCGTTCCGACCTTGGCAACATTTACCGTGGGGGCGGGGTGAGCGCTTACCAACATTTTTCTGGCTGAAACATAATTCTTGTTTGTCTTTAAAGGCGAAATGGCGCTTCCTTGATATTCAATTCTAGTAGCTGAGATTCGTACTCTATAAGATAGAATCATCCTCCAGCAAATGTGCTATTGTCTTTCTGCTGTGGATCACAAAAACTCAAAACGATGTCCCAACTCCCTTTCCCTTCGCTTTGTGCTCAGATGGGTGCAATGGCTACCCTTAGATCTCTAAAGTCATCATTTGATCCTTGAAATTAATATGCAAACTATTTTTTTCTTGATAATTAACTTTTTAAAAACTGGATTAAATATTTAATAAAATTTATTTCTTCTAAAAGGAAATGGAATTTGGAGTTGACACTGGAATGCTCTTTTTTTGTTCATTATGAATTATTTTGTTTTTACTGCTCTGCTCATTAGAAACAATATTTATTGTACTGCCGAGTAATATTTCTTTCATTCAGTTATGAAAACTTGTACATTTCTCCTGTAGGACGGCAGGAGATAGATGCACATTTTTTTCTCTCTTCTCCATTTTAGTACATGTACAAGTCCAAAGAACAATTCATAAGAAACATTTTCAAATATAATTCGAATCGAACCGTGTCATAGCTCTGTCTATAAAATTTATAGTTGTAATAGAGTACGAATTATTTTTACAAAATTTAATTTTCTTATGTACATTGTTTATTTACATTTCATCTTTCCTCATAGTTAGTGTAATATACTAAGTCAATTCATAACCTAAGAAACAAGGCTTTATTTCAATAAAACACGACTGATACACACAATAACACAGTACAGACTGGTCACAATTCACAGACTACGATAATGCGAACACGATTACAAATACTAGCACGATTACAAGCACGGGTAACACACAAGTTCATTTAACGATCACTCCATTCACCCCTCCTTTATTTCTTTCTGGGTCTTAGGTTATAACCATGCGTATGAAGGGAAGGATCCGGAGGTATCTCTGGCGTAGACTTTTTCCTTGCAAGTCGTAACTGTCCTGTACGGGACTCGAGTCAATATTGGCCTCTGGCATTGGGTGGCTCCCCTGTGAGTCACTGATGACTTCTGGCTGGTTGTACATCATTGGGGTGGGACTCTGTGAATTACTGATAGTTTCAGGCACGTAGCGACTCCCTGGTGAGAGATCCAAAGAGTCACCGACCTCTTGAGGCAGAATACCGTTCTCTGGTTCGAAATAGTCGTTCGTGGAACTTTCCTTTGGCGCCAGGTGCCTAAGCGACACTGTCTCCTCCCGGCCGTTTGGAAATCGTATATGGGCGTACTGTGGGTTGCAGCTAATAAGTTCAACCTCTTGTACCAATGGGTCAAATTTTGAAGATCTTACAGGGGATTTTAGTAATACTTTGCCTGGGTTCTGTAGCCAAGTAGGCAAGGATGTTCCCGTTGGCGATCTTCTGTTGAATTTGAAGATCCGTTCGTGTGGAGTTTCATTAGTAGAAGTACACAGTAATGATCGAATTGAGTGAAGTGCCTGGGGCAACACAGATTCCCACTGTGATAGTTCCAACTTCCCTGAGTCAACTGCTAATAAAATAGCCTGCCACAATGTTTTATTCAGCTTTTCTATTTGCCCATTTCCTTTGGCATTATAGGGCGTTGTCCTGCTAGTGGCTATGCCCTTAGAATGTAGATATTCTGTAGTTTCTGTGGACATAAATGATGTGCCACGATCAGAGTGGATGTAACTGGGTGTTCCAAAGAGGAAAAATAACTGGTCGAAGCACTTTATTACTGTCTTAGATGTCATATCAGGACAGGGAAAAGCGAATGGAAACCGCGAATATTCGTCAATCATTGTTAACAAATACTTGTTGCGAGTAGCTGATGGCAAAGGACCTTTAAAGTCAACACTTACTCTTCCAAACGGCTGTGTGGCCTTTATGAGCGTACCTGCAAATTCCTTATAGAATTGCGGTTTAATTCTATTGCAGGTTCTGCATTGTTGAATGGTCTGTCTGACCTCTTCAACCGAGAAGGGTAAGTTCTTTGACCTGACATAATGTAGAAGTCTAGTGACACCTGGATGACACAGGTAGTCATGGTACGTCTTCAGGCTACTTTGTTTCGTCATGGTTGCACAGTGCCCTCTAGACAAGGTGTCTGCTGCTGTGTTGGCGTTCCCAGGTCTATACTGTATATCAAACTTGAAGCTTGCTAGTTCCAATTTCCACCTTTGTATCTTATCGTTTTTAATTTTCTTGTCATGAGTGTCTTTAAATATGTATGAAATAGACCGCTGGTCCGTAATAAGGGTAAAATGATTGCCACACAAATAATGCTTCCATTTGCGTATGGCTTCAATTATTGCAGTGGCTTCTTTCTCTATGGCAGATTGATGCCTTTCAGTAGGTGAAAGAGTTCTAGAGAAGAATGCAATAGGTCTTCCCTCCTGATTTAAAGTGGCAGCTACTGCGATGTCAGAAGCGTCAGTTTCCACAATTAGAGGATGGTCATACTTTATGGTGAAAATTGCTGCTTTCTGCAATTCTTCTTTCAAGTCTTCCAACGCTGTTTTTACTTCTGTGGGTACAGGAAAAATTTGATTTTTCATTATAGGATACATTTTGTCGGAGAAATTTGGTATCCAGTGAGCATAATATGCCAAAAGTCCTACAATCCTTTTCTGAGACTTCAGATCTTTTGGAGGTGGCAAATCTCGCAGAGCTTGAAATCTATCAGGGTCCGGCTTCAAATGCCCTTTGGATATTTCATATCCAAGCAGCTTTACCTTCTTAGTAGCAAATACACTTTTACTTTCGTTGAAAGTTATTCCGTATTCCAGAGCTACCTTCTGAAAATGCAACAGATTTTTGTTATGGGAGTCTACATCTGTACCACATATTGTTACATTGTCGACATAGGCAAACGTGTCAGACAACTTTTCTTTTTCTATAATAGTGTCTATGGTTTTCTGGAAGCAAGCTACACCGTTAGTGACCCCAAAGGGTATTCTGCAAAACTGGTAGATTTTACCACAAGCTTCGAAGGCTGTGTATTTCTTTTCGCTCTGTTGGATAGGTATTTGGTGATAAGCACTCTCCAGATCCAATGTGCTAAAGATTTCATACATGGAAATTTTCTCCACCATTTCATCCACTCTAGGCATGGGGTAAGCGTCCAGGTAAGTGAATCTATTTATAGTTTGGCTATAATCAACGACCATTCGCTTTTTGTGCCGCTCATTGGTCGTGACAAGGACTTGAGCTCTCCAAGGTGATTTGGAAGGTTCAATGATACCGTTTCGTATCAATTTCTCAACTTCAGCTTTAATAAATTGTGTGTCTTGGAAGGAGTAACGACGAGATTTAGTAGCAATAGGTCTGCAATCAAGGGATAAATTTGCAAACAATTGTGGTACCTCTACCTTCACAGCATTGAGCGAGCAGACATGAAATGCAGGTCGACCACCGTTGAATGGAATTATCAGTTCTTTGTGTAATGCGAGGAAATCTAACCCAAGCACTACATCAGTGCAAAGTTTATCTAGTAACGAAAGTTTGAATTGATTGTAAACTTCCCCTTTGTATTTTAGCGATGCAAACGTGTGGCCTCTTGTGACGCTTGACAGTTGAGATGACGCCATAGAAATTTTGTGCTTTGAACGTGTCACTGACCAATCGTACTCTCTTGGTATGTTTGAAGAAATGTAGCTTTCCCCGCTACCTGTATCTATTAGGGCTTTTAGGTTCACGCCATTTACAGAGATGTGTACTGTTGATTTAGTTAAACCAGGTACAGACGAAGTAGCAATTAGTGATGTTAGATGTGTAGAGTCCTTAATGCAGCTACAATCTTTACAAGATTGTCTTTTAATCTCGTGGCTAGGAGATGTTTTGACTTTTGTTTTGGTTATAGGAGTGTTGCGAGACCTGCAAACCTTTGAAAAATGTCCATTTTTCCCGCACGAATGACACATGCAGTCTTTGGCAGGGCATTTCGCTCTGAGATGCCGACTACCTCCGCAAAAGAAACATTTAGTATTCACTGCTGCGATTGTTTCTGAGTCCACCATTTCTTCGGTTGAGATTGCCGATGACGAAAGAGATGACTCTACCAATTGAGACCGAGTACTAAACGAACTGGATTCTTTTTGGGCCATAGAAAAAGAAAAGTTGTCTGACACGTTTGCCTATGTCGAGAGTCTTGGCAATATCTAAAGCCATTTTCAAGTCAAGGGATCTTTTCTCAAGTAGCCTCTGTCTAATTACACTCGAACGCATGCCGCTAACAAAGGCATCGCGAATGGCGTCCTCTTCATTTTTGTCAGCACTGACAGCTCAGAACTGACAATCTCTGGCCATCACTCTCAGCTTGTGTACAAATTGATCAAGACTTTGATCGACTTCTTGTTTGCAAGTTGCAAGCAAATGTCTGGCCAATGTTTCATTAGGGGCCTTCACAAATAAATTCTCAAGAATAGATTTTGCTTCTGAGTATTTAGAACAGGTAGAAATATACTGATATAAGGATGGAGACACAAAGTTGCATAGCAGGTCAAACTGTTCGCTTTCACTAGCCCCTACCTTCGTTGCGAATCTGTCAAAACAAGAAATCCAATGTTTCCATGTAACTGAAGCATTAGTTGAACTAGGATCAGCATCCAGTCTATTGGGACGCAAAAACTTGTCCATTTAAGAATGGTTTTATTGAAATAAATTGTAATATACTAAGTCAATTCATAACCTTAGAAACAAGGCTTTAATTTCAATAAAACACGACTGATACACACAATAACACAGTACAGACTGGTCACGATTCACAGACTACGATAATGCGAACACGATTACAAATACTAGCACGATTACAAGCACGGGTAACACACAAGTTCATTTAACGATCACTCCAGTTAGTTACATTATTTGAAAGTTAAAAGCAACAAGTTCATCTCCATCGTAAATATACATTCAAAACTCCAAGGTCAATCTAAAGATCTCGCCTAGTGTGAGTTACAAACATTCCTTTGTCTTGTCGCCAAACTGGATTCTTTTAGGGGGGGGGGGGGGTAGCAGGGGTACTCAGTGTTAGAAATATTATAAAAGGGGAACAATAATGTCAAAAGTCTGGGAACCACTCTTCTATGGAACCGTGGTCTGTAGGGGTAATTTCGAAAGGAGCTGTAACACATAATATTATATGAACAATTTGGAAAGGTCTATAATAGCCCCATGTGTCATGCAAGAAAGATTGAGATGGATATGCGTCACTTCGCTAGAGAGAAGATTTAGTATTTCATTGAAGCAATGGGCATTGTAGCCTGTAATGAAGATTTAGCATAAACTTTGGCACAATGCTATATTAAAGATGATTTAAAACTATCTCAGCCTCTTAAGTCACACAAGAAGTTGCACAGGGAAAAGATTGTCTCTCGAGACGTAAAATGCCACAGAGAGAGAGAGAGAGAGAGAGAGAGAGAGAAAGAGAGAGAGAAAGAGATAGAGAGAGAGAGAAAGAGAAAGAGAGGGAGAAAGAGAGAGAGAAAAAGAGAGAGAGAGAACTATCTCTAATATACAAGGACGATTTTATGGGATCTGATCATGTGTGACGTGGCTTTCCGACCCAATAGTTTTATACGCAAGCTTTCTTAACACTATCCGATGTATTCAAATATAAACACAAATATAATGTCCAAAGGATCCGGGAAATGGAAAGCCAAAAATAGAGGCTTAGCATGGCGGCAAATCTTCGTCTAAAATTTTTTCCAATTGTTTCCTCCTAGTCTGATGGCTTTGATTGATTAGGGAGTGACGGCATGAATTTAGTTTTAAAAAGACGTCTTGAAAAGTTACAAAATAATTACCTGTCTATTAGTTTCTAACCCGATGACGTATTCTTGGATTGTATGACCTAAAGATTGATATGCGGATTAAACAATTGAGACTAGAAGCTTCTAGGGCTTTGATTCGCAATAGAATAATGTGTTCCTGGTTTCCTGGTAGAATACGTCACTCTTGACCTTCGTTGACCCTAATGCAGTGTGAGACCAGGTAACCTAGTTATAAAAAGTTTTGATTTTTTTGATTGTTTATTTTTGGTCATTAAAATTAAATCGAGTCTTTTCTAACATGAAAAAATATCGAAGATGATAATAGGAGACAAAATAATACTGAAAATAATATCTTATCTTATCTTATAAAATACAGACGTTACTTCACAACAGAAGATGATTTCGTCCTACTCGTGTTCATAGGTTAATCTAGTGATGCATGTTAACTAATGACTTAAATTCTGCCAAGTCATTGGTTTTCCTGGCTAGCTCAGGCAATCCATTCCATGCTTTAATAGCGCTAGGGAAGAAGGAGCATTTGTACAAATTTGTCCTATCATTTGGAACGAGGAATGGGCCTTTATCTTTGTGTCTTTTTGAGTATTTTATTAGACAGAAGCTGAATCTATAACTCTAATGGACTGTCCACTGTCTAGACAATTGTTGTTTTTTTCATTCCTGATTTACATATAACGAACTGTGTCGTTGTCTACCTCCAAATCACGTCACCAAGTCCATCTTGTTTGACCAGTCACATTGTAGACAAAAGGCAATCTCAAGCAAAATGTAAAAAATCCTTTAAAAAAATAAAACTAAGCTTATCTTAACGTAGGGACTCCACACTTACAAGTATATCTCTCAATAATGTAGAAGTTATTTCCCTAACTCGACATTAAAGAAAATCATTAATGACCAATAGTTAAATGACTGATTGGTTCATTTTTTTTTTAATTTATTCCGGTTCTGTTAAATTTTCAACTTGATCTGAGAATGGGTGTAGAAGAATTAATGTGTACATTTGTCTCAGGGGACCAAACCCTACTTATAGATCTGTAAATAATGACTGCGGTGTAGATCTCAGAAGTGTCCGAGCTCTTTTATTATTATGGCATCTGCGAGGCACTTTGGTAAGTGGCTTGATCTCTTACAAGTTTCATATTTTCAAGGATATTTTTTGGTCTTGATGTAAGATAATAAAAAATAACGAAAACAAATATTCGGAAATGAAAGTCGCTATTAATTAAACCTTTTTTTTTTCTTTAAACGTAAAAGGAATAATTCCGTTTCCCACTCGTGTTTGGCAGATTGTTTCAATCAAAACACACCGAGATTGTGGTGATGCTAACTTTGTTAAATATAGAATCGGGAAGATCCGAACGTATAACAATAGAACGTGTAATATTTATTTACCAACGTAACATAAGGAGTCTAATAAATGAGCCCTGTCCAAGAAACAGAGTGCCTCCTATAGCACAGAGATTTAATACACATTATTCACGAGGGGGGCACATTTTTAGGTAACCAGGGCGGAGAGAGAAAGACAACTGTATCCTAGAGCAGAAATGTGTGTGACCAGGTAAATAGCAGGAGTATCACTGACCAGGCGTAAATGAGGACACAATAATACAACACTCTTTTTTTTTTATTTGAAGGTATTTATAAGTGACACCATGACTACTTAAAAAACAAACGTAAAATAAAAGAATAGGGGGAGACGGGGGAATGTAGTTTATATTGTCAGGGCAGTGGAGGAGGAAATGAGGGACACACTTCATTGGAAATGAGGAAACAACGAGAAGCGGACAAGGTGAAAGACTATAGGTGATCAGGTTGGGGGGGGGGAGGATTGTGTCTGTCAGTCAATTTTTCATCTTTTACCCTTTTTTTATTTTCATAGAGAACAAACTTTCCTTAAAGCTTGACAATAGTTTATAGTGCTTGGTGTGTTTGAATTCCATTAGTGTTGCGGGTATTTCCGAGGATATATTTATCTATCTACCAAACAGACATATATAAAAGAGAGACCCAATGGAAATGTCTGTTTTCAAAAGTGTGAGTCTCGATTGTTCAGTGCTACTAGGCTCCAACATAAACTTTTGACAATAGTGATATAGTTTAAAAATCATTGACTAGTGAACCAATAGATCGAAGTTATCTGATTGGCTGTTTGTTGATTTTCTCAATGGGGAACTCTAAACGTAACATTGACCACAATAGAGAAAAAAAGAAAAAGCGACACTGTGATACAAAGTGAGTATAAAACTACAATATCAAAACAAGATATCTTTACAAAAATATCAAAGCAAGATATCTTTACAAAAAATATCAAAGCAAACAAAATACAAAAGTAAGATATCAAAGTTAAATATCAAAATCAAGATATCTTTACAAAAATATCAAAGCATAGTTTGAGATCAGCGCGGTGGCTTGGCAGGCTTTGCTAGGATGTAGCACGCCGGCTCCTGATTTTTCCTCAGGTTGATTCTCGAAACCTTTCCCTTATTTGGGTATAGCTGTAAGACAGCAGAGGTTTGAATCCAGATTAACTTCTAGGTGGTTAGCCAACCAAGGCTAACAAGTCCATCTATCTATCTATCTATCTATCTATCTATCTATCTATCTATCTATCTATCTATCTATCTATCTATCTATCTATCTATCTATCTATCTATCTATCTATCTATCTATCTATCTATCTATCTATCTATCTATCTATCTATCTATCTATCTATCTTTCTTTCTTTCTTACTTTCTTACTTTCTTTCTTTCTATGTGTGTGTGAGTTATAATCAACAGAGACCCCACAGTCTGAATTATATAAGTGTTTCTGTGTCTATGCCTCTCGTTTCTTGTTAAAGGATATAGCTCAATTTAAAACTTCTTTTCTTGCTATGAGATATTATTGCTGTATTTAAAAATCTAAAATTCTAAACAAACGCTTTAAATCTAATTAGAGCTACGTTTTCAACCTATAGTTTTCATGGCTTAAAACATCTAGGAACGCGGTGGTGGATTGGTAACGCTCTTTTCTTGCGAGGCTGAGGGTCCCGGGTTCGAATCGTGATGAAGATTGTTTTTAAATTGAAACAATATGATATGCTCCTCTTTCTGACCTCTATTCTACCTGTCTACTTTGTATAGTTACAAAAATTTAAGGTAGTGACCAGTTGACCTAAGGCGCCATTGATGACTTCCTTCTTAAAACATTTTGTGCTTCTAATAAGAATCTGAAAATTACCGCTAGATATAGATAAGTAGATAGATAGAGATAAATAGATAGATATAGATAAGTAGATAGATATAGATAAGTAGATAGATAGAGATAAGTAGATAGATATAGATAAGAAGATAGATATAGATAAGTAGATAGATATAGATAAGTAGATAGATAGAGATAAGTAGATAGATAGAGATAAGTAGATAGATATAGATAAGTAGATAGATAGAGATAAGTAGATAGATAGAGATAAGTAGATAGATAGAGATAAGTAGATAGATATAGATAAGTAGATAGATAGAGATAAATAGATAGATAGGACAAACTAAAATATAACAGTCTTACAATTGTACATAGCTTATCTTCCCGCTGCCCTGTTACCGTTCAAAACGTCTTCACTACACAATAGACAGCCCTAGGAGCTGACAAAATGACAGATTGACCGACTGTCTGTTGACATCTACACTGCACATTCCGAATACACAGTAAATAACTTCGACCTTTAATGTTTTCTTTCGTTCTTTGTAGTCCTCGTTAAGCCTCGGCTCCTCACTAAACAAGATCTAGTTCTTACCAAACGAGGAGTGAGAAAAATACTAAGATACAAATAAATCAAAATATATTCGTAGATAAACAATTACTAAAAAATCAAGCAAATATAAGGCTTTATTAAAAGATTTATTTTTTTTACAAATCAAACAAGAACATAAAACAAAAATGCTATTTAATTTTAGTTAGGCCAATATTAGAAGATACATCCTTTGTTAGGGATCCCTCGGCTTAAGAAAACTTAAAGAAACTTGAAGAAATACAAAATAAAGAGCAGTGAGATTTATAAAAATATTTCAATTTGATTAGAGTAACACCTTTTAGTAAAATCACTAAACTTAAAGACACTTCAGGACAGAATAAGAAAAAGAAAAATAGCTATGACATATACAACACTAAACTATGACTCACAAATAGAAATGCGAAATCTAATGAAATACTCTGAAAGATACAAATATTGAGTCACATTTATTATTCTGAACGCTAGAACTAATTGGTATAAGTTTTTCTTCCCTAGTGCCATTAGAGAATGAAACGGCTTGACATGTGTAGGACGTAATATTTTTTTTTAAGTAACGTCTTTAACGTGTAAGATACGATAAGATACAAACCCTCGGAACACTTGTAGAAAAAAAAACAACAACCTGTGGGATGGTAAAAGTACAATTAAATGTTTTACCTCCCCTGGAAATTTAATGTTTTCTAAAATGGTGTTTATATATGTGAATACCTAATGTAGAAATATTAATATCTTAAAAGGCCTACTCTCGTTGTTAATCAATAAGTTACATCGGATTTTCAAAACAATTTTGTCTGATTTGGATCTAATATGATATTGTCTCATCATCAGGAATAGAAACGTTTAAAATTCTCAATGATAAATTAGCATTTTATTGAAACTTCATTTTTTGGTATTTATGTAGGTTTTTATTGCAGACTATACTGAAGTAGCTTTCGTGTACTGAACAGTGAGCTAAGGATCCTTGGTCTGAAGTGATGTAGTGATATATGTATATAAAAGGCTTGTCTTTGAGTCCTAAAATTAATAAGGAATTCAGTACCCCCAGCTGTGACATACATGTTTTGTCACACCCAGCGCAGGCATAATCATTGTCCGCCGGTTTGTTAATTTAGATTTTCTTTTCGACGTTTACGTCTGTCCTCGGCAGCGGATATTCTTTAGGTACCGAAAATGTATCCCGCGGCCTTTGTGATTGACCTCCAGCTGCCTCGTTCTGAAGCCGCATGCTCTGTTTTATGTCAGTTAAAGCAAGTTGGTGCCTTTTTTTTTTTAAACTCCCATTGCTATCTTTAATACTATTAGAAAATGACTGTTGTTTCTTGAAGTATAAACACATTTTATACCATTAAAACAGCCTGACCTTTGCTAACAGCAAGATATAGCAGGATATAGAAACATAACAAAGTAAAGATTCCCTTTCAGATCTTGCGGTCTATAGGGCAGATGATGTAAAGGTCATCTGTTTCTGTGGCCATCAATTAACGAGGTTGTCATGTGGCCAGCACAAGGACCAACCGCCTTTACTTTCCCCAACTTATGTTAGGTATCCATCAGAGCTGGGTGGAGGCGCCCAAAAATCTCGAAATAAAAAAATCCCTTTGTTCGGAAGCCAAGCGCTTTACCGCTCAGCCACCACTATCCTTGTTAAGGGAGGTAATTGTTAGTAATTGATAGTAACATGGACAACTTACATTGTCAACACAGCCAGTCTAGAGTTTCTTGCATACTTCTGTGATACATATCTTATCCTATATAGAGACATGCAACCAGATGCTCTCTTCTATGTCAGCTAAGGTAAATTGGCGCCTAAGCTGGTATTTAAAGCGTTTCCGTGGGGTACCTCTGTTACGTGGAGCACCTTTCAGCTCACCAAAAAGACTGCCTTTGGCATACGTTCGTACCCCATACGGCATACGTGCTCTGCCCACCGTAACTGTCGGACCATTAGAAGTCCCTCTATACTGTCCATACTGGCGTTCGCAAGGATATCGCTGTTTATCGTGCGGTCTTGCCACTGCATGCGGCCTCAAACGAGACGACTGGAGCTCACTCACAAAGGTCACTCGGGACACACATTTGAGATCAAAAGAAAATCCGCTGCCGAGGACAGGCGTAGACGTCGAAAAGTTAATCTTAATCGACCATCGGCGGACAATGATTATGCTTGCCCTGGATGTGGCAAAATATGTAGGTCGCAGGTGTGACTGCTTAGCCACGGGAAATACTGATTTCCTTTTAATCTTCGGTCTCGAAGACAAGCCTTATTATAGAGACATAGAGTTTGAATAGTATTCGTAGTAAAGAGTTACATTGCATGTGGCAAGAAAAACCCAGTTGAGACCTACATACCTTGCATTATTCAACGCGGAAAAGTACAGTGACATTATTTTATAATTAGATTTTCAAATGTAGTATTTAAAAAGCAGATGCTATATTTAGAACAACTATTCTGAAAATATTTCAGTTTCATCTTAGTGACTAAACTATTATGTTGGTACTTCAGTGTCGGGACATTCTGTCAGCGATTATGTTTACATGTAGCTAATAATCTTCTTAAGAGTAGATAGAGCTTGATTAAGGAGCTGTGACAAACACGTTAATTAGTTTACTTCCACTAGGAGACACTCTTTTCACAATACAAAATAAGGATGAGTTTCTAACGCTTCTGGGTTGTTTACCTTTGAGATTCTAGTTTAAAACATGTGCAAATGGTCCGAGATTGAAGAAAACTTTTGGACAGGGCAACTAATTACAACAAGTTAGCAGCAATTTAGCATGGATAAATACCAACAAATTATTTGATGTGTCAACTTTGCATATGGTTAATAACACTTATAAGCTTTGTTATAGGGAATGGTGGCCGAGCGGTAAAGCGATTGGCTTTCGGGACCTAGGGGTGTCGAGCTCAAATCCAGTTAATGACTGTGTGACTTGTTTATTTTGGATTTCATGAAGCCTCTGAGTACCTAAACGTTAGGGGGGAAAATGTGGATGGTCATTGTGCTGGCCTCATAACAATCTCGTAAACAGTCGGACATAGAAACAAATTCGGTTACAGAAGGACCAAATGCGATGTTATAATTAAAATGAAAGATTCATTTTTATAAATAAATAACGTTTTTTATTCTGTGTGAGTAACGATGCTTTTGTTTTGTTTTTGTACCGGCCACACAACGTTGTTGGTAACCGTAGGTCAGCAGTATCATGCGAACAATAATTGATTTAACAATGACTTCTAGGGTCTTCAATGTTACCTTTTTTTTGTTTTTCTGTTAAATACATGTGAAAACATTACAAGATATCATTATGAAACGGATTATCATGTGTACAATTTTCATTATTTGTACATTTTCATTACATGTACGCTTGTAATTATCTTCTCTTTTGACCAAACTTCTGTAATAGAATAGATAAGCTAAGATATACATACTCATTATATGCACAAATACATTATATTAAAATGGTATTGTTCGTAATTTTTACATTTCCACAATTAGTACACATTAACTATCAGTACCTTTTCTTAAATCTTCTATTATTCTAAGACCTTCTATTACTTCAACAATGCGGACATGTGTTTTTTTCTCAAAATAGAATTAATCGACCTTCACCTTAGTGTAGAGCCTGACTCATTTCTTTATTAATTTCCCGAAAGAATCCAGTCCACTAATCCAGACCTCTTTTCTTTTTTTTTTTTTTTTTTGTATATCGTTAACATTTAAGGAAACCATCAGTTTGACTTAGGACGCCATGTAGTACTGTGTACAAACAGGTTCACGACTACTCCAAGGGTTTCCCGAGTTAACGTACTGACCTGACCCACTGAGAGAGGTCCACCTGACAGACCTGGACGTGTGGCCTGGAACGTGCTGTTTGAAATGTAATAGGAGGAAAAAAAATTCCATCGCTAAAATGAAAACAAAAATATGTTTATAATAAAAAACTAATGAAATGTAGGTCTAACATAATTGTACAGTATTGGAAACTTTTCGCGAGAAACAAATCAAAGTCAATGACAGAGACATAGAACTTCAATGTTGTCAGTTAGATTTGTTTTTAAATTTGAGCTACTAAAAGCTTGGAAAATTAAATTCCACAGAGCTAAAATATGCACACAAATTACTATTTCAGGGTATAACTTATTAACACTTTCTGTACACTATGTGTTATCCATTACATTATGTTACAAATGTGAACATGTCGTTTGTGTAGTTTGAAGAACAAAAGATTGATCGTTGTGTTTGCCACACGATACCATGGTAATTATGAACTTAAAACAACAATATATCAGGGTGAAATCTGTAGATCGGGCTTGATTGACGAGTGATATATAATAATACTTTTTTTTACGGGGCTTAAGGTTCGAAACCTCATGAGAGTCTGAGGTCTGTTGTTTGAGATGGTGATTAGTTGTTTAGTCCCATGACACTCTCTTTCTAGTCACAATAACATAAGCGCTCGTCTTCCTCAGGAAAGTGCTGTCTCAAAAGGAAGGTTTTGAACCGTAATGAGTGGCTATATTCCTTATCCTTTATACAACCACTTTCCATAGAACAATTTGACTTTGAGAAATCGAAAAAAAAATTCCTTGTAACCTCAATGACACAAAAAAAAAAAGAAAAAAAGATTGGCTTCGCCTCTGATCATGACGAATAAAAGAAACAATTCTCTTTTTTTAAATGAAACATAAGCTTATATGACCTCATCGTATGTCTTTGCTTGTAGCATTCTCTTCTGACCTGAACCCAGTACAGACATAGGCTAGAACATATCACATGACTTTCACACTCGATGGCCTGCTGCGCTTAATCTTTTCCAGCGAGCTCATTGGTCTAAAATACATGACGATTTTTTTTAGAACCTTTTTTCAAAATAGTTTTACTCCGCGCGTACTCTAGTGTGTTTATGTTTTCGAGTATAAGTATTTACAGCAAATAGGGGCGTCATACTGTTTATATTACTAAAGTAATAAATATCATGCATATAGAACGATCTTAGTTATGCAATTTGGACGACCAAATTAAAATCAATAAAATTACATTTATTCGTTTCATCACTATATTTTAATTCGTACACTACACACCATATCAAAATAATCTTAGCTGAATATAGGGTTTAAATTTCTAGAGACATTGAACTGTACAAATCTGTCTAAAGAATGCATTTCTTAAAAATGTTGGTGAAGAGGGTATTTGACTTCTGCTGTGTTCACCGGAGTATGACTCTAAGAGTTGCTTCCCTTTTTCTCAGATGCCAGAAGAGGATGTCCATCCTGCTACATACCCACGTGGTGCTGATCATCGTCAGCGCTCTGGCCGCGCTGGATGCCATCTGCGTTATTGGTCAGCTGATTTGTGATATTCTTATCATGAGAGGTATGTGCTATGTAGATAAATTACAGAGAATCATTTTGAGTTGTCAAGCGGGGCTAGGGTTTAGCTCTTTCAGGGGTATTAATAGATTTCAATATATTCATTTAGAATGTGGGATTTTAGGCTCTTAAAGTGCTCGAAGAATGAAAGAACTAATTTTTGGAGATGCATGTAACGATGGGATTGTGTAGATCAGTGATGCTCAAACTTATTCGGACTGCGGGACATTTTAAATTCCGACAATCGTGTCGCGGGATACACACACAAAAAAAAGAAATTAATAAACTATTTTTAAAATATATTTTTGTTAAATTTCTTTTTAGAGGGGATTTTCTACGACAAATTTTCGGAGGGCCGGATAGAACCAAGTCGCGGGCCAGCTGTTGCCCGCGGGCGTATTTTTGGGCAACACTGAGGTAGATCATACGATGTGATTGCATAGAGTATGATTGAAATTGTTATGTTACAATTATGTTTATCATCCCTTCATAACACACTGTTTGATCTCTGAAACAGCATCGTAATGCCAGAGATACTTGTTTTAAGTATGAACTCACACAGAAATACTTTTAAAAAATAATTACAAAGTATTTATACTTGAAATCAGAATCAATATAAGGATAAATAGACAATATTATTGATATCACTGAGGTCTCGAAACAGTTAATGCATCTCCTTATAAAGCCTCTCTCTCTCTCTCTCTTTGCTGAAGCCATCTCAGGCATTTTTTTTTGAGACATATGGAAAATTCTTATGTTGTCTAACTGCTACCTACTGTAAACATCTTATTGTTGCGCAATTACTCTATCTTCTCGAAATAAACTAGTGACTAGCAAAGCTAGTATAGTTTTAAACATACGACCTTTACGCATACATTACAAGACATTACACCTAGGACCTGTTGACGTAACGTTACTTAACACAAAGGTTTATTTTAGTAATATGAATATGTTGCACTTTGTTTAGTTCTTCGTAATTCAGGTCAATGTTTTTAAAAACAATTTTAATAACAGTGTTAATAAAAATAAAATAAAAATACATACGTTCGCGCCCTCGTTTCTTTAACAAGCTTTATCGAAGGGGGTTTGGGGGGGGGTGGATTTATACGAGACCAAGAGTCATAGAAGGCCTGAACACTGTCCTGCAACGTGGCAACCGGTGAGCTGTTAGACCACGTCACAGGTCTGTACGACGTGGCAACTAGCTATTGGTCTAAAATGCCCACAGGTCGTGACGTCGCAGCTCAGTGTTAAGTCCTACTTTTAAATTTTGGTCCTGATTCATGGCGCTAAGTGTCTTTCTGCTTCTGAAATTCTTTGGTCTCTCCTATTAAGAAGAACGCAGGTCAAGTAAAGGTGTATGAAGAAAGGGGAGGGACTAAATACTAAATTTGAGAGTTATGTGTACGTCAGTAAAACGATGATACGTCACTTGGAAGAAATGTGACCGTTTTGAAATATAACAGACGTTTAGAC
Source organism: Biomphalaria glabrata (assembly GCF_947242115.1). Taxonomy (NCBI): domain Eukaryota; kingdom Metazoa; phylum Mollusca; class Gastropoda; family Planorbidae; genus Biomphalaria; species Biomphalaria glabrata. The sequence continues at coordinate 33,661,066 of NC_074720.1, forward strand.
GTTAAGATATCATATAAGAGTCTGTAATTACATTGGCGAAGACGTCATCTAATATCTTCATTAAAAGAGTTTTATGAACCGATCATATTTCAGAAAGCTATCATGAAAACACTTTGAAACGACCCACTTAGAAGATAAAATGATAAAATAAACTGTAACAATTAGTATCTGTTGAACACTTGTAATATGTTTTGTACTCGATTATTACTTAAATGTGAATTGATTACTACACTGCAATTAGCATAACAGGGAAATGTAGCGGGCGGTGTTCGAACTCGTAATATTCGTGGTGATAGCTTGATGTTCACACTATCAAAACCATCAAATCGACCATGTCATACTTTTGAGAATGTGTGTGTGTGGTGTGTGTGAGTATAAGTCTACGCCTTGTTCACGTTTTGGAAAGAGAAATGATATACCAAATATTAATATATAACAACAAGAAAAAGGTTAAACCTTAAACCACGTGACTGTGTCTTTCTTTAGAAAAACTTTACCACTACGAGCAAGTGGAAGAGAAGTTGACAGAAGAGCTGTTTGATTACATCCCTTGCCTGAACAAAACTCTCCACGTTAAGTGGAACCTGGACGCGATCTACGCAGTTCTGACTGGAACCGACTCTCATTTTAGCAGCACGCCACTGCCTAAACATTGCAAGTAGGTCCTCCGATACTTTGAGCTGAAGTTAAGTTATTATAAAACTATTAAAAATATTGTAAATTGTACTTAACTCTTTCTCTCCGTAATTATTTACCACATTCTGGTGGAATCAACGCTGGTATCGTCAGTTAGGAGAGAAAGAGTTAACATAATTTTGTCCATTATACAAATAATCGATTAGGAAATTACTAGCTGTAAAGTTGTAAACTACAATCGAGTGATCATGAATGTGGATAGTCAGATGGTATATATTAAAACAGACGAAAACAAAGCACAACAGAAGAACAACGCTTAGAAATTAGCTTTTCAATTACTGTAATTTTTTTTTTTACAAAGCGTGCTGGATTAAGGATATATTACTGGGTTATAGGACTACATTTGGTAGGTAATAGTTTTCAATGATAGTTTTGATGTTGACTTACTCTGATTACATTGTATATTTGTTGTGCAGTTACTCGACAACAGATACACTCGACTCTAGCGGATCACTCTTGTTGGACATGGTCACTGGACACAGGGCCAAGCGGGCCATAGAGCCTAAAGTACCAGGTCATGAAGTGGATCATGGAATTCGGTACACTTTGACCCACATTTTTCATTTGGGCAGCTTGGTTATTTTGTCTGCACTTCTGTTAGAGGTAAGTTTAACTCTCTCTCTCTCTCCCCCCTCCCCGTCTCTCTTTCATTCTTTCACTCTCTATCTTTCACTCTTTTTCTCTCGCTCTCTTCGTCTCTGTGCAATTTTAAAATGTTTTATACCTCTTCCTAGCCAATAGCATCTATCTGTCTATCTATCTATCTATCTATCTATCTATCTATCTATCTATCTATCTATCTATCTATCTATCTATCTATCTATCTATCTATCTATCTATCTATCTATCTATCTATCTAACTATTTTAGATACTTTCTAGATACTTGTATTCCTGTATAAACTTTGTTGCATACGTTTTATCTTTCTTTGTCTAGACGTTTCTAAAAGTGTTCGCCATGGGCATGAAGCTTAAACATCATAAACTTGAGGTAGGTGACCAATTTTTATACCAATATATTTGAAGTAAAGAAAGATTATAACATTTATTAACAACATGTAGAAAATATTACACTATTTTAAAAAATAACAACATAATTATTTCTTTATTCATTTGAATGTTAAGAAAAAAATAATTAAGTAAAAAGAACGTGGAATACAATAAATACGCAGGAAGTTGATTTTTTTGTTTTATTCTTCAGGTGTTTGATGCAATAGTTGTGATCATCTCTTGGTGTTTGGACGTAGCGCTTTGGGAAGGCATTTGGGCACATCCGGGTACTGAAGCAGCAATGCTACTGATCTACTTGTTGCCGTGGAGAGTTATCAGGATAGTCAACAGTGAGCATTTCTTTACATTTCATGTCGAAATAAAGCAATCTTTACTTCTTGATTTTTTAAACAGGTTATTAATCAAAGATGCAATGTTGACAACACATTTCGCATAAACTAATTAAAAGAAATAAAACCCTGTCTAGAATTTCGACTTCGAATTTAGAGTAGTTAATATAAACTTTGCCTCCTGGGAAGACTGCAGTAAATCACAGAAAATCTTGATATAAAGTGCAGGCGCGAGACTCAATGAACACTCCCACAAAGCAACGGTAGAACAAGAACAGACAAACATAACAATAAACAATTATTTATACAAGGAACAGCTACAGTTTCATGTTGTCCAGGTTTCTACCAGACTATCCGGGTTAAAAAAGTATCAGGACTGAGCCACTTGCGAATGCAAGAAATGCCATCCCAGAATCTCTGCCTCCCATCTTTTCTATTAACTGGTAATAATCTAATACGATTGACGAACAGCTTATAAATGCAATAGGAGGCGCTGCGGCTGAGCGGTAAAGCACTTGGCTTCCGAACCGGGGGTCCTGGGTTCGAATTTAGGTGAATACTGGGATTTTTATTTCGGGATCCTTGGGCGCCTCTGAGTCCACACAGCTCTAATGGGTACCTGACAGTAGTTGGGGAAAAGGAAAAGCGGTTGATCGTTGTGCTGGCCACATGACATCCTCATTAACCGTGGGCCCCAGAAACAGATGACCTGCATCATCCACCCATCATCTGCCCCATAGATCGCAAGGTCTGAAAGGGGAACAAAGGCAATACTGGCCAATAGTAACCTTGACATCTTCTTCTTCTGTGAAACATACAATTTCATATTCTCTATGTCTGAATTCTAAGCCTTGTTTTCGTTTGACAAAGCGGTGTGATTCTTTTGCACGCTTTGCATTTCAATAACAAATTTAAACGTACTGTCTGCGTTTCAGGTTTCGTGCTTGTGATCCAAGAGAAAGATCACGTGCAACTCAAGATTGTAAAACAAAGATTGAGGCAGTCATTGAAGAAGAACAAAGAGTCGATAGACAAAACATCAATGTACAAGGTGAAGGTCGATCTATTGAATTTATTTACAATAACTATAGCATGTACTATCATTGGTAGTTTCATATACTCAATAGCAAAGTGTTTATTTATAACTGAGTAATATATCTACTGTATTCATTTATTTTATGAGTTTTGTATCTCTGATGGAATTTCCAGAGATTTGAGTTTATAATGAGTGCTAAATATGAAACTTAGTCGCATTTTATAAAAAAAAAAAAATTCTTTTTTTTTTAACGTGATTTTTGCGCCATGGTCTCAAGAGATGTGTAAACAGGGAGTTTACTTACACATTGACATCGCGAACATCAAAGTTTTTAAACAGAAAATTAGAGAATGAAAGGGAGATAAATAGAAATAAAAAGTTGTAGGTTTTTATTCGAGATGTTATCAATTTAAAACATATAAAAAGGGGAGACAAGTTTATATCGTGGTCCTTAAAATCGATAAGATTCAAGCTTTATATTAAATATTTTTCTGAACCTATTATTTTAATTGAGTTATATTGTATCTTCGGACTCGAAGACAAGCCTTATTGTATGTTCTCAATCTTTTCGTGATTTCTACTTGGATGACTAAAGTATTTTATTTCGTTAAGAAGTTTTCTTTTATTTCTAAGCCTAATTTTTATATTTCTGGCATACTTTGGATATTGGGTCATCCGGTATGGGAGGAACATTAATCACTAACCATGTCATTGTTACATTTATATACGTAAAATCCTTAGCCAAAACTTATGTATAAAAATTGACTAAATGTTTAATTTGATGGATTGATACCTATGCCAACTATTTTTAAAGATATATATCTACTGTTGATAAAATACGCTATGTTTAATGGTATACAATACAAGTCATTCTCTAAAACCAATTCGAACTTTTTAAAACATTCACAAACAATTTTGTTACTCTTGCAGCACGAATTGAAAGCTCTTGCAGGACTTTGTCGCAAACTTGGCGCCTCGGACTCAGAAATAAACGCTTGTTCCCCTATGGGTATGTGTGATGTTTTCATAATAATGAACTAATAAAACAAAATCATGGCCATTGCAGTGCTAAAGAATAACAAAGCACCAGGACTAGACATGATATCAGCAGAAATGCTAAAATATGGGGGACAGTGCATTGTTAACAGAATGACTGATCTTTTAAATCTCTGTTGGCGAACTTCAAAAGTCCCAGAGGACTGGCAAAAGGGAGTGATTGTAAAGCTTCCAAAAAAGGGCAACTTGGCAGACTGTAACAACTGGAGGGGCATTACTCTCCTCTCTGTCCCAGGCAAAGTTTTCAGCACTGTTTTGTTGAGACGGCTTCAACAGTCTGTAGATGAAAGGCTCAGAGAAGAACAAGCAGGTTTCCGAAGAGGCAGATCATGTACAGAGCAGATTTTCGTTTTACGAAATATCATAGAACAAAGTCTTGAGTACCAACAACGGCTAACGATCAGTTTCGTGGACTTCAAAAAAGCGTTTGATAGTGTCCACCGAGAATCACTATGGAAAATAGTTAGAGAATACGGTATACCAGAAAAATTCGTCCAGATCCTACGACACCTTTACAGTCAGTCTAGTTGCTGCATTAAAACAGAAGAGGGAACAACAGAGTTTTTTACAATCGAGACAGGTGTTAGACAGGGGTGCATCTTATCTCCCTTCCTTTTCCTCCTAGCCATCGACTACATAATGAGGAGAGCAATGAACCAGACTGCCTTTGGTATTCCATGGCATGAACAACTCCAATTGACGGACTTGGACTTTGCTGATGATGTTGCACTACTCGGGGCTACAAATAAATGCATTCAAGAAATGACGGAGAGCCTAGACAGAGAGGCACCCAAAATTGGCCTCCGCATAAACTTGGATAAGACTAAAATTATGCGAGTGGGATATAAGGCAAAGGGTGTCCCCGTCAGACTTGGCGAGTCAAAGCTTGAAGAGCTGGACAAGTTCACGTACCTTGGCAGCATCATAACAAATGATGGAGATGCTTACCATGATGTAGCGTGCCGAATAGGAAAGGCAGGGAGCATTTTCCAAAGGCTGCAGCCTATTTGGACTAGCCAAGCCATTGGACTCGAGACAAAAATACACCTTCTCAACACAATCGTCATTCCAACTGCTACATATGCATGTGAGACATGGAAGTCATCTGTCAAAATTGAGAAAAGACTAAATGTGGCTCAACAGAGATGGCTGAGACGGATTTTGGGAGTCAGTTACACAGACCGGATCTCAAACAAGGAAATCCTTTGCCGAACTGGGAGTCGAACACTTAGTGAGGTTGTGACTGAGCGTCGCATGAGGTTTGCGGGACATGTTCTACGTCAAAATGAATTACGCACACCAAGAGTTGCGATAACATGGAAGCCAAAACGAGGAAAGCGCAAACAGGGACGTCCTCGTATTACCTGGCGACACACCTTCATGGAGGACCTCAGAACAGTGGACACCAGATGGGAAGAGGCTTCAGACATTGCCAGTGACAGATCATTATGGAGACAGCTTGCCGCCCAATGCGCCGAACGGCGCGGGAGGACCTAAGTAAGTAAGTAAGTAAAACAAAATCTGCATAAAGTCTGCTAACAGAGAACACTTGGTTTTATAACTGTAGAAGTAGAGAAGAAAGAAAAATATTGACATGTATTATCACCTTGTCATGGCAGATTGTTCACGTTGTGTAGCCTCAGGCTATGTTATGTATGGAGTTACCTTCTAGATTAGCTATCATCAAGTCTTCGCGAGTACATCTTTTGAGAGCCACCGAAAAACATTTACCGAAAGATCTATTATAAATCAATATTTTAAAGATTAAATGCCAACCTGTTACTGAAATTCCACTACCATCCTCTAAATGATAACAAACAGAATGTCACATTATTCGCTAGTAAAGAGTAAATTTAATATACAAAACAAATTGTTATTTCTTTAACAAACTTGATGAAACTTAGCTTAAACATGCCATATATCGTTGTGGATACAGTAGTATATTCTAGAACCATCCACAATACTATATGGGCTGCCTTGTCGTGTGTTACGCGCTCGACACTGTCAATGGTCCTGGGTTCGAACCTTGCCCGCCAACGTCCTGTGGGAGGCTTGAGCTGGGATGTAATAATCTTCAATTTTAAAGGAACATCCGAAACATGTCAAACAAACAAGCGAAGGACGTTCTCGATCATTGATGCATCTGGAAGGATAATATTTGTGTTTTTATTTGTTTTGGTTTTCTGAGAAAACTTACATCATCTCTCCCTGCCGTCTGTCTCTCTGTCTGTTTGTCTGATAAAATATGTGCACATGTTATTTTCCACAGCCATTCTCGGATTTTGAAACTGCACAATTATTCAGTGGTATAGACAAGAATGAATCAAAACAAAGAAATTAAACAATTAATCAATTAATTACTATATCACCAAGGGAAACTAATCGTTCACTATTCACAGATAGGGTTAAATATGTGGAGTTACATCCCCATGTTATTTCTCCTACGGTCCTACACACATTATCTGATCAAGTTGAAACGTTATTGTAAAATTTATTCTACGGTTTCTAAAACATGAACCCAAAATTAACTTATTATAAATTAATTATTGGTAATTAATTATTTTGTTTGATATTGAATAAGAAAATGAACTCCTACATTATTTAGAGATTTTTTTAGTTGTAAGTGCAGAGTTCTTACCCTTAGAGAATTTTTCTTTTTTTTAGATATTTTCTATTTTGCTTGTTTAAAAGTTTTTATCACCAAAACAAAAGATGTTATGAACATCCTAGTCCGAGACATTTATACGCCGTGTCATATCAACGTCTGTACTGCGTCGCAGTTGTCGCATTGACCTAGATACAAACCAGGGACACCGGACTAATTGAATCGGATGCCTTTTTTTTTTTTTCGCTGCTTGTTTTCAGTTATAAATAGACCAGTGTGATGTTTACAACCAATAAAGATCGTACCCTACAGCTGGAGGAAGTGTCTATAAATATGATGTCAACTCTAGCTTCAACTGCGTCTGATCATGCCCAAATTTGCTTGACTTCTTCAAGTGATTTATGGCTCTTGGTTGTCAGGTTTAATTTCTGGCTTCCGGTGTTCAATGATTAGGCAGAAAAATAAAAACAAAGGTCATTTAATGTCGTTCCGAAGACAAAATAGGGTTGTTTTGTTCAGTTGATTTTCGCGATATTTTATATGCAGCATAATTTGAAAGTTTATTCCCCCAAAACATATCCAATAAAGATGAATAAAGCAATCTTAGTCTTAGTCTTCATCTTAGGTTTTGTTTATATGGAATATTTTACAAAGCTTACATCCCTTCAGTTTGTCTGTCTGGTACAGTTTTGTACACGTTAGTTCTCCATATTTCCCATCCTCAGATCATGTTGAAACTTTGCACAGTTATTCATTGTCGATGACAACACAGTGTCAACTCTTGATCCCAGACTTTGTAATATCTGTCCCTTTGCACAATGTTTCAGCATGTCAATTTGATTTATAATTAGTTTTGTTGTCTCTTTGTCAGGTAAAGCAGCGAGGAGGGGCAGCGTCCAGTCTGTTCTGGAAAGGGCAGCGTCCCTGACCTTCATTTCCACCCTTTCGAGCATGGGCAGTCAGCCGAGCCTCTTTGACATGGGAGACATCAGCTCCGAGGAAGAGGACGAGGGGTGAGTTTTATTCTGTAAAATTAGGGTGGGGGAGGTTATTTGTTTAAAGTCATTTTCACTAAAGTACAGTTGACAGTTCGCAATGCACTTGAACCTTCGTAGCTACCAACATACAACACCCTAGCACTACATAGCTACCAAACTATTACAGCTGAGCACTAAATAGCCAACAACATTAAACACCTTAGCACTACATAGCTACCATCATAAAACACTTTAGCACTACATAGCTTCCAATATATAACACTTTAGCTCTACATACATAGCTAACAACATGTAACACTTTAGGATATAACACTTTAGCACTACATAGTTTCCAACATATAGTTCAACATGTATCACATTTTTTAAAACAGTCTTAAATTTATATGCGGATCATAAACAGTTATTTAGAGATGAATTAGCACGATATCATTCCATTAATTGTCAGTTTTTAATAGTGTCACAATATAGACCATATGTTTTGGGGGTAAGAATTAATTTTTGTGATACAGCTTCTGTATTATAAGCTAGACTTTGAGCCCAATTATTTATAAAAGTAATCGTATTCTACAAAATGACATTCCAACACCAGGAAACAGCACGAAGCCCTGGATAGAACAGCCAGCCATAACCCCACCATCAAAAGTGCAATGAGCAGCACCACCATCGACTCTAACAGTGCTGTGTTTACATCAGATACAGAGGAAGGACAAGGAGTTGATGTAAGTGGTACTACTGTTGAACACCCGAAATTTGGAGTCTTCAAGTTTTCTGAGCGAATGGTATTGTTAGATTTGTGCAGCCGGTACGCTTACCAGTTATTGCCGTCCTAATCAAACGTTTTATACAAAGCATTGTATGTTAGAACTACGAATTTAACAGTTTGTCAAATATACTTATTTGATGACAACAAAAACTGGATGTTCTCATTCACTTCTGTTTACCAAAATCTACGACATCCTGTTGAACAGAAGAATATTTTTCATTTGGCTTTCTTTTTTTCTCTTTCCGCGATCTCTTTCTTCCACTCACTTCATTTCTCTTTTCTTCTACATAACCTTTTCTTCTTTTCTTCCTTCTTTTTTCTTCACTTGGTCTCTTCCTCTTTCTTGCTTTTTCTCTCTCTCTCTCTCTCTGTCTTAATCTCTCTGCCCCTCTCTTTTTTCGTGATTCTTCAGCTTTTTATTAATTCTGCTATCTTTTGGAACAATCCTCTTTAAATTCTTTCTCTCCTCATAGATATCTTAGTTCTCTCTTCCACCACCTTTTTCTTGCACAGACACACATTCACTCACTCACACACACACACACACACTCCCGCCATCAATACAATAATAAACGAATTCTTTTCTGTTAATAAGTGCCAACAAATATTCCGTTTTTTTTTTTAAATTATATTATTGTTTTCTGCTTACATTTTCTTTAAGTTCTTTTAAGTTCTTTTAAGTGCTGTTTTACTTTAAAGTGTTGTTTTACTTTAAAGTGTTGTTTTACTTTAAAGTGTTGTTTTACTTGTAAGTGTTGTTTTACTTTTAAGTGTTGTTTTACTTTAAAGTGTTGTTTTACTTGTAAGTGTTGTTTTACTTTTAAGTGTTGTTTTACTTTAAAGTGTTGTTTTACTTGTAAGTGTTGTTTTACTTTAAAGTGTTGTTTTACTTTTAAGTGTTGTTTTGCTTTGAAGTGTTGTTTTACTTTTAAGTGTTGTTTTACTTTGAAGTGTTGTTTTACTTTTAAGTGTTGTTTTACTTTGAAGTGTTGTTTTACTTTTAAGTGTTGTTTTACTTTGAAGTGTTGTTTTACTTCTAAGTGTTGTTTTACTTTGAAGTGTTGTTTTACTTTTAAGTGTTGTTTTACTTTTAAGTGTTTTTTTTTTTTCACGTTTTGTTACAGAACAAAGGTTTCAAAGGCAGTCGCAGCAGTTCTCTGTCTAGCAAAGAGTCCACTGTGATCCAGGTTGACCCTAATGAGGTCAAAGTCAGTGACCTTGACAAAGCCAAGAATGACATCAATAAGAACTATATGAATCACCCGGAAGTGGCGCGCACCGTAAGTCAAACAAGTAGAAACTAGATGCTCTAGGCTTGAAGCCGACAAAGTTATTTTAGTCAGTATGTTATGAGTCCTTTATTATTAATATTAGTGTATTCAACGAAATCGGATTGTTCTCACACAAGAGTCTTAACAAACTTTGACATAGTCAATATAGACTTATTGATGTACCATAGTACTTCTATTTTTATTATAATTCTTACCAACTGTCAAAATTTTAAAAAATATTGAGCAGATAAACTACTTTATTTCTTGACTACTTCAATGTACACAAGTTAGACTGTTCTCAATAATCTAAAGGGTCAATTTCAAACATGTAAAATATCATTCTCAAATGAGTGTGACAATCTTGTGTACACATTTCCGTCTGGAGACCTTTAACACTTGGTATAAATGATTTGATTTTACATATTCAAGTTTAATGTGTAGATATCCAGCACCTACCTTGAGTGGGACATAGACTAATATTCTGTACTTACTATAAATATATATATATTATAAATACTATAAATAATTTTTTAATTACAATCAATTAAGGAAGACACGGTCAACCAATACAATTCTTGGAGACATTATTTGTATTTCTAATGTACTCTTTGTTCTATATAAATCGTCATATCTCATTATTAAATTAGTAATTTTCCTAAGCTATAAATAACAGTTGTTAATTGTAAAAGCAATTGGAGGTCTATAGGGCAGATGATGATGCCTTTACTTTTCCACAACTAAGATCAGGTGCTCCTTAGAGCTGGGTTGACTCAGAGACGCCGAAAGATCCCGAAATTAAAAATCCCAGTCTTCACCAGGATTCGAACCTACACCCCCGCTTCAGAAGCCAAACGCTTTACCGCTCAGCCTGCGCGCCTCCTAATTGTAATAAGCGTGGACAATAAAAAAAAAAACAAGGTTTACTTAGTAATATTGATTAAAGATTTTTTTATCTGAGTAAAAAAATAAATTATGTTTAAAAAAAAAAGATCTCAAATATGTTTTATATATTTTGTCCACAGGACAGTGCTACAAGATTATAAACTGGGTGCAAATCTCCTCGCGCTACACGAGTGCACAGTAAAATCCAGTTGGAGTGTGTCTACAGAAGTATGATTTGGGCCAGAAGTTATTAAATCCACCATTTCATTTTATATTTATATTGTATGTAATCATTAATGAGACTAAGACTTAATCTGTTGTCATACTAGCCAAAGGGAAATAACTTATGGAAGCAAAAGTTTCTTTAATAGAACAGAGGATTACTTTCTCTTGTCTGCTTGCTACCGCCAATGACTCAGAGACAGACCAATCATTAAACACGTGTTAGGATTTAAATTTCTTTGTAAATATGTAAAACCAAGTTTTAAACACATCAAATACTTCGAGGCTGTCTTATTTTTTGTTTGTTTTTTAGTTGTATTATTTTCTAATGCCAGAGAGAATGTCAACACGTTGTTTCACATTTAAACCAATTTCAAATATTTTTTTTTATTTTAAAGTGCAATTCACTTTAACGTAAACATTTGGGTCACGTGATACAAGTCATCTCTTCATTGGTTAAAATTTTTATTCAAAACCTTCCTTTTTTTTCCTTCTTACGGATTGTTAAAAAAAGTGAACGATTAATTTCTCAAAGTTTCTCTAGTGAGACTCGGCTCTTTGGGGTGGTGGTGTCCAGGGCCGATTTCCAAGGTCCAGCGCCTGAGAGCGCCTTGGCATAAGAAGATTCCCTTGTCTTCATCTGTCCATCATACTACCACGTCAAGCATTCTAATGTGCCATAACGATTTATTAACGACTGAAATACAGAGCAAAAGACTTATTCATATTAAATTCTCCAAAACAAAGACTTGTTACTCAATATTGTTAAATCCTTTCCTGCATCTTAAACCAATTAACACAGGCACTAGTATCACAAGCTCCAACCCACTTCGTCTCTGGGAAATTTGGTCTAAGATAAAATAAGTTCCAAATCTGAAAAATGTAAAAAAATTTTAAACAAACATTTTGAGTTAGAATTAACATTAGACCTCCTTAAAAGACACTTGTGGCAGTGTGTTCTGCTAATTAAGACCGCCTTTAGGGAATATATATCATGTCATGATTTTTTTAGTCTTTTTGTACCTCGACTTGTAAAGCATTCTCCGATCATTGGGCTGTCTCACCCAGCTCACAGTGACTATCTCAGAACAATCAATTTGATTGGTTCATTTATATACGTCTCATGGTACGTGTGTTAAGTATATGCGTGTGTGTGTGTGTTTATAGTTTAGTTATTGCTATGATTCAGCCAAGAGTGATGTTATATATCTTTTAATTTCATTTTAATATATGTAATATAGTATTGTAACAGTATGTATTATAATAGAGACATGTACTATGTATAGACTCATACTGAGTTTTTATGTATATAATGTTGTCGTCACTGCATTTTGTCTTTCAACATGTTTCAAATGTTAGAGTTATGATCACATTAGTCTATGAATGTAGAGTTATGATCTCATTAGTCTATGAATGTTAGAGTTATGATCACATTAGTCTATGAATGTTAGAGTTATGATCACATTAGTCTATGAATGTAGAGTTATGATCACATTAGTCTATGAATGTTAGAGTTATGATCACATTAGTCTATGAATGTAGAGTTATGTTAGAAGCAGCTCAGTGTTCTAGCTTTTAGAGAGGTTCAAATTTTTAGTGATTTTAAAAGATTGAATGTGGCCAAAGACCTTCTTTCTATAATAAGAAATGAGAAACCCTGAGCCCATGTAGAAACTCAACTATAACTATTAACCAGAGGCAGTTTTTTTTTTTCTTCTAATTTTTGTGGAAGATTTACTTCACTTTAATGTCTCTGGCTGTGCACGCTTGAAAGTCAGTCTCTTCCCCTGCAGCTTCTAGTGTGACGAAAGAGACCAACACTTGATACACAGCTTAGGCATCTGTAATCATCCTTCTTTCTACTTCTGGTTTGTATGTTATCTGCAATCCGGGTCCATTCCTTTATGCTTGCTCTCCAACGCCACCTTTTTCCCATTTGTTAGAGTCGATTTTTAAGAGCTTCATACATATCTAAATCTGTCTTCATCGATGTCTGCTGCATCATTACAGCTTGTAACGTCTGCCTTGAGGTCCTGAGTGACTGTGCAACGCCTAGTTATACGATGACCTCCCTCCTCATATTCTTTTCGCATCGGCCTACATATCCTATACCCTTACTATTTTCACTGTAGTCACTTGTTATCTAGTAAGATTTAACAGCAGGACACTGTCAAAATATTACAATTTAAAGTTTTTCAAAAACTTCACTTCCTGTATTCTGACTATTACTCCGGTGCCTTAACTACAGTCAGCGGGCTAAGTCGTGCTATCCGGCCTCTTGAGACTCTGCCCTTATTGCATAATGACGCCTTAAAAGCTTGGCTCCCATTTGTATTTGAATTTGTACACTTTTTTTATACTACCTCTATTCAATTTAGAACTTCTTGGAGAGTGGTTGGACGGAGGGTGGAACCTGGACGCTGATCTCAAAAAAGGCTCCAGCAATTTTTCTAGAAATTTAACAGTTGATGTATATCGATGAGAAAATAATTACTAGCTCGTTGGCCACACGGGGAGATCTCTAGTTTGGCTGATATCGTTTTTCAAGTAAAAAATACAATACATTTAAATTTAGCTAGAGAACAAGATCTAGGTCTAGATCTGACATTGGTTTTAAAAGGACTATCGTGTTCTTGAAAGGACTATTTGGAATTTTCGAATGTAAGGCCTTATTGATTCAACTATTGCGCGTTGTCTTCTTAGGGTCTATCATTGAAATATTACAAAGTGTATAAATCTATACATTCCCTTCTTTCTCGGTTAGGTTGGGGTGGGTGGGGATGAAGATGTATCGGTCTGAAAAATGAAATGTTTCATTTTTTTAAATCTAACATTCATTTGTTATTCAAAGAGAAACAGTCGCTCTATAAGTTGTATAAAAGAGGAATTGTCTTTTTTTTAAGTTTTTTTTTATAAGTTGTAAAAAGTATTTTAAATGTTTATCTTCTTTAGTTTTTAGTGCTAATATGTTGTTTATAAAATTATTTGGTATTTGCTATTGTTGCAATTTTAAATATATAAGGATTTTCTCTCGATATGTTTGAAACTAAATATTTGGAATAGAACATTTGGATTTGTAAATATGGTATCCATTTTAATAAAAATGAAAAGTTTTAATGCTTTTATATGTCATTGTATATTAAAAATGTCACATATGAATAGGATTCCGCGAAGTTATTTACAATGTACAGACCAATCAAAGGATTACAATGTTGTGTTTTTTTTTTAAACTCTCGTGCTGTTTTGTTGTTGTTTATCAACCTACATACCATGACCTGTCAGTACTTTCGTACCCGTTACAACGTGGAAATAAAGGAGACAGTAGCAGACTCACAGAGAGCCCACAGCCAGACCATCCTCTGCACAAGGGGAGCTACAGGAAACAAAGTCTTACAGACACAGGTTTCTTGACAACAATTAGCACAAAACACAAAACTAGTTCATAGATAATAAAAAAAAACAACAGAAAAAAAACAAACATTTACACGTACGCGATAACTGTAAGGCTCAATTTTAGGGCCCTGTGCTGAATGTGGCGACCCAGTGACGGTCATCCGTTTTGTTGAGTGCAGTTTCATTTCGGTGACTGCAAGGTGCCGAGCAACAAGCCTTACTCTCTACTTAAGTTACTCACATTTACTTGCTATAAATGAAAGTACAGGTGAAGACCTAAAAGAGATTTTCACAAATTATCTATGCACTAACAGCTGGATATCACTTGAAAAAGACTTGCTAGTGTGACAATGTGAAGGATGGAAAGAAAATGAGTTCATTGGGCCCAAGCCTAAAGGCCCGTAATGCCATTGAAAGCTACTTGTTTGTTACCTTGTAGAAAACTTGCAATTAGGAAGTGTAATGAATGATTTGGTATGTCCAACTATAAATCTACCTACTTGGCAGCTAGATTTATTTTTCTTAACTCGACCTTCTAGAATACTCTGATGTAAAAAAATAATACAGGTGTCTTGGGTAACTTAGACTTAAGGAGTCAAACTTATGGAAAACATGAACACATTATCGGTTGGTTAGACCATTGAGATTCTCATCTATATCACTCCTTCAGACAACTCGTGCAACAAAGTTGGTGCAACACTTTTTGCATAACATTTCTTTGCTTCAAACTAGTAAATGATCTGAATCCATCATGATCTATTGTCTCTAGAGCCAGATATAATAGTCATTATAGGTCGTGATTCGTACTTTGCTGGTAACATATACCAAAAGAACCTAATTATCACTACCCTCTAGAGAAGCAACAATGTGGTAATTATTTTAAGATTGATTTACTGTATATCAGATTAGGATCTTTGGATTTTACTTTCAGTCCAGAGAATTTAACAATATGAATAGACTACTAACTTCGATTCATAGCTCTACACTCAATAATCTATGTCCTCGAAATGATATTTAACAGCAAGGGGCATAAGTGATTCGAACGTTTAAAAAGACCAAAAGAGCAGTTATTTCCCTTGTATTATCTTTTTTTTAAATTAATTTTAAATATGTTTATTTACTATCCTGTAAAACTCAGTGGCTTAATAATACTATGGACTATATTCCCTCACTCACACCCCATAAATTTATCCCCCCCCCCCCTGATTTTTCTAAGTTTCAAAAACAAAATTGACGATGTCTTCAGAAATTAATTTCGACATCATTTTAGGAGAATGATTGATTCTATTTATTTGTAGGAACTATAAACGAGATAACAGCATTGTAACTTAATGAAAACAACATCCACTGGAGCAATTAATTACAATTAAAATAAGATTACAAAGAGAGTTAGTGTCATCACACAAACTCAGAGGCGGCCCGGGTAATTTTCTCCCATGGACCAGGAATATTCAATCCATGGTCTTAGTCTTGCGTTTAGATGGTTTAAAGTAATAAGATTTTAAAGAAATCAGTTGACGTTATTTTTCAAATGAAAGCAAACTGGACAACACGCCAACTATGCTGGGAAGAGAAATAACACTCTAAATGTGACAGCCACTCTGATCTCCTCTGTTTGTATATATAGTAACTATATTTGCGTCAAGCATTTCCTGTGGGACATGACCTGCTCCCCAGCAGCGGCAGAGGAGATTATAGAGTTCAGGGAGCAGTAGTGTTTAGTTGATATTAACTACTTTCGTTGGAATGCCATCACTCCCTGCATTGCGATGTTCTCTGTAGGCAATGAAAGGGTGGCACACATGAAACAAGACAAGGTAAATATTATTTGTGCCTAATCACCAACCCATGCTGCGCCGGAAGAGGAAAAAGGTTCTTCTAGGCATCTCAAAGTCCGATCACCTCTATATTAACGGAGATTTTAATGCCCGAGATGGTGCTGAAAACAATGCGTGGCCAAAATGTTTGGGACCTCATGGTATTGGCAAGATCAATGACAATGGTCGAAGGCTACTTGAGTTCTATAGCTTTCGTGAAATGTGTATAACATACTCATACTTCTCTGGTAAGGAAAGTAAAAAAACCAGCCCTGGGTCCAACAGTGTCTAAGCCTGCACCCTTCTATCGAAATCTGGAGAAAAATTACGGATCAATTCAAGGAGCTATAAAGATGGACAGAACACTATCTCGATGTCTATGACACACAGAATACAGTACACGATGTCGCCCTGGCTTCTCTACAAGATTTTACAGTATTGGAATGCTTAGATGAGCATCCGAGCCCTGTGATGACAATAAGAAGAGGCAAACAGTTAAATTAATTGTACATTCATGTGTTGGTAGCGAGCGTACTGAGTATTTGTGGGACATACAGAGGATGACTCGCATCACGTTTTCATCAAGACTTAGATTTAGATATCAAGTTGGATAGCTTTTCCAGTAAGAAGAATGTTTCTCAATTTTAATAGTGGCTTTCCCTCCACCCAAAAGAAAATACATTCGTGTCCTCGATCAAGGTAATGGTTCATCAAGCTTTTTCCTGCATTGTAAGCTTCTGAAATTCATTACTTTACTTTTAGAAAGAAAAGCGCGTCATAGTGAAGCTTGTTCCAGGTTGATAACGAATTGTGAGATATATTCTAAGCATTTGAGAATGTACGCTCGTAATATGTTTGGTCGAAAGATCCTACTGGTGTCCAGATTCAGAAAGATGTCTTGCCTAAGTGTTTGCTTAAAAAAGTGTCCACTGAACAATGGTACGTGACTCGGAAGTAATGTAACGGTTCTGAAGTAACTGTTACGCAAGAAGGTAGACCTACTTGCTATAAATTTAGTCTTTTTAAAAAGATCTTTATAAATTGATCTTGTTGCAGACGTCTCTAGCAAAAACAGTTTGAAAGGTTCTAATGAAAGGATAAAACGACTTCACTTAATGTGATAATTTCTTTTTAAGCATTGATAATAATATCATTTTTACTTGACTAATACTAAAATCTGGATTATAACAACAGTTGTTTTTTTTTTATCTTAAAAAAAAATTCAACCAACTTCGCGACCCTTTGTTAGCATTCGAGGAGGTGGGGAGGGCCCACAGTTTGAGAAACACTGGCCTCAGAATTTGATCAACTTACTAGAAAGGAGAACTTACTAAATTGAAAATAAAAATTGATTGTTGAGCAAGATGAGCAGAAAAAATGTCTTTTTATTGTTTATCCAATTATTTTAGTGAACTCTTTTATAACAGTTTTATTCATCTGTTTTCCACTAAATTATAATCTAGAATCAGATTTGTTATTATGAAATCGTAGATGCATATTTTGTCAAACTCACTTTTTATCTTCCATAGACACCAATCAATTTATCTCTTTCTCTCCGTAATTATTTACCACATTCTAGTGCAATCAACGTTGGTATCGTCAGTTAGGAGAGAAAGAGTTAATGCATATTTATTGCTTACATATGCAGAAAAAGAATACATTTAATTTAAACCTATTAGAAATTTTACAATTTTGCTTGAAATTGATTCCATTTAAAGTTCACACAACAGATACAGAAATAGAAAGTAATTATTTGAAACATATTTTTGGCTTTGAGATCCACGACTGTTTTTAAGTACCATTCATGTTCCATGATATTCCAGTAGTCGTTTCCAAACTGTGAAGCACTGGTTCTTTAATGATTGTAAAAACATTGATATATCCTCCCAGGCTTGCGTGTATCTCTTCAACAATACTACTGATATTATTCTCTCGAGTGACTCCTCCTTTTGACAAAAATACGATATTGCCAGTTAGTTTACCTTACATCTTAAGCTACCTGTTAAATTAGAATAATACTAATTAAAATAATTGTAACTGAAGATTTATACTAAACTTAAAGCAATAAAACAATTTATTGAAAGATAAATAGAAACACTTACCTCTAAAATAATTACATAGAACTTTAATCTCGGCAGAAGCTAACAGGGTAGATGTGTCTAACTCAGTCTCAACAGTCTGTTCGGAATTTGATTCATCGACAAGAGACATTCCTGAATCTATATTTACTGAACCATGTTAAAAGAGGAAGACGAACATATTGATTCAAGCCTACAAATATACAAGTAAAAAAAACACTGACGATGTAGACTGTAATTTTTAAATAGTATTTATTTCTTGTAAAGTTTCAACATTGCAAAGGTATCTTTTCATTGAGCTTGCACCATCACGTTCTTGTATTACAGTCTAGAGCTAATTTTTACTAAATAATAAGGCTTGTCTTTGAGTCCGAAGATAAATAAGGAATGCAATATTTTCCGTGGCTACGCAGCAATATTTGCATCTTTACATAAAAGGTGAGAGAATTTTTCATGAACATCTATTTTTTATTTTGTCGAGGGCGGGAAAATCCACTGAATGTTAGTTCAAAGTACCTTAATTAAGTTTTTAGATTGTATTTTGAAAAGTTGTAACGAGCCCAACTACACATGTTCTTATTATTAGTTGTAACGTCTTGTGCAATGTTTAGATTGAGTCTTATAGAAAGTTTTTGCAATTTATACATATATTGTCTGTATTAATATATATAAAAAAAAAGACTTGCCCAAATTTTAATCTCACTTACATTTAAAGTATTGTTTCAAAAGAAGAGTACATAAAAAAAAAAAAACTACTTGCCTATTTAAATATAGCAAACATTGAGCATTGCGAGCCAAATATTATGGTGAAATTCAATAGATTTTCAAGATTTTGCGATGTAAATTTGACGTACGGACAGGCAATAACCCAAAACTAATAGCAGCTTTTCTCCTAACAAGACGCTGGTAAAGATGAAGAATCTGTCTCTGATGTTCAGCAAATTTTAGAAGATTTAAATTTTTGGTGAAAAAGAGATGGCTAAAGTTTCGTTCTAGTGGTAATAGTTTATCCTATTTTTAGCGGCCTCCGAAAGAAAAACAGTTATTTGAACGTGTGTTTATATCTGTCTGTCCGTCCGCATGTCTGTCTATCAAGTTTAAATTGTTTAAACTAGGTAATTAATCATCCACGCATTTTTCATCAAAATATACATCACTTAAAACAGTACATTAATGCAAAAGGAAGGGGGAAATATATAAAAAGAAAAAAATAATTGTATAAAAATATAAACATATATGTTATTAGCAAAGTCCGAAATCCTGCACTCTATAGTTATTTTAAAGAATGCCTAAAACAAAAGTCAGGCATAGTAAGAAATGAATTCTCGATTTCTATTTAACCAATGACTTTTATAGAATGAAAACAAGACCCTGGCTTGCATATTCCTTGTCCGCAGACGGATCCTTCGAGGGTCGACACTTTGTAACCTCGTTTCATTTCTTACACTAATTTAACATATCTTTTGGTTTTTTGTTAGTTTTGTTTTCTTATCAGGCAGCTCCTGACTATTATATTAGTAATTTAATCAATTGTAATAAAATAAATAGTCTTAACTTCATGTACCTGCTACCTCAATGTCTGACAGTTTGATCTTCATCTTTTCTTTGCACACTCCAGACACTTTAATTTTACAGTAGTGCTCCTTGGTATTGTCTTTAGCATTTATGTTTACCTATGTAAAGGGGAAAAAAAAGATCAATAAGAGATAAGATGGTTTATATGTTAAGATTATTTAACCACTATAAAAAGTAATACTGACAAACTCTTCAAGCCAAGCAATTTATTACACATTAAAAAAGATGTATATGTTTAAATGTTATAAATGAATAAACAAATACAAAGAATAAATACTAGTTTCTTCAATATCTTACTTTTCTTTCTGCGTTATTCAGAGAGGGACCAAACTCCTGATATCGCCAAAACAGGCTGTCTTCAATATAGCTTAGTCTCACACCTGACACTAAAAATAGTTCATCGTATTAAACCAAAGTGCTTAGGGTTATTTCCTTTATCAGAACATTTAGTATTTTTTACAAGCTCTCGGATTATATTCAAAACAGTATTTCTTGTTATATGTTAAAATTGTTTAAGTATTCAAGTATGTACTTACTGTTGATTGTACCTCTTTCATCGAATGTTTTTGAAAACCAATCTAGGCAGACCTTGTCTGATTCTATTATTCAGTTTTGTGTGGCCATCTTGTCCTGTGAATATCTAGGTTTTTATACATGTAGGGCTTAAAAAGAATCTTGAAAAGTCTTGACAAACAAAATCATGTCAATGACGATAGACCCGTAATAAATTTGAAATATATTCTTACAAACCAACTATGTTATTAGTTTAGTTCTGTACTTATTTGGAAATATCCCAGATATGCATGAATGTGTCAAAATTAGTATCTCCTTCTTTTTACTAATGCCGTGTGAAATCTTTTTGTGTGTCACCTACTGACACACGTGACTCAGGCTAAACACACAGGTCAACGGGTGTCAATGGACAAGGGAAACGCAAACAAATATGACCCGTGTTATGGTCATGTGATCGAAAGCCTTCTCGGACGAGAGACAGTGTGTGAGAAAAGGAAGTTCAGCCCAGGACAGCAAGGCAGTAAGGACAGTGCGGTACAGTGTGAGTCCAGGACAGCTAGGCAACAGGGACGGTGCGGTACTATGTGAGTCCTCAAGAATTTAGCTGTGCGTGTCCCGAGAGACTAGAATAGTTTGGTACAGCAGTTCGGTTGTGTAGCCAAGCATTTGTAGTTAGTGTAGCCAATTGTGTTGAATTGGTTGTTGATGTACTTGTGATTAAACCGCCACATTGTTACTTGAAACTCTTGTTGTCAAGTTCTTGTGTTAGTGTCACGGCCTTAATACTTGTAACGGCCTGGATGGTCCTGGATTGGTCTGCTCCTTGTGTGATGTAGATACCTCTTCTTGTACTACTATAGTGTTCTTGTCTTCTTAATTAAATACTTTCACGCACGCACTAGATTTGCTGGTGCGTAAGAATAGTAACGTACTGAGCTCTCCGACAACAACATCATAAATAAATTAA
This sequence comes from Biomphalaria glabrata, assembly GCF_947242115.1. NCBI lineage: Eukaryota > Metazoa > Mollusca > Gastropoda > Planorbidae > Biomphalaria > Biomphalaria glabrata. Next base: position 33,682,276 of record NC_074720.1, read on the forward strand.
TAAACTCGATGTTAGCAGACATGGTTTTTATTTACATCAATAATATATTATATATTCCACAAAAGATATTGGCAACTTCAGCCATCATAAATTATACGTCCCGTTTCACATTAAATTACTCCAATGAAATATACACTGTGTACACGTTAAACATTACTTTAATACATACATTAACACAATGGCAAATATGTAACGCACCTCTCTCTACATGAGTCCAAGATCAACTGACGTGTTCACCCCGTGGTAAGTTACCGACCAAGAAAAAGTCTCGTGCTAACTGCACGGAATAGTCAAATGTCACTAAATGTCAGAGGGGTTCTAAAACTGGTGTGTGCCAGTTAGATGTGCTGTGTTGTTGAGCTATAAGTTATAATTATTTTCACATCTAAAACATGTAAATTATTTTACAAACAAACATTTCGGAATAAAATTAACATTAGACCCCATAAGAGACACCTACGGCCCCATGTACTGCCTAGTAAGGCCGTCTTTAGGTTATGGAGACTCAAGTATTTTATCCATCCAAATATATCTTAATGTTTTTATTTTCGTACATCGACTTGTAAAACATTCACCGATCACTAGACTGATTCACCGAGCTCACAGTGAATATCTCAGAACAATCATTTTGATTGGTTTATTTATATACGTAATTTTGTACGTTTGTAAGTTTAGGCGTATGTGTGTGTACATGCATATATATATATATATATATATATATATATATATATATATATATATATATATATATATATATATACATATACATATATGGTCAGCTCGTCTACCACCAAAGTGAAAGCCACCTTAACCTGCCATATTTGTGGACGGGAGTGTCTCTCCAAAATAGGGCTTCACAGTTACATGAAAAAGTGTTCGAGATGAACCATAGTCGTTTTAATATGTACTTACATCTTATTTGAAATACGTTAGCTAAATGTGTATTCTGTCTTTTAATTCACGTTTGTACTATATTTACATTTTATTTTTTACACTCACAATTGAGAATTTATAACAATAGTTAGCGATTTCTGAAGCGAATTTTGCGAATAAAGATTTTAAATTTTGTTATTGTCTTTTTACATTACAACGTTTCACCACAAGCTTACTAGTTGTTAAACTTGTGACTGATATCAAATTGCAGTCAATCAGAACATCGACCTGTTTTTACACTTGTTTATTAAAACAAAAAAATAAGATTGTTCACAGATGTATGTGGACCCAAAAAACGTGAAAGTTTAGCTGCAAAGTTTCTAGCTTCTGACACCGGTGAAAAAACTTACTTGAGGCCCTCTTTCAGGTCATGATTTTCTTGGAGGTATGTCCCATGAAGCTGAATTAGCATGAAATAGTGAACTGAGGGTATTTAAAACTGTTCTAATTTCTCGACGTCTTAAAAAAATTACTTTTCAAATTCCACTATAAAGGAGTCCAAATAATTCTTGTACTTTTTAAACATTTCACTAGAAATAGTTTCACCTTTTAGCAAAGGAAAATGACAAAACCTGTTTTCAGTTGCTGACCTGAAGAAATGGGAAAGCTTTATTTTTTATTTTAAAATATTTAATATGCACATATATTTCATGAGCAAACAACCCATTGTAATATCTTCAATAAAAAACATGAAGTCTGCCTTCTACTCTTGATTAGAAATATACTAAAGACGGTCACAGTCATACAAATCAAAGGACATAACTATTTCTTCCTTGAGAGTCTATATTCTTCTCACTTCTTTGCCCATGCTATACCATCGGATACTACTGTGTTACCCCGAACATCGAAATGTTCTATTTCCTCATTTTCAAGTAAATCTTGGCTAAGACTCCTATTTCTAATAAGTTTAGATTACTGAAAATATATCTTGAAGAATAGGTTTGATATTCAATGCAGCTTAGCACTAACATTCCAGTTAAGAATTTCTGTCATACTGACTACTACATTTACCCAAAAATAATGTTTACTTTTTTTTTAAAGAGAAAAAAATCTATTTAGCATGCATATAAGTTGGACATAATTTAAAACAACAACAAATAAGTAGGTTTTCATATTATCGCGTGAACTGCAGTGCAGCTACAGAAACATAAAACACTTAAATAAAGGATTTTTTTTTTACGGAAATGTTTTTTTTTTTTTTTTTTTTTTGAGGATTTGAATTGATTGATCTTTTACAAAGCAATTAGATCAATTAGATATTCATTATAAGACATCAGTTAGGCCAGGTTCGCATTTAATTTCACATTCACTTTCATCTATCCTTTGGTCTGCTGGACCATTGGGGGCACCACACAAGATCTGTCAACCTTCTTCCTCCATTCTTCTTTGTCATTTGCATTTGATAGAATTTCATTCTGATATTCTTTCTGTAAATATTGAAGCCTTCCTTTTTACCTGCCTGAGTGAACCACTTTGGGGGCCGATTTTGAGTTTGTGTTTCCACACAAAATGTCTTTGTAACCTTGTTATTGTTTAGTTTGTGAGCACACCTAATTTCTGTAGTTGTCCGCGGACCGCATCACAACGGGTACTAAACAGCAATATAAATTAAACTGTTCTTAATGTCATGCTTTCCATAGACGGTTTTTCATTTTAATCTAAAGACCGTTTTCAGCCCGGATTTCGTGTTTGACGTTAACATATGCACCAAATCAATCTTATAATCATTACTTCTAGAAAAGTCTCATCATTCACTATCATAGTGTTCTATAGTTATAATCTAAATCGTAGCCCAATATATGTTATAACAACGAAGGTGCTGTACTTGAGTTATGTAGAACATCCGCTTACTGCGCCTTGGATTTGACATTTATACTGACAAGAGACTATAACAAAAAAAAAGACGACTAGCTTCCTTCCGAAGTTCCATATTGTCGAAAGCTGACATACTGCAAGGGGCATAAACGATGCCAACGTTTACAAAGACCAAAAAATCAGTTATTTCCCTTGTATTAATATTATTTTTTAACTCTCCTGTTAACTTCGGTGGCTCCATTATAAAGGGGATTACAGCCTCCTCAAACCATCACTGTTCACATTTATGTCCCATTCCGTTGACGTTAAAAAATAATAATTAGGGATGACCTCCCGTCTGTATTTTTTGAAAAATATTTTTATTTTTCTTTGTAGGAACAACTGTCAAACAGCTTGCAACATTGTTACGTACTAACAAAGACAGACAAAAAGACAAGAAAAGAACAACAAAGTTATGCATTGTGGGGAAATTTTGATAATCTTAAGAAATATGATAAATAAATATATACCGCCATGGACGTAGCAAGGGTGGGTCGTGTTCAACCCCCCCCCTCCGAAATGAAATTGGAGGGGGAGGGTGGGTCGCGGATTAGTGGCTGATTTTTTTGTTTTGATTTTGTTTATTTTAGGTGAGAATTTAATACTAAACCATCACTTGCCCCAGCACAGCCAAGGTGGTTTTGAGTTTAAAACCCCCTACCAGGCAGGGGCGTAGCTAGTGATTTGGGTCCCTGGGGGATTTACCTGTTTGGGGGTCCCATACATTTTGACATTCGACATCATGACATGAGATAATGTACTTAATAAACGCATGTCTACTTTCAAATTGGTACAGTATATCAGTAAAATTAGCAAGAAATAATTATTAAGAATCTTTTAATGAATAATACCGTTGTTAATTGGCGAAATAATGCACAAGTGACAAATTTCAATTCATATTGCTTCACGTCGTGCTTTCTGTGCATCAAAGAAATCTATAACATCGTCGACATCGATACTGTCTAGTATTTGTGACTCCACTGACATTAAAACCATGCTAAGCCTTTTCTTGCGTCATTGTGCTCCTGAGATAGTTTTTGATGAACTTGAGCTTTGAGAATAATCTCTCACAAGACGCAATAGAAGTGGCATGAGTTAGCAGTACTCGGACGGAATTTGCAAAATTTCAGCACACATCATTATCATATAAAGCCAGGTTCCTCAATATGTCAATTAGTGATTGTGGCACTGCTTTGTTAATGAAAGTGCTTGTGCATCAAAAACATAATTTAAAACAAGCGATTTGCCTGTATTTCATCAAACAGGAAAAAGTAACAGTTTTTTATCAGTGTGTCAACATCCATATACTCCAAGGAGGTGTCTTGATTTAAGAAGAAACCTGAAGGTGTCCACATTGTTTCCCACCCTTTGGAATCTGTCCTTCAAGAAGTCTGTCCAGCACTTCTGTCGCAACACGTTTGAATTGAAGTTATATTGACAGTCAGAACTCAACTCGACATCAAGTCTTTTCTTTCTTCTGGTTATTTCGATTACAAGAACTCAATAGCATTCACTATCTTCTTTTGCGATGGATTGGGTGATCAGTTTCGTCCGTTTCTCATAATTTTGCAGAAAGCATGAAAGGGTTTTAATTTCTTTAGCAAGCAGCAGACGTTTGTAGTTTTTTCTGAACTCTATTAATTGGGAACAGGAGATTTGATCCGAATTCCAGATAAGCAAAAATTCATAATTTTCCACTGCATAAAGTGTCCATTCTTTCAGTTGTTGATTCAGAAAGTTTCTCCAACAGCTTGATGATTTTGTCGAGATGCAAGGAAACTGCCGACGTAGCTTCTTTTCTTGCGGACCATCTTGTATTACTCTCCTTTTTAAACTCCCGGCTCCAGCTTCTTTCAGTTTGACCCATCTCTGGGGTGAATTGGAAAAGTTGAACAATTCATGTACAGTTTAAAAAAAAGTGACAATTGCTGGATCTATCTCAGCAGAATGAAGAGCTGCCAGGTTCAGAAAATGACTATCACAGTTTAGAAATGCTGCCACTTTTGGAGAAATTGATTTTGGAAGACCATCACTTGACTCATCTGTATCATTTACTTCAGATGTTTTCTCTAACTGTGGTAAAAGGTATTCCCCTGGAGTTTCCTCAGCACTACTTCTGTCATCAAGAGACATTTTCACTTCTTCGATTGCTGTATCTTTGTATGAATCATCTGAATACTGATACTTTTCTTCCACACGTTCATGGTCTTCTTTGTTTTAATTGCTCTTATCAGGTTTCTTCTTCAATGATATGGATGATGAAAAAAATTACCCTATATACCAAGATACACGGCACTAGTCAGAGCTATGGAAGTTGCTCCTTGAAATTGAGAGTAACCCCGCAGGAAAGAGTTAATAATCTGTGTGGAATACATGCAACAGGGTCACTGACTTATATAACAACGTGAAAAGAAAGATTACATGACAGTGACGTAATATTTAATTAATTTGAAAACAAATTTCGGACAGTCATTTGGGGGCCTCCCTCAAGTTGGGGCCCGGGGGGATCTTCAAGTTCTACCCCTCCTCCCCCACCCTAGCTACGCCACTGCTACCAGGGGGTTTTGCAGTTGAATTCCCCTCTTCTATAAAACAAAAACAAACAAATAAAATGCAAACGACCACCCCCAAATTCCAAGAGCAAAGCTAAGGAAGATTTTGATTTAAAAAAAACCTCCAAAATTTATGATAAAACCCCTTCTTCAATATATAAAAAGCAAGTTACACACTCAAAATTCTTTGAGCGTAGCCAAAGGGGTTTTGAGTTTAAACCAACCTTTAGAGTGGTTTGAAGCTAAAAATACCTCTTCAATAAAATTTAAAAAGCAAACTACACACTCAAAATGCTTTGAGCGTAGCCAAAAGGGTTTTGAATTTAAACCCTCTTCAGCGGGGTTTAATGCTAAAAAATACCTCTTCAATAAAAAAAAAGCAATTGCATACTAAAATTCTTTGAGCTTAGTCACGTTAATGGGGGTTTAAGTTTCAACCCCCTTCCTCTAGATGGCTTTTTTTTTTAAATTTAAAAACCCCTTCAGATGATTTTGAGTTAAAAATCCCCCTACAGATAATTTTGAGGTTGAAAATCTCTCTCTTCAATGGCTGCCTGGTCGTGCGATTTGCGCGCTGGACTGTCGTTTGGAATTATCGATGGGCGCCGGTTGAAACCCTGCCCGCTCCATCCTCCATCGTCCTGCGGGAGGTTTGAACTTCAACTCTGAAGGAACATCCGAAACATGTAAACCATTTTTACAAACGTAGTATTCTAAAGCAAACTACAGTCAACAGATTCTATAAGCGTAGCTAAATGGAGTTTTGAATAAAAAAAACAACTCCAGAGATTTTTTTAGTTTAAAACCCCCAACAAATGATTTTGATGATAAAACTTCCCTTTTCGATATAAAATCTAAAGCAAACTACAGTCACCTAATTCCAAGAGCGTAGTCAAAAGAGGTTAAATATTTCTACCAGTGGTTGGGCTCCATTAATATAGTACTGTGAATAGTCATATGCCGAAATTGAAAAACACTGAATGTGGCTCAACAAATATAGCTAAGACAGATTTTAGGAGTAAGTTATAGAATCGGGTCGGAATCAAGGAAATCCTATGCCGAACTAGGAGTCGACCCCTTAGTAAGCTTGTGAAAGAACGTCGCATGAGGTTTGCGGGAGATGTTCTCCGACAAAATGAATTACGCATAATAAGAGATGCAATGACATCCTAGTACAACTTGGCGCCACACTTTCATGGAGGTCCTCATAGCAGGTGGGAAGAGGCTTCAGACATTGCCAGAGACAGATTTTTGTGGAAACAGCTTGCCGCCAAATGCGCCGAATGGCGCAGGAGGGTCTAATTCAGTAAGAATAGCACATTAGGTTTTTGAAATAATAATAGCAGGATAATGCACTGTAGATACCTCAGAATATGCATTTTGTTGGCTTTCAAAACCGGAAATTGTGCTTGGCGGCGGGGTTGGGGGTTAACTCCGGGAAGAACATATTCTAGGGCAAAATAAAAGTCTACCGAAAGAATAAAGGGTCAGAATGTAATAAAGAATATTAATGTAGGCCTACACTTACTCATACATTTTTATCTGGCCGGGGGGGGGTAGAAAAAAAATCCCCCCCCCGAAAAAAAATCCTGGCAAAGCCAATGCCGTAGACACCAAAATGCTAACTATTTATATTCCTCCGCCTTAAATGAAAATCTTCAATACAAAACAAAGATAATCTCAAACTACCCAAAATGCTTTTGACTTTATTATTCTTATGAGTATGAAATTGCACTTTATTATCATCGTATTTTAACTTTAATTCATGAATACATCTCTTATCTTTCAATGACTAACCCTTTCATCCTGTTTGATACGTTTTCACTAAAGTTATGCATAAAAAAGTATTTAACATTTAGTTTTAAGGCCTAGGCCAATATTAATAACCTTGAAATTATAAAGACAAAAGAACTAACAAATAGCTTATTTATTAAAAATTCATGATAACAAACACATAATGAGATGCAAATAAAAATAGTAATTTTCTACGCATGTAACATTGCATGTAACAAAAGTAAAACGTTGGAAGATAAGAAGTTAAAATCAAGCTAATTTAATTCTTTACGTAGTACGTAGCCTATACACAATAAACTGTAATTTATAAATTAGAAAATGAATAAAACTGCATCATTACTTTCAGACTTTTAAATATATATTTGTAAAAAAACAAAAACATTAATCAAACACAATATCAAACACACATATTTCTGAAGCATTCATCACAAACTGCCTGTAAGGGGACTCTAGTAGTGCCAAGAGATTTTAGGCTTAGATGCCCAATTGAAAGTACAGGTTCCGGTCATACCAAATTGGGTTGGTCCGCATCCCATTCTGCGAAATATTTCTTCAATAGTCTGCTCAGGATAACCATAAGACAAGCAACGGACTATGCCGCTAAGCTCCAGTGTAAACCAGAAAGTAGCTGGAAGATAAAAGTGAATGGATCTTCTATTAGTTTCCGCACATCAAATGATACGTCTTTCTAGTGGATTTTAATTCTCACCACGAACACACACACTCAGATACATACATATATATATAGACAAAGTAAAAGTAAAAAAGTAAAGTTCTTCTTTCAGACCTTGTGTTCTTTAGGGCAGAGGATGTTTTGTGGCCTATGGTTAACGAGGGTACATGTGGCCAGCACAATGACCAACCGTAACCGTCTTTACTTTTCCCCTACTAATGTCAGGTACCCATTAGAGCTGGGTGGACTCAGAGGATGTCAAAGATTCCGAAATTAAAAATCCCAGTCTTCACTAGGATTCGAACCCGTTACCGCTCAGCCACCGCTCCTCCATAGACAGAGTAGTTAAATTAAAATTGTTTCTATGCTTATCAAGTATTTTAGAAATTTAATGTACATAAGATTTGATATTGCCTACAAAACAATTGACTTAATTTTTAGATTCATGCCTGTGACATAAACAATGGAAAGGTTATTTGAGACCTGGAGTTGGACCATTCTGTTGCTTAAGGTCAATCGTCATCAGCCAGCTAACAATCAATATATAAAGGATATTAAAACAAGATTACAAAAAGAGTTTGTATTATCACATAAACTCAGAGGCGGTTTCCATCGAATTCACAAATGGATAAGAAATATTCAAGCCATATTCTTGTTTTGATCGTTTAAAGTAATAGAATTTTAAAATTATTTGGCGCTATTCTTTAAGTAAAAGCAAACAGGACAACAATTAGTCTTTGATAAGACTCTTCTAACTCTTCTGGAATAAGTAGAGTAACGTTAACTGATCACCTAAGAACATCATGGAAACCTCCCATAGAGTGTCGTTGTCAACTGGTACGGTAGCTCAGGGTGTCAGCCCTCCCCATCAACTTTTAAAAAATAAGTTCCAATAAACACTATAGCTAGTGTGACAAGTCAAAAGCTCGCTGTCAGAGTCACTCAAATTTATCACAGCATTAATTATTATTATTCATTAGTTATTTATTTTATTCTAGTTATTTCCCCGTCCTATCCCCAATTTCTTCACCCGCCCCACCGTTTCCTATCCAGGCTAGACTGAGTCCACCACCTTGGCGGCCTTTTCACTTATCTTCCCTTGACCGGGGTAAAGATAAACACATTCTCTTTGATCGTACCGGCCCGATGTCTGACGGGCGAAGTTGACACCACCTTGTGTGGAATGCAAGTCACTCTTCCCCCCCTCCTTCTCCCACGTCTCTCTTTGATCTAGGAGAGCGATCGGACCAACACGCCTCTCGACGCTTCAAGGTGCGACTCCCATCTCAAGTCCAATTCACCCACGTGTAGGATAATTCTTAGCCTAGGACATTTCCTGTTTCCGCCCTCATTTTCCAGGCCTATATATAAGGTAAATAAAATCAAACCAGACCCTCTTATTTCTCTATCGCTGTCAATCGAGTCTGGACTATATTATCATTTATTCTTACTCCTAGAGGAATACCTGGTGGTAAGCCGAACTTAATCACAAGTTCCATCTTAGTTACTTTGTGCATATTTCTCACTGGAGATTATCATGTGTATTCTATGATTTCATTTACATTAATTAGTGCATTGTGTATTTCTCACTGTCGTAAGTAGAAAACATAAACCTGGCATATGTTTGTATATTTATGTATTGCATTAATCTATTAATGCTACATTGCTCAGTTGATCGTTGATGCATCCATGTATATATTTGTACATCTTATTTTATTTCCTTTATCTCGGCTGACCGCCTTGATAATTTTACTATCGCACTAAAACTGCGCTTAGAAGAGAGATATGAGTTATCTCCCCTGTAGTCATTTTACTCTAACGAGAGTTGCGCCCCTTGAACGGACACTCTCCATTCAAGCGCGCTCCATTGTTCTCGGACGACGGTCATATGTAAACAAACCGTCAAGGTCGCTGACCACCGCCCTTTCTCCCCCCCCCCCTTTTCTCTTCCAACTTGTGTTGCTTATTTGATATTATTTTTCCCCTTTTATGTATATTTTTATATTGCTATTATCAGCCATCTATTTTCCAAATCCCATTTGTCATCATCTCCCCATTGTGCTCTAAAGCAATTTTACCAATCTGACGAATGCACCTCAGTCGAGGGCATCGATAAGATGCATGAGAGACATGTCCTAACTTGTCTTTATTTATCCGCAGCCTCCCTCAGGTGTCTGCCTATTTATGTGCTTAGTGCTATTCAGCAATGTATTTGCTATCGAGAATCACCTATTGCCTTTGTGCTTAGTGCTATTCAGCACTGCACTTGCTTATTTATCGGATCACTTGCCCACTTGCTATTGAGCATCATCTACTGCCTACGTGGATCTACTCAACTCTACTACTTGGCGCTATCGGCCTTGCCCGCCTATTCCTGTCAACTTATTAGGTGCGACGTCCCTATAGACCCAGATCTGTGCGAGACGTCATAGCTACGCCAAACCTCTGCAACTAACTGGACCTGTCCTGTTAACTACGCTGCCCACGGCAGATCAGCTCTGCCCGCAGTAACCTTGTGCCCACGGTAGCCGGCCAACCGCCCTACTGTACCCACTACAGATATCAGAACTTTGGATTGAGACTCCACAAGAACTGAATCACCGGCGTCCCTCTATCCGCTAGAGCGCCACCTCCAGCTGCAGAACCTCAAGCCAGGATCACAGCCAGCTGCGAAAACAACAGGACAACCAGCTAAGTTCAGAAGACAAAGTGACATACTCTCTTATTAAGTGCAAGAGTGATGATTAGACATAGTATTCACTAGAGATAGATGCAAACCCTTCCCCTTTTTATTCTCATATGTAAATATTTATGTAAATAAATATTCTTCATTTTTAACTTTGTATCTTTCTTTCATTGCTTGTCTCGTTGCGTGTCCGCTCCCGATTTATATGCTGACGGGTTGGTGTGTGATAATTTAAAAAATAATCATCCCCTAGACACTAAAAGCACCAAACACACGTCACAACCCCCCACCTGTCACAGCTAGTTAGTTCTTTTGTTGAACTATTACAGTGAGCTGATTACCTACTTTTATTGATTTGTACTTACAATAAGTTTCAATTCTATTATAAAATTCCATTGATTATCATATACATTCAGATGTCACTGCAGATTTTACAATGATATTTAATTAAAATAAGAAACATAACAGGTTTCCAGGTGCTAATTGGTGATCTGAAATCCAGAATCTAGATGTACGCAAGAATTGGTATGGCTTTACAAGTTAATTCTTAAGTTACTAGATCTAGATCTAGGATTAGTAGGCCAACTATTAGGTAATAGTGAACTATGCTGTTCGCATCTGATTCATTTCTTAATTAAGACCTAATTGTTTAAAACTTTTTTAGATTAGTTTTTGATTTCTGTTGTGTTTGTGTTTGTAATGTTATTACAGCGCCTTGAGCCTACATTTTGTTTGTTAACAGTGCTTTATAAATAAAATTATTATTATTATTATTATTATGTGATACTAATGTTTACATACTAAATAAATCAGCACCACTAAAGCTAATATAAGCTATTTCCTTAATAACTTATAGATGTTAATTTTGTTTAAATTGTTCAATGCATTTAAATCTAAATCTAGATCTACATCTAGCTTCTATTTAGTCTAATTTAGATTGTTGTGAAGTGTATAATGAGGATATGTAAAAACTGTGTGCTGTCATCGACTATGAATAATGCTGCAAAATTTCAATTTGATCTGAGAACTGGAAGTGGGAGAAAAATAGTAAAAGTATCAAAAAGTTTTACATTTGTCGAAATTATGTATCTTTTAAGTTATATTTTATTAAAGGGAGTAATATAATTTTACTATAACTGTTGGCGTCCTTCATGTGACTATAAAGCCTGGCGTTATTTGTGGTCGGAACGATATCAACCACAAATCAGTTACTCCTTTTCCCCACAGATGATGTGTCTCACTCTAAAGGAGCTCGATATTATACATATATTTTGGGATCAGTGGAGTCGCATGTTCTTTCAGCATGCAGCATTATATGCTGCTAGCTGCCTAAAGATCGCCTGCTAATGAGATGTTGTTTTTTCTTAGCTTGACTTCCAAATTCTTCCCCATGTTTGGGTATAGGCTCAAGGCAGCAGAGGTTTGGATTTAGTTTTTCTTTTCCTAGGTGGCTGACCAGCCAAAGCTAACGAGCCCCTGCTTCCCGTAACGACTATAGCATGGCATCTAAAAGATCTCATTTATTGATGTCCTTAAAATAGACAAAAATATCTAATTGCAGAACTAGTACTTAATAAGAAGTATTCGCATTTTGAATATTTAAGAGATTGAAATTATATTAGTATTAGCCAGTTCTTTACAAATATTCTTAAGGCATTGTGATAAATAAATATTAGATTTCGCTATGGGAAAGGGACATTAAAATAGTAATCGATTCCTCACGTACCAAAACAATGGTTGGGCTGGTCTACAATCTTGGCATTCTGTTGCTTTTTGTTTGTTGCATGTTCTTCAACATTACCGGACGGGTCTTGGGTCGCTAAGATATTCACCTCTTGACCAATGTTGACTTTCATGGATTCACTGAACAGACGACACATATCGCCATCTAGCACATTAGAGTCTAAACTGAGTACTATTTCATTTTTATCGTATAATCCTGTAGAGTATATAAAAAACATTTCACACTTTTAGAGATGGAAAGGCATGTGAAGTTGTTACAAATCAGTGTCTTTTTAAAAACGGTATTCTTTGCATAAAGGCAGCCAAATCTACAGCACTTTCTCTACCAAACAGTTGGTCAGCATTCCGTATAATCAGTTCCCCTTTCAGACCTTGTGATCTATAGGGCAGAGGATATAGAGAGCATATTACTATGGTCACCGTTTAGTAAAGTAGTCATATGGCCAGCAAAGAGCATTTACTTCCCCATCTAATTTCATGTATATATTAGAGTGGGATGGGTTCAGACGCGTACTAGGAATCTCTAAATACCAAATCCCAGTCTTCATTAAGATTTAAGCATTAGACTCCCCCCCCCCCTACTCTTACATAAGAGAGCAAACATTTTGGAAATGTTTATAATTACCTCTTACGAGCAAATCTGTGAATTTCAGCTCTCTTTCTTTCTTATTGGTTTTCGTAACAACTAGATCACTGAGAGTGTCACTCGCTCCAGGGGCGTAGTTTACGTTGATCTGAAAATTTTGTAAACAGTTGTTTTTTTAAAGTAATCATTTAAAACAGTAAAGCATGGATATATTTTTCTGTATCTAAAATGCATCTTACATTTCTGATGTAAGGTTTCGATTGGCTTGCTGTATCGTCTCTCCATCTGACATCATACCATGAGACATGAAGTCTCTCCAAACTTACTATGAAAAAAAAAAATTACTCATATAAAAGATGTAGATACAAGGAAGAATTAAGTGTTACTTTGTAATAACATTCGTGGAGTTAAAGATGTTGTTAAAGGTGTTGTTTACAGTCTTGTTGACCATGTTGCTGAAGGTGTTGTCGAATACGTCGTTGAAGGTGTTGAAGATGTTATTGACTTTTTTTTTGACAATGATGTTGAAATTGCTGTTAAAATGGTGGCAATTTTGTCGAGATGTTGTTGAAGATGGTTTTAAAGATGTTGCTGACGATACTGTTAAAGATGTTTTAGCAATGTTGTTGAAAAAACGTTGTTGAAAATGTTGTTGGAGATGTTGTAGAGGAAAATAAAGTATTCTAACTATACAATACGAAAGCGATAGTTTAAAGAATGTTTATAATGCTTCTATTTTATTTACAGTGTGAGGCAATTAAGGAAATCTCACCTGGAGAATCTTTTTGGGCTAAGTCACAGACATAAAAATATTCACGACATATTGTTTCTATGTCAATAATTTTTTGAGGTAAGGTTTCCATTCTGAAAAGAAATCAATGTTAATCGTTGCACGAATGTACCAATGTATATATATATATATATATATATATATATATATATATATATAGATAGATAGATATAGATAGATAGATAGATAGATAGATAGATAGATAGATAGATAGATAGATAGATATAGATAGATAGATACATAGATAGATAGATAGGTAGATAGATAGATAGATAGATAGATAGATAGATAGATAGATAGATAGATAGATAGATAGATAGATAGATAGATAGATATAGATAGATAGATAGATAGATAGATAGATAGATAGATAGATAGATAGATAGATAGATAGATAGGTAGATAGATAGATAGATAGATAGATAGATAGATAGATAGATAGATAGATAGATAGATAGATAGATAGATAGATAGATAGATCAACATTTTAATACGTGTTGTTACCATTTAAAAACAATCTTTTAAGTCTATAACCAAATGTCTAACGACTTTTTGCTTGTTTTTTCAATTCACTTGTTTCCTTTATTATAAAGCTCATCTTTATGAAGGCATAAATCAAACAGAAAGATTACTTTCAATTCTGGTGCCTGAAAATGAGCTATTGGCTTCCTAAAGACGTAGATCAAGCCTCAACACATTAACGTGAATGTAAGTCACTGGAAAAATAACTTAATTATAGAACCATCTTCCTCTGGTAAAAGTATTAAATATCCCTTAACCAAATTAAAGATCTAGATATATATATAATATTCTTAAAGAATGTATTTTATTATTATTTTAAAGAATTTGTATTTAAATTATCTTACCTTGTGTGGGTGTAAAGGTCCAACAGATGTAAAATGGATGAATTTTAAATTCCACACTTATTGTTGAAACAAAAGAATTAAACTGGACTCCCGATGTCCAAGTCGAATGTTTTTATACAATTCGTCATGTTGTCACAATGACGTGTTTACAGAAAGTAGGTTTCGGGATCTGTAAATTGGAAATAGACAACAAATTTGGCTGAAATTTCCGAAAATGTCAAAAATTAATACGCTTTTTTTTTTCAATTTATATCTCTTAAAGAAATATTCTTAAAAAAATAAATGTCATATGTATTTAAAATATTAAAAAATATAGATGTTTGAATTTGTTTAGTTAAATCTGAAAAACCCGATGCCATGTAATAATTATAGTACTATATATTTAAAAACCAAATACGATTATCATACAATGGTATCGATACTTTTTTTCTGTTGGTAAACTAACGAATTCAATAAAAAAAAAGAATTGACATCGTAATAAAACTGCGAGTGCTAATATCATTTTTTTAAATAAACAGTTGCAGTTGTCTCTTTCTGTCCACTTGTCACTTCTTAAAACTCATTTTTTACAAATTGTGTTTTAAGTAGCATTATGGGTAATTAAGGTAACGAGTAAATAAATTGTAGATATAAATGTTGTTTAGAATATTTCATTTTTTAAAATTACCTTGCAGCATTATGTATTTTTAAAACGCTTTTCTAAAAATATATACAGATATTTTATTGAAACCTTTTTTGGTTTTAATCTCAGATTGTAATGAAAGCTTAAAAAAATAAATTTATTCCAATATAATGCATTTTCTTTTTAATATGGCTAACAAAAGCATAAAAATATGCTTTAAAACTTATGAAAACTCTCAAACACTTATCGATATAAAAAGGAATCTTCATTCTTAGTTTTTTTTTAGTTTTCTGCATGATTTGTGTTTATACTTGGTTCCTTTAATCTAGAAAAAATAAGCTTTAAAATCGTATTTTTAACAAGCCAGTACATATACAGGATGACATACTTAGACTTAGGCTTAGATCCAAAAAGATCTGTCCAAATAAAAAAAAATTAATATATCTCTTTGAATATTCATTTAAAATTATTAATAGGTCATTTAAAAACACACACAAAGAAAAGGGATTAGTTGTATAATTATGAGTTGTATTCATTGTTTTAATTTATTAACTTTTACCAATGATTTTAAGTTAATTAACGTAGTAGGAGATTACACGTTCGACCTTCTTCCTTTTATCATTTACACCTTTATATAGTGAATTATCGCGTTACTTCCAAATATTACACTTTAAATAGTCTGTAACAATTTTTCAATTCACTATTTCGCCATGGGAGTACTCGAGTATTGATTTGGTAATCGAAAAAAAAAAAACGAAACAGATTTTTTTCCCCTCTATATTAAGATCTAAAATAAATTTAAAAATCCAAGAAATATTTTCTAAATATATTATAGACATTAAAAATGTATTATGAATTTGACGTGTACAGTAAACTTTCCAGTGAGGCGCTCTGCTCATTACGTGTCTAGTCCGCCCTGTCACTATCGGGAAGTACCTGACAAAGTCTATCCCGAAACCAATACGCTAGCCACGTAATAGGGCCTGGTTTAAAAGCTGAGACTCTACCCAATCTTTAGACATTTAACCCAAACGTCTAGATAAGATATTATTTTAAATTCATTTTCTATCTTTATTTCACGAATTTATAAGTAAGTTTGATAGTTATGTTTATTTTGTTATTATTCTTTTTTATCTAAGCTAGACATAGAATGCAGTAGTATTGACGTTGAATAGGACTCTCGTTCTATTTTATTTATGAATATATTCATGTAATTTTCTTTTCTTTTCTGTAAACATCATGGTGTCTGTATTATTTTAAAATTATATTATAATTAATTTACAAACTATTTGAAGTATTTATAGTATGTTCTAATATGAATTTAAATTTTTTGTAGCCGATTAAAACGATCTCACACATCTACATCTGCTTTTATTCTATTCTCTTGTGTTATAAATGATTTGTGTTTATAATAGGGTACACTAATAAAATCAACTGTGAAGCTTTAATAAAAATCAAAGACCAATAATGTTACGTCTGTTTTGATTCAGGGCATTAAGGAACAAAATGGCTTCAGAACAAAAAGGTGTTATTGACTTGAATGAGATTGTAAACTCCTACTTCAGTGAAGTTAAATCCAAACAGATTGCTGGTAAGCGAAATGTTAGAAAGCAATAGAATTTCTGTTTTGATACTTATGAAATACTTATACAAATATTTGATTGATTACATTTATTCCATATTCATCTGTAGACTATTTTATCTTTATGATGAGAGCTTTATCTCAAAGACGTCTTGCTTTATTACAAATAATTATATGGGTTCATGTAGTTCATATAACATTTAGGCTTCATTTCTAATTTCTTTTTTTACGACATTGTGTTTCTTTTTTTACTATAAGAAAAATAATTAAAAAAAAAAAAGAGCTCTAAAGGAAATTGAATTCGCAAATGTTCCTTATGATCTAAAATTGTTTACTCAATGTTTATGCAATTGTAAACAAGTTTTATTTTTTTGTAAATCTGTGTTTAAAGGTAAGCCGAACCTAGAAAAGTTGAAGATGACAGTGGTAGACAAGAAATGGACAGGAGAAAGAAAAGACCCTAGGGTAAGATTGTTGTTAATATCTTCTGAATCTGTATCTATCTATCTTTCAATCTATCTTTCTATCTTTCAATCTATCTATCTATCTATCTATCTATCTATCTATCTATCTATCTATCTATCTATCTATCTATCTATCTATCTATCTATATATATATATATATATATATATATATCTATATATATCTTTCTTTCATTCTTTTTTTTTTAAACTGTTATGTTTATATTATATTGCTATTACTTATGATGTTTATATTATCAATGTCACACTGATAATGTCCCTCTTGATTTTAGACCTCCAATGCTGATGTTAATATCACATTTACAGTTACCAAAGGCCAAGTTAAAGGTAAATACAATTCCAGAATTTTAATGCTATTATTGTATTCCAGAATTTCTGTAAATCGAATGACCTTCACCCCCTTTTAGCTTTGTCTTCACATTTTGTCGTTATTTAGGTTTCAACAAAGAACTTGAGATATCTCTTCCAGAAGGTCTTCCAGTGAATAGTTTGAAGTTTAACCCTGCTCAAGAAAAGACAGAGAACAAATCAACTAACTCACCAGGATCAGCTTTTACAGGTACAATTGTTCTTATTGGTATCACCGTCACCTTCACCAATCCTTTAGTGTGTTGAACTGTCGGGGCACCACACAAGATCTGTCAACCGTCTTTCTCCATTTTTCTCTGTCCTTTGACTTAGAATTTCATTCAATGACAGGCCTGTCAATTCTTTGATGTTGTCTTCCCATAACATCCTCTGTCTTCCTCTTCTTCTTCTTCCTTCTACTTTTGCCTGAAGGAAGGACGTTGTGATGTGGCCATACAGTTTGGGTTTACGTTTTTTGACAGTGATTAGCAGGTCATCCTGATGTCTAATTGCTGTATTAATCCTGTTTCTACACTTGTCATTCAAGATGCAGTCTTTGTTAGTGACACCTAGAATCTTAGAGTCTTGGCATATGAGTATATATATATATATTAAATTGTACTATATTAATCTCATGTTAGTTAACGATAAAAGATGCCATGGTAGCTTCAAGTTGGTCTAATGGAAACTCGTATTTTAGTTTGCATTTCAAAACAATGTTTATATAATTATTTATTTACTTTTTGTATTCTGATTTATTTTAGCACAAGTGTCTTTACGAGTACAGTTAAAAGGAATTGTTTTACTTCAAGACGGGGGCCAAACCACTGAGACAGAATTTGTACAAATGATTGCCGATTTACTGAAAAAAAAATCATATCCACTGTCAGTTATTGAGAAAAAAGAAATCCCAGACTGTGTTGAATGGACAATCGAGGGGCATGTGAAAATACAATAAGTGGCGTAATATAATTTTTATAACAATAAGATGTTGTTTAAATTACTGTTTGTATTCCACAAGTTGCAAATGTTTGGCATTAACTTTATTGTTATTTTGTCTCATTAAGATATATGCAATTAAAGCGTTGGATCTCTAAATGTAGAGCACATAGCGTTTTTTTTTCTATTGTTTATTGTTTACTCAATGAAACATTGTCTAGAAAATGTTTCTGTTTTTAAATTTTGAAAGATTAGCTCTTAAATACTTTGTTAGTGTTAATTTAAAATAAATCTACATTTATTTATACAATTATACACTTCATGTACAGAGCACAACATATAAATTTACACTTAAATATTTACTAATGCATTTTTTAAAATTAATAAATAAGACTTATATAAAAAAACTTTCTCATGTAAAATTCATAATATAAATTTATTAAGCCCTAAGCAAAATGTTACGTTATTGTGACATGGTGAGTTATTGTGGTTGTTGACACATACTAATTCAAATACAATATATTATTGCTGATATGATTTTAATAATCTCATTTTCTTATGAAATTTTATCAATAAATTTGATATATTTTTATACAAAATCTTGAATTCGTTTTTGTATTTTTTGTTGTTTGTTTGTTTTTTAAAAAAATTTATAAGCCCATTAATAAGGTGTTAATTTTTTTTTTGTTGTGACTTGATTTCACAACTACCAATGACTTAAGATTGAAAGAGGTTTAAATTACATCTAGGGCTGATCAATGTAGATCTGGTTCATGTATCCTGTATCGTATTACGTCTCAAACACTAGACTTATTATTACATATTTCTTCAAAGCTGCTTCCGAAGGCGAACACGAAAGTCCACATTATTCACACTTTCAGCTCATTAAAATGCAAATATTATTATTGCATTGTTAAATGCAAACAAATTGTTTGTTACGTATTAAAGAACACAAATATCTGTCTATATATGCAGCACAAGCGCTAAAGTATCTTAAAGTTGTAATAAATTTTATTGATGAAAAATATAGTATAATATAAGGTGACTTTAAATATAAATATTTCTATACAAAATAACATTTTTAAAAAATTAGACATAAAATTTAGTTACATAGGAAAATAATATTCATAACTCGTGCAAAACATGTGCACACAGCAAAGTGCGCATGTCAAAACAGAAAACCTTTTCTTTAACTAATATAGCAACATAATACAGATTGTTGATAAATGCACACATACAATAAATAGTTTATAGTTATTTTTACATGTAATATATTACTTCGCTGACTAAGTAGAACCATTCTTATACTTATTAAAAAAAAACTATTTCAACGTATAATATTTATAATGTGCATACGACCAACACAGTAACGCAATTATGTATTTAAAATAAAAAAAACACTTTTGATCGCATACGAGCCTGAAGAGATAGGGTTAACAACATTGATATCTATAAAAATGTACAGTTTTTCTTCCTCTGGGTGTAAGAATCAACTACGAGGTAGCCACGTTTTGTTATCAATGATAACTCCCTACTTTCCTCAGATAGTCATTCTTTTCGTGGACCCAACGCTTCTAGGTTCGCCAAGTTTCTCCCTCAAAAGTTACGATTTGTGTTTTTTTTTACAGAACACAGAGAAAAAGTTTGGAACTCGCTCTTCATCGAGCTCAGACAAACAGCATGTCTCGCTACATTCAAAGCATATCTATTTTCTATTTTAAAGTTAATTAGATTATTTAGTCATTTTATCTCTTGTATGTCTGTTATGTTATCATGTAGCCCTACGATAGCCGTTGACATTGTTATGCAAATTAAATTATTATTATTATGTTAGAAACGAATGAGTACTTATTCTCTGGCGCTGCAAGGGTCGAGTTTCGTTAAAGAGAAACACAATCCATTGTAGTTCTTTATCAGTTTCTACTGAGGAATTTTTTTTTGGTGATGTGGCAGGTCTGCATCAGTACCGTCCTCTGGCAGGCAACGAGAATGCTCCTAGGACTGTTACGGGCCTTGAAGGTATTATTATTATTATTATGTTTTAAATGGGTGTTCTAACATGTTTATGTGTTAATAATGTTCTACATAAAATTTAAGTAACCACCCCTTGGAACCTTTAAGGCATTAAACAAGTCAAATCTGAATTTCCCGTAAAATAAATGATTACAAAATTTAAGTCTTTTTAATTTCTAACTGTAAAAAATTGTTTAGCATTAGCCTTTTTGTTTCAATGTTTAATATTGAAATTTGTGTTAATAAATTATTAGATTTAATTTTTAAAAAAAAATCATTTTTATGTTAAAAACGAAAATTCCCGAAATCCTTTGGAAAATGTAATACAAGTTTAATTTAAATTAATTCTAGATACTAAGATGAGTATCGATACTTCTTTTTTCCGAAGTTCCCATAAATAAGTAGCATTACGTGTTTACGGACTTCTACTCAGTTTTATATTTGTGTGTCTTAAAACCTTAGAATTCATCAGAGAAAGCAAGAAAATTAAAGTTAAAGCATTCATATCCATTTATTAACATTAAATGGTAGTTGGTTGCTTGAACACAGCTAGAAGACATTCACTTTTTTCATAAGCAGGTAATCGAACATTAAATGTATCTCTTATGTACATTCTAAAAATATAGTTTTAAGATTAGTAAACCTAAAGCACATTTTTTCTTTTATACACTGTACCCATACAATTATTATTAATATTGACTGTTGTCAGGCTCGAAAAAAAATTACGTTTGTAAAAAAAAAAATACCAGTTAGAGTTGTCCAATAAAGCATCGATTTGATAACTTGAGTAGCCAAAAAAATAATTCCAAAGAATATTCAGAGGAAGGTCAAGATTCATTGTAGTTTCCATTAAGGATTTCATACAAGACAAGTGTTACTTGTTCAATGTTCGTTGCAAGCTCGTTGAATGTTCATTGTAATTTAATGTTTATTCAATGTTCATTGTTTATTTGTAGGTTATTATTAAATTGTCATTCTGCCAGTAATGTTACC
This sequence comes from Biomphalaria glabrata, assembly GCF_947242115.1. Lineage (NCBI taxonomy): Eukaryota > Metazoa > Mollusca > Gastropoda > Planorbidae > Biomphalaria > Biomphalaria glabrata. The sequence goes on from NC_074720.1 coordinate 33,703,733, forward strand.
TTCTAGCAATAATATTTAAGCACTAAAATGTAATTTGCTGTAGTTTATTCATCATTATCCGTCAGTAAGACACAGTGGCCAACTATGCCTCAATGGCTAAAATAATTGGCTACCAGGCTAAGCTCAACAGAGCTATTGGTCACCTCCAATTGAGAGTGTGGTCGAAACAGCAGGTCTCTTATACTACAAAAAAAAAACAACACTTATTCGACTATATTTTTTTATTTGGCTTTAAAGGCTTTAAACTTATTCTTAATCATGAGCCCACCTAGCTCTAATGGGTACCTGATTTTAGTAGGGGAAAGTAAAGTCGGTTGGTCGTTGTGCTGGCCACCTGGCACCCTGCTCGCTAACCGTTAGCCAAAGAAAATGATAGTTCTGTACTATATATATTTATCAATAAGCTTATTTCACAAAGTAGTGGTAATTGTTAATGATTTCGTTATATTAATTTTCCTGTTATATACATTAGTGCAGTATCTAACCCTAAATACACGCATGAATTAATAACGTAGTTGCATTAATTTCAAAAGGACTATCTTTGTAGTTGATGTATAAATCAACTGTCGGCTTACAATAATAAGGTTGCATGTGTAGATAACACTTGTGTTACGTAAAATAATACTCTCCCTATATCTTCAGACTCTAAGACTTTATTTGTTAATCCTATAATTTTTAAGTAGTTTGTTTAGTGCTTTAACTATCTTTTTTTTGGCAAATAAAATGGCTAAAATCTTTACAGGGTTAATTGTTTTAAGCGTGAACAGAAAAAAAAATTGAATGTAAAGACAATTTTACTTCAAAGAAAAAGATACTATAGTAAAAATAGAACTTAGGTTTGGATCTCAGGCAGCTTAATCTATATTAAAAGCCTTTTGCTGGAACGATTCTAAAAGAAAGCAAATTTGTTACGATATGTAATGACAGTATTTTGATTTTTTATGCTAACGTGAATAAGGATTACATTTCGATTGCATGTGTACTAGCTGAGATAGACATCTTGTATTAAACAGGAGTATACAGAAAGAGATAAGGAGACAAAGTTATACTAGTAGAAAGAAAATGTGTAGCTATTATTATCAGACTGGTATATTTTTGTTGACTGTATAAGTACCCACTAATATGTATAGCATGAACAAATGTTCTATATGATGTATTCTTTCAGATCATCATGCCTAATGTAAATCAAATTGTTGATGACATTTTAAAACAAGGGGGCAACTATTCTAAATATGGTAAAAATTACGTAGATAATGTAATACTATTTTATTCATGAAAGAATAAAGCAATATTATTTTATATTATGCTTATATTTGATCACTCGTTACCTCCTCCCTATTCTCATCAATAGTTCTGTCGATCTCTTACCTCTCTCTCTCTCTCTTTCTGTCTCTCCACCCCTCTCTCTCTCTCTTTCTGTCTCTTTCTGTCTCTCCACCCTCTCTCTTTCTGTCTCTCCACCCCTCTCTCTCTCTCTCTCTCTCCACCCCTCTCTCTCTCTCTCTTTCTGTCTCTTTCTGTCTCTCCACCCACAAAGCGGCAACATTCCGAAAGAAGTATTACGAAAACATTCCATCCAGCCAAGTTGATCCGCAGACAACCATCAACTCAGAGAAGGACTTCTTCACTAAATGGCTCGCATTCGAGAATGTAGAGAACACTACAGCCCGGTTCACTAAAGTCCGGTCGACTACAGCACAGTTCAGTGTGGTTCAGCGGTGTGGTCTGTACGGAGCAATACAAAGGTAAAGTACGGAGTACTGTCTTGTACAGTCAAGACGAACGCGTCTTGATCTTGGTCTGCGATCGAGTCCGACACAACGAGCCCAGTGTGTAAAGTCAGTCCTGAACTGTTGAACCCAGTGCAAGCCCGGAACGAGACGAAGAGGCCAGTGCAAGAGTTGATACGGCGGTACGGTCGATACGGAGAGAAATTTGTACAGCCTATGTTACGTGTTGCCAATTGTACAGTATTGGCTGTAATTTATTGAACATAAAATTGTTACGTTACTTTGGAGCCCTGTGTCATCCGATTCTTTAAGTTGATGGTGTGTGTTGCAGTTTGCAGAGAGCCTGAATAGTGAGATTATCTGTAGAGAATCTTGGACATCATGCGTTTTCTCTTAAAGCAAAATATGGAAATCCGCGGGCATCACGAACGAGTTGAAGAAGAATTGGCAGTACAAAATCAAAGAAAAATCCTGGAGTAAAATTAATATCTAATTACGATCCATTCCCTCAGAGACCGAATACGTACATGTCCAACAAAATAAAAACGAATTTATTGTAATATAAAAACTCATGAAAAAAAATATTACAGAAAGTTTAAACAGGAAAGATTTCTCGATGATTTTTCACAGTACACTTAACATCTAAAATCGGATCAAAATTTTATGGTACATTTCATGCAGAGCCTCAACAGCGTATTGGCCACAACAAAAAAATTGCCAGGTGAAAAAAAAATAAAGATATATTTTTTATCAAGAGCTACTGATGGAAACATTTTCCTTGGACGGTATTGTTCAAGAAATAATAACCCCATAATAACGTCATGATAAATATGAATTTTAGTCGCCTTTATTGAATCCTAAGATGGACATTAATCTCGATGGTTCTTCCAGAGACATAGACAAAAACGAATTTTGTCTGGGGGCTTCAGGTAATTGTCGCACTTTCCCCAGAAGTTTCCGAACTTCCAAAGCAAGAATCTATTGAGTTTTATAATAAAAAAACAAAAAATTCAGTCCCCGAATATTGCCATTTTGATCCACATATTTTTTTTTATTATTGTGGTAAGTGTAGCAAGCAAGCGAAGTTTTTCCAAACTTACTTTGATGAAGAAATACTTACAATCAACGATGTCGAGTTTACGACTCACTTCTTTGGCAATTTCGTCTATTGAACAAGACTTAGTGGGAAAACTGATATGATAAAATCATCGATAGTTTGCCGGCGATTCATCGTTTTGTAAATCGATTCTTGCGAAAAAGCAATGCTTAAATAATGAATACACTTAATATCGAAATTAGAACCTTTTCGCTGTTTTAAAACTTTTTTTTTGGAGGGCAACATGAGGAACTGCCACACAGAGCATCAAATACCCTAGCTACGCCACTGGAAAAGTAACATGTGTAAAGTAACCCTAAAACAAACTTAAGACCATCAAAAAAAAGATGCCCAACTCTATGAAAGTATTACTATTTCATGGATCTAGGTCATATAGTCATGTTTACATGACACAAGACCGAAATATCAAGCAAGCGCGGAACAGAAAATCTCTCAAAATCTAAATCTAGATTAGATCTAATTCTAAGATAATAGATCTGATCTTCGCCAAGAGTTCCTTAATTTAAGACATGAACATAAAAATCTAGTCCATTCATTTCATTAATTAAATTAACCTACACATTTTTGTTTCAAAAGCATTTTTTTTACATTAATTCGTTCTCTAATGCTGCGACTAAGTCGTCTTGTTGTACATTTAATAGCCATTTATGATATCGAGCGCTTCTTACATTACTCTACAGAAAGTAAACGCATGCGCAGGACATAACATTTTTACATTCACGCATTCGCTTTATTTATAACATTATTATTTTATTTTATTGTTTTTAATACACTATATCAGTGGCAATATTAGTGATACGCAAATTAAGACAAGCGAGCCGCGGGTAATATCTAGCTAGTTTTAAATAATTGAGAAATCGTGCCTTAGTTCTGTCTTTAATCTAAAGCTTTTAAACAATCTAGTATTCAAAAGTGATTAATTTTTGTTTTATATATTGTTCTAACTCTGATGGTGGTGCAGTTAGGGGTATTAGTTTGTGTGTAGTTAGCCAACTTCAATAGCCCCAGGCCATCGGTTGTTAACAGTGAAACATTTGTACAGTCGGTATTTCGTGTTGCCAATTGTACAGTTAATTTATTGGACATTAAACTGTTGCGTTACTTTGGAGCCTTAAGTTTTCAAGTCGAGTCGGTAGTGTCGTGTGGTGCAGCATGCAGAGCCTGGATAGTGAATGCCGTTACAGCACAATGATTATTTAAGCCAAAGTTATCTAATCACGATACATGAAATGGCAATTAATTCTTTTTGTAAATGTGTTGTCATTTTTAAAATAATTATATATATATATATATATATATGTGTGTGTGTGTGTGTGTGTGTGTGTGTGTGTAATAATGATAATTATCTACATGCAAAGAAATATTTTAAAGTTTAAACTTTAATTTAATACATAAAATGGGAGTTATGATATTTTATTGTGTAGAGTCTAGATATATGAAAGCTATATAGCTAAAATTTTATTAAAATGTATTACATGATCTAGATCAATAAGCCTAAATTGAATTAAGTGATCATGTATGATAGTAAAATATTCTATGAACGAAATGATAAAATCTCATCATCAACAACAAAAAAGAGACTCACTTTTCACAAAAAAAAAAACGATTGAGCAAATACAAATGTTTTCGATCTACGTGTTTTGTTTATGATAAATAAGGGAACGACTTAACGTGTATCCAACCGGTATGTTGCTGCCTGACACGTAATAATATTTATCTGGTATCGATATCAAAGAATATGTATTTACGATACTTGCTATGAATACTCGATACTTGTGTGTTCGAATTTTTCCCTTCAATGATTTTCCAGGCCCTTGCTAAACCATTATTGGCATTTCTCCGAATCTAAATTTACTAATCTTAGTGTTTCTAAACACATAATAGATAATATTACGGTTAATTCCAAATTAATTACTAGTTAAGTAATTATTTTTCGCAAGTATTCTTTTTTCTTATAATAATAATAATAATCTTCGCTGCCTGTCAGAGGACGGTACTGCTGCAGACCTGCCACATCACCAGAAAATTACTCAGTGGAAACTGTTAAAGGGACTATGGTGAATTTTGTTTCTCTTTAGCGAAACTCGACCCTGGCAGCGCCAGAGAATGACTACTCGTTCATTTCTAACATAATAATAATAATCTTTATTGTCCGTATGGAAATTTGTCTTACATTAGAATATTTATATAAAGCATTTCATTTTTAAATGTTCAAGGGCCATGAAAATTTAGTAACATAGCTAAGAAGGGGGGAAAGGGGTTAATTTAAAACCCCTTTAGTAAGGGGTAGTTTAACATTAAATCTCCTCTCCAATAAAAAAATTAAAGCAAAACAACAGCTAAAAAATATCCCCTCCCACACCACTGGGTTACTCCCATGCTTCCTAGAAACAATGGTAAACATAACTTGTTGAACTCACAAAAGCCACGAATTTTCAGGTTTCTTTTTTTACACTTAAATTTTGCGTGTGGTTAATAAAAAAAATTAAAGGAAAATAATATTAGTTCTTTTTGGTTAATAGATATAAACGTTGCATTTTATTTCATTGATGATTAAAATTATGTGTAATATATTCAGGTCTATTTTATTTGAGAATCACCTCCACTGTGGAATGGAAGTTTCTCGCCACTTCATAGTCGTACATTTTACATTGATATCAGTTGCTCTAATTCCCGGTATTAAACAAAAATGTAGACTGATTAAACTATCATTTATGCTTACAAGTTATATTTCTGCTAATTTGTTTTTTATTGAGGTTTAAACAATTAAAACTAAATTACATTACATTTTTCAGCTTGCAAAGCTACTTTTTGTTTCCTGAAAGTAAAAAAATTTCCAGAAAATTTTGTTAAATATATATATTTTTTTTCGTTTTATAATGGACGAGCTGCTAATTATTTACAAATAACTTCCTTTTAAAAGTGAGAGTACATTTGTAGGCTTATAATAGTAAACAGTTTAAACACCAAGAGTTAATAGCTCTATTAAATGTTATTTTTATTGTTATTATATTATTTATTATTTTCTTATTATTTTCTTATATACTGGTGGTCTATCACAAGTGTCTGTCAGAACACTTGACAAAATAGGACATTTTTATTGATCAATTTAATATTATGTTATATTGATTAATGAATGATGATTTGTTTGGAATCAATGTGAAGAAGTGTGTATGTAAAAAAATAATATTTCATTACTTCTTTCAAGAATTATATAATAACTTATTTTATAAAATACAGACTTCACTTTAAAAAAAAGATGATGATGACCTCCTACGCGTCATGCATGTTAACCAATGACTTAAATTCTGCCAAGTCATTGGTTTTCCTGGCTAGCTTAGGCAACCCATACCATGATCTAAAAGCACTAGGGAAGAAGGAGCATTTGTACTAATTTGTCCTAGCATATGGAACGAGGAATGTACCTTTATCTTTGTGCCTTTCCTAGTATTTTTTTATAGATTTTTTTCTTTGTTTTTGTATTTGAAGATTATGGTTCAGTGTTTTATTTATAATTGCTACTTTAATTTTAAGTCTTCTATCCTTAAAGCTTTCTAAATTTAGTGATTTTACTAAAGTGTTATTACTATACAATTTTTTTATTTGACATTAGTGTAATACTTTCATATAACAAAAACCATGCTAACTTCTAAAGCTCTATTACGCTGAATGACGACAATAACTCCACACTTAGTAAAGAATAAGACACGGAATGTGGTAAGTACAAACTCTAACGTGAATCCACCAATGTAAACAAACACTTTGGGTGACAATAGATAGAAACAAATTCACGACACTAAGATACTTTGAAAAGATATATTGAGTAGGGGTGATTTGGGTGACACATCTCGCATTGACGCAGGTATAGTTAAACAAATGAAGACAAGACCAGCACCGAGCACTGGTCGTTAGTGTCATGCGTCTAGCGATCATAACCTTGGGACTGGTCATTACCTGTGACATCTATCACGCCCCCGCTCTTCTGGGCACATTTCAGTCCTTGTATATACTCTTTCCTCCACCCTTCCCTCTCTCACGCGTAAGACGATAATCTGTCTCTAGCACTCCTCTTGACATCCCTAGGTGCGAATTTATTATCCTTAATCTTAAATTCCGAGAGCGGCCCAATGTCTACCCCTCTCTTTCAATCTCTTCGCCCCTACGTCTTTATATGCTCGCCTAGTTTGGACCATTCACTAATCATTTTCCAGCACGCTGACAGACTAGAAAAACTTTCGCCATTTCATTCTATTATATTTTTATATTTTTATATTTTTAACTGAAAACCTGTGGCATTCTATATAAACAAGTCTACATGTATAGTTTATCCACGATACAAATTCTTAAGATTGATTACTATCTACCAACAGTATCTATAGGTCAGTGTTCAAAGATAGAATCATGCCACTTCCAGAATTATACGCTGGAAGACCCAGTGCGACAAAAAAGAACTCGAGTCGTCCTCTTTGTATCAGTACATTTACAACGAGACACTCAATAGCACGCACTACCTTTGACAAGTAAAATTACATAACACTCAAGGATATCTACGTAATAAACAACTGTCTTTCAATGAAAATCGTGGGCCTCTACTAGTCATGATCCCCGGTGTAGAGAACCTCTTCGCACCATACCTGATCGCCACTGTCTACCAATGCTGAGTTCTTGTAAGTTATATTGTTAGAGGATATAAAAAAAATAACTAAATTAAGTTCAACTAGTCTCTTATTTAACTAGTTCTCTCTGAAGTGAACCTTACCATCTACATCGTGGCATGACATCTGTTGTTCCCTTATAAGCCATTCTGTACACAGCTTTTGTCAGGCACATGTGGCCTCGAAGACGATAAAGTAAAACACAGTTTCAAAAATAAGTGTACGATCATATATAAACATCAAAAATGGAATGATGAGAGAAAAGACTCAAGGGTAAGATTAGAGACTGACACTGCTAAAGTATACATTAGTTTTATTGTGAATCTTCTTTTTGAGCTTTGAAACGTGTATAGGTTTACAATAAGAATAACTCGCAACTAGTTAGAAACTCTTTTGATAATCATATTGTTGTTTTTTTTTTTGATAATATCTTTAGACTCCCAATACACATGTCAATAGCAGTTTTACAGTAACCAAAGGTCAAGTAAAAGGTAACAATCTATTTGTTTAAAGATAAAATAAATAATAAAGATGTCAGCACATGTTAATCAATATTTTAGGTTGTTTTATAAATTGTGTTGACTTCAATGTCTCTTCTGTACATTTTGGGATTAGGTTGCAACAAAGAAGTAAAGATTACTCTCCCAGAAAGACTTCAGGTGAAAGAACTAAAATTCAACCCTGGTCAGGAGAAGACCGAGAATAAATCTGATGCGAGAACTGCATCGGGCCAATCGTTTACAGGTAAACTATTTGTGACTGCATAAATCTGTGATGTTGTACCAGGTATCTAATCCAAACTCATCGTGAAGGAGTATGAATTATTTGAAAGCAAATACAAATTGGATGAATTGAGGCTTTCCATTTTTTTCACGTTAAAAGAAACTCAACTGTTATACACAAAATCAATACCAGAGATTCGAAGTAATAATAACCAACATACCAATTGAAATGCAAGATGTTATAGGATTTTCTGTTATCTTTCCGCAATTCAACTCGGTCGAATGTAATTTCTATTGGCATTTAGTTTCAATAGGTGTTTGCTCTTTCCTCAACCATCACTACCTATTCAAGCACCGAAACTACAGTAATTAATAAACTGGGTGCTATCCATCAATGTCTAATAATAATTTTTTAAGCTGACATTATTACATCATGTTCTCTAGACACGCTGCAGTGCACTATTCCTTAAAGCTATATAAGTAGTTAGGCAGCAAAAAGTAACAATATCTTTCTGCTGATCTTGTCATGTATTTGCTTAACAAACAATGAAAAGATGTGAGGGACATAGACATTTACTGAAACCGTCTTTTAAATATAATGAATGAATTTTAAGACTTTGTAGACATTTATTTCATACTATTTTTAAACTCTTCTTACAGGCCAAGTGTTTTTACAAGTCCAATTAAGAGGCATTGTTTTATTTCAAGATAAAAGCACAATACATGAAATTGAAATGATACAAATAGTTGCTGATTGGCTGAAACTGGACAAGAAACTCTCATGTCCACTATCTGTATGTAAGAGTAATCAAGGCCTTCCCGAAAATGTAGAATGGACAATAGAGGGGCATGTGAAGGTTTATTAAATGACTTTCACTGTTTTCTTTTTTTGTTTTGTTTTGTTCAATCCCAAAAGAGAATGTCCAAATAAATATACATGACTCTCAATCGTTGTAAAAAAGCCATCATGTTTCTATGTGATATTATTTATAAAAAGAGAGCTTTTAAATATGTTGTTTTAAAGTCTTAATATATATGTATATAATTATATTTTTTTTTCTGTTGGCATTTCTTTTTTTTTAAATAGTAATTATACTTTAATATTATTGTTGTTGTAATCTGTTTTCAACACTATTTTTTAAGTATCAAATAATGTTATGTATATTTTTTTATATTATACATTGACAATGCATCAACTATTAATATTACACACATTAATTTTCATTAATGTATTTGCACACATGTATTTAAACCCTCATTCTGTGGGGTTTGAAGCTAAAAACACCTCTTCAATATGAAAAAAAAAGCAAATTACACGCTCTAAAATCTATGAGCATAGCCAAATGGGTTTTTAGTTACAACCCACCGCCAGAGGGTTTGAAACTAAAAAATACATCTTCAATTAAAAAAAAAAAGCAAATTACGCACTCAAAATGCTATGAGCGTTGCCAAAATGGGTTTTGAGTTTAAATCCCGCTTCAGAGGGGTTTGATGCTAAAAAATACCTCTTCAATATAATAAAAGGAAATTACACACTTTATTATTATTTAATTATAATAATATAATTATATAATTATTTGAGCGCAGCCAAGCCAATGGAGGGGTTTTGAGTTTAAACCCCTCTCCTACAGATGGCTATTTTTGAAAGTTTAAAACCCCTCCAGATGGTTTTGAGTTTAAAATTCCCCTACAGAGAGTTTTGATGTGGAAAACCTCTATCATCAATATTATTCTAAAGCAAACTACAGTCACCAAATTCTATGACCGTAGCTAAATTAAAAAATAAAAAAACTCCAGGGATTTTTTAGTTTAAAACCCCCAACAGATAATTTTGACGATAAAACTTCCCTTTTCGATATAAAATCTAAAGCAAACTACAGTTACTTAATTCCAAGAGCGTATTCAAGAGAGGTTACACATTTTTACCAGTGGCAGGGCTCCATTAATAAAGTGCAGTGAATAGTCATCTGCTGAAATTGAAAAACACTTAATGTGGCTCAACAAAGATGACCAAGACAGATTTTAGGAGTCAGTTATAGAGATCGGGTTTAAATCAATGAAATCCTATGCTGAACTGGGAGTCGACCCCTTAGTAAGATTTAGACAGCGTCGCATGTGGTTTCCGGGACATGTTCTCCGACAAAATGAATAACGCATAATAAGAGTTGTTTTTTTAATTAAATAACGGGGATTTCACAGATTTAAATCTTCATTTTATATCTTCATTTTATATCTTCATTTTATATCTTCATTTTATATCTTCACAATTCCTCCAGGGATAAAAAGAATAGATGATAAAGTAACCAGGAAATTGGGGGAAGGAGAAAAAAGATTACATGAAAAGGGATTAAATGACCAGTGGATTAATTAACAGGGATTAAGTCAACTGGGAAAAATTTTATGTATACTAATGATTCTATTGAGCTATGTATCTCTCTCTCTCTCTCTCTCTCTCTCTCTCTCATATATATATATATATATATATATATATATATATATATATTGTTCGCCCATTGTGGTTCGATTGGAAGACTCTTGCCACCTAGTGGGTTGAGGGCTTTTCACTGGGGTTTTGTGCCTCCTCAAGTGTCTGACGAGACCTATGTAAACCCGGAAAGTTCTGCTACACACTGGTAAGATTATTCCTGCCTGAGCTAGTGTCATCGGCGTTGCTTTTTGTTTTCGTTAAAGCTTTTATTCTGCCAGCGTTGTTCTGTTGTTCTCTGCAATTTGTGTGCCAGTTTTCACAGCGCGCGGTAATGAAACAAAAGAAACAAAAAAGGTTAAGGTATTCATATTTTTAGAACATATTTTATTAACTTTAGTCAGACACATCAGAGAGCAAAATATTTTAATTGATGCAGTGGTATGCGACATATGTCAATAGCAAATAAAGGGGGGGGGGTCATCATATAGGAGATCCATCTTAATATTAAATCAAAATATTATTTACATTTTAATTACATTTACATGAATGTTTAGACAAATAATTTATTACAACATACGTTAAAACTTATAAGCTTATACATTTAGTTAAGAAAGTTTTTTTACTTAATAATTTTATTTGTGAATTCTATGTTGCATCGTTCGACATTATCTCCATGTTTGAAATCCATGTCAGTTCACAGTTACCAGACATTCTCCATTCAATACCATCAGGTACATTAAAACCGTAATCGTTTTTTTTATAAAAAACGTCTATAGCCTCCAAACGCATCTGGTTCGTAACTTTCAAATCTCGTACTATTTGCCCAATATTTATGGAATCCCAATAACCGTCGAAAGCTACATCACCTCTTAAAGTAGCTGTACAATGAAACTGTCCTGAAAGAAACCAATTAAGTTCAAATTAAGATATTTTTAAAACACATTCTTAAATATAAACTAAAGCAAACCATAGCAAAGTCAAACAGTGGCTCATTTATTGTTCTCGAACTATAATCTTTTCATTTAATTTGATTGTTGCCAATCATTCCATTTGAAATAGTTCAATCATTAAATCCAAGATATCCCAAGTATAACATCTATTATAGTTTAAAGATTCATCCACATAGTATCAATGATTCAAACAAGCACTGATACAGAGCCAGAAAGAGCTGCAAAAAAAGGAAGAACTCCTCATACTGTAAAAAGATGAAAGTTGAGTTAGTTCCGTAAAATATGACCCATTGTTAAAACATTATTCTTCAAGGAACAGTGGAGGGAGGATAAATAAATGTCAGTCCAAAGAAAGCTGCCTGGACTACGTAAAAGAGTGGACCGGCCTGTCTCTTGATATCCTGCTAAGAACATCTGCTGACTGTGAAAAGTGGAGGGATTTGGTTACGTGAACTGTCTCAGCACCCCTATGACGAAAGTCAAGGGACAGATTCAAGAACCACATTTTTAGAATGTCATAAATAGATAAGATATACATTGTACTGCAGGTCAGACGCAAACAGTTTAGTAGCAAAAGTCTGTTTTAATAATACTTTCTTTTAACATGTTGATGAAGACAAAAGTACAATATTCTTTTAAAAAAAATTGTCGAATATTAAAAACTTTCCCAATCGTATCTTTAAATTGTCACTTACCTATATACTGATTCTCAAACATTTTAATTGTAGCTGAATCGCGAATGATTCCCTTATTTTCAAGACTATTAAACGCCTGTTTAGGAAGACGTTCAAAATGTACATCCTTTCCAGGATCTATCCATAAATAGTTCCCAAATATAGCTTTCGCCTCAGCGGGAAGTTGACTATTATGGCATATCAGTAGCTCTTTGTTTGGTGTACCTATAATATAAATTTTTAGCGGCCTTAAAAAGGGAAAAAGGCAGCTACTATTACTATTTTGTGTGGACTGTCTTTCCCTCCATCACATTTAGGTCGAAAAAAAGATATTGAAAAAAAAATGTTTTTACAACGTTCTGAAATTTGAATCGCCTATTTTTTGTCTTCAAAAAGACAAGTTTTTCTTCTAAATTAAATATAGTATAAATAATTCTTAAAATTAACCATTTTTAATCATTACATTAAAGACATATAATGTTTACTAATAATAGTGCTTTTAGAGGTAAAAACCGTAAAAAATATGACACAGAATCTGTATCTAACTGGTTTAAAGAGGTGTATAAAGAAATATATGAGGTCACACGTTGGTGCAATGGTATTAAGAAATAAAGTATACAAGGAGATAAGAGAACAACTTTTAATGGCTCATTGTTAAAAAAATTTGTTTCCATTAATTAAAGTAATTGTTAAGTAATCTGAAAAACTAGAAGAGATAATTAAAATCCGATTTCTTGATATGTTGTAGGATACAAACTTAATTAATTACTATTCTTGATCTTCTCAAAATTACCGGGTTTTTTTTTTGACTTTTGGCATGTAAGCCCATTTTTCATTAAAAAAAAACATGTTCTTTATTTTTACCATTACTAGTAAAATTAAAATGTAAGGGGGAGGCTATATCTTGTAAAAGAAGAGATAATTTAGTAAATTTTTAGATCATTGCATTTAGCTCTGTAAATTCTCGGAATAAAGTTTAATGAAATTAAAAATTACTTTAACCCGTTTTACAGGTCGCATCACCGACAAAAATAAAAATCGTCGAATTCAAGTGAAACCGATTTTTATAAAAGGCTTGAACACTGAGCAGGTCTGTATAACGTGGCGCAGAGCCGTTGGTCTGCACACATTTTGCGACGTTGCAGGTTGACGAAGAGACTGTCTATAGCGAAAGGTCTAGTTCAACAGAAAGAAGCCGCTTCAGCTTTATAATGCATAGTAGGCAGAGATTTTAAGGGGCCATATAGTACCGCATCTAGAGCTGGATATGGTCTCCGTGACATAGTTGTGGCATTATTGATTAGTTTATTACATGTAATTAGGGGAAAATTATTACTGATTATTTTTTGAACTACATTTGTAATCGTAATTCAATTATTACCTATCAAAAATTCACAGAACTAAACTTTCAATCTGTTTGTCTGTGTAACTCTATTAAACAATCTTTTAAAGCGACAAATGATCCTGCTACCTGGCATGTCGAAAGATGTATTTGCGTTTCTTAACCCTTTGACCAACAGCTGCAATAAAGTCACTTTCCTTTTGGCTGCGAAGTCTTGAGACGCACGCAGATCATAAAAAGCGTTTTGGTGACGAGGTTGAAAAATGATGTTCACCTGAATGACAATTTGCCTTATATTAATCAATATACATTTATTCATTATAATTTAATACATTTTAACTGGTATACATCAGCATCTGCACCGGATAGTAGCTCCGGCTCCGGCTCGTCGAATATTCACCTTTTTTGACCCTTCGGTCATATTCGGCACAGGCCAAATATCACTGCAGGATACTTGGCCGAAAGGAATTAAACCTTGCACCTATTTAATATGCATAAAGTGGACCTCGTTCCATTAATATCTATTATGGAATGTATTGACGTTTATATTTAAAACATAACAATGTGCTTAATAATAGAACCTATATGAATATACCCCAAACATGTTTTATTATAAAGACATTGCGTGTTAATATAAATATAAATGAATTTTTACATAATAAATATGCGTTACATACAGATAAGAAATTGCTGGCACATTTTTTTCATTTAGTCATGACCCTTGAGTGGTTTAGTTAACATGTTAAGATGTTATATTCCTTGACAACGCGATGCTGAACAGACGTCTGTTTAGCTGTCTAATATCTCCAGAGGTAGAGATTAACAACTCCCACCCCTTTTATTTGTTTAGTCTATCCCATTGAGTTCATTGATAGACAGGTCACAACAAGTCAGATACGATGGACGTGGGCACTCTCTAGAGGTAACACTTTACGAGGGAACTAAGTTTATTTACTTGGTAGTAAATCCTAATTAAAGCTGCACAGGTAACCTGACAAAGAGTTTGCTTATTTGGAGAAAAAAGGAGAGCTAAACACCTCCTACTCCTTATTTTATTAATAACATTTTGCCCAACCACTAGGACATATTTCTCTTGATCGTTGGTTAAACAAACCAAATCAGATCTTTTCAAAATCCCCTCCCAATTTCCGACTAAGGAATCCATGAAATCCAGTGGACAAGTGGCACTCAGCTAACACAGTTCTGCTTGAGTCGGGGGTTTAAACTCGAGCTCTTTTGTATAGCGAGTCAATCGGCCAAACATTCATTATAATTTTTTTAAAATATAATATAATAATAAAACATATTACTGTTCTCGACATGTCTAGCTGTTCATGTTTTTTTAATAAAGTCATCCATTCCAAGTCTTTGCATGAAAGATGTAACTTTGAGACTAAAAAAAAAGAAGATAATAATTAATTACATACATACATATTTTTTGCACTTTCAATAAAACTGCCCTGTAACCCCCATCCCCACCCCCATTTTTAAAATGTTTGTAAAATGTTTTACATGTTTCGGATGTTCCTTCAGAGTTGAAGATAATTTACTTCCTAGTCCAATCCTCCCGCAGGACGAAGGGGGATGACAGCGGGCAGGGTATGAACTAGGGACTGTCAATGTCCGAACGACAGTCCAGCGCACGACCAGATAGCCATTTTTTTCGACCCGTTCTTTAAAGACTTACATTTTAGTCTGTTACTTCTAGTTGGCACGGACCGCTTTGTAACGGTATCTCTCCCAAACACTTATTTTTGCCAGAGAATTTGATAAACAATATCCCTTATTTTACCCCCCACACACACATACACACACACAAACACACACACAATCTTCGCCTTCAAAAATAGTCCAACATACAATGTGCGTATTCTTTAGAAATGCTATCAATTGTTTAATCAAAAATCAACTAAGGATCGAGGTTATAATACCGTTCCAACTTTTATGTAGATCGAATTATTATAATTTTAATTGTGCTGTGAGAAACGCTATTTGTAGTAAATATAAAAAAACAAACTCGCGCAATTGTTGGACTTGAACCCCAGACACTCGGATTTAAAGTCAGAGGCTCTGCCGATCTAGCTAAACCAGTGATACAAATTTTTTAGTCAACTACGGACAAAAAGTAAAGTTCTTAAAAACCGAAGTACAATCTTGTACACTAGCTCTATAATAAAACAAAGTTTAGATCTACATTAATGTACCTCATATTTACTGTGAAACCACATTGGCTTTCAGATGACCTCGTTCACTAAGGAGTGGGTTAGTCGGTTGAGCTACACTCGAGCAAAGATCTTTCCTGCTACTGACAGAAGTGTAATGCCTCAATAGTTGGAACAGTTAGACTTGTCACCCTTTTGTATAGGGATATGATTACGGAATCTCGAAGTTCAGGTAGGACCACGCATTTCTTACAGCATAGAGCGAAAAAGTCTGTTAGCCTCTCGGTTAGAGCGACACCACTCATTTAAAATATTTCAGCGGGAAGTCCATCAGAGCCAGGTGCCTTGTGTTTTTTTAGTTTAGATATTGCTGCCTCAATTTCCTCAGATTACGGTGGATCAGAGACGGTAGAGATACATCTGACATGATATTTGTTCTGTGACAATTACAAGAAAAATGCAAAAAGCAGAACTTAAACCTATTCACTGCCTTTGTGGACCTTACCATGGCTTCGACACGGTCAGTCGCGATGGTTTGTGGAGGATTTTGGCTAGGCTGGGATGCCCACCTACATTCCTATCCATTCTTAAGCAGTTTCACGTGGGACAAAAAGGCCATATCAGACACAATGGTGCCCTTTCTAATCACGTCCCAATAGAAAATGGAGTGAAGCAGGGCTGTGTACTTGCTCCTACTCAATTCGTTGTCTTCTTTGGCGTAAAGCTGGAACAAATGAGGCAGCGATTGCACGAAGGCATCTACATCTGGTTTCGTTCTGACAGCAATGTGTTCAATCTTCGACGTCTACTATCTCATACAAAAACAAAGGAGATGGTCATAAGCTTTTCTATGACCATGATTGCGCCCTGTTAGCTCACAATGAACATGACCTCCAGAACGCGGTAAACGAATTTGCATACGCATTCGGTCTTTCTATAAACCTCGGGAAAACAGAAGTCATGTTCCAGAAGTCACTCAATAAAACATTCTCAGCCCCAAGAATCACCGTAAACGGGCAGCCCCTTAACGTGGTAGACCACTTCACATATCTAGGTAGTATATTGTCAAATGACGCTTTACTTTCAAGGGAAGTTCATAACCGTCTGGCCAGTGCCAGTAGCGCTTTTGGACGCCTTCAGGCAAGAGTTTGGCGAAACAAATCGCTCCGCCAGCCTACAAAAATCAATGTCTACCAGGCAGAGGTTTTTTCCCTTATATATGGCTCTGAGACATGAACATTATACAGAAAAGAACTAAGATTTTCTTGCTTGCTTTCCATCATGGACATACAGTGGCAAGACCGCACTACAAACAGCGATGTCTTTGCAAACGCCGGTATAAACAGTATAGAGGGGATTCTTAAGGTCCGACAGTTACGCTGGGTAGGGCACGTATTCCGTATGGGGACGAACGTATGCCAAAGGCAGTCTTTTTTGGTGAGCTAAAAGGTGGTCGTCGTAACAGAGGCGTCCCACGGAAACGCTTCAAAGACCAGGTTAGGCATCAACTTTCCTTGGCTGACATAGAAGATATCACCTGGTTGCATGCGGCCTCAGAACGAGACAGCTGGAGGTCACTCACGAAGGCCGCGGGATACACATTTGAGACAAAAAGAAAATCTGCTGCTGAGGACAAATGCAGTCGGCGAAAAGAAAATCTAAATCGACCAACTGGGACAATGGTTATGCTTGCCATGGATGTGACTAAATATGTAGGTCAAAGCTGGGGCTGGGCAGCCACAGGAAATACTGCATTCCTCACTAATCTTCGGACTAGAAGATAAGCCTTATTATTATTATTATTTACTGTGAAAAATTTTGGTTGTTTTTTTTAGTTTTAGATCTATAATATACATCCATCTAGATCTTTTATTATAAATTACAGACGTTCCTTTCAACAGACGATAGACGTAATAAAATAGTACTTCAGGTGCCAAAGACTACTTTTCTAGATCTTTATTGGGTCGAAATTAGGTCGAAATCATGGTAAACCAGTAACACAGACTAAAAACGCAACATACATAGGTGTTATAATAAATGAAAAACTTACATGGAATCTCCATATTGATGAAACTATCAAACATTAGGGTTTATTAAAAGAAATTTCTATAAATCAAATAAGAACATAAAACTAAAATGTAATTTAACGTTGGTTAGATCAATAATAGAATATGCATCATCTGTTTGGGACCCCTTAACTCAAGAAAACAATAAGAAACTGGAACAGACGACAGACACAAAATAAAGCAGTGAGATTCATAACAAAAGAATATTCACATTTGACTAGAGCAGTGGTCTTCAACAGGGGCGATATCGCCCCCTTGGGGGCGTTTTCGAGATTTTGGGGGGCGCTGAGAGCCAAAGGGGCGGCAGGGGGGCGCTGGGCACAAAATGGGGCTGTAAGGGGGCGCTGGGCATAAAGAAGAAACTTAAGGTGCTCTGAAACAAAACAAATTTTAAAATTGTTCAACATTAAAGCTGGGAAACTAAATATAGACAAATTATAGTTAACTTGTTTCTAATTTAAGAACATAAACAGCGTTAGAAATTGAGTTCGGGAATCCCATTTTCTATTTTTAAATTCTTACTCTTTTGCTATGATTGGAGAGTATCTATTGTCCTTGAATCTTTCGCGTATAAACGTTTAAGATTTGATCAACAAAGTAGGTAATACGCCTTTTAGATTATAGTTTATTTTATCTACATATGTTAATATATTGAAATGTAAATGTTAATTGCAAAAAACATTGAAGGTAACATTTAATAGAATAATTTAACTTTTTAAAAACAAAAAACATTGATAAAAACTTATTACGAAAACTCACTGGTATGTCATGTAGGCTAATATTTCCTTGAGATTTAGTGAATTGTCACTAGAAAAAAAGTAAGTTCTACTTTGATGGCATTTTCAGATGAGGTTATGAAACCAAGTCGGCTTCACGAACATATAGCGATATCCAAAAATAATTTAAGAATATTCATGAACAATTATAAAAATCTACAATTTAAACAATATTAAAAACAAAAAACGGCAAAGCAGGATATGTTTTAATGGCTTCTTAGAAAAATGCATAGTTTTTTAAAAATTCGTATAATATTGAAAAATTGATTAAAACTAAATTTATTTTAAAACATATGTAACACAAGAAGACTTTTTTTTCTGTTAGAATTGAAATATTATTTCAAAATTGTCTAGCTATGTAGCTTATGAGGACATATAGGAAACCATCAGTGGTTGGACGCTACAATGACTTCATAGGTAATATAGAATAAAGAACAAATCTATTCACTATTCACATTGTGAGTTATGATACACAAGAAAAGTTTAGCCCGCAATTTCATTTTTATTTGAATCTAATTATAAAACTGTAAATAAAATACAAACCCATGCCGAAAATAATCTCATCTTTCAACAGTTTTATGAAACAAATGATAAAAAAGGTGTTAGACTCTTGTTGTAAAATGAATTTCGCTAGATTTCGAAAGGGGTTTGTTAATTGTTATGGCTCGTTTTTTTAAGCTTTTAAATAATAATTTTTTTTTTTGAGAAACGGAAAGATTCAACGTTTGGCAATGACTTAAAGCAGGCTAAAAAAATTGTTTTACATGGTAGGCATTTCACACAAGTGAATGAAACCAACCTCTGACTGCTAGGAAAGAAATTGACTTTTATTAATATCATTTTCTTCTTTTATCGAGATATTAAATCTATTTTAAAGAGTTTTACAATCTCACATAATTTGTTTGTTAACAAATGAATTACTGCCCAAGGACACCGATATCTATGCAATTCCCATAACAATGCTCTATGAAGAAATTAAGATTCGCTTCTAAAATTTAGAAAAAAAAATATAAATGAAAATTATTAAACATCTGTTACTGACGTTCAAATTGAGTTGCATGAAAAAATAGATTTACAAAACAATGTCTTCAGTAAAAAGAATGTAAACATAGGAGGCACACAGTGGCTTAGCTAGGGTGGGGGTAAGGGAAAATTGAAAATCCCACGGGCCCCCATTTAAGGGAGGGGCCCAAATTAGTGCTTTTTTAATTAATTAAATTAAATATTACGCAAAATGCAGCGGCCCCCAAAGATGTCAAGCCCCCTGGACCCCAAACGATGGAAATTCCTAGCTACGCCCATGGAGGCACAACAGAGATGTGGCTGCATTGAAATGTTTCAGTAAAATTCCAAAATTGTGGTCGAAATTGGAATTATGTTTTAGCTTTTCAGTAAACATGGTTAACCTAGATTTAGTGCATAACAAAGTTAATGAGTAAGCAAAGAAATAGACAG
Organism: Biomphalaria glabrata; assembly: GCF_947242115.1. Classification (NCBI taxonomy): domain Eukaryota; kingdom Metazoa; phylum Mollusca; class Gastropoda; family Planorbidae; genus Biomphalaria; species Biomphalaria glabrata. Next base: position 33,723,810 of record NC_074720.1, read on the forward strand.
GATGTAGCGACTAGAGGAGACCTTCGCCTTGCTTTGGCTAAATTAAAGCTGGGAATTTCTAATATTGTCAGACCGCAGGGGACACAAGGTTCCCATTAGCTTAATTTCATTTTGTAGTGAATTCTGCAATAATAATATTTATATTAAAATATAAAACTAAATTTACAATTAAACCTAAAAACAGTAGGCCCTAATATTCAAAAATTTAAACGGAGACTTTTCTTAGGATTGGAAAGAAAGTCTTTACAATTAATTTTTGTGTGTAATCACTGCAAATTATTTGACAAAATTTTTGCATAATGGTAATATTGGCTGTTATTGAAGATTACGGCTGAGTCCACTGTTTCACATAACTACGCAAACCCAACTGCGACCTACATATTTTCCCGAATTTTTATGCAGACAAAGCCGTTGTATGCTGGCTTTTCTTTTTTGAGTATCAAATGTTTGTCCCGCAGTTTTTGTAAGAGCTCTCGAACTGTTTCTCTCAGGGGCTATCTGCTGCCAGAGAATGCTGCCAGTTACTTTCCTCTATGCCAGTGAGAGCGAAATGGCGCCTGAATGCCTGAATAAATCTTTATAGCGCTCACGGGGTAGGGGGGCACCTATGTAACTCAGTCCTCCTTAAAGCTCGTCAGTCATAGGCCAAGGAGTTCACAACAATCGCCATTGGCATGCGGTCGTCTCCAAAGCTGGATAAGTGTTATTGACAGCATACAAATTAATAGATAGATGATATTTTGTTCAAATTTGCCTTCTCACGCTTCTTTATAACTGTTTTTCTTAGAGGGGGGCGCTGGCGGATTTTTTTAAAGAAAAAATTCGAAAAGGGGGCGGTAGGCCAAAAAAGGTTGAAGATCCCTGGACTAGAGTAACACCTTTAGTAAAATCACTAAATTTAGAAAGCCTTCAGAACTGAAAAATCAAAAGTAAAGTAGCAATTATACATAAAACACTGAACCATAATCTTCAAATACAAAAACAAAATCTAATAAAATACTCAGAAAGACTGTCACAGTCTTAGTTGACATTGCATGATCTAAAGTTCACGTCATGTTAAGAGTTTAAAAGACACGTGGAATTCCTGATGTAGAAAACAGGAAGTAGAATGAATAAAGTTAGACTTAGAGGTCAGTCAGTCAAGTAAAGCAGACAAGTGAAGTCAAGTTAGAAGTCAAGTGTTATTCTTTAGACCGAGTGGTCAAGTATATTTTGGTCCGGGATGGACAGTAGCGACTTAGAAAAGTCTGTAGTAATTTCAGTTAGAAAGTAACTTGTGGGCAGTTGTTGCCAGTGGTCTTTTGAGACATGTATTAGTTGATCTATATTTCTACACAGTGTTGCCCGCTGAGATACGGACGTGATTTGTTGTTAACGTATTGGATACTTTTGATACCGCTGTTATGCGGACAGGATTGTTTATTATTTCTTGACTTGTAGCACTAACAAGGAGTGCAGTGTATTGTTATTATTATAGTAAAATAAACTTCATGTTTGTCTGCTGAAACGGACGTAGGTCAGTTTGTACTATTTGTCTTGTCACGTGTCAAGAGTACCTCAGGAAGCAAGAACTCAGTATTACACGACATTCGCATTCTGCAACCTTACGCCATTCAACCTTTCATTGACAAAGACACAAAGATAAAGGCCCATTCCTCGTCCCATATGCTAAGACAAATTTGTACAAATACTCCTTCTTCCCTAGTACTATTAGAGCATGAAGGGTTGCCTGGGCTAGCCAGGAAAACCAGTGACTTAGCAGAATTTTGGGTATTAGTTTGTATACATTATTAGATGCATGACTTGTAGGACGTAATCATCTTCTTTTTTTTTATCTACCGTTGTATAAGAAATTCGAATAAAAAATCATTTTTAGTAAATTAAACTGCTGCGGTTTCGGTCGTGAAAGCTCCTTAGTTGTCCTAAGCACCCGAAAAATAATAACTAGTTAAATGTTCTTATTTTTTCGTCCACGGCAACTGAGAGTATTAGAAATATAATTCCATCAATTAAAGCCCTTATTTTATTCATGTTTGATATTCATCATTCCTTAGTAGGCCCAACAAAGTTTCTGTATTAGGTTATCAGACGTGTTTTCACTAGTTCGTTCGTTAATAACTTAAATATCTGAAAATATTTACGAAAACAAAAACAAAATCAAATAAAATTCACAGAAGCAAAACTGATCGTATGAGCATTATAATTACATAATGCTTTAGAAAATTATCCTAAGTTACAATACACTAGACAGACATTAATTTTAATTAATCTCTTGTTGAATTCGCAACATATATACATATTATATGTTTTACCATTAATTTACTTTCATACATCTCTAAAACAAAAAAACTTACCGTTTACACCTTGAAAATGTTTGCCTTGACTATTCAACCATCTCTCACATAGATTTGGCAAAATTATCGTTTGCATCGTTAAGTCCGAGTTTTGATCCAACAATAGTCTTGGGGCATATATATATATATATATAAAGACATTGTGGGCATACATAATTTATTTTAATACATTAACAAATTAACATAAAGTCGAGTGTCAGTTAAAGTAAACATAGGTAAGAATCTTATGGATTCTAACATTTAAAACAATTGTATACTGTGACGAATTTAGGGCAAACAATCAGCGAAGGATCAAAGTGAAGAGATGAATGATGTTTATTTTGTTGACAACTAATGAAAAATGATTACACAGATATAAATGTCTCAAGAAAGATAATCTATATAAGCTAACTGGAATGTCTTCCACTGACAGAGACGAACCTATACACAGATGCCTCACAAGACTTTGTTCAGACGAGACAACCTACGCTGCTTCTCACCTGCTGACCACAATGACACTGATCCCCTCTACAACTCAGGCGGTTCTAACCAATCTCTAGATCTGTTTCCACTGACACCTATGCACTCAAATGATGATAAAAAGGAGGACAAGGCCTTACAAAGGACAACAAAACAAAGACAAAGTAAACTGTAAACACTTTAAGAATATAATTTAAAATTTTCAACATACGATAAAATGTTGCATTCATCCAAAATCTGTCGAAGGAATTGGCTATTTGTAGTAGATTTTCATTAGTACTAATATATAAGTGAAACTCCAGGTAGGAATTTTCTTCAAATATTCTTTGTGACAATGGTTTCAGATGGTTCTTATACTGTTCTATTCAAAGCAAACATTTTTGTCTATGTCCCATCAGCTTTACAATCAAAGTGCTGAAAAACTTCTGTGAATACTTTCTCTACACCATGGTTACTTGGATAAGTAACGACTCCTAAACAGCTATTGTAACTCACCTAATATTAGTATTGTTATAATTAAGTGGATTTTATTAAAGCTTTCGATCAAGTGTAAAGGCCTCCACTAAAACTCTTCCCCGGGCCTCCACATACTTAAATCCGGTCCTGTAGCCACCCTTACCGCAATGGTCAGAAATATGTGAATCAAGAAAAATGTTCAGGACTGAATCATCTAGCCGATATCTTTTTTTTCCTCAAATTAATCTTAAGGTACCTTATTTCAGGAAGTTTAAAGGTTTCTGAAAAAAACTGCGACAAACCGTTGAAGCTCTTTATCTCCAGATGAAATGTTTATGTTCAATGTCGCTATGAGCACTATCTAGATTGATTTTAATCTGATGATCCAATAGTATCCATAATATTGATTACATTACAGAATTACAATGAACTTTTTAGTAATTTAAAAAAAAAACGCCTCCCCTCCCAAAAACTAATTTAATGTGAAAATATTTATGTCACAGTCATTGTTCAGTGGTCATTAAAATTTACAAGAATCGGTAAATTCTTTTCAAATACTGAAACTAAACAGAATGGTAATAAAATGAAAATAAACAATGATAATTATCTAGAGACTAGAGGTATATTTATAAAAATCTGGATCTAAATGGAACTAGTGTACTATCTAATAAGGTACAGAAAATGTACTGTTTTTTTTTTTTTTTTTTTTTTTACAATAGTCATATCTTTAAAAACAATACATAAATGATATAGAGACAACAGCATGGGCGTAGCCAGGATTTTAATCGGGGGGCGGGGGGGGGGGGGGGGTTGGGGGATATTTGTTTACTATGCCCTAGAATGTTTCTTCTTGGAGTTAGTGGAAAAATTGTAGACTCTCCGCCATTGCCAGCAAGGGGGTCTGGGGGAGCGCTTAAAGCCCCAGTGCGGGGCGGCGAAGCCCCGCCGCCAAGCAGTATTTCTGGTATTGAAAGCCAAAAAAATGAATATTCTGAGGTATCTACAGTAAATTTTCCTGCTATTAATAAGTTTTATTTCAAAAACCTGAAATGCTATTCTTACATCCTTACTGGCGCCAAGTTGTACTAGGATGTCATCGCACCCCTTAGTATGCGTAACTCATTTTGTCGGAAAACATGTCCCGCAACCTTCATGCGAAGCTCTGTCACAACCCAATTCGGCATACAATTTCCTTGATCTCTATAACTGACTCCTAAAACCTGTCTTACTTATCTTTGTTGAGCCACATGTTGTGTTTTTCAATTTCGGCAGATGACTATTTAATGCACTTTATTAATGGAGCCCCACCACTGGTAGAAATGTGTAACCTCTCTTGAATACGCTCTTAGAATTAGGTGACTGTAGTTTGCTTTAGATTATATATCGAAAAGGGAAGTTTTATCGTTAAAATCATCTGCTGTGGATTTTAAACTAAAAAATATCTGGAGTTCTTTCTGTTTTTTAATTCAAAAATCCATTTAGCTACGGTCATAGAATTTGGTAACTGTAGTTTGCTTTACTTTAGAATAATATTGAAGATAAAGGTTTTCCACCTCACAACGCTCTGTAGGGGGATTTTAAACTCAAAACTATCTGAAGGGGTTTTAGAAAGCAATCTGTAGGAGAGGGGTTTAAACTCGAAACCACCAATTGGCTTGGCTAATTTTAGTGTGTAATTTTCTTTTTTTATATTAAAGTGGTATTTTTTTAGCATCAAACGCCGCTGAAAGGGGGTTTAAACTTAAAACCCCTTTTGGCAACTCTCATAGCATTTTGAGTGCGTATTTTGCCTTTTTTATATTGAAGAGTTATTTTTTAACTTCAAACTCCACTGGAGGGGAGTTTAAACTCAAAACCCCCTTTTGACTACACTCATAGAATTTTGAGTGTATAATTGGCTTTGTTTTTAATATTAAAGAGGTATTTTTTACCTTAAAACCTCTGAAAGGGGTTTAAACTCAAAACTGAGTCAAAACCCATTTAGCTACGCTCATAACATTTTAAGTGCATAATTTACTTTTTTTTCATATTAAAGAAGTATTTTTAGCTTCAAACCCCGCTGAATGGGGGGTTTAAACTCAAAACTGAGTCGAAACCCATTTACCTACGCTTTTTTTATATTGAAGAGGTATTTTTTAGCTTCAAACCCTACTGAAGAAGGGAAGTTAAACTCAAAACCCTTTGGCTCACAGAATTTTGAGTTTGTAATTTGATTTTTTTATATTGAATAGGGGGTTATAAAATCAAAATCTTCCTTAACTGTGGTCTTGGATTTTGAGGATTGTCATTTGCTTTTTTTTTTTTAGAAGAAAGGGATTTATTTAACTGCGAAAACCTCTGGTAGGGGTTTTAAATTCAAAACCCCCTGGGGCAAGTGATGGTATAGTATTAAAATGTCACCCACAATAAACAAAATGCAGAATATAAGGCGTAAGTATGTATGTATGTATGTATGTACGTATGTAGGTATGTTTGTATGTATGTCCCGCATAGAATTCAAAACCATTTGACTAATCTTGATGAGACTTGGCATAAACGTTCCTAAGATTATGACAGACACCACACCGTATGTATGTTTTAAAGTAGTATATTTTTAATGTAACCTCACGAACGGAGGCTCTAAAACTACAAGAAAATACTTACATTTATCTCTATTGAAGATGAAACTTTTTAACAAATCGGGTAAACAAGTTTTCATAATATTTTCATAGTATTTATATTTACTCACATGGATATGTTGGATAGACCTATTTTCATATTATGTTTTTTATTATTGTGGCTAAATCGAAATGTGAAGGGAACATTTGCAATGTTTAACGTAGGTCCAAATTCAAAACACTATATCAGTAATACCGCATCTAAGGCCCGCTGGCCGTGGGGAAGTATTTAGCTAGTATATATATATATATATATATATATATATATATATATATATATATATATTTCTTTACATTGTCAGCTATATTAGATACAAAAAGTTAATAGGAAACGTATATTTACGTTTAAAAAGGATGAGAATGCAATTTGTATTCAGTAATACGGAATTGAGGCCTTATAAACAGTAATGACTAAATGTGGTTTAAATACACTACACACAACGAATCAGTACTTTGTCATATAATAATGCTGCACCCGTAAAGTAATCTGTGTTCAGTAATGTACACTTTGGATTTAAATACAGTTATCATTTTATAAAGAAATTAGTATGAAACGTGTTTTTATATAGATTGTTAAATTATAATTTACTAAATACTATAGACTTACATTGAAATAAGAAAGAAAATCTGTGCAGACAATCTGACAGTTAAAACAGTAAAATTAGAATGTACATTGATCTTGACAAGAAAGGCTGAATTTTGATTGGTTGCTTAGATACTATGACGTGTAATTTTTTTTATATTTTTTTTTAAAGTAACATATTAAACGAATCGAAAAACAATTCGCTGAAATTCCCGAAAATAAATTTTTAAAAAAGTTTTTTTTTTAAAGTTATATTTAATGTTTCTTTTGTTTTTTTTTAATTTGAACAAAATAGATGGATTTATTGAGAAAAAGTCAATATGCTAATTATTTTAATTAAATAAGGAATACCCGATGACATGCAATAATTTTAATGAAGTACGAATACCAACAGTGGGTATCGATACATTTTGTAAATGGTAATCTAACGAATCGAAATAATTTTAAAATAGTAATAAATAAAACAACTTCTTTTTAAACTGTCTGGTAGACTTTTTGGTGTACACATTTTTTCCCATTATTATTTTTTTCCATAATTGTGACAATTTTAAAAATTAATAATTTAATATTTTTAAATAAAATTATAAACAAAAATGTTCAATGTTGTTGTGTTTTTTTCAGACCTACTGGCTTAACAACTATAACTGCAAAGTTATTGAAAAGGATAGTAAAGTAAATTTACTCGACACGTAATAGTCTAGATATAATATAATTCGATTCCGAAGATAAGGATGAGTCCAGTGTTTCACATTGCTTTACAAACACAGTTTTAACATGCAAATTTTTTCACATCAGATGTAGATAAAGCCTTTGTCCGCATTGTGGTCTATTTCAGTTTTCTTTTTCGTCTTTCCCTCCTCTCTTCAAGACGGGATTTTCTTTTGGCTCTCAAAAAAGGTCACTGCGCTTATGGGTACCTCCAACTGACAATAGGGCGGAATATCTCCCTTAACAAAAATCAATGTTTAAAAAGCAGTGTGCTCATTGCACTTTTGCTGGCTCTGAGACCTGGATGCGCTATTGAAGGTATCTAAAACTTCGACGAATTAATGGGCATTCGTTGGCAGGAATTGAAAAAAAAACAAAACATTTTCTGCTGGAGACTTGTGAGGACTGTAGAGAAGCACTAATAATCATTCAACAGCCGTATTGGGTCCGACAATTATCCCACATGGTGGACGACAGCATGCCAAAAGCGATCATCTTTGGTGAGATTAAAGGAGGTGCCCCCCAGCAAGCGCTATAAAGATCAAGCCAGGCGTCATATCGCCTACACTGGCCTACAGGAAAGTAGTCGACAGTGGATAGCCTCTAAAAGAGACAATAGGAGAACTCTCTAAAAAGTCTAGATAGTGTGCATACGTCTTCATAATTTCCCCTTATAATTTTGTATTATTATATTTGTAAGTGACTTTGATATAATTATGTTTTGTTATCCCGGAAGCATTTGTAGTTACAATTACGATTTCATGGTTCATGTACTTTTATTGACAAAGTCTTATGAGTCCATGAAACAGTATTTGAATAAAACAATTATAAGAATTTCATTTTGAAATCTTCTTTTTACATTCTTTGTATTTCTATATAGCATTGTCTTTATTTTATGTTTTGCATTTTTTCAACTTTATTGTTTTATGCTAATTTTTAATCTCATATATTCCTATGACATGAATAAATTTCAATTCAATAAAAAAAATTAAAAAATGCTGGAATAGATCTTCGCGATTAACTCGTCTGGTCAGTGGTTTATGAGTATATTGAAATTCAAATTAAATAATGTAAATCTAGATCTAGTCTACGTTGATAATTCGGGCATTAGGTTTCGTAATAAAGATTGTTTGGTAATAAGGACTGTTTTATAATAAAGATTGTTTCGTAATAAAGATTGTTTCGTAATAAAGATTGTTTCGTAATTAAGATTGTTTCATAGTAAAGATTGTTAAAAATCTTAAATAATTAAACGAGATGTTAGGTCCAATAGGTAAGTGCGTTTAGTTTCAAGCACTAGTTTACGAAGGATGTTCCTTTATCATGAGCCAGAATTCGAAACCTTGTTCGAGCGATTTTTTTTTTGTTCGATTTGTATAGCGCAACTTTAATGCTTACGCATGCTCAGTACTCCATATCATAATTGAATCTATTGGGGAGGGGTATATATGCGGTTTTCATGCTGACTTTAGGTGCTCAGCAAACACACACTCTGCTATCAAGAAGGCTAGAGTTAAAATCCAAATTCCAGAATTTTTGTCCATACGATGATAATTCATTAAGTTTTGTGTTGTCTGTCTGTTAGACTTCCACGCTAAGACTGGGCATGAAGATAAAAAGAATATTGTCCAGTTTTGTTTTAAAGTGAAAAACAACGCCAAACGATTCTTTTTAAAATATTATTTCTTCAAACAATCAAAATAAGATCATGGCTTGAATATGCCTTATCTATAGGCGAATTCGGTGAGGGGTGCCTCTCAGTTAGTGTGAGATAACACAAACTCTCTTTGTAATTTTGTTAAATTTTTCTTTTGAAAAACAAAGAATACATTTTGATGCTTTGATTAAGAAAATCATTTTACATCTGATAATGGTTAACAGTTGTTTCAACTGGGGCATATCCAAAGACAACGAAACACGTTCCAAAAGATGAGGTTGAATCGAAGAATGCGAAAACAAGGTTGTCCACGTCTAACGTGGTGTCGCATCTTCTATGAATAACTAAAATCCGTAGACACTCTCTGGGAAGAGGCTATGGAAGTCGCTTGTGACTAATTTCTGTAAATGGAGCTTGCCACAGAATGTGCCAAACTGTACGTCTCCAAATAACATTATTTTTTCCACATTGATTAATCTTAGCAATTAGTATTGTTTCCATTCTAATACTCACTAAAATATTTCGGGTAAATTTTCTATTGAAAAAAAAAAGTGAAAGTTATTTATAGATTATTTTTTTTGGGGGGATGAGGGGTGGAGGGTAAGTAAAATAATAACGAATCCATTGAGAAAATCTTAGTCACTACCGAATTTCACTTTGTTTCAATATTTTAAATTTACATATAGAAAAAAACGTATTTAGCTTTTTAACATTTCCTATCATAACTAGATTCTTTAGGTTATCTGGAGGAATCGGGAAAACACTGTGCTATATAAAAGAATGGGATCTAAATGCCACGTAATGTGGAGAAATCGGCCATTTTTTTCTCTCTGATCAGAACAGTCCACACATATAATATACCTCTGCAGGTAAAGATGTTTATAACGTATTTTTAATTGTAATTTTTTTTTTACCTACAAATATGTATGAGATGTTCAGAGTCGTTCCATCGTACAAATAAACAAATTTCCGCAACGAATATGCTTTTTCTGATTTCTACTTGATTTATATTTCGATAATTTTGGCCAACTTTATGGGACCTTCGAGGCGAATTAGTAGGTAACGAGTGTGACTGTTAATACCCTTGCAGACTCATAAATATTAGAGAAAGTTATCCAGGCCTAAGGAATCTATTAAAGTGTAAAATGGGATATTGTCCAGTTGATTCCTATTTTCCACTGTTTAGGTTTTTGCCTGTCCCAGACTTTCGATGTCACAGATAGGGAAATTTAATATAGAATCTAGCTCCTGACGTATGAAAATATATCACCACCTGGGTGCAGAGACTGAATGATGAAACCTGGCATTCGAAAACGAGGGTCTCGGGTTCGAATCCCGTAAAGACGTGAATTTTTAATTTCGGAATCTTTATGACACCTTTGAGTCCACCCAACCCTTTTTCCATTTTTCTGGTCTAGACAAGTAATAGAATCATAGCGTAATGAGAAAGCTAAAGCATGAAATCGCGCTAAACAAAAGCAATAGGTGTAAATATTTCTGATGGCACAGATTTATTGTTTTTGACCTAGAACTATTACAAACGCAATGGCATGACAGTTCAAAAGCTAATTGATACAACTAGAATTCATTTCAAGCTTTCTTTTGTTTTTAAATATTTTTAGTTATGTAGTTTTCAAACAAAGTTCATATAATTGCAGCTGGTGGTAGTAATTTTACGTTTCTTCCTTTTGTTTTGTTCATATATAAATATATATAGGTATATAATTTTTTTAAGGTTCCTGACAAGCATGGGAAGTATTGATTTAAATAAAATTGTTGAGTTTTACTTGGATCATTCATTGACATATTCCAATCTCCTTCAACAAAAAGGTAAATTAGAGTAATGTACATTGTTTCTTAGTTGTTGTTTTACATCTAGATAATGAGACATTTAGTATAACTTTTCTTTACAATTCTTTTCGTTGAAAAAATTTTGATGAATAAATCTTACGGCCAGACTATAATCTGGGTTTCAGAGCTTATATCATGTAAATACTTAGCTTTCACTTTACCCTTTCAAACATTAGTGCTGACTAGTGCAAATAAATAAGCCGTTATAAATTTTAGAGGAAAAAAAGATAAAGAAGTTACTAAAATAAAGTTTTGTGATTTCTTCAATACAATTTTAAAGGTACTCACACTTTGCATTGTGCTTACTTGACCGTCATGTTGCACATTAAATGTGTTAAGCAGTGATGCCTAAATTCTACCCGAGGGTCAAATCCGGCCTGCGATGTGGTTTAATCCTCCTGCCGAAACGTCTGCACAAAGTGTAGAATAGGTTGAAAAATTTATCTTTACCCATGTTAGGGTCCTGACTTTTTCTCTGATGAATTGGTACCATACCATATGAAATGTGTAGGTTTATGAAATGAGAGAGCCGAAGAAACTACAAGTTGACTGAATTTAAAATCATACCAGGAAAATTGAACGGATCTTTAATTATTTTTTTTTGGAACATGATAATAAACCAACATGTTTGTTTTGTAAATTGTAGCTGTTTTAAAAACAACAACATCTATACGGCTTTATAAAACAAATATGACGTCATTCTTGGTTTGAGCCACGAATAAAAAGTTGTTAAACTGCGCCTAGAAATTAGAGGATCGATATGAATATTTACCAAAAAGAGACAAGAAAATGAGTCGTTGGTAAAGCTAGTTACAATGTTGCTCACATTTTAAGAGAGAAATGAAGCCAGTTAATATCCTATTAATATCCTATTAATTAATGCAAGTATTAGATCCACTGGTTTCTAATAAAATTCTTTTAGGTCAATTTCATTTCGTTAAATACATTTTCGGTCATGTGGCCCGCGACACGAGTGACGGAAATAAAAATGGCCAGCAGGTCGAATTAGGCTGAGCATCACTGGTGTAAAGCATTTATAGTATTCTTGGTTTGGTTGTATTCTGGACTACTTTCAAGCTAATAAATTGGTGCTGCAAAATCAGGGCCGGTCTTACGAATTACGAGTCCCAATTTAATGTATGCTTGCGAGGCCACTCTTCTAATTTTTTTAACAATAAAAAACTTATTACTATTAATTAGACCATTATATCAACTTTTATTATAAAATATGCATAGGAAGCAGCTCAAACGCAATAGGCGCGGTGGGTTAATTAAATTTACGTCAATCGTATGAGACACTAAATATGCTTGCTGTTTAAGTCATGCATCTTTAGAAGTATGTGGTAAAAGTTAAAAGCGGGGCCCATGCCAGGCGCGGGGCCCAATTTGAGGCAACAGGTCAAATTAGCCTAAGGCCCCTACCCGGCATTAATTTTTAAAATTAGAGAGTCACTTTGATTTTTTTTTCGGTACATGTTAAACTATAAGAGCACTTTTCATCGATTCTTTTGCCATACAACCCCATAAAATTTGTTTTAGGACGACCACAAGCATCATTTCACAAAATCAATTATAGGGTGCTGAATGATACTCTGGTGTGGACAAATGAAACAGTAAAACCATGTCATTTAATAGAGGTAAATAAGTTTCTTACGTGTTGACTATCATAGAACTTTATTTTGTGTGTTTGTGTGTAATAAAACTGGAAAATGCAATTTACAAGTATGTATGATGACTCCATCCTGTTTTAACATGATTTTGTGAAACATTTTACTAATAGGGTCAACTTCCAGTACAAGAATGGAACTCCCTTAGAGTATCAAATAAAACTCATGCCTTAGAAGATCGCAGTTGTTTAACATTAAATAAAGGTGTTATTGTTGGTAAGACATAGTTGTAAAAACGAATTAGCTATATGTTATTTTTATTTTGCCTAGAAATATAGGTATGAATATTGTTTTAATGATTATTAATGTGTTACTTGTGTTATTATTTGATACGAATGGTGCTGTTATATCATACGTTTAATGTAATGCACTGTAATTGATTTTCTGTCATGATATTTGCTATATTTTTAAGGGTATGACAAGCCAGTAGTAATTAGTGCTCCTGATTACTTTGGTTTTAACAGCTTCATACTCTGGCCAAGGCAACAGAAGACCGAAAGTAAAAAGAATGTAAATGCAACATTAAAAACTGGTCATAAAACGACTGCATTTGAAACTCCGTCACAAGCTTTTCTTCAAGTTAAAAAGACTGTCTACGAAGGTACAATAATTTAAAGTAACTGTGTAGTATTTAAAGCACTTTAACTCATTTTGACTCGTACTCTATGAAGTAGTTCCAAATCAAGGATATTCTGATATTCAAGTTAAAAAGAAGTGTTAATGTTATCGTTATTTATAACTAGTAGTAAAACATATCTTAATATTGGGCTCTATAGAACACAAAATATTAGGCTAAAAGAAACAAATAAATAAAAAAAAAATAAGAAAAACATTTTTTTAATTTTTAAAGACAATACCCCTTAATTGAACTTAAAATATAATAAAATAGTTTTTAAAATAAATATAATAATATTTCATTCAATCCGGGTTTTTGCAAATTTTTCCTGTTTTGGCCTGCGGGCAAAGCATACTTGTGCAATTATTTTTGGTATGTTCATTATACGAACATTTAGATCTAGCACTAGGACTAAAGTTCTAATTTAGAACTGTTTAGATCTAGTCTAGATCTACTTCTTGATATAGAATCTACATGTAATTTAAATTAGATCTACGTAAAAATATTGTATAATTCCAATGATAGGTCTTTAAATCTAGACTTAGAAGACGATGCGCAAAAATTTCCTGAACATTAATTTATTATAATCTTGAATCAAACTTGATAGTCCTTTAAAGAACGCGATAGTATTTTCAAAACCGTTGTTGGATCTAGACCCGGGTTTAGTCTCTAGCCAAATGTGCATTTATTTATTTTTTACTTAGAAAAATTGTAACGTCCAAACTAGCTTTCCCCATGTGGCCAAAGAGCTAGTAATTATCTACTCATCGATACACATCAACTGTTAAATTTCTAGGAACATCGTTAGAGCAGTATTCCAGAACCGCATCTACCCAAGTCCCATGAAGGGATGACTTGAATCAGGGGCGTGGCTAGAAATTTGGAAGGCCCGGGGCATTGACCTCATTTGGGGTCCGTCGCATTTTGACTTTCGACATCATGACATGAGATAATGTACTTAATAAATGTATAAGCCTACATTCAAATTGGTACAGTATATCAGTAAAATTAGCAAGAAATAATGATTAAGAATCTTTTAATGAATAATAACGTTGTTTATAGGCGAAATAATGTATAAGTGACAAATCTCAATTCATGTCGCCTCACGTCGTGCTTTCTATGTAGCAAAGAAATCTATAACATCATCTACATCGATACTGTCTAGTACTTGTGACTCCACTGACATTGTGCTCCTGCGATACCTTTTGAATAACTTGATCTTTGAGAATAATCTCTCACATGTCGCAATGGAAGTGGCCTGAGTTAGCAGTTTTCGGATGGAAGCTGCAATGTTTAGCACACAACATTATCATATGAAGCCAGCTTCCTCAATAAGTCAATTGGTGATTGTGGCACATGTTTGTTGATGAAAAGCGCTTGTGCATCAATGACATCATTGAACAAGCGATTTGCCTGTATTTCATCAAGAAGGCTTTCTAAATTTAGTGATTTTACTAAAGGTGTTACTCTAGTCAAATGTGAATATTCGTTTGTTATGAATATCACTGCTCTATTTTATGTCTGCTCCAGTTTCTTAATGTTTTCTTGAGTTGAGGGGGTCCCAAACAGAGGATGCATATTCTATTATTGGCCTAACCATTGTTATATACAAATTACGTAATACACAATGGTTATCACGTGACAGTTTTTTTTCCGTTGTTTTATCAATATTATTACGTGGCTAAATGTTATTTGTTTACGATTGGTGAATGAGGTCCATTACAAAAACTCTGTCACCATATTTGACTATTCTGTTTTAAAACGTCATGTTTTTGTCTGGAAAGAGGAAAGGGCGCTAAAGTGAAAACGTTAATCCTCGCTCCTATTTAAAATTTCTGCTAATGATTGCATTTGGTATTAACTAATAGGGGTGGGGCGACTCGATATAAAAGAATTTAATTTAAAGCATTTATAAATTATATAAGTGTCTTTTTTTAAATTGTGTAATTTCTTAACTAAAATACAAAAAGCAAAAAGTATTGGTTTGTCCGATGGGGGACTGCATGTATCGCACCTACCACCTGGTAAAAACCTTTTTCATTTTATATTTACTAATGATAAAATTTGAGATCAGAGTGTTTGTGCGATATTATATACAAATGGGTTAAAACATCAATATGTAGCTTATATTATATACATATTAAACTAATTTTGTTCACAAACTATGATTTCTCCATTAAAATAGGAAGCAAACCCCCCCCCCCTCCCAACTGAGAGGGCTAAAAATAGGTTGAAATATAAATAATTAGTAGGCCTATCTATTATTAACATAACTAATAAATTCGTATACCAATTGTGTGATTTCTTTACTAAAATTCGTACCCTCCCCCCTTTGGAGGGGGCGATCGCCCCTACCCCCCCCCCCCGATCCGCCAGTGGGCTTAAGAGTGTTCCGGACTAAAAAAAAAAATACCCGCCTTTTTAATCGTAGCTTAGCACGGATACTAGCTATTATGTATATAATACTTATACAATTTATTAATACACAGAATCATTACTATATCTCTAACTAGATCCTATCCTAGATTAGACTAGATTTTTTATTTTTCCAATGCTGTATCTTTGTTACCAAGCTACAATTTTCAATACTTTGTTTAGATTTATACATTGGCTTATCCAAGATTTTTTTAGAGGGTGGGGGGGGGTGACTTCACTTCACTTAGGTCCTCCAACGCAAGCGGTCTCCACTAAGTGCTCGATTCCCAGTCTGAGACTCGATCTGTGTAACTGACTCCCAAAATCCGTCTCAGCCATTTTTGTTGAGCCACATTTAGCCTTTTCTCAATTTTCACAGATAACTTCCATGTCTCACATGTATATGTTGCAGTTGGAATGTTTACAAAAGGTTATCATCTCCACAAAAGAGGAAACTATCTTAAAATTGATTTGATTTTTTTTGTAAATTAATTTTCCTATTTAAATACTGAAAATCGCTAATTTTGAAATATTATTAAACTTTTAGAATTATATAGCCTCTCTTACGTTGCTCAAAACTAGCATTACTCTTTAATCTACAGGCTATTTCAGTGCTCAGGCACGACTAAGCGGAAATGTGATTTTCTACAACGGCTGCAAATACAATAATGACTTACCAATATCGCACATTGTACAAGAATTAAAAGAATACATTTCTGAGCTAGAACGTATGAACAATGTTTCAGGGGTATTAAAGGCAGAAATAGATGAAATTAGAGACGTTCAAAAGCTAAAGATTGAAAGAGATGAACAGGACCTTACTGTTTATGCAGCCTGGGAGATGCAAGGGAAAGCTACTATAGCTTGGGATTCCTTATACGTAAATTGGCTGTAGAACATTTTCTAACTGAAATGTAAATAGTTCACAGCTAAATACTTCTAAAGTAAAAAATAAAATGATATAAGCTTCACTAATTTCTTGCGAAATATCTTTGATTCTATGTATTTGATTGTAATAGCATTTGCGTTAATGTTGGCATCTCGGATATTCAACATAATAAGATATAAATCCTTTCGTTTGTTGTTTTTTGTTCTCAATAAATATATATAAATGTGTGTGTGTCAGTGTTTATTTAAAATTTAATTTAAACTAAAATTTGGGGGTGACACCCAAGTGGTAAAAATAAAATCTTTTTAAAAGCAGACACATCAAAAGAAAATGTCTAGATACATACCCAGAGATGCCTAGGGATATATAATATATACTGTGGTAATCTAGATTTATATATTTACTAGACATATATTACGCGCTGCCCGCGGGTCTTAACTTGCGTACTGCTGATATAGTCACATATGGTGCATTAAAAACAATTAAAGAAAATAATAATGTTATAAGTAAAGCGAAGGCATGAATTCATAAATAAAAAATATTATGAATGGAGCTAAAATAGCTAATTGACCTGAATCCAATCTTTTATGAAAACATAGGCTTGTGTATTGATCTATATTTAGAAGCACGCAATATCAAGAATAGATATGCACTCAAGGCGTACGAATGTATGTGAAAATACGTTTGAAAAACAAATTTGAATGTTAATTTGATCAAAATATGAAATGAATTGACTATAATTAGTATGTTTATGTGTTTAATTATAAAACTATCTTTGCGAAGAGAAGTTCTATCATCTTAGAGTTGAATTAGAAATTTATACCTAGGAATAGAAAGATGTGTAACATTACGGTATTGTCTAGTGAGAGAATGCTCATCAGGAATTCTACATTCGCAGATATAAGGACCGAATTTATGTAAAAAAATGCTTTTGAAACACAAATTTGAAGGTTAATTTTATTAAATAATGAGCTCAATAGACTATATTTTGTATTTTCATGTGTCAAAGTAAAAAACTATCTGTGCAAAGTGTAGTTCTTAAAATTAGATCTAGATCCTTTTGATCTTTTCTCATGTAAACATGGCTTAGATCGATGAAGTTGTAATGCTTTCATAGAGCTGGTCAACTTTTTTTTTGAGGGTCTTAAGTTTGTTTTAGGGCTACATTACATACACTACGGTCTAAGTTAGTACCCAATGAGCATTTATGCCAGGTTTTATCAAGATTGGTCAAACGGTTTTGATTTATATTCGGCACATACATACATACATACATACATACATACACATACATACATACATACATACATTATACTTTATAGTATCGATTAGGTCCATATGTACAAATTGTTATATCATCGCAAAAGGGGGTCTTTCTTTTAAAAATTCGGATGTATTTGTATTTTTAATTATACTTTTTATTATTAATCAGAAAAAAATGGCATTATTACCAAATTTTAAGAAATTAAATTATTATTAAGTTTAGGGACTTTGTTTCATCTTGTAAGTAGAACCTTTTTACTTTAGTAATAAGATTGATTTAAAAGATTTTTATGTTTACAAGTGGGGGAAGGGTATATCCGGGAGGTTTTCCGTGCTGCCTTTAGGCGCTCATTAAATATAAATCTGCTTGAATCCGGTGTTGCCCCTTAGATTGGCAACCAAGCCAAGCTCAAGCTTACTTTGCCTCTCTTTAACACATCCCCACACATTAGTGTCTTTTGACCATTCTGACTATTTGAGAATAATCAAGTCAAAAGAAGAAGATTTTAAATGTGTTCTTCAAACAGTTTCTAATCGATATTGTTGCTTAAGCCTCCTACGAAAACGGTAGACATATTTAAAAGGTCCTTTTTAGACGATGATATGAAATCTTTAACTTACAATATTTAAACGTTTTAAACATTGATAATAATGTCATTTTACTGGGTTAGTCATCATGGATTGATAACAACAATGAAAATATTAACTTTTTATTTTAAAATAATTTGTACGGATTTGCCCCTCATTCGTAAAGACGTCGCATCCCCCTCCCCCATGAATGAATCTTGCCCCTCCCTATTAGTTGCCCCTCACAGACTGAGAAAAACTGTAGCAGATCATGAAAATTTGTAAAGGACTTGTTTAGCAAGACGTCTTGAAGCGGACCTGTTCTGTTCACGCAAACAAGAAAAATGTTCATAGCACAATGGTACCTTACTCGGGAGAAATGAGTCTGTTCTGCCTTTAAAGGGAGGTATACTATTGAATCGCGTTGTTGAAGAGCCATTAATCATGTTGTCTTTACAAGAGATTGAACCATAGCGCTCTGAGCATGCTATAAGCATGAAAGTAGCGCTATATAAAAGCCATACTTTATTTATTTTTATTGGGAATACATTGTATGTATTGATTGACACGAGGATATTATCTCTATATAGAATTTACTTTAAAGGTATTTTAAAGTCACTAAAGTTTGAGTGTTTATTTGGTTATTTTCTGCGTTAAATTATATTTTGTATAGCTCGTCATCGGATTCTACACTTAGTGCGCAAGGGTTAAGGAGTATCTGGAAGAAGATTCAAGCACTTAGCAAACATTTATCAGCTTGGGGGAGCTCTCATATCCTAATATTTCGAACTCGGGTCCCATTAGTATGTTGCCAACCGATTGAACAACCCAGATACATACTAGTCTGAAATATAAACATCATAAGCACGCAAGATTAAAGATTTCTGGTCATATAATATCAGTATCGCATAGTTTCTAGGGTAAACAAATCTGGACACGCAAAAAACCAAAAGTTTCCCAAAGTTATTTTTAACTGCAAAGCAGCTTAACGTATTTTTTTAAAATATGTATTTAGTTATATAAATATATTGTCTATATAGAAACTTGATAAACTTGTTTACATATCCAGAAAATGTATATTTCATCTAACATTCAAATGACGTGTAACATACTCCGGCTGTTCGACTTGTGGTATCGGGAAATCACCTCCCACTGTAAAAGACACGTAACTCGCCACGTAACTCTAGTAGTGTATTCGTAAATGTTAGTGGTTCTACTTCTGCTTTGAAAAATCTAGATAAATCTATCGTTTAATAGCTTAATTCTCGTTTCATTTCTAATACTTTGAATTTCTTTTATTCAGCAAGTATTTTTATTATAATATATGCTTTCAATTAATGATTAGATCTATCATAATGACAAGACATCATTAGAACATTCTCAATTAAACAATTCATGTCTCTATAACAAGAAACATTTTGGTGTTAAGTTAAAAAAATTGCAATTTGCCAGTGGAAAGAAAATTTTTAAAAATTTGTAAAGGCTCAATAGAAATCTGGACGGCCAGGACCCATTCTGTACAGTGGTTCCCAAGTTAGCTTTAGGAAAACTACATTACAGTCATGTAAATAATAATTATATCATAAAATATCTAGCTAAAACTTTCTTGGTCTTCGAGAAAAGAGTACAAAATGTATGTTAAGGAGTTTAGTTTATGAGCACGCTTTACAATAAAAATTTAAATCAATTTAAATATTCTAAATAAAAATCTAATTTATTATGTAATTAAGAATATAGAATGAAAATCGTGTTCAATGATTTTGTTTAATTATGACGATTTACTGGGTTTTTTTTAAAGACAAATATCATATTGAAAATTCCCGAAAAGTGAAAGGAAAGCAAATATTTTTGGAATAAAACATTTGATGTTGTTTTTTTTAAAGTATCGATACCTCGTCTTCGGTAAACTAACAAATATTTTTATTTCTACTTCAACCAGTGTTTTGAATTTACACGTTTCACAAGCTCAGTGTTTTCAATTATCCAAACTACTTTTATCAGAGAAATTCTTTCGTTAATAAGTGTTTTCCGTTTTACTTTTGGAATAGTAATAAGAAGCTAACACATTAAATTTTCTGAACATTTTTGGTAAGTATTATTTGACAAAATCTGGCTACTGAACTGGTTCCAACTGGTTCATCTTCTATGTTGTAGTACAAACTGTATAAATACAAATTGTGAATGTTTTTTTTTTTTACTTTGATATCGAAGTCCAAAGCTAAAATATATCAATGATTTAAAACTTTTAAAGATGCTGTGTAAGTTAATGAAAATACTACCATGTAGATACGTGTATTACTGGATCTATTGTTTGTGAACATAAACTGTGTTAATTTCATATTGCTTTTTTCATGATTTTATACCCTCAACACTAGAATCTACTCTTATGACCCATGATAAAAATTAAAATTGTATAATTGTTTGTTCAGTATTAGAAGTAAAGAAAAAAAAATGAGGGGTGATTATAAAAACAAAAAGATTTTGGCCTGCACCTTAAAGTATTAGGATTTGGGATGACTGCGATTCAAAACATTTTTTTTATTCATGAAACTATCTTTTTTGGGGTAAATAAACAAAATTTTACAGATATATAGAAAACAGGATAACATAGTGGACTACTTATTTATTTTAAATTTCATCACTAATAGTAATAAATACTTTTAAAAAGTAAAGTTCCCCTTTCAAACCTAGAGATCTATAGGGCAGATGATGTTAAGATCATCTGTTTCTTTGGCCAAAATTAATGAGCAGGTTGTCATGTGGCCAGCACAACGACCAACCGCCGTTACTTTTCCCCAACTAATGTCAAGTACCCATCACAGCTTGCTGAACTAAGGGGCGCTCTAAAAATCCCTAAATTCAAAATACCAGTCTTCACCGAGATTCGAACCCAGGACCCTACTCAGCCACCACGTAATAAATATTGAAAGATAATTTTGTATGTAGATCGGGAGTCTTGTAAAACAAAAATCTAAAGACCAGCTAATGATTGCTTGACTAGAGTATGATCTTAAAGAAAGGCAGCCTACACTTTTTCAACAATGCAATATAAATATTATATTTTAAAGGAAACTTACTGCGTTATTATTTTGAGTTACTAGTTCTTGCAGATTCTAAAGAAGAATGAGCACAGTCGACTTGTACAAGATTGTTAATTCGTATTTAGATCTTTCACGGCCAGAAAGCAGAACATTAACTAGATTTGGTAAGGGACATCAAACTTATTTTATTTTATTAAAGCTAATACTCTATACAAGCCTTCTGTTTACTCTTACATATTAGTAATGTTGTCAATCAAAATACATGGATATTTTACCAGGTTTATTTTGTTGTTGTCGTTGTGTTTGTTTTTCAGGAAAACCTCAGATTCTGTTAAACAAGTTACAATGTCATGCAATAAGAAACACAGAAAAGTGGAGTTCAACGATTGAACCTGTAACTATCTCAACTGTAAGTGAATTTACATTCTGTGCTAAACATAAACAAATCTTAAGAAAATTTTGTTGAAGATGTGCAGTTCCTCAGTATTTACTTGACCACTTTGACATAGAGAAGTGTGCCTCAAATTAGTGGAACAATCAGCCGTTTCATTGATATATGAACTAAGTAATAACTTTCTAGTTTCTAAATAAAGAATAATATAATCGATTCCGATTTATCGGACCACACTAGGGCCGAACAATTTTTTAGTCCTATTAACTGGATATTTCAATGATTATACGAAGATGTCCAGCGTTACAATGATCTCGCTATTTTAGGAGGTGTGTCCGATGTACAATTGATCCATATACTGCTTGGCTGGAGTATGAATACCGATTGAGTTGCATGAGCACGCGCAGAAACCTCCTTCCAAATACCTCCTTCCAGATACCTCCTTCCAGATATCTGCTAGCTCAAAAGGTTGAAAAGGCTAGTGGCAGAGATGTTTGCAAAAGATATAATTAAATGAAATACATACAGCCATCATTGGGTGATCAGCTCTGTAAGCGTAGGTGTTTAATGTTGTAAACTCAAAATTAACTTTCAAAGCCAGGTACATGTACAATAATTTCATAGCTGGTATGGCGCATCTGTGTATGCTGCATTTCGACAGTGACATGTTTCAATATTCATGATCTTTAGGAACCTTGTGACGTCTATAGGAACGGCGCAGAACGTGCAATTGATGAAAATAAATCTTCTATCATAGGAGAGTGCTTCAAAATAACGAAAGGTCTCGCTAAAGGTACGTAACATCTAAATTTAAGTGAAAAAGAATCAGTTGTTATCACGTTCAGTACTTAAAGACTCTAAATCTAACATTGCAAAAGAATAATGTAGAATTAGAAAACGTGAAACAGAAAAATTCAGTATGTATCTTCAACCACAATTTATAAATTAGCCTACGTTACTTACACATATGTTTGAAGCTAATATCAGATTTTTTACAACTTTTGCTTTCACTCACCCATGAGATTTAATTTTTTAACGATCGTCCAAGGAAGCTGTGTGTGTTTAGCGTAAAACAAAATAATAATGTAATGAAATTTTTATTAAAGTTTTTTTTTTCTCAGAGAGAGTTCCCAAATGAAATTTCATACATTTGTTTACATGTTTACCTTATCATGATTTTACCAGGATATGAGAAAAGCGTAAAAATACAAGGACCTCGGGAAACTGGTTATGAAAAGGTGAAAATCAGACCTGGTAAACAGGAAACCGATAGCACTGAAAAGTTTGATATCAGACTAAATGCGAGCCACAGAACAAGAGGCAGATCTGAAGCTGAAGTTAGTGAGAAGGAATCCTGCTACATAGGTACTATGACATTGACTCAGTGAACAATGATGTATGTGTCAGTGGATAACTGTGCTATATATATGCGTTCTAATATGTTTATTTAAATTAGTCCTTTATTTTTGTCTACGCTTTAGAGGTATTCTAAGATGGTGTCATCCTGTAGAGTAAGATAGACAGATAGTCATATAATATATTCATGATAGATAATTGGTTACCTGCTGAAGAGAGGTTCTTGTAAAAAATGTGAACAATAAATTAGAAATACTTTTTGAACAAGATGTGTAAAAATACAAATCTTATAGCACAAATTGATTTACATGGTAACCTACATCTGAATCCGTTTTACTATAATTTTACAAAGCTCAAACAGATCTTTTCTGACCAACTTATGAAATTTTATATCATTACTTAAATATTTATAAATTTATAAAACTGTCATTTCCCTTTTGCAACTTCTTGTCTTACTAAAGAGATCAATCCTTGATACACAACTGCTGTCACAGGTTAAGCATCTAATCACAGGTGGTGTTGCACTTTCACCCTTCTTTCTACTACTGTTGAGTATGACATATGCTATTCGTGACCCTTTCATTAAGCTCGCTTATGGATCTGTTCAGTGCTGCTTTTTCCCAACTGTTAGTATCAATTTTAAAGAGCTTCATGTCGCGTATACATACATCAACATACCTTAAAATTAGACGACTAGTGGCTTCCCTGCCTTCTGTTAGATCACCATACATAATGTCTAGTGGAAGTCGACCGTATGCAGTTTTAAGACCTAAGACTAAGACTCCTTTATTGATCCTTATGGACACTTGTAGTGATTACAAGGACTCTTTTCTCATATCAAGACGACACAACAGAAACATACACATAAATACAACAGACAACATAAAAAGTTCATTCAGCGACTACACACAGGCATCTTGGTGCATTTCATGTTTTTTGAAACATTACCATATATAACTATCATAAGAAGTGTGACTGTGTGTCTTTGTGAGTATTTTTTATATCAAGGCTTCTTTAAGTTGTTTGGTAATTTTTTTTATTTTTTTTGTGACAGGTAACTTTAAAGTTGATGTTAAATTATACGGCATGGTGAGATTTTTGAGCGGCTCTGGTAAATGTATAGTCGAGATGCCCTTTCAGCAGATTGTGGCAGACTTAAAAAGAACTAGAAACCCTGGCGTGTCCATGCTTCACGTGGACGAAAAAGATGGTCTTCCCTATTGTGTTACCTGGACAATAGAGGGCGAGGCTCAAATTCACTGGGATTACACGCTTACTGTTGATTGGGTGTGAACGATCACTAAAAAAACATATCGTACATTCCATTGTATCTTACTTTATTAAGTATGTTATTTATTAAATATATTTTTTATTAAATATCTTTTTATTAAGTATATTTTTATCAAGTTTTCTTTTTTTTTTTATTAAGTATTATATTTCATTAAGTCCTAATGAATACAATTTGCAAAACATTCATATTAAAATAAGAGTGAGTTAAAACACTATTATAAATAGTTTGACATTAATATTTTGTGATTTTTGAATGTCTTATCTTCTGTTTTGAAGTAAAGTTTGTAGTATATAAGATAAGAAAATAAGATTAATAGAGAAGACTTTTTGATGACATCTTTTTCTTTTAAATGTTAACATCATTATTGCAAAAACGTCATTGCTTAATTGACGGTGAAATTTTTTGTAAATTTCCAATAATTACTACTATTGTATGTTTATTTATTTTTCAGAAACTTGTTTAAGAAATTGAATATATGCCTTGATATTTCTCCACTGCAACTTTTTATTTAGTTTTAAATAAATAAAAACCCTAGTTGTTGTTGTTGTTTTTTTGTTGTTTTTTTTTTGTTTGATAGAAATACATAATTTCAACAATATTGAATTTAAATTATTTTATGTTTGATACTTTAGTAACTTGAAATGATTGAACTTAAGATGATTGAGCTTATAATGATTGAACTTGGACTGAACTTAAACTGATTGAATTTAAAATGAATGAATTTAAAATGATTGAACTTAAAATGATTAAACTTATAATGATTGAACTTACAATAATTGAACTTAAAATGTTTGAACTTAAAATGATTAATCTTAAAATGATTGAAGCATATTTATTCTTTCAAGTATGAAGGCCTTGCGGCCCAAACGTTTTTACGTGGTCCTTCGTGATTATCCCAACTCTATATTTTCTATACATTCGTTCACCCCCTGCAGCAGTAAATCTTTGTTTATTATTCTCTAAAGACATCATTAAAATATTTAACAATGTTTACGTTAAAATATTTGCAGCTTTTAATTATATTATTTGAATAATTTCATGATCATTAGTATTAACGCTACAAATATTTTTGAAATAAATTAGAAACTAATTATTAAATAACAAAAAACAAAAATGCTGAGATTCAGAAATTTATTTTCACTGGAGAAGAAAAACTCCTGGTCTTACATGATCCAATATTATACATAAATGAATGTATTTTAATGAAAAATAAATGACTATTCAAATGAAAATGTTTTATAAATAATAAAGAGATACACTTTTAGTTATTAGTTAAAAAGGCAATTAATTGCTCTTATAGATAATTTCAATGATGCTGAGAGAGAGAGAGAGACAGACAGAGAGAGGGGGAGAGAGAAGCAATTTAGCAAATTTTATAAACATATTAAAACAAATGTTAAGTTGTTCTGTAATTTAATACTAATGTAAATGGAAATAAGAACTTAAGATTTGTGCAAGAAGAATATAAATCAATAATAAAGAATCTTTTTCCCTTCTTCCACCATAGCTCTATAAGAAGTGCAAAAGATTGCAAAGTATAAACAATGTGTTGTAAGTATCATGGGCGTAGCCAGGATTTTTTTTCGGGGAGGGTTTTGGGGGGGGGGGGTCCCCCACCCGACCACCCCCCCCCCCCCGCGAAAAAAAATTATATATATATGTGTGTGTGTGTACATAATTAATCTTTATTACATTCTGACCCTTTCGGAAGACGTTTATTGTTTATTGTAGACTCTCCGCCCTTGATAGCAAGGGGGTCTGGGGGAGTTCGCAGCGGTCCCCCAGCGCGGGGCGAAGCCCCGCCGCCGAGCACTATTTCTGGTATTGAAAGCCAACAAAATGCATATTCTGAGGTATCTACAGTGCATTATCTTGCTATTAAAAAGTTTTATTTCAAAAACCTAATGTGCAATTCTTACTGACTTTAAACCTTCTCGCGCCGTTCGGCGCATTTTCCGGCAAGCTGTTTCCGCAACATGTCCTGCAAAACCTCATGCGACGCTCTGTCACAATCTTACTAAGGATTCGACTCCCAGTTCGGCATATGATTTCTTTGATTTAATTCAAAACCCCATTTAGCTACGATCATAGAATTTTGGTGACTGTAGTTTGCTTTAAAATAATATTGAAGAGAGAGGTTTTCAACTCTAAACGCTCTGTAGGGGAATTTTAAACTCAAAACCATCTGGAGGGGTTTTAAACTTTAAAGAAAAAGCCATCTAGAGGAGGGGGATTTAAACTCAAAACCCCTTTGGCTACGCTCATAGATTTTATAGTGTGTAATTTGCTTTTTTTTATATTGAAGAGGTACTTTTTAGCTTCAAACCCCAACTGGAAGGGGGAGGGGGTTAAACTCAAAACCCCTTTGGCTACGCTCATAGAATTTTGAGTGTGTAATTTGCTTTTTTTAATATTGAAGATGGGGTTATCGTAAATTTCGGATGGGGTTTTAAAATCAAAATCTTCCTCAACTGTTCTGTTGGAATTTGGGGAAGGTTGTTTGCATTTTTTTTGTTTTGTTTTATAGAAGAGGGGGATTTAACTGCAAAAACCTCTGGTAGGGGGTTTAAAATTCAAAGCCCCCTGGTAGAGGGATTTGTATCTCAAAACCCCCTGATAGGGGTTTTTTAAATCTCAAAACTCCCTGGTAGGGGGATTTAAACTCAAAACCCCCTGGTAGAGGGTTTTTAACTCAAAACTGCCTCGGCTGTGCTGTGGTAAGTGATGATTTAGTATTAAAATCTCACCTAAAATAAACAAAATGAAAGCAAAAATCAGTCACTTAATTCCGCCCCCCCCCTTTCGGGGGGGGGTGAACCCCAAGAACCCCCCCCCTGGCTACGCCCATGGTAAGTATACAATATTTGAACTAACATATATAAATAGGGGTCTTATATTTATTCTAAACTGCATCGATTTAGACCTTGAATAAACCGACAAGTGAATTGCTTGTAAATATCAACATAGATATTACATGTTCTTTTTTTCAATAAGTCCAAGTCATCAGTTCCATTCAATGTATGGTTTAGGATTCCAGGTCAGTTCGCATTCTCCAGCCGCAGACCAACAAATGCCTTTTGGAATAAGTCTATTTTTTCTGTAATCTTTTACAAGACCAAACATGTTCAGGTGACCTCCGGTCATTGTATTAATTTCTTCCACGATTTGTCCAATGTTTGGGTCCTTTATTTCCCCGTTTGATTCAAATATAACATTTCCTGTTAGCTGAAGTTTGCAGTCAAATCTTCCTAAATAAAAAAAAATAGAAACATCCAATAAAATTGTTATAAAACCATTATCCAGGTAAATTTCCCCTATCCGACTTTGTGATCTATAGAGCAGGTGATTTAAAGGTCATCTGTTTCTGTGCCCCAATGTTAACGTAAATGTAGCCAGCACAACGACCAACCGCCTTTACTTTTTCCCAACCAATGTGAGGTACTCATTAGAGCTTGATGGACTCAGTGGCGCCAACAATTTTCATACACAGACATTCTTCTTTGGGACGTTAGGTGTGGGCCGATCAAAATGAAATATACATTAACTTTTTGCTTTGCCCCATAGAACAGTTCATTAGGGTAAGAATTAGTTTTTTTTTCCATAATTTAGTCTTTACCCCTAACTTGCCCAAGCTAAGCTTAATCAAAATTGCCAACCTTTATAAAAGCTCTCAGATGTTTGTATGTCAGCTTCAACGTTGACATTGTCAGATATGTCTGCATGTTGCTCGTTATAACTTGGGGAAAATATTTTCTCATCTTTCTGCTTGCCAGGATCAATCTTTAAAGAGTTTCCAAAAATACTTATAACTTTCTCAGGTACCTCGTCGTCGAAGGGTATCTCCACACTCTTTGATAATCCTATTTTTGTAAAAGAAATGACACTTCTATTGAACCACTAGAATCTAGAATGTAGGCAAGTAACCAATAGATAAAAGAAAACAAAATGTTTGAAGTACCTACTCATATGTGATTGCTTTGTTAGGGGACCGTGGTGACATAGAAATTAAGAAGAAGGATGTGAATAGGAAAATAGAGATGTTGACAGAGAGAAAGAGAGAGAGGGAGAGGAGAAGAAAGAGGCAGAGAGATAGAAGGAGAGAGAAGGAGAGAGAGGGAGAGGAGAAGAAAGAGGCAGAGAGATAGAAGGAGAGAGGAGAGAGAAACAAAATAATGTACATAGTGTACTGTTACCTTTGACCACTGTTTGTGAGAGAGTTACGTTGATTGAATTACTGGATGATGTTGTAACCGTTAAGTCACACGATGGGTCTCTGTGGTGATCTTGAAAGTTGACTATCACCTGAAGTTGGTAATTAAAAAGTTCAATAATTATAGATTCAGCAATCCCTGACACAAAATATATTGTTATTTGTTAATGAGTGTGTAATCGAGTGTCTTCAATGGTGATGTTTTTATTTTATCAAGTGAGTTAACTAGTTATTTTGTGTCAGTGGGGTGTTATCGTTTTTTTTTATAAATCCCTCTATTCAACTCATACCTTCGTGGAACCTTCAGGCTGGGTGGGTTTAAAAAAACGGCTCTTACGATTTTCATTAAAAATGGACAATTATATTGTTGAAAGAAAAATTAGCTCATTGGTCACAGGGGAAAATTTAGTTTGACCGTTATCAGTTATCAAAGTTACAAAACAAAAGATTTGATGGGAGGACAAGATAAAACTTAGAACAGTGATTAGTTATTTAGAAAAAAAATAATCACTCTGTAAATTGTGTAAAGGAGGATTTGTCCTTTTTTATTTTTTTATGTATTTTAATGTTTTTCTTGTTTTCTGTTAATTAACGATTACGACAGACTTTTTTTATAGAGTGTTGTTATGAGCCTTTCTTCGAATGTTATCACGTTTTAAGTTTTACATCCTAAGTGTGGCTGCATGCGATTTACATACTGATCGTGTGGTTGAGTAACATGCCCTACAATTAATTGCCCCCTGCACTGTAACTGTTGTAAAGTTAATTTTAAATTGTCAGATTTGTTATCGTGTTTGGTGTCTGTTTACTTACAGTTAAATTCACAATGAAATAATATTATGTAAAATGTGAGTAGCAGTCTTATGCAGTTTGAATGTGGATCGAGAAAGAACAATTCTGAAAAGGGATTATTTTATCAACTAAAGTGTACGATATCAATAGTACCAGTGCAATATGTGGAAGGAAATTTTTAATATAAAATTATAATAAAGCGTATCTACTAAATGTATTTGCTTTTTCTTAGCTCAGTTTCCAAAAAAGTAGTACTATCTTGGTTGAAAAATATAAAATAATTTTAGATTTTAAGAATTATATTTTACTTAAGAAAAAAAAAGTAGAGTTTACCTTTCTTGAGGTGTCATACACCTCCGGTCCTCGGTCCAAAGTAGACCATTCACAATCACCACTTACAGATAGTTTGAGCCTTGAGACTTATGACATTAAAATATTTTGATAAAATTTTCAGCAAAAATATAAAATCCTTTCCATTTCTAAAAAATGTACATAATATGGTAAATTAATCTGTAGTGCAGTTCTTATTAACATTTTTTAAAAATATTTACGGTCCCTGCTGTTTGATGCCAATAAGTATGAACATCAAAATAAAAATGTTGATTTTTTTACTGCCATAGATTGTCTTCATTCATTGGTTTGAAGGTCTACTTAATAACGTGCAACAGAATTACACTTTCTGATTTCAGACTTATATTTAAACATTTACACATAAAAACGTTCTTCCATTAACTATATCTCACCTTTAATCTTTTGACATGGGACATCGAATTTTCGCATATACCATTCTTGACAAACTTTGACAATGTCAATGTAGTTCATGTTAATATTTCAATAACCAAAACTGTATACAATATAGAACAGCTAGCTCTGCTGAAACATAAATAATAATGGTAAACAGATGCTATCAAGCCTTAGGTTAAAAGCACACAATATTGAGCTGATAAGTAGTAAATTTTATAATTTCTCTTTAATTAGAAATCAAAATACTTATTTAATCTCACAAAACAAAAAAGGTAAATAAACCATTTAAAGCTTTGCATTGAGCAAAAGAATATGAAATATTCTAGTTAACGCTATAATTCTTTTTAGGCTACAAATATTAATGAAAAAAATATAATTATACTTAAATTTTTAATTCGAAATATTATTTAGGTGATAGTACAAAAACACAACACTATCAGAGCAAAGCTCTATATCAAAATCCAGGAATTCTAGTTGCTATTTTTATCTTCCAATAATCTCGTGACGAATAAAGACATTCTACTTGAAGATTTCAAAAGTAAATTAAAATATTCTTTACATATTTTTTTTTCATTTTTTATTTCTTTCCATACGTTTTTTTTTTTTTTTTTTTTGTAATTTGTAATTGTTGTAATAAAATGACGTGTACACTGAAGTTAGTGGGAAAGACCAATCAGTGGTATCGCAAAACACGTAACTCGCCACGTAATATTTTATTCGGTATCGATACTAATGGTTTTGGATCGTTTTCAATATAAAAGTTGAGCCTATCAAAGTAGACCAGACTTACTTTCTCTGTTTTATATTTAATTAATAATTTAGTACATGGCCATATTACCGGGGGGCCTCTGGCTCGCAAAGATCTTTATGTAGGTATCAAGGATAAAAAGAAGCAAAAAATTCGATGGGAAGACAACATCAAAGAATGAGCCGGCTTGTCGTTGAAAAACATTCAAATCAAAGCAAAATACAGAAAGGGACGAAGAAAAATAGCCGACATGTCATGTCTGACGCCCCGCTGGTCAATCAGACTAAGGGCTAGGTGAGGTGAGCACATTATAGTCATGTTGTCTTTAACGATTAAGTGCAATGAGTGTTTATCGTTAAAGAAAGGGAATTAAAAGAATCTATTCTTTAGAGACAACCTCTACATAAAACAAAAACATTCACTTCAAAAATAATTGTTTTAAAAATCTTTATAAAGACAAAAAATTATTGAATAATTCTATGCTACTCGAAAGGAAGAAATAGGCCTAATGTAAGGTATTTATTTTCTGAGTTATCTATTAAAACTAAAACACTAAACATACTCAAAGTCAACTATTTGTATTGCTGATTTCTTTGTGATTTTGTAAACAGAAAAATGTCACTGAAATAGAAGAAATGAATGTTATTTTTTTAAATTTTAAGCATAGTGGTCAAAACATAGCGCCGCAAGTTTATAAACTTATTTATTAAGTCTTAAAGTATTTTTAAGTTAACCCTAACAATTCTTACCAGAAATCAACTATATTAATTAGTTGGAGTTGCGTGTGACACATTTTATTAAAACTAGATAAACACCTTGATAGTCAAACGAATTACATATTCTTAGCCCCGGATATACATTGTCTGGAAATGATTATTCAAGTGAAAATGTACTGTACTAAGTAACTCAGCAGCGATTGTATTCTCAGTCACCTTAATTTTTTTACCTGTATTGAACTTAACCGTCCAGTAACACCCCTAATACAACTTCCCATTTGGTTTTTAATGGTAAACGATTTTATTATTCATAGATCTAAGTATTACTTTAATGTGAAGAGTTTATCAAATCTGTATATATAATACCAGCCACTACTACACAGAAATAATAGTCATCAGCATTATCGCTTTATTTAACTTCAAACAATTATCTTCTAATCACTGGGGTGGGGCGTAGCTGGGGTAGGGGATGGGGTCGGGTCTAAATTGGAACCTCCCCCCTCCCCGGCCCTCACTTTAAAGGTTCCCCCAAATGAGTGTTCGAAATTTGTTTTGAAATTAAATATTACGCCATTATCTCATGGCATGTTGTCAAATATCAAAATGCTGGGGCTTCTAAAGAGGTCAAGCCCCCCTTCCCCAGGGCCCCAAAATATCTAGCTACGCTACTGATGCTACTTAGATTATATTAGTGTAGTTTTGTTTATGTAACATATAAAGTCATATTAAGACTTTGAAAGAAACCTTCTTAAAATAATTTTTAAAAACAAGAGTTTTGACATTCGTTGCTTTACCAAACCTGTATTCCCTATCGGCCACGTAATGGTTTGGGGGATTTTTAGAAAAACTGAAATAAATAAAATAATAATAATGAATAAATTGTATTTCTTGGTACATGATTAGCTGTATTTTTGAAAATCTACATTTTCTTACGTGTCCAAACTATTTTCTGAACTGTTCATTTTATTACATGTCTCTAGAGTAGTCTAGAGCCACGCAGTTATCGGGAAACACCAGACAGCGCTATCGTGAAACCGGTAGACTTACCTCGCCACGTAAGTTTTGTATTGGATATCGAGGACAGTGTTAGTTGTACTGAATCCTCTGACACTTTGACTATTTTACTAAACATATTTACTTAAAGCTATTTAAATTGTGAACCATTAACTTTGAGTCCAGTTAACTGGTAAGTAAAATTTTTATCTGCCTTTTTAAAATCGCATTGTTTTCAAACAGCAAAGTGAATTAGATCTAGATCTATACATTTTGAATGCTGTATAGAGAGGAGTGTAGTATAGATCTACTAACTAAAATGTTTATATAAATAAATGAAACAGTTTTAAGTTCCAGAAGTAAAATACATCTATTTTAATGATGTGTATTTGTTTGAAATGTTAGTCAGTAAAAAATCTAGCAGTATTTTCTTCTTCTCCTCCTTTAGTAAGCTCAAAATGACTACCTCACTTGATGTTACTCCAATTGATTTCAATAAAATTATTCAAGAATATCAGAATTTAAAGCAAGTTCAGGGTAAGTAATGCTATTTAACAGAAACCTGTACACTAAAATCTTCTTTTAACACATTAAGTCTTTTTTTTTTCAAATGATAAGACAATAATTCGTTATGTAAACTTGCACAATAATTCTGACCGTTTTACCTGTGGTATAGTTCCAACTACAAGGTTTGTATCGATGTCTGCAACTTACATTATCTTGGTAATCTATATATCTACTTTAGTAAAGTTTGTTTTATTGTCTACAGGGGAAGTCAAACTGGACAGATTAAAAGTGAAAGCAGTGAAAGACAGTGTTAAGTGGAAAGAGCATGGACACTCTAATTCACAGGTAAATTAGTTAAGTGGACAAAGCATGGACACTCTAATACACATTAGAATTAGTTAAGTGGACAAAGCATGGACACTCCAATACACATTAGAATTAGTTAAATGGACAAAGCATGGACACTCCAATACACATTAGAATCAGTTGAGATAATCGGACAGAGCATACTGCACAGGTAGATTAGTTCACAACTTTAACTGGCTTGTGCCTTGCACTTCTGACCATTGCAACACCTGTTTAACTAGCTCAAAGTGAGCAAAGATCGAACTACTTATTTAGCTAAATTCATACATTTCTTCGGTCTAAGATAATGTCAAATATTCAACATAATCTCATACTTCCATATTTTTTCTTTGCAGGGAACCTCAGATGTGCATGTCCAGTTCAATCTAGTTGAAGGCTTAGCTAAAGGTACCGAGGAAAATGTCTAATTATGTAATCACATTTAATTAAGTGCATTATGTCCAACTTCTGTTGATACATACTATCTCTGCAATATTTTTTTAAACCAAAGAAGGGGATTTCAAATTTCTAAGTACTACGCAGTAATATTTTAGTCTTTATCTGTTGAGTGTGAAAAGCTCTTCAATGGAATCTTCTAAGACAAACATTTTCTGTTCACAGGTTTAAATAGAGAGATAGAAATCTCACTGCCCGAAAGAAATCTCCCTCTTTCAAAGATCAGTATCAATGTAGCACAAGTGGAAACCAAAGCAACAGTTCCAATAGAGAACAAAGAGTTTGGACAAAGAGAGTTTACAGGTAATTTGGTTCATATCATCTGTGGGACTTGTACGTTAATCTCAATACTTCTGAACAAAATTAATGTCAATTTTTGTATTTACTGTAAACATTTAATGTTCCTTAATTTATAAAATGTTAAATTGTCGAATTCTAAACCTCTTGATTGTTAACTGAGGGTGTTGAATTTAAGTTCAGATATATTTTAAAAAAAAACCTGAGAGTTCGATGTTTGATGAGGTATTGGTACGTGTCCTTCAAAGTCTATCAAGATCTAAATTGGGGACTTAAAGAAAGAACTGTTTTCTTCTTGTTGCATGAAACAGAAAACAAAACTCCCAATCACCAAATATTCTGTATCTTCTTCATGGACGTGTTGATATCTCACATGATATTCAATAGACATAGAATTATTAAATTATACTTACTAATATATAGGCTGTAATTGGTTTTATTATAATATTTATTTCATTGTCTGCAGGGGATGTAGCTCTGGTGCTCAGACTGACTGGATACGTTCTGTTTCAGTCAGGGAAGGGTTTAACTGAAATACCATTCTCTCAAATCCTCCAAGATCTCCTGGAACATTATTCTAAGTCTCACACAAGTCTACCGAAATACATCAGCCCCTTGACAGTGGAATGTAACAATATGAATCTTCCAGTCGAAGTCAGGTGGACACTAAAAGGGCATATCAAATTGCTCTAAATTTTTCATTGTACAAAAAGTTGTAAATATGTGAATCTAATCATGTCAAAAACAAAAGAAGAAGTTATAGCCCATAAAATGTTTTTTCTCTGCACAGCAGTAGAGGCCAGTGTTCAAATGGGAAAGACAGACATCTTTTATAAATTTAATTGTGTATGAATGGAAGATTGCTTGAAATATGGAGACCATTCATGTGACATTGTATTAACATAATTCAATACTATTAACATACAAAAGTTACTTTATATTTTTTTATTCACATTTGTTTTAGTACATACTAAATAAAGTGTAACAAAACAAATCACGTTGTTTTATAGTTTCTATTTGCTTTGTTTGCTGTCCTTTCTGCTTGTATTTAAAAAATTACAATTCAGTGCTTAAATAATAAATGTTGCAACTTGTTCTTTGCATTCAAATATTTGCTTCAAAATGACCTGAAATTTAAAAACAAAATGAAAACAATAATGGCAATATTAATTCTAAGAGCAATTTTTCCCTTACCAATAAATTATCAAATCAATGTCTGCAGCATAATTAAAGAATTCATCTAACGGAGTCCACAGATACTTTCATAATAATGAGAAAAAAAAGAACTATCTAATAAATAAAACAGACAAATAAAACATTCCACTAATATATAATAGACAAAATTAAGGGATTACTAAATAAGTCGATATTTTAAACAAAATATCACAGTATAAGTACATCCGTTATTACATCTTCAGAGCGTACAATTGCAAACCTAATCCTAATATTGACTCCTGTCAACTTGATTTCCTCACACAACAAACCAGTTAGAAAATAAAGGTTCGTTACTAAAGTCGAGATATCACATTTTCTAATTAAAATTAATAAAAGTAATAATCCGTTTGGGGGCGCGCTGGCCGAGTGTTTAAGCGCATGGCTTCCAAACATGGGGCCCTGGTTCAAATGTCGATGAAGACTGGGATTCTGAATTTTGGATTTTTAGTGTGCCACTGAGTCCCCCATCTCTAATGTTGGGTAAAGTAAAAGTGGTTAGTCGTTGTGCTGGCCACATGGCACCGTTGGCAAAATAAAGAAATGACCTTAACATCATCTGTCCTATAGAAAGAGAAATAATAATCTGTTTAATTTATTGTTCTTCTTGCAAAAACAAATAGGCCCTATGTGTAATGAATGCCGATCAACTGCTAGATGCCTTGGGTTTTTAGTACTCGGTGTTGGATCACCTAATCGCCTTGACTTGGAATAAAAAGACCTGTGAATAAATGAAAAGAAGCATAATTGGCCTGGTATAAGGTGAAACAGTTTCAAGAATTTCATTAAAAAAAATAGTCTTAAAGGACAAATAAAGGTATTGTTTACTAATGGAGATACGATGGCTAAGTAGTAAAGTGCTTGGCTTCCGAAACGTAGGTCAAGAGTTCGAATCCTGGAGATGACGGGGATTTTAATTTTGGGATCTTTGGGTGCCTCTGAGTCCACCCAGCTCCAATGGGTACCTGACATCAGTTGGGGGGAAAGTAAAGGCGGTGTGTCGTTGAGCTGGCCACATGACACCCTCGTTAACAATGGGCTTTATATTATCTGCCCCATAGGTATGAACGGGGGACTTTTTTTTAAGCTAATGAAAATTGAATCATTAATTGTTATGTGGAAATTTGCATTATAAATAAATCAATAAATAACAAACTATATTGAAAGTAAAAGGTCAGGTACAACAAACACTAGGATTAAGATTAATGCCAACATTACAATGTTGTTGTTTTTTTATATTTGCCTATAGGGACAATATATAGAATCAAAAATATTTTTAACATTATAGGTAAGTTTAAATTTGTCAGTTTAATAGAACCAGGAATCTTAAATAACTAATTACATTCTTGTAAACTCAAGGTTGTTGTTCTCCCCAAGCAAGTGTTCACATTTAAGAATGTAAATAGATTTCTTGTTGTTATTTTTTAATGGAGTCTAGGAATGACTAGTTTTTCTGAATTTTGAATTTCTTTGTAATAGCGTATGTGTGTATGTTTGTATATGCTGCATGTGTGCCTTCAGAATAGTTTGGATAGAAAAAAAAATTATTTGTGAACCTTTTGGTAATTCCCTAAAAGAAAAATTCCCGATAAATATTTTTTTTTTCTCTACATGTTACGCAAATTAAAATTGACTTTTAAAGTATTATAGCTAATTTTGGATTCAGTTTGTTAATTTGTTTAATATTATTCTATTTATTTCGAATCAGAAACGCAATGACGTTACCTACTTGAAATAGCTCATCGGAAAAATCACTCTCTGTGTTTAGCTAACAGTGAAACTACCGCCACGCAATGCTAGGATTAATCCAAGGTTTGCACTATATATACCATCTAGAAACAACAGAACTGTGTGAGTTTTGAATCATATAGGTTGTTCTAAAGAACTTATTGTGAGATCCTAGGACCTTGTGAAACAGTTTAATATAACTGGACCACTATATGGTAAGTAGTATTTTGTTCACTTATTATTATTGTTTGTTTTCATGTCTTCCTGTTACACTTTCTATATTTTTAAAATATATGAAAAAATGTAACTTGAGTCTAAGAGACTGAATCTACTTTAAGTGTAGACTCAGTAAATATGTTTAGAATATTTTTTTTTCCAAAATATATTTTTAGTTTTGATAAAAATGGAACGATTCAGGTCTGGGTGCGATTATTGTCTTGATTTATTCCATGTGAATATCATTCCTAGATTTAAGATAGAAGTAGTGCCTGCCTCTAGACTTGGTCATTTCTAAATTCAGTTTTCATGTTCTTAACTTTTGCTTCCTAAAGTATGCTAAGGTATTGTATGATAAGCACACTGCTCAAGTTTATGTTTGTTTGTTTTATTTTAAAACTAGTTATGAACTCACGTAGTGAAATGTAAATTTTAGACTGTTTAAATCTAGTTCCCTATACATACAAAAAGCACGAGTGTGTAGATAGCAATGCATCTATGGCCATATTTGGCCTTACTAAAAACTTAAAATGTGTTGAGTTATATCGTTTTAATAAAGATAACGTCTGTGACTACATATTAGAAAATATCATAAAATGAGATTCACGTATGGTGTTGCAGGCACCTAGAGATTCATAAACTTCCTGTAAAAATATTTTTAAAAAGTTAAGTTTCCCTTTTAGACATTGTGGCAAACAGTTAACGAAGGTGTCATGTGGCCAGCACAACGAAATACCGCCTTTACTTTCCCCAACTAATCTCAGGTACCCATTAGAGCTGGGTGTTTTCCTCAGAGGCACAACTCAGCACAACAGAGCAAATCCTAAACCTCAGAATACTCTGTGAGAAATATCTCCAACACCAAGAGAATCTTTTCCATGTCTTTATTGATTTCAAGAAAGCTTTCGATCGAGTATGGCACGGAGCACTCTGGGCGACAATGGAAAAGTACAACATTAATAAAAACATAATCAAAGTTATCCAGAACCTCTACAAGGATGCCACCAGTACTTCAACAATAATATTGGGGACTGGTTCAAAACCACAGTTGGAGTAGACAAGGCTGCCTACTGTCACCAACACTCTTCAATATCTTTCTGAAAAGATAATGGAAGATGCCCTCGAGGGCTATGAAGGTACTGTTAGCATTGGAGGAAGAAGAATTACTAACTTGCGATTCGCAGATGACATTGACGGCCTAGCAGGGACAGAAGAAGAACTAGCTGACCTGGTGATGCGCATTGACAAGACTGCCGCAGCATATGGCATGCAAATAAATGCCGAAAAAACTCAAATTATGACCAATAGCCATCAGGGCTTTAAAAGAGGCATCAGTATTGGAGGTGAAAAGCTAACTAGTGTTAACAGCTTCAAATACCTCGGAGCTATTGTCTCAGATGAGGGAACAAAACCCGAATTATTGGCCCGAATAGCACAGTCCACAGCAGCCCTTTCGAAACTTAAAATAATATGGAAAGATAAGGGCTTAGCCCTCGGCACCAAAATCAGACTGATGCGCTCTCTGGTCATGGCCACATTTTTATATGCTTGCGAGTCGTGGACGTTGAATGCAGAGCTTGAGAGGAGGATCCTAGCAATGGAATTGAGATGCTACAGAAGGATCCTAGGCATCACATTCAAAGACCGCATCACAAACCAAGAAATCAGAGACAGGGTTACTGTAGCGATTGGAGCCCATGACGACCTGCTAACTATTGTGAAAAGACGAAAGCTTAAAACCTTTGGCCACATTAAAAGATCTACGGGGCTCGCAAAGACCTTCCTTCAGGGAACAGTGCCAGGGAATAGAAGAAGAGGCAGACAGAAAAAGCGATGGGAGGACAACATTAAAGAATGGACAGGCCTGCCATTGAGAGAGGTTCTAAACAAGGCAAAAAAAGGGAGGAATGGAGAAAGACGGTCGACAAATCTTGCCTGGTGCCCCAACGGTCCAACAGACTAAGGGATAGGTAAAGGTAAAAGATAAGGACTCAGAGGCGCCCAAACATCCCGAAATTAAAAATCCCAGTCTTTACTAGGATTCGAACCCGAGACCCTTTACCGCTTTACCGCTGAGCCATCGCCTCTGCCTGTAAAAATATAAAGTTAAAAAATACTCAAAGATATGTACTTTCTGTTTCAGCCATCATGAATTACGAGGTAGATTTAGAAAAGATTGGCAGTGATTTCCTTGATATTAGGAGACAAAGGAACCCAAACGATGAGCTGCAGACTTATGGTACTCATTTTGTAATTCTTTTCAGTGTCAAATTATTCTAGTACAGATAATAGATAGAATACTGAATAGAATACTGGATAGAAATAATAGTTTTTAGTATGCTAAACACATCAGTTAGTCGTACATTTAAAACACATTTTCTAACGTTTGAAATCTCTTACAGAAAAAGTATTTTAAAAAACTAGAAATTCATTGAAATAAACTCTCTTATATTTGCACTGTAATGCTTATCTCCAGGTAAACCTCAAGTTGTGTTAGATGCTCTCAAAATCAACGTCAAAGGTGAACCCCAGTGGTCGTTGCAACCGGTGGGAAACATGAAAACTCAAACGGTAGGCCAGGAATTTATTTTTTAATGCATCAATGAATCATTTTTCACAAATAATTTTGAAGCTCAACATAATGATGACTGTTTGATATTCAACAAATTACATACAAATGAAACTAGCAATGGTTAACATGGTAAGCTAAAACAGGAAAATACTGTGTAGCTAGACTGACAGCAAGCTGCGTTTATTCCGCAGCACAAACTATGCATGAAGGAAAAAACATAGTTGTCTAAGTATACTAATTCTTCACATTGGTAATCTACAAGCAATGCAAGATTAAATGTTGGAATAATGTTTTTTCTTGTTTGTTTCTTTATGAAGCTCAACATAATGATGACTGATTATCTCTGAACATTTTAGGTCAACTACGATGCCTATCGACGAGATCTGTACAGTGAATTAACTGTCAGCAATTCTTCCGTCCTCGGCAACAGTTTTACAATAAGGCGAGGTCTGGTCAAAGGTAGGAAAGAACCATCATTCCATAAACTCAAAAGCAGACGATGGTTTTGGGATGATTACATGTTTTGAATATATTGTAAATTCTATGCGAATCCAACTATTAAGCTATTTATTTTATTCAAACCATATATTAATTTATATTGAACTTTGGACGATTAAAATTATAATTCACACTGATCTGTTTAGTTGTATATTAATTAAGAAACGTATTCATTCACAGGTATTAACAAAAAACTGACCATCCCAGTCACAAGGGATTGGCAAACCAAACTTAACCAGACATTTGTAGACTTGTACCCAGGCCAGACAGAGACAGACAGTAAACAAAATGTGAATCTCTCCTTGGAAACATCCCATCAGATCAATGTCATGTCATCAAGATCTGTCGCTAAAATTGATGTCACTGAGAGACATTTCAAAGGTACAGAAAATTATTAAAAGTAAAATGTAATTGTTTCTTTTTGTTTTATTTAGTTTCTCACTCTAAATTGTATTTTTTTACTCTAACTCCATTGGAGTGAGAGCTTGATAAGTTTAAATTCTCGCTTGAAAAAAAAACTGGACAGATACCCTGCTGTTGTGCACAATGCATTTATCTAACCATACAGGTCAAGAGCTTGGGGCTTCCCAGATCTCTCGAAACGAAAATCAGCAAGGTTAGTCGAAGTTGGTCTGAGCCCTGAGAACCAGGAGCCAACGAGACACTGTCACGTCCTGCTATGTGTTCTAGTAGCTTGCATCACTCAGAGGCGCGGTCAGGGCGCCAATGTTTTAAAAACAGAAAAGCAAATTGCTCCCAGAAAATAAATTAATGAAATGTATGATTTACTATTTTTATTCTAACAGGGACTGTATCGTTCAGAGTACGTCTAAAAGGGAATGTTCTATTTCTCCGTGGAAGTGGTTCACCGATTAGAGAGCTGGACATATCACAGATGGTTAAAGAAGTTCAGCAAAGTGGGAGAAGTAGCGCCAATAATGTTTACGTTGAACACAAAAAAGGACTCCCCAAGTACGTCTGCTGGGATATGGAGGTCAAGGCTGACATTCTTTGTGATTTTGAAGAAAACCTTAGATTGAACTAAACACAATGGACTATTTTTTTAATCGCATTCTTTTTATGAGAGATTTAATGTTGAATTTAACATTTAGTGTATTCTCAGGAAGTCATTTGCCTAGTCCTAAATCTGTTATTTTGTATCCCTAGTCTAACAGATTAATGCACAAATAATTATTTTTTTTGAAAAAGTGGGGGGCATGGGGTAAATGTCTTCTATGTCTAAAGGGTAGAAGAATGTTTTTAGATTAGGTATGTCCAAGACTAGCCATTTGATAAAATGCAAAGTATGATACATTGTAGAAATTGCGTGGTGCATTTAACTCTACAAGATACGAATAACAGAATGAATAAATATTTCATTGAAATGTGTTTGGTGTAAGTAGCAATGCATTTAGATCTTTAATATGGAATAATTTATTCACTTTCAATTATTATCACCTTGTTGCTTTTTTTTTTTACATTTACATGAAATTTCATTAATTTTTTTTTTTCAGAAAACAAAATAAATTTATAGTTATAGGGAAATTTCTTACTAATTTAATTACTTCAGTTGTAATTTTATGCATGATGTTGTCTTCATTTGTTATAGCTGCTTTGGTATGAAACAGTTAAAAAAAAGTAGTATGGTGGATCTCGTGTATGGTATAATTGACTGAATGAAAACTTTTTAATCTATATTTATAAATGAAATTGTAAGATTGGAAATGGAAAACTTTCAGCTTTTAATGTACTTCATAACAAAATCAATATAAATGAATTTTGTTTTCTTGTATAATATGTACACATGTGTTGTATAATACTAGATCTAATTAGGGATCACTTTGTCAATGAAATAAATTTTTATTAAAAAAAAGTTTTTTTTTTATTTTTTCACTTATCATTTTAAATGTCAAATCTCATACATTCTAAACCAAAGATTATTTATTAAAAAGCAAAATGTAAAAAAAAAAAAAGAAAAAAAAAACATGAGTTATAGCATTCATTGCTTTTATACAAATAAAAATGTTTTAAAATATTGGAAATTTTTTTTTATTATTTTGGAGGAATCTATTTATGAAGTCGATAACCGTGAAACAATCATCAGAAACAATCATAATGTTTAGCTCAGACATTATCCCTCCGGTTTCTGTTAAAAAGGAAGTTTCTAGGCTAGTGACTTAATCAGACTGCTGGTAAAGCCCTGGAAGAAATAACTAAAGATTAACCTTCTCTTCTGAAAAAAAATTTAGATTTTGTTTTCGTAGTTTAGTTTTGCAGGTGTCCATTTTCTTGTTGTTTTTAGAGTTGTTTCGTTGTATTTACACTGTTTAACTAAAAGCCTGTCCACATATTTAAACAATTTTGTATTCAAATTTGGATTCGTCATTTTAACCTAACAGCAAACAGGTCAAGCAAATGTTTTTAAGTTTAGTGGAAGATAAAATTCTGAAATGCGATGGGCTCTTTTACAACAAATATTTAGTCACAGAGCCAATCAAAGATTCTCATAATATCGTTAGGCAAAATTCACCTCTTAACCGACTCCAAGAGCCAGGCATCTAATTAAAGCGAATGGACTAGAGCTTTTATGCCCATATCCTTTTGCTCAGCTTACTCAAACCATACCAGCTACTTAGATTTTCGCTTTATGTAATTTTTGTCCCTTTATTACCGTGAATTGACCATGCAGACTTGTCACCAGAAAATATGTAAAGTTGTACAATGACTTGTCCTTTAGTCCACTGTTTCAATTTCAAAGAAAGGGTGAAGAGTTTTCTTTACTCTCAAATTCATTGCACAGTCGCAACACACTCACGACACAAGTCAAGATTAAATCATGAAGATGACATACCAAGACTAAGAAAGTTGGAATGACTGCGTAAAGTAAAATTACAATACGGAAAACAAATTGCTAAATCCACCACAAAAAAAATTGTGAATAATAATTTGAATTTGGGCATTAAAGGAAAACCAAATTTTAAAAGTTATTTCTATTGTTAAAAAAACTATCAATTTATCTTATTTCAATGTGAAAGTAAATTTAGAAACAAATAAGATGGATAGCACCATAAAATCTTATTTATAAATAAAAGACTTGGCAATGAGAACTAGTTTAAAATCAGAATCTTCTATCAACCTATCTACGACTAAATAGTTCTTAGAGAGTCTACATAGATATTAGATACTGTGCATATCGGCTCATTTTATCACACTTAAAATGAAGACACGCTCCGACCAGGAGATGCACATTATGCGCTGCAACCGTGCCCTTGATTCAGTCCCAATGCTATTCTGACACAGAGATGACTACGTTGGCTAGGACATGTCATCCGCACACCAGTTGATAGAATTCCAAAGGCATCCTCTACGTTGAGCTTTCGTAGGGAGCTATAACTAAGCGCCGCCAAAGACTAAGCTATAAAAATGTCTTTAAGCGAGATCTTACGACTACGGGCATCAATGAAAGTATATGGGAGGAAATAGCCCAGTACCTGACAGCATGGAGACAGACTGTGCGTGCTGGTTAGAACCTCGCCGAAAGCAAAAAAAAACTGAAGCGGCCTTAGTAGGCTGTCCAAACTGTGATTCCTTAAAGCAGATGCATTCAAATGCAGGAACAATGACAAACTTTGCTTCTCAAGAAGAAACAAAAGACAGTCAGTTGGTAAATGCTACCCATTGTGTTCCGAAACCGAATGAGCCATTTTATATACGGCTATAGATATTGAATTCAGGTGGAATTTAATATGCATAATATGCATTTGGTTTGTAATGAATTAATTCACTCTAAACTTCCTTTCACATATTGCTATTCCATTCTCAGTAATGTGGCTACCTGTAAGAACATTTGAAAGGACATGCAACCAAATAGCTACCAAGTATTGTATTAACACATATTTGAAAAACATCTTCGGGGATTTTGGATGCTTTATCTTTTGTTAGGAAAGCTAGATAGCGTTTCAGAAAATTACGTATTTTTCATTTTACCAAAAATCTAATTAAAACTTTTATCTTTCTTATTTATTTTGTATTGATTTAATCCAGAGGATAAATTAACATTTATAATCAATCAAAATAATCTTTAGAATGTAAATAATATGAATTTTGATATATATATATATTTTTTCATTTTCGGTAAGTCCCAGAGATTCAATAAATGTTTCGGCGAACCAATGAACTTCATATATTCATTTAACAGCTTTGCCAA
This sequence comes from Biomphalaria glabrata, assembly GCF_947242115.1. NCBI lineage: Eukaryota > Metazoa > Mollusca > Gastropoda > Planorbidae > Biomphalaria > Biomphalaria glabrata. The sequence goes on from NC_074720.1 coordinate 33,768,272, forward strand.
GAAAGTTTCTGCTTGCAAAAGCATATTATCAAATTCAACCAACGATACTAGATAAAATGTTTTTCCTGCATATCGTTTAAAAAAATGATTTTGATTAGAAAACTTGCGTCAAAAGTAAATTGTTTATCCAGTCATAATTCTTGAGGATCGGAAAAATCACTTTTGTCTTTATCTTGAAAGTTCCGCCACGTCATGATTTGATTGGTCCAACATATTTATATAAAGATTAGTTCCAAGAAAGCAAATTATTAAACTTGTGAATTTTGATTATTCAGACAGGAACAGAGAGTTGAGTTGAATATTTTCTGAAAGGAACTTTGAAACGAACAGTAAGTAGTTAATCTTTTCTTTTCCTGTATTTACTTTCTAGTGGAAGAACTAAAGCCATTTAAAAATACATTTTTTTAGATCTATCAAAAAACAATTTGAAATTTCAAAATTTAAGCAAAAAAATATATATCAGTTTCTGTTCAAAATAGTAATCATTATTCGTAAAAGTATCAGATATTGTGGTCTGTATTTTGTATAAATACTTCTGATGTGTTTATCACTTCAAGAGAAGCAAACATTGTTTGAATATTAATTCCATCAGTCAAACGATTCAAAGTTATCAACGCAAAAAACATTTTCTTAAATCTTTTTTTTTTAAATAAAATCTAAAAATATAAGCCAAATGTTTAAGTGATCTAAATAAATCTAAATAACAAGGACATTTTAATTTTAAGATTCATGATATATTTAATAAAATACTCAGAAAGACAAAGGCACATTCCTTGTTCCATTTGCTAGGACAAATTTGTACAAATGCTTCTTCTACACTTGTGCTATTAGAGCATGGAATGGGTTGCCAGACCCAACCAGGAAAAACCGATGACTTCGGCAGAATTTAAGTCATTGATTAACAAGCATAATGAGACGCATTACGCGTGGGACGTAATCATCTTTTTTTTTTATAAGATAAGATAAATGTGACTCAAATAATATTTAAAATTGCATTTAAGTAGATCTAAATATAGAAGTGAAGCTATGTGCTGAAACAAATGATGATACATACATATATAAGACATAAATAAACAGCAGCACCAGGGACCAAGTTTTTAAATGAGAGAAATGCGACGAAAATAAGGGACTGCGCCGACCAAGGCTCGAACCAGTGACCCTGGAATCGACAACATCGCCTAGCGATAACGCACTAAGAGAACTTAACCTCTAGACCATCGGAAAGTCCAAAAAAAAAAACATTCTTCTGGTCCAGAGTCATTCGGCCCGTATGCAAATTACCACCCCAGTGGTCAATGATCACATGCCCTAGCTAACCCCTCCCCCCACCTCGCCACAACCGTTCACCAACAACTTCAATAGAGCCGACACAGACAGTCGTTAGGCATGTATTAGACAAACAATGGCTCTATTTAATTGTGTATCTCTCATAATGACAAGTGGACAACATTTAATACACTACTTTCTGGTGCTGCTGTTCATTAATGTTTAATATGTATGTATCATCGTTTGTTTCAGCACCTAGCTTCACTTCTATATTTACATTCACAGCTTAATTGCTAATACCCACTGAAGCTTCTATATTTAATGTATTTATGTTATCCACTTGTCATTTTGAGAGATACACAATTAAATAGAGCCATTGTTTGTCTAATACATCTGGAGCTGCGCAGCCACGGGAAATACCGCATTCTTCACTTATCTTCGGACTCGAAGACAAGTCTTATTACATTTAGTTATGTCTGCCCTGAGTGTTAGGTTTATTAATGTAACAATGTGCTCTGCAGGCCACACAATGGCTAACAGAATGTTTATTTATAATTCAGAACTGATGGAAGGCGCAGTAGACTTACGTATGATCGTCAGAGAGTATTTGGATATTAGAAACCAACAATGGGAAAATCAAGATCCTATTCAAGAATTTGGTAAGAATTGAGGCCGTTGTAACCATCAAATGGACGTAAACTACTATCTGCTAGTCTCTTCCGAAAGTCCTCTAGTGTACTTTCCCTTACAAAGTAGCATCTTGTTATCAGCACGATTAGGGTAATGTACTTAACATTAGGCGTCATGTATGAAACCTATAAATACTAATGGCGTTTTAATAGTACCCAAATTTAAAAGAAGTTGGCATTTTATTTTTTTAGTGGGACTTTTTTGTTCATCCTCAAATGGAACTGTGAACAAAATAACGCCCCTCCCCCTCTTTTTTAGTAATTCATACTTCAGCAACCTGTTGAGATAAAATAAATGATTGCGTGTGAAACAGACTGAGAGTTACACCCCTTTTAAAATGTTACCTCCCTTTCAACTCACACCTTGTTGTCTCAGAAGTAATTAAACTAAAAGATTTTTTCTTACCCCTAGCCGCCCCCCACCTCTTTGTTGGCATTTTTAAGTAGACAAACAAACAGAAAAATTGTAGATTGTCTAAAAACAATTCCACCCAGGCAGTGAAAGTGGTTTGAATAGTTTAAAACATGGAAAGATAACTTCTTTCTAGTGATCTCACTTCATTGAAGACAGGCGTAGAAGAAAACTGAAATAGAACTCTGGCGGACAACGGCTTTGTCTGCACGAGATGTTAAGAGCTCTCACTTGTTTTGTCTTTACTAGAATGTCTAAAAGAAACAAAAAAATCTTCAAAGTGAGCAGTAAAAATGACTTTTAAAACAAATAGTAAAATATACTAATCAATCTAGTGCTTTCGCTTTCGTAATATCGGACATAGCCATCAATGGAGGATAGCTAACTCTTTTGATGTATCTGGTGTGCTGAGTATGGGAAGTGTTGAATAAAACTGGAATATCAATGTTTTTTTTTACTAAGGTCATGATAATTCATTTTTGTTGTCACTTTTTAGCAAATTTTAAAGCTTTTTTTTTTTACTTGTAGCATAAAGTAACTTTTTAGTCTTCAGTTAGCACTAATGATCTTTCAACATCTCAGACGTTGTTTAGTTTGTCACGCCTAATCCTACTCATTTTTATTTCATAAAGTTTTTCTTTAGGTTACACTCACATTTCTACATATCGCTTTCTCTTCTTTTTCTATATCACTGTATTTAATTAAAGACGGTAAACTGGATCTTTAATATCGAAATGCGAACAAAGAGGAGATTTCAGCAGGCCTACTCAATTAGCATTACCACGAAACACTTTCCTCAATGGAATGTCGAAAATTATCCTACATATTTTATACAAGGAATCGGGGGCACGGTGGTTGAGCTGTAAAAGGGACCCTGGGTTCGAATCTAGGTCAAGTCTGGTATTTTTAATTTCGAGATTTTTAGTGCGTCCCTGAGTTCACCCAACTCTAAATGGGTACCTGACATCAAGTGAACTTTTAATTTTACTTTTCACATTGAACTGAACATTTAAATGTATTTATAATTGTCTGAAATTGTTTAAATGTCAGGCACACCCCAGATTGTATTGGACGCTTTGAAGATAGGAGTCAAAGGCGAGTCTGAATGGGAGTTATCGCTTATACCTGACATGAAGACACAAAAGGTAACTTAACATTGTCTTTCCAGGTCAATCAAATCATACATTTTTGTTCACAATTCTTGATTGACGATTGGACATTGTTGAGACTATAAGTGTTAACAGAAAAAGTGTTTTTTATTTTACTTATAAACACCAAAATATTTTACTTATATGAAATTTTAAGAGATTTAGTAAGAACTGGTAAAACCCGCTCTATTTTTAGATTTAACAAGGCAAACCTCAATGGGTTCTATTTAAAAGAAGTCCTTACCTTTGGTCACGCCTATCACGTGTCCCACTAGTCAAGATTTTAAAATATCTATGGGTCAGATAAATGGCATTTCATCTTTTTCTTTTGTCAATTGTTAATATATTCTTTATTCTGTCAATTAATGTCTCGTGTTATGTAAGCTCAGAGCTTCCGAGTTCAGCTTTTTTTTTGTTTGGTTTTAAATATTAACCCTAAACCCTCCGTCTAGAACTAGAAGTTCTAAGACTCTCAACTGTATATATAAATTGTATATACTTTATACACTGAATGAGCATTTTATGTGCTTATATATATTTTTTATCTATTTATAAGGTGGAATACGATGCCTTTCGACCAGGGTTATACAGTGAGGTAGTTGCAGACAGCAGTTCTGTTCTCGGCAATACATTCACAATAGATCAAGGTCTGGTCTTAGGTACGATCTAAACCTACATTGGTATTCTTTTTCTGTTGTTGTTTTTCTGTTGTTGTTGTTGTTTTATTGTTGTTGTTATTGTTGTTGTTGTTTTGTTTTTTTCTGTCAATTCTATACGTTTTTTCATTTATTAGATTCATTCTATACATAAATGTATGTCTGCCTGGTATGCACTTTATGCTGTCTTCTCGAAGTTCCCTGTTTCTAGCCCCGCTCTCCACCATCTCCTTCACGGTCGTATCTTTTTTCTTTTTTACAATTCGCAACAAGACTGAAGTTAAATTCAGCTGCAAGTATGCTTTTACTACACAGTTCACATTAAAATGTATATTGCAAATATCAAAAATGTTTGAATATCACTGAACTTTTAAAGTCTTATTTCAAAGTCGCCAAAAGGTTGCTTCGGATTATCTCGGGTTGCTTTGGACTATCTCGGGTTACATCGGATTATCTCGGGTTGCCTCGGGTTATCTCGGGTTGCTTCGGATTATCTCGGGTTGCCTCGGATTATCTCGGGTTGCTTCGGGTTATCTCGGGTTGCTTCGGACTATCTCGGGTTACATCGGATTATCTCGGGTTGCTTCGGACTATCTCGGGTTACATTGGATTATCTCGGGTTGCCTCGGGTTATCTTCATAATTCCTTAGCCTGTCTTCCTTCATATCAGTCATTAAATTGAAACTAATGAAGTGCGACAAGTCATTTTAAGTACTAAGTTGTTTGAAATCTTGAAGCATATATTGTTGATAAATGGAATCTCACCATTATATCTTTAATATTTAATTTGTTCATCTGAAGGAATAGATCTGTGAACATTCAAAAGCCATGCTAAATCTTTAAACAAAAATTCACATAACAATTTTTCTAATTTTTCAGTTCTCAAATTCGCTTGAGTGTCCTGCACCAAACGTTCTTACATATGTATCAAGATGTCATTATTTATTTAAGTAAACTTACAGTTTTAAAATTCTTTTTCTTATCCGGACATAGATCAATGCAAACTTTAATCACATTTTGTTCAACAATAAATTTTAAAATAAGACATTTTAAATAAGTTCTTTTTTATTCGGCATTATTTACTTCCTTTTTTAAACGAAAATACATTATGACCTAAAGAAACAGTTCATAATAACTCAATAGTCACTTGTTGGAAAAACTTTTACGATGTTCCACTATTTTATTTAATGTGCTTTCTGCGAATTTTAAATCGGCAGACGCAACCAGTCGTTAATTTTAACTTTAATTTTTCAACTCCTATCAAAAACTATAATTTTTACATTGTGATTGAAATTGATATTTTTTAAATACCGGTGTGTGTATATATATATATATATATACATGTAAAACCTGGGGCGGGCAGGATTACATTTTTCCGCAAACCGGACTTGGTCCGTAGTTTTCCCATCACTTGTCTAGTCATATTTTAGATACACTTATTCGGCAGCCCCACGTTCTAGTTGTAAACTAAAGCTCTGATTATGTTTTTATTACGTAATTCATTACTTTAATATGTTTTCTCTCTCAGGGTTCAATAAGAAATTGAGTATTCCAGTTCCAGATGATTTAAAACACGACCTTGAAAACCAAAAGTATGTGGACATTTACCCGGGTCTGCTAGTGACAGACAGCAAACAAAAACTCAAGTTCTCTCTGGCCAGTTCACATATCATGCCTCAGAGTTACTCAGGGCTATCAAAGTCTGTTGCCAACGTGGACATTGAAGAGAAACATTACCGAGGTATTAATAACGATATTATCACATTGAACAATTCCTTCCAACAATGAAGGGGGGTGGGGAGCGGGAGGGGGGGGGGGGCTGTAAGATAGTCTTTATTCAGAAATTTGGTGGAAAGTGAAATTTTTTCTTTTAAAATAAATGAGGCAAACCACTTTCTCGTAGAGGGGCACCACTTTTACAATAATAAATACAAAATAAACTTAATATTATTGATGGTATTTAGCTCAAGGGACATAATGTTAATATATGGGGAAAAAATTGGTAATTATACATTTGGTACTATAGATTTTAGGCAATAATACTTTAAATGGACTTTTTGTATGGATAGAGTTAGGATTGAATTTGGTGGTAGCTTGTAATTCATATCTTCTGATATTCGTACTGAAAATGTCAAAACCTGTATTGTAGACCAATGAGTCTACATTAACTCAAAATATCGTCAAATTTTAGCGGCTTCATTATGTACTGTCGGTACATATATTTAGCTGCTGGATAGCACCTCGTCACAGTCTGGATATGGCCAGCAGGTCGTAGTTTAGATAGCACCTCATCATACTCCGGATGTTGCCCGCAGGCCGTAGTTTGGACATCACTGATTTATGTATTTATAATAATAATAATAATAATGGTTGGCCTCCTTCAGTCGTAGAACGACTATGGATCATCTCGAACACTTTTTCATGTGGCTCTGGAGCCCTATTTTGTAGAAACACTCCTGTCCACAAATATCGCAAGTTAAGGTGGCTAAGGAGCTGGCCATTTTTCGTATTGTCCGTTTTTCGCCCGTGTTCTTTCGCTGTCCTTAGCTTTCTTGGTCATTGTCTCTCTCCATCTCTCCCAACGGTCAGTAATGATGTACATTGAGTTGAGGTCCCGTTTTATTACATCTATGTAACGGAGGTGGGGGCGACCAGTTTTTCTTGAGCCAGTCGCGAGTTGTCCATAGAGAATGACTCCATCGGCGAAAGTGTCCAAGCCAGCGCAAGCGGCGTTGTCTGAGGACTGTAAAGATGCTGTGAATACCTGCTCGCGCAAGGATCTCAGTATTGCACACTATTTCTTTCCATGTGATTTTCAAGATCCTTCGGAGACATCGCAAATGGAATGACTTTAGTTTTCTCTTTTGCTTTGCGTAGGTGGTCCATGTTTGACTGCCTTACAGTAGCGTACTCATAACGCATGCCTTGTAGACTTCAATTTTGGTCACTGGAGTGAGCTTCTGGTTTTCCCAAACTTTTGACCTGAGTCTGGCAAATGTTGAGGCAGCCTTCAATATGCGTTTTTTTATCTCCTCTTCTAGAGACAGATCATCTTGAATTGTAGATCCCAGATAGCAGAATTCATTTACGGCATCCAGCTTGTTATGAGGATGGAGGGTGGTGCTGTAGAAGGTGGTCCCATTTTTTTTATTTTCTTCGAGCTAATTGTTAAGCCATATTCTTAACAGGCCTTAGAGAAGCGGGACATTAGGGACTGAAGTTCCTCTTGTGAGTGTGCCACTACCTCTGCATCGTCCGCGAATATCTCTTTTGAATATGGTTCTAATTTTAGTTTTGGTTCTCAGTCTGGCAATATTTAGGAGTTTGCCATCAAATCTGGAATGGAGATAGATGCCTTCAGTGGATTTGTTAAACGCGTTGTCGATTAGCAGTGAAAATAGTATTCCAAAGAGGTTTGGAGCCAGGACACTTCCTTGTTTAACTTCGCTGTTTGTACTGAAACTTTCAGAGCTGGCACCGTTGAACTGTACTGTACCCATCATATTTGGTGGAAGGAGACAATTACATTTAGCAGCTTGGGTGGACAGCCTATTATCTGTAACATTTTAAAGAGGCCATCTCTGCTGACTAGATCAAAGGCCTTTGTCAGGTCAATGAACGCAATATACAATGGCATCCTTTATTCTCTGCACTTTTCCTGCAGTTGGCGGCTGGAGAAAATCATGTCAATCGTTGATCTCCCTGAGTGAAAGCCGCATTGTGATTCTAGATAGACCCTATCAGGGAGTTTTTGTAGCATGGGAAGTATCACTCGAGCAAATACTTTTACTACAATACTAGGAGGGAAATTCCCCTGTATTTGTTGCAGTCGCTTCTGTCACCTTTGTTCTTATACAGTGTAATGATTTTAGCATCCCGCAGGTCTTGTGGCACAGCACCTTCTTGCCAACAATTGCAAAGCAGTTCGTGTAGAGGTTGGGTTAGTGTGGTTTTGCATTGTTTTAGAAGATTTTGGGGGATACCATCACATCCGGGTGCTTTGCGGGCAGCCATGTTGTCTATGGCTTTGTTGAGCTCTGAAAGGGTGGATGTTTCGTCTAGCTCGTTCATTGTAGGTAATTGTATGATGGCCTTAAAGACTGAGGCAGAGACTGAGCTTGTTGTGGCGTAGAGCTCAGAGTAACGTGCATTTGTTGACACTAATAATAATAATAATAATCTTTATTGGCCGTAAGGAAATTTGTCTTACAATTTGTTCATTACACCAGACAAAAAATTATAACTATAAAAAAACAAAATGTACATTCACACCAGACTCACTCATAATTTAAATTTGAAAAGTTTATATCAGAATGTTTCTATTTAATGATTTGATTGCCAGGGGAACAAAAAGATTTTATGTTCAGCACATTCTTTAAAGATTCGCCCTTTTATTCCATCAGGCCCACCAGCTTTCATTTGGTTGACATTTTTGAAAATGTTGCAGACTTGCTCTTTAGTAATCGCTATTTCTCAACAGCCGTCAACTTTGACATCTCCAACGGCTTTGAGTCTTAGATAATTAAAATCTTTCGTGTCGAAGCGACAGTAGAAATCATTGAACTCGTTGGCTAATGTTTTTTTGTCTCTTGTAGCAAGATTATTTTTAGTTTTGACTTGTGCTCCTGACATTTTGTTCATGATGCCCCACGCCTGTCTCATGTCACTTGTCTTAATCGAGTCTTCAAGCTTGGTGCGGTAGTTTCCCCTCCATTCCACAAGAACGACGTTGAGATTTCCTTGAGCTCTTTTTCCTTTCCTGTCTGTCGCCATTCATATATGCTCTTTTCTTTTTGATGATTTCCCGTTTTATTTTTACAGTGACCCATGGCGTATTGACATTTATCTGTCACCAACCTTTACAAAACCAACTGTTTTACGGTTTTTTAATAAAGCTTATATCAACGCTCAGCGTTCTTCGTTTGTATGGTACAAAGTTTGAACAAGTTATTTCTCCCATTTCCCATTCTTGGATAAAGTTGAAACTTTGCACAATTTTCCATTGTTTCTAACAAAACACAAATTGTTTTTTTTTAGTTAGTTATTTACATAGTGGTTATAAATATTTTTTTATATCGTAAAAGGAAATAATTTATTTTCTCTTTCCAGGTCTTGTTAGATTCCAGGTCGAGGTACAAGGTGTCGTTCTGTTCTACAGGGGCAACGGAGAAAAAATTGATGAGATGGATATAGCTCAGATCGTTGCGGATGTCAAGAGATATCATCCTAACAATGACAGTACTAAAGATGTAGAAGTTTATTATGAAATCTTACCCAAAAGTGTATTTTGGAACATGCAGATTACTGCTGACATTTTGTGTGACTTCACAGAAAAACTTGTCTGGAAATAAAACCTAACAATTTGTGTAGGAGAAGAAAAAGGAAACAGTTGTCTAAAAATATGTACTATGAATATCTGTTTTTAGACTTTTTTTGTCATGGACCTAATAATAATTATAATAATTGGGCTATTGCTTTTTTAAGACTGGTGATCACAACATAAGTCCAGGAAGAAAGGTGTTTGATAGGAACAAAAATGGTGTTTGGACTTTGGAAGGAACAAAAATGGTGTTTGGACTTTGGAATGAACAAAAATGGTGTTTTATAGGAACCAAAATGGTGTTTGGACTTTGGAAGAGACTAAAACGGTGTTTGGACTTTGGAAGGAACACAAATGGTGTTTGGTAGGAACAAAAAAATGTGTTTGGGCTTTGGAAGGAACAAAAAATATGTTTGGTAGGAACAAAATTGGTGTTTGGACTATGGAAGGAACAAAAAAGGTGTTTGGTAGGAACAAAAATAGTGTTTGGACTTTGGAAGGAACAAAAAATGTTTTTGGACTTTGGAAGGAACAAAAATGGTGTTTGGACTTTGGAAGGAACAAAAATGGTGTTTGGTAGAAAAGAAGAAAATCAAAATAAGATGTTAGAGAAGAAAAAAAAAACTCATGCTAATGAGAAGTAACTTTTTTAAATCTCTAGAAGCTAAAGAAACTTTTTTTTTCAATAACTGTATTTTAAAAAGGTGGAGAAGATTGCTTGGGAAGGGTTGGAGGACAAATAACAAATAACAATAATTTAAATAAGGTGACACAACATCCAACCCACGTTTGTACATAAATAATAAAACTTTGACTTGTATGAATAACATGTGTTTTTTTATATTGTACGTGAGTTTAATATTAATAACTTGATTTCAGCGTACATTCAAGAAAAGCATCAAGACCAATCTGTTCAAAACTTTTTTTTTTATTTTGTTTAACCTTTCAACTCTGGCGTTAACGTTTGTTTTGTTATCACAGCGACTTGAGTCTACATTTTGTTTCTTAGCACTTTAGAAATTAAATTACTATTATTATTTTTTAGAAATATTGAATGCTTGCAGGCATGTATTAAAATTTATAAAAGTCGTGTTTTTTTATTGTGAGAAATAAAAACATCAGAACTTCACACACACACACACAAAATATAAAATGTGTTCAGATCATTAAATATATGTTTAGGGTAGTTGTTATGGAATGTGTGTGTGTGTGTGTTTATATGGTTACTGTGGGAAGAGGTTAGTGATGGGTTGTGACTGATGCAGCACAGGTGACGTTGTCCTCACATGGTCCTATTTAGACGAGACGACTCCAGAAAGCGAGATTGAAAGATTATGTTATTGTAGTGAATTAGATTTTGTTAAAAGATAATAATACTAAAGTCTAATACCATTATTTTATTCGATCTCAAGTTTATTGTTTCTATATTGTAAATAAAGTTCTATTTAGTACTGTTCACAAGAAAGTTATTTGAAATGTATTAGCTAAGATATATTACGCCTACAACGGTTCAGTTGTCTACCAGCAGTTAAGTACTACAAGTCAACGACCGGTAACAACAGTAGTGTTAATTATTTGCTGTATAGTTTGACTTGCAATTTTTTCTCTTGTTAATCATAATGTTTGACGGCTAACCAAAGTGTCAATATCATCTATAGATTAAAAACATTGTGCATTACTATTTTTTAGAAGAGAGCAATTTAATATGTACTGCATGTAAGAAAGTCTTGAATGGAAGGTTTTAGCAGAAATAAAGAAACACCTGTTAATGTTTAAAATCTGTTGTTTGTTTGTTTTATTTTCTATGTCGTTTAGATTTAAGTTATGATTTTAGTTCATTTATAGCGGCCCCCGAAAGGGGAAAAGACGCTATTAGTTTTGTGCGAAATGTCTGTTCGTCTGTCCCGTTTAGATCTCGTAAACTAGAAATATTAATATTTTTCACATTAGTTATCTCTATAAATAACTATAGCCGCTATTACTTTTGTTTGATTTGTCAGTTTATCAGTTTGTCAGTCCATCTGTCTGTTTGTCCTTCTGCCCCATTGACGATTCGCTATCTTGAACAACGGCTATATTTTTGTTTTATAAAAGTGATGTTTAATAATAATTAAATATGAAAGCAGTTTTTTTTTATAAAACACACTACTATGTTTTTGTAAAAAACAAAGTGGAGACTATATTAATAGGGGAAAATATCTTTCTGTTTCTTTGTTTAATATTTATGCACAAGTTTTTTTTTTTCGTTTCTAAAATAATGTTATAACAATATTTTTAGCGGCCCCCGAAAGGGGAAAAGACGCTATTAGTTTTGTGCGAAATGTCTGTCCGTCCGTCTGTCCGTCTGTCCCGTTTAGATCTCGTAAACTAGAAATGATATTGAAAATCCGACATCACAATATTTTAGACCATTCAAAGTTCTGATGGAACGGCTACTTTTTTTTTTCTGAAAGCTAAAAATCTAATTTTTAAAATCAGTTATGCAAGCAGTTTTTTAAAGAGAAAAAGCTAAGTAGTATGCATCATAAGTTATACCTAATTTAAAATAAATAGTAATCTTATAAACTTCATTTTTCTAAACATTTTTTTTGCGGAAATTTTTTAAAAATTTATTTTGAGGATTCGAATAAGATATTGAGCCTTATCAAAACAATTAGATCAATTATAAGACATCAGTTAGGCCAGGGGAGGCGCGGTGGCTGAGCGGTAAAGCGCTTGGCTTCCGAACCGGGGGTCCCGGGTTCGAATCCTGGTGAAGACTGGGATTTTCAACTTTGGAATCTTTGGGCGCCTCTGAGTCACTCAGCTCTAATGGGTACCTGACATTAGTTAGGGAAAAGCAAAGGTCGTTGGTCGTTGTGCTGGCTACATGACACCCTCGTTAACCGTAGGCCACAAAAACAGATGAACCCAACATCTGCCCTATAGACAACAAGGTCTGAAAGGGGAACTAGGTAAGCCAGGTTCACATCTAGTTTTACATTCACTTTCACCTATCCTTTGATCTGCGGGACCGTTGAGGCACTACACAAGATCTGTTAACCTTCTTTCTCCATTCTTATCTCTCATTAGTCTTTGATATAATTTCATTTGGATGTTCTTTCTGAAAATATTGAAGCCTGTCTGGGTGGACCACTTCGGGGGCCGATTTTGAGTTTGTGTTTCCACGCAAACTGTCTTTTGTAACCTTGTTTTCTTTTCAAATTGTCTTTGTTTGTTAGTTTATTTGCATATTAGCCTACTGCTGACGTTGCTTTATACCAAAACGATGAATGATCAGCGAATTGTCTCAACATTGGTAATTTACCTGATATGCCTTAGACGAGACATACCCAACTGTTTTCACTAACAGGAGAAGGGGCGAAGGTGAGTAGCTGACGAAGGGCGCTTGTTATCCATGGCTTGCTAGCCACCTAGGAGAAGAAAATTTCTGAATTCAAACCTGAACATGTGGAAGTCTTTGGGAGTCAACCCTGAGGAAAATCAGGAGCCGGCGAATCTTAGACAGCTTCAAGCACACAGTGCTACACCCTGGCAGAGTCTGAGACGCCGCTGATACTAAACTATATTGGCAATTGCCTTTCCTTTAGTTACATCCGCTGGGAGAGATAGTCCAGTCTCTTTAAGAATGAAAAAAGTTATTACAACCCAACCCTTGCCATGCAGAAGGGACAAATACATATCCGACAGGCTTTTCAAAGGCCTCAACACAGTTGTTTGTTTTTTTTACATTAACTTTGCACTGAAATCAAGAGTTTAGGGCTGGATAGCACCAAATACATAACCCGCGGGTCGCAGCTTGTGCACCACCTGAAACACAGCTGACAGAGCAAAAATATAAACAACACATTTTTTGTAACATTAATCTTTTAATGCATGAAGCTTGCAAGTCGATTATAAAAGCAAATCAGTGTTTAACATTTGGTGTTTTAACGTTTATGACAAGTTTCAAGCGAGTACTGCGTGGCACTGAATTAGTCAGTCACCCTAAACAATAAAGATAACAATTGTTTTGGCACGCTGTATCGTTGCCGCAACTAAAGATACAGAAGAAACAGAACCATCCGTTTTCAGCAGAGCGCTCCTCGGACGCTATCAAAGTGACAGCATAAATGCAGACCAGGAGTGCTAGGAGAAGAGAACAGAAATACTTGTGCATTCTCAAGTTGAAGCGGTGAATCCTCAGTTAGCTTTGTTCTGGAAGATCGCAAATAATTGTTTTAATACATACAGACTAAACAATGGAACTAGCTAACTAAAAATAAGAAGTTGCTAAAAAGTTGAAAGCTATTTTTTCCCAAATGAAACAAATTCTACACAATGTGGAGGATTGGCAATTATTTGTCGTTAATTACTTGTACATCCTGTTCAAAAACTAGACTATAAAGAGGACTCTAATGAGGACTATAATGAGGACTATAATGAGGACTATAATGAGGACTATAATGAGGACTATAATGAGGACTAAAAGGACTATAATGAGGACTATAATGAGGACTATAATGAGGACTATAATGAGGACTATAATGAGGACTCTAATGAGGACTCTAATGAGGACTCTTATGAGGACTATAATGAGGACTTAAGATCTGAAGGATTGTGAAAGAGGAGACTTCTAACACCAAACATTCTCGACCTGTATGGTGACATGCATGCACTACGCACTACAGCAGGGTTTCTGTCCAGGGCTTTAGCAAGAGAGGGTTTCAGCCCCTCAAGCCCTCACTTAAATGGAGTTTAGTGATAATGATGATGATGAACACCTGTTAATTTATATATATATAAACTTAAAAATATATATATGAAACGTGGTCTATGTAACAGAGGTGCCCCTCGGAAACGCTTTAAAGACCAGTTTAGGCGTCAACTTGCTTTAACTGACATAGAAGAGAGCAACTGGTTGCATGCGGCTTCAGAACGAGACAGCTGGCCTGCAGGTCACTCATGAAGGCCGCGGGATACACATTTAAGACCAAAAATCGGCTGTCGAGGACAGACGACGTAAAGAAAATCTAAATCGACCACCGGCGGACAATGGTTATACCTGTGCAAAATGTGGCAAAGTATGTTGGTCACAGCTGGGGCTGAGTAGCCACGGAAATACTGCATTCCTCGTCGATCTTTGGACTCGAAGACAAGCCTTATTATTATTATATTATGATGGCTGGCTATATCAAGCTAATGATTCCAACTAAATCTGGTGTTCTTCGATGGGGATACTTTTTTCTGAGCCCTTTTAATAGTATCATAATTCTGATTATTTCGATACTTCTACCTACAAGTTTGTCTTGAACCTCCATCCAGACAAGATAACTACTACATTCTAGCCAGAACTTCCCGTCCAGACATGATAACTATTACATTTTAGCCAGAACTTCCCATCCAGACATGATAACTATTACATTGTAGCCAGAACCTCCCATCTAGACATGATAACTATTACATTCTAGCCAGAACCTCCCATCTAGACATGATAACTATTACATTCTAGCCAGAACCTCCCATCTAGACATGATAACTATTACATTGTAGCCAGAACCTCCCATCTAGACATGATAACTATTACATTCTAGCCAGAACCTCCCATCTAGACATGATAACTATTACATTCTAGCCAGAACATCTCATCTAGACATGATAACTACTACATTCTAGCCAGAACCTCCCATCTAGACATGATAACTACTACATTCAAGCCAGAATCTCCCATCTAGACATGATAACTATTACATTCTAGACAGAACATCTCATCTAGACATGATAACTATTACATTCTAGCCAAAACCTCCCATCTAGACATGATAACTATTACATTCTAGCCAGAACCTCCCATCTTGACATGATAACCACTATATTCTAGCCTGAACATCCTGCTAGACGGTAGGGTTCCAACTCCAGACAATCAAGACGACAGACATGGCAACACGGCGAGAGATCTATTTATCTAGATACAAGTCCTGAGGCTTGCAGGTTAATACATACTCAATAAATCTCAATAGCACTCACCTATAAGAGCTCAACTACACTTGCCTATGAAATCTTGACTGCACCAAACTATGTAGTCTGTCTGTATGTTCTAGCGTATTCTGGGATCTTTTATAACGGTGACGGTAATGACCCTTACCTTACATCTCGTCTGCTCGAGTTTATTTTTCTCCTGAGAACAACATCGTTTATGCTGTTTGAAGACTCGGTACAGAAAGTACTTGGTTATTGTTTGTTATTGTACACTTCACGTTGTTTGTACCTTATGTCACATGTAACATCAAGTGAGCAAAGTTTGTTTTTTATGGCTGCTTTTGATTGAGGTGTAAAGTGTCGAAGCAATCAGAGAGTCACTACGAATGTGAATGTATTGATTGTTTTGGTTAGGTCAAAAATAAATATGTACTATACTATGTACTACTATGGCGGAGTAGGCGAAGTAGCGTGCAGAAGGACACTCGAATTAATTATTTTCACCACTTTCATCTATTCCTTAGTCTGCTGAATAGTTTAAGAACAACATATGACATGTCGACCATCTTTCTCCATTTCTCTGTCTTTTGCTTTGGCTAAACTCTTAATGACATGCCCGTCCATTCTTTGATGTTGTCTTCTCATCGCTTTCTCTGTCTGCCTCTTCTTCTTTTCCCTGCTACTATAAAGGACGGTCTTTACGAGCCTTAATGATTTCTTGAATCTATTGAATAGATAAAGAATCGCAATGTCCTAAGGCTGAATAGATTTTCTGAGATGTTGGTAAATGATGTTCTGTCCATTGAAAATACCTGGTGATATGAGTTGTCTTTTTGTTTAGTTTTTTGAGTTTTTGGCACATCGGCACAATTTAGGGCCATGTCGTGCCCTACCTGGTGATGTCACTAATGCCGAAAATACATTATTGTTATTGTATTTTACGTGGTAACATTATAGATCTAACACGTTTTTGGAAGTTTTTATAATAAATATTTTTAATATTGTTCAGCAATTTTAATAGTAGTTTTGATAGCGATTTTAGCGTAATTTGTAACAGTATTTTTTTATTATTTATTTTTTTACTCATTTCTAAAGCATTTTATAGTATTTTTTTGCTATTTTAATTTTTTTAAGTATATTATTTATACCATTTTTAATTATAATTCTGAATTCTGATCTGCACTTATGACTTTCAATCATACTAAACTCATAGAATCCAAGGTCGGAGTCTTAGTTACTAATTTTAATGCTGCATCACATTCAAGAAACACGAGGTCATGTGTTGTTGTTTTTTCCTGGCTACTCAAAACTGGAAATTCTTAATTACTCTTTAAAAAATAATGGCTGTTTTTTTAAAAAGGAATTTCTGCCATAGTGACAACAATTTCATCACTCAGCTGATTTTTCCAAGCTCTGTAGGACGTTATTAAAAACATTAAAGTCCGAGCACCTCTATATCAATGGAGTTGGGGTTAGGGTTAGTGCTGAAAATGATGCGTGGCCAAAATACTTGGGACCTCTTAGTGTTGGCAAAATCAATGACAATGGCCTAAGGCTATTTAGTGTTGGCAAAATCAATGACAATGGCCTAAGGCTACTCGAGTTCTGTAGCTCTCACGAACTGTGTTGTAACAAATACATACTTCTCTGGTAAGGAACGCCACAAAGTCTCTTGACAGCATCCACACTCAAAAAGGTGGCACCAGCTTGACCTCTGCATCACTCGAAGAATGGATCTGAAAAGTGTCATCCACACCCGCTCATACCATAGTGCGGACTGCAACTCAGACCATTCACTAGTGCTAAGCAAGATCAAACTACTTCTCAAGAAGGCTTATACTTCCACATAACCTAGGACTAGGCGAACTAACGTCAACCATGTAACCAGAGAAGTCTGCACTCTTTGGCAATCTTCTGAACTGTTCAATCCCCTCGATAAGTGATGAAGTAGACATCTCTATCACATGGGAGAAATTAAGAGATGTAATCTACAGTTCAGCACATACTGCCTTTGGTCCTCAAAAGCACTAAAATGTAGACTGGTTTGAAGCGAATCTAGCACACACGGAACCTTGCATTGAGAAAAAGCGATCTGCACACCTCGCTCACAAGACAAAGCCTAGTCCCAAATATTTACAAGCCTTTAAAACTGCTAATAAAGAGGCAAAACAAATGTTTGGACACTGTGATACCTGCAACAGAATTCAAGAAAGTCTCTACTTAGGAAATAGTAAAGCTCTGTTTGATGGCATAAAAGCGGCCCTGGGTCCTAAAGTGTCGAAGACTTCTTCCTTCTATCAAAATCTCGAGAAAAAATTGCAATCATACCAAGCAGCTAGAACGATGGACATAACACCTCTCAATATCTATGCCACACAGAATATAGTAGACGATATGGCCCTGGCTTCTCTGCCAGATCTTCCAGTATTGGAAGGCTTAGATGAGCTTACGAGCCTTGGTGATCTCAAAAAAAAAGTAATAAACTGCATTAAAAAAAGTAGAAAATCTCCAGGGAGTGATGGCATCCCAGCGGATGTAATTAAGGTCAAGGAAACACTCCTGCTCCCTGAATTCTGTAATCTCCTCTGCCACTGCGGGGAAGCAGGTCATGTCCCACGGGACATGCGTGACGCAAATATGGTCAAAATATATAAGAACAAAAGAGATCGGAGTGACTGCAACAATTATAAGGGTTTCTTTCTCCTCAGTATAGTTTGCAAAATCTTTACTAGAGTGGCACTATCCAGGCTGCAATTGATAGCTTCTAGACTCTACCCAGAGTATCAATGTGGATTCAGGAGTGGTAGATCCACCATAGACATGATATCCTCTCTACGACTATCGCAAGGAGAAATCAGAGAGAGAGAGACAGACCCCTTTACATCGATTTTGTTGATCTGACTAAAGTCTTTGACATGGTCAGCAGAAGTGGCCTTTTCAAACTCCTAAGGAAAATAGGTTGCCCCCCCCCCCCCAAAAAAAAAACTACTGAAGTTCATTGAGTGCTTTCACGAGGAAAGAAGATGTACTGTCAAATTCAATGGAGCCCAATCAGCACCTTTTTAGGTTAGCAGTGGTGTCAAGCAGGGATGTGTGCTCGCACCTACTCTGTTTGGCATATTATTCTCCTGTCTACTGCATTATGCGTACAACGACATCAACGAAGGTGTATTTCTCCATACAAGATCCTCTGGAAAACTATTTAATGTATCAAGGCTGCAGGCAAAAACCAAGGTTAGGAAGAAACCTATCAGGGAATTCCTGTATGCTGATGATGCAGCTATTATGGCTGATTCTGATATTCCGCTTCAGTCATTGGTTGACAAACTATTTGCTGTTTACCAGATGTTCGGCTTAAATATTAGTCTAAGCAAATAAAGAACGCAAATACTGCACCTCACGTAACCATTAATGGCGAACCACTAGAAATTGATGACCATTTTTGCTATCTTGGCTCCATCATATCAAACGATGCTCTACTGGATAAAGACATTAACAACAGGATAGCCAAAGCAATGGCAACCATGTCAGGGTTGCAGAAAAGAGTGTGGGACAACATATTGCTGACTAACATTACTAAAGCCTTAGTCAAGCGGATTTGTGTGATGAGCAATTCGCTAAACGGAAGTGAAACATGGTCAACCTACTCATGCAGGAAAAAAGCTGAATTTCTTCCACCTCCGATGCCTAAGGCGAATCTTTAAAATAAGGTGGCAAGATAGAATAACCAATAAGGAAGTGCTCCGAAGAGCAGTAGGTTGATTTCCACAAGACATTCTGTATGGCGATCTAACAGAAGGCAGGAGAGCCGCTGGTCGCCCACTGTAACGGTATACGGACGTATGCAAACGCAACATGAAGCTCTTCAATATCGACACCAGCAGCTGGGAAAAAAGGCACTAGATAGATCCACATGTTGAGAGAGCATAAAGAAAGGGTCACTGCAGCGCAGCACTAGAACCCTGAAACACTTAACTAAAAGAAAAAGGTTGTTTTTTTTAGGGAAAGGTTTTTTTTTTTTTTTATGAGGCTTTGGCCTTTTTTCAAAACATTTAGATTAATTAGATAATCATTATATACAGAAGCAGTTAGGCCAGGTTTATATTTAACTTCACCTTCACCTATACCTACCTCGGTCTGTTACAGCACCACACAAGATCTGTCAACCGTCTTTCTCCATTTCTCTCTTTCATTTGCCTTTGATAGAATTTCTTTCTGATATTCTTTCTGAAAATATTGAAACCTGCTTTTTTACCTGCCTGAGTGGACCGCTTCGGGGGCCGATTTTGAGTTTCCACACTAGCCGTCATTGTAACCTTTGTTTAATTTATGTTATATCCAACTAAAAGAAAGTAAACTGATGAATGTCATCCTGTGTGATTCACACAGCGCCTATAATTTATATCACGGTGTGGGGGAGGCATGTCAATTGCATGGTCTTTTGTAGGAATGTGACCTTCCATTGTTTGTATGTTAAATATGGTTCAGGTTCTCCTTTAGCATTGAAGATTATCACACTACAGCCCAAACCTCCCACTGGATGACGGAGAATTGCGACGGGCAGACTTTGAACCCGGGATCCTTGAGACATGTCCCGAGCACATACCACACGACCAGGCCGTCATCCAGAGATCGCAATATGCGTTCATGAAACAGTCAAAATTATTACAACTTTTTTACGGAGGGTCGAGGAAGAATGTATACTATATATTCTATCATCATTATCTTTAATTTGCGTTCTTCTTGAAACATGGAGCCTCGGTAAAAACACGCCACTCTCCACGGTCTCTTGCTAGTTTTTTAATGGCTTCCCAGCTTTTTTTTTTCTGTCCTCTCTGCTTCATCTAGTACACTGCATCGCCACAATGTTTTTGGTCTTCCTCTGCGTCTTGTGCCCTGGGGGTATCACTCTAAAGCCTGTCTAGGTCACTGTATATTCTATAGTTTAGTTAAAATGCAGTATAAAAAAATGTTTGTTTTATAAATTATATTCAGAACTTCTCGCGCCAAAACGGCACTTGTCTGCCAAAAGTGACTGCGTTGAAATGGCTGCGCCATAACGTCGCGTAACCGTAAACAACTACTTGATTATTATTTTTTATATGGTGTCATCGATCTATATTATAAAGTAGAATGTGAGGGGTATGTATGTATGTATGTTACTTATAGACATCAAAACCACTTGACCAATCTTGATAAAACTAGGCAGGAATGTTCCTTGGGTACCAACTTAGACCGTAGTGTATGTATTGTAGCCCTAAAACAAACTTAAGACCCTAAAAAAAAAAATAAAGTTGTCCGACTCTATTACAGCTATAGTATTTTATGGATCTAGGCCATGTCTACAATGTTGACATTAGAAAAGATAGAAAGGATTTAGACCTAGATCTAATTTTAAGAAATACACTTTGCGCAGATAGTTTTTTACTTTGACACATGAAAATACAAAAGAAGATCCATTAATTTCATTATATAATAAAATTAACCTTCAATTTTGTGTTTCAAAAGCATTTTTTACATTAATTAGTTCCTTATATCTGTGACTACAGATTTCCTGACGAACATTCTTTCATTAGACAATTCCGTAATGAATCGCGTACTAAATATTAATTCGTTTAATTGTTTACTTTATAATCCCATCCCTAGATCTAAAACTCTAATTCAACTCTAAGATGATAAAACTTCTCTTCGAACAGATAGTTTTATACTTTAACACATAAACATATTAATTAAAGTCCATTCATTTCATATTTTGATCAATTAAACATTCAAATTTGGTTTTCTAAAGCTACATTCGTTTACGAAAGCTGCGAAGCCGAGTTGAGATAAGGCCTAGATCTATATTCATTCATGAATCGCGTACTAAAAATTATTTCGTTTAATTGTTCACTTTATAATCCCATTCATTTAACAAAGCTATCGCTCTTTTCGTTTTTAATAGATAAGAATGTATCGACTTCGGGTAAACCCATTTTCTCAAAACTAATTTTATTTTCGTAGCGAAACAGAAATAACGTGAAAGGATCATTAGCTACGTTTAACATACATCTAAATCCAATCCACTAGATTATCCAAAAGCATTTTTTACATAAATTAGTTCCTGATATCTACAGATTTCCTGGCGAACATTCTTTCATTAGACATTACCAAATGGTTACACATTAACACATCTCTCTTCTGAGGTCTGAGTCTATTCCTAGGCCTAGGTCTAAAACTCTTACTGAACTCTAAGATGATAAAACTTCTTTTCGCAAACATAGTTTTATGCTTTAACACATAAACATACTAATTATTGTCCATTCATTTGATATTTTAATCAAATTAACATTCAAATTTGTTTTTCTAAAGCATTTCTAATACATTCGTTCGCTGTTCGCTTAAGCTGCGTAGCCGTGTTGAGATAGGCCTATATTCATTCATGAAAAAAAGTTCACGCATGCGCAGCACAGAACTCTAAATTAGTGTAGATTTAGATCTACGTCTACCTCAAGATCTACTTTATACTTTATACACATGAACATACAAAATTTAGTATATTCATCTCAAATTTTAATCAAATATATGTAGGCCTTCAAGCAAATGTTTTAATTTGAAAAACAAAATGGATTTAATTAAGCCTATTAGCTATTTTGATTTGATAGCTTCATTCACACTATTTTTACATTGACACATTCGCTTTACTTATTACATTATTATTTCGTTTAATTGTTTACAAAACACTCTCAGTGACTATATCAACAGTAATGCGCAAATAAAGACCCGCGGGTCGCGGGTAACATATGTCTAGTTATGAATAAAGTTTCAGCTTGATCTGAGAATGGGTTGAGTGGTTAAAATAACGCTTCAAATATTTCACCCAGACAGACGGAGTGAATTACTGTAAAGCTTTGTAAAAACAAATTGTGTTCCCATATCTTTACACCTTTTTTTAAACGAGATATAAGCATTGGTTCGTCTTACTTCTTTGTGTTCCGGGGAGTCTCATCCTACTTGCCAAAATAGACCCACACGAAAGTGATGGACTTTTTTCAGAGGCGAAGAATTTGATATGTTGGTTTTGTTTTCTTTTTCTCAAACTATCATCTCCGAGGATCCCCTATCATCAATAGTAATCTAGACAATAATTTAATAATTTGTTTTTAGAGAGGGGGGCGCGGCTTATTAAGTCATTGCTCTGTTTTTATCCTGTATGGCAAGTTGTAGGCCGAGTGTCTAGAACTTGGTACTTCGGAAACCCGCTCCAGATTATTGTTTCTTTTCCATGTTTGTATATAACTCTTTTAAACTTTTCCCAAGGAAATGTTATGGAGACAGGGAAATACTACATACACCCAGTGGCGTAACTAGGGATTCGGGAGCCCGGGGGGATCTAATCTATTTAGGGGCCCCTGATTTCCATGTGAATTGATAGCTTAAGTCCATGTCTGTATGTTTTTTAGCTGTAAATAAATACATAATCTATATATACATATAATACATCATCTATTATCTCTACTTCCATTTGTTGAATGCTTGCCTTAGATTTAGAGCAATATTATTTTCTATTTTATTTTTTGTAGAAGCAGCCATGTTTTTTTTCCTGTAAGCTTAAAAGTTAACAAAACAAGTAAAAATGACCTCTATTATTGTGACAAGTCAAAAACTCGCTGTCAGAGTCACTCAAATTTATCACAGCATTAATTATTATTTTTCATTATTTATTTATTTTAATTATTTCCCTATCCTATCCCCAATTTCTTCACCCGCACCACCTTTTCCGCTCCAGGCTAGACTTAGTTGACCACATTGGAGATAGCTAGGCCACGTCTTTCGAGTTATCTTCCCTTGACCGGGGCAAAGATACGCACAGACTTTGATCTTATCGACAGGATGTCTGACAGCCGCAGAGGACACCACCTTGTGTGGAATGCAAGTCACTCCCCCCCCCCCCTTTCTCCTACGTCTCTCTTTGATCTAGGAGATTACTCGAGTCAAAGCGCCTCTCGACGCTCCCATCTTAAGTCTAATTCACCCACGTGTAAGATAATGCTAAGCCTAGGACATTTCCTGTGTCCGCCCGCATTTTCCAGGCTTATATAAGGTAAACCAACTCAAATCAGACTCTCTTTCATTCTCATTCGAGCTGAGCTATCGAGTCTGGACTATATCATTTATTCTCTCTCCTAGAGGAATACCTGGTGGTAAGCCGAACTTAACCACAAGTTCCATCTTAATTACTTTTGTGCTATTTCCACTGTATAATATCATGTGTATTTTGCCTAGTTCATTTATATTTAATTAGTGCATTGTGTATTTCTCACTGGCGTAAGTAGAAAACATAAACATGTCCTATGTATTTATTTATGAATTGCATTAATCTATTAATGCTACGTTGCTCAATTGATCGTTGATGCAACCATGTATATATTTGTACATCTTATTTTATTTCCTTTATCTCGGTTGACCGCCTTGATAATTTTACTAGCGCACTAATACTGCGTCTAGAAAAGAGTTATGAATTATCTCCCCTTTACTAATTTTACTCTTATGAGAGTTACCCCGCTTGAACGGACACACTCTCCATTCAAGCGCGCTCCATTGTTCTCGATCGACGGTCATATATAAACATACCGTCAGGATCGCTGACCACCGCCTAATTCACCCCCCCCCTTTTTTTCTTTCTCTATCCACCTGTGTTATTCATTTGAGATTATTATTTCCCCTTCTATGTACATTTTATGTTATTATTTCCCCTTTTATGTACATTTTGATATTGCTGCTATCATCCATCTATTTTCCAAATCCCATTTGTCATCACCTCCCCCTTGTGCTCTAAAGCAATTTTACCAATCTGACGAATGCACCTCAGTCGAGGGCATCGATAAGATGTATGAGAGACATGTCCTAACTTGTCTTTATTTATCCGCAGCCTCCCTCAGGTGTCTGCCTATTGCCTATTTAGTTGATATCAAGAATCAACTACTATCTTTGTGCTTAGTGCTATTCAGCACTGCCCTAGCTCACTGACCTGCCTATTTATTCATTGGATCAACGATCTATTTACCTGCATTTGTGCTTAGTGTTATTCAGCACTGCACTTGCCCACTGAGATCCTAACTCTACCACTTGGCGCTATCGGCATTGCCCTCCTATTCGACAGCCCACCTGTCAGGCTATTAGGTGCGACGTCCCTATAGATTCAGATGTGTGTGAGACGTCATAGCTACGCCAACCCTCTGCAACTCACTGGACATATCCTGTCAACTACGCTGCCCACGGCAGATCAGCTCTGCCCGCAGTAACCTTGTGCCCACGGTAGCCGGCCACCCGCCCTACTGTGCCCACTACAGATATTAGATTTTGGGGATTGAGACTCCACAAGAACTATATCACCGGCGTCCCTCTATCCGCTAGAGCGCCACCTCCAGCTGCAGAACCTCAAGCCAGGACACAGCCAGCTGCGACATCAACAGGAATACTAGCTAAGTCAGAGAACAAAGTGACATACTCTCTTATTAGGTGCAAGAGTGATGATTAAACATAGAATATACTAGAGATAGATGCAAACCCTCCCCCTTCTTATCCTTATATGTATACTTATGTAAATAAATATTCTTTATTTTAACTTTTGTATCTATCTTTCATTGCTTTGTCTCGTTGCGTGTCTGCTCCCGATTCATATGCTGATAGGTTGGTGTGTGATAGCTTTAAAAATAATCATCCCCTAGACATTAAAACGCGCCAAACACACATCACATTTCCCCACCTGTCACAATTATAAACTTAGACTGATTTCAACGTAAGACGGTGCGCAAATATTCCCGGACGTCTGTATTTTTATTGAACTGTTTAGTGAATAAATTCGGAAATTTCCAATGACATGTTTTGAAGATATAATTCTCTATAGTAAATTTAATTTTAAAATGATTATATTTTGAAAAAAAATTATAAAGGTCTAACCAGAGTTTGGGCTATAAGCTAGATTTTTTTTCCCAAAAGAAATACACAAACAGTCAATTTCTAGGAAAATCGTTAAGGCAGTTTTCGAGATCCTTCTCCACTCATCCACCCTGAACCTGAACCCTTGAAGACTTTGAACCCTTAAAGACTTAGCACGCTAATAAAAATAATATAAAAATAAACACAAAATAAAAACGAGACTGTAGGACACTTAATGTGGACATACTTATATCCTAGCATTTAACACTGAGACATTATACAAGACTTAAGACACATAAACAAGTTTCTAAGAAGCTGAATATTTTCATTTAACTAGCTTTAAAACAAACAAAATTGTTTCATGAAATTTATTCTTTTAATTCATTTATCTGGAAAAGTAGTGGGAGCTTCATGTGATTGCAAAAACGAATCAATCTCCAGAACTGCCACTGCCACAACCTGCCTCACAACTTCTCTGGCAAAGAGGATCGGTGCTGTTAGCGCAGACAAATTGGCACGCCAATTCACAAAAGGGGTTGGAGTCAGAATCCGACGCTATCATAGATACCGCATACAGTAAAACCAAGGCAGCCAACAAGACTGAACCAAAATGCTTCAACATTCTTAAACTCTCGTATTGAATCTTTAGCTGGTAACTGATGCAATCTGAAAGAGAAAAATGAAAGTTATAATATATAAACATAGCTATATGGCCTAGATCCATAAAATAGTAATACTTTCATAGGCATTTTTTTTGAGGATCTTAAGTTTGTTTTAGGGCTATTTTATATATGTTACTTTTTGAGTTGGTATCCAAGGAACATTTATGACAAGTTTTATCGAGATCGCTCAAATGGTTTTGATTTCTATTCGGGACATACATACACTTACTTTCTGCTTTATATTATGTATATATCAGTGCTGCACTACGGCTGAAATACACATATGTTGAGTAGTCAAAAATGTTATACATGTTTCGGATGTTCCTTCACAATTGAAGATAATCTACTTCCTAGTCTAAGCCTCCCAAAGGACGACGGGGGATGACAGCGTGAAGGGTATGAACTCTGGACCATCGAGACAACCGAACGACAGTCCGGTGCGCATACCGCACGACCAGGTAGCCATCCTATAGGCCCATCAGTTGAAGCCTTTTCGTCTGCCTGCATTATAATTAGGGATGCATCGGATAGTAGCTCCAGCACCGGCCGAATATACGGCCATTTTTACTATCTAGTCATATTTAGCTCAGGCCGAATATCACTGCCGAATAGTTGGCCGGATGGTTAAAAGTAAACAGTATTACATACATTACTAATAATAATAATAATAATAATACGTATAAAGCGGATGTGGTTCCATTAATGTCTGTTATGCAAAGTATTAACGTTTATATTTAAAACAAAATAATGTGCTTAAAAATATATGAATATACGCTAAACATCTTTTATTACATGACAAAGCGCGTTAATACCCACTATACAATCCAGATTGCACTTTACCTTTAAGAGCTTAAAAATAAGAACAGTATACAAGTATATAAGGAGGTGCTGTGGCTACGCGATGAAGCGCTTGGTTTCCGAACTAGATAAATCCTGATTTAGACTGGGATTTTAATTTCAGGATTTTTAGGCGCCTCTGAGTCCAACAAGCTCTAATGGGTACCTGACTGACATTAGTTAGGGAAAAATAAAGACGGTTGATCGTTGTGCTGGCCAGATGACAATCTCGTTAACTACAGGCCACAGAAACAGATGACCTTTATATCATCTGCCCTAAAAAAAAAACGTTACTGCAGACTTTCAAATAGAATAATTTAACTTTTTTTTTAAAACAAAATCAATGATAAAGTGTTGTTACGAAAACTCGCTGGTATGTAGGCCTAATGGAATAATAAGAGTTTTAGTGAATTGCCACTAGATAAAAAATATTCCAATGTTCTACTTTAAATGGACGGCATTTTCAGTTGAGGTTATGAAACCAAGTCGGCTTCACGAACATATAGCAATATCCTAAAATAATTTAAGAATATTCATGAACAGTTATACAAATATCTACTATTCAAACAATATTAAAAACAAAAAACGACAAAGCAGGATATGTTTTAGCGGCCTCTTAGGAAAATGCATAACTTTTTTTATGAAATTGTTTGAAAATTGATTAAAGCTAAAGTTTAAAAAATTAAATATTTCAAAACATTTTACACAAAAAGACTTTTTTTTTTTGGTTAGTGATGAAATATTATTTCCAAAATTGTCTAGTTATGTAGCTTATGACAACCTACAGGGACCATCGGTGGTTGTACGCTATAAGTAAACTAGAAAAAAGATCAGATCTATTCACTATTCACCTTGTGAGTTATGATACAGATAGTTATGATAACTTAATAAAAGTTTAGCCCGCAATGTCATTCCTATAGGAATCGAATTATAAAAATTGTAAATAAAATACAAACTCGTGCCGAAATTAATCTCATTTTTCAACAGTTTTGTGAACCAAATAATGAGATGTTAGACTCTTGTTGTAAACTAAAGCTCGCTGGATTTCGTAAGGGGTTTGGTATTGCTCGTTTTGTTCAGCTCTTAAAAATCATTTTTGAATATTTTTTTTTTTGGAGAAACAGGGAGATTCAACGGTTGGCGATGAATTATAGCGGGCTAAAAAAAAATTTTTACTTGTAGGTATCTAACGCAAATGAATGAAACCAACCTCCGGCTGCAAGGAAAGAAATGTACTTATAGATAGAAATGTAGATATAGAGCAAAATAAAGCTTCGAAAAAGCATCAAATTCTATTAGAAAAATTTTGCCTCGATTTCAACAGATAAAGTGAGTAGTATGATAAGTTAAGAAATGGAGATGTATTCATTTAAAAGAGATACTTCCGGACGTGGAACTATACTAAAGGAACAGCAACTTCAGAACAGTGTCTTTGAGCATTTTCTCGGGCATCCTACCCTATGTTTGTCAGGAAGGGTTATTAGCGCAGATAAGCGTGCAAAGTAATGGGATTGATGATTGATATTATCAACACAAATTCTATTTCCTCGTTCTCATTATTATGTTGGAGCGCTTAGATGACTAGACCAGTGGTTTTCAAACGAGGGAGCTTTTGGTGGAGTTACTACCTTCTACCAAACGCGTCCCCGGGTGGCGGATAGGGGAAGGACCTTTAGATATACAAACACCAAATAAACAGCTGTGGACCAACTGGTTTGCAGTCATGATGGAGGATGAGGTGGAGTATTCCAGTGGTTAGCATATTTACTAAAAACATCTCAGAAATCCAGAAAAATGATTGCAAAAAGCCAGTATAGGGCGCTCTAACTCTAAACCCGGGTAGATGAAGCTCGTTAGCTAGGGATAGCAGTTCATCTAGGAGAGACAACTCCGAAAATAAACAACTGCTGCCTTGCAGATGATCTTGGATGATCAAAGGCTATGGGAGCACACCCAGAAAAGAAAAGCAGGCTGAAGTCGGAGTCAACGGGCCTTCTGGCACATAACACATTGACACGCAACCTCATTATCATCAACACAGATGAAGTTGAAGATATTTACCATGGCCAATTCAAAGAATTGAGTTAAGAGAGTGCCGATCGTTAGCGACATTACAAGCTTCGTTGCTTATCAGAGGAAAGGTGTAAAAACATTTCTTTGCTTTACTGTTGACTCAAAATAAAAGCATTGATTCTTGACATAAGCATTAACTATGCAGTGTTAACGAAAAATTTGTGTATTTAAACTTTGTAGTTTATGTTGGATTTTTTCACATTAGCTTAATCGTAAGTTACAAGGAAATAGAAACACATTTTTTTTACGATGTTAGAAGAAGTAATTTCAATCGGAAAAAAAAATATTTCGTTGTTTTGCCGAAGATTCGAAACAGAAACTTTAATTCTCTTTTCTAAATTGTGTCGATAATAATAATTCTAATATTGACATTAGCTATTGAAGCATATCACTGCTAAATTTGAAGAAAGCTTTTCTCAGCAAATCCAAAGGCCACAAAATCGATATTCGTCTGTTAAAAAAAAAATCTGCCTGATCTTGATCGGTCGTTGGGTTGTTACAGTTTAGCTCCAGACAGCTAGTAGGCCTACAACTCAACAGATCTACGCCGTATTATAACATTTATGAAGAATTTTAAATATCTTTAAAAAAAAAAAGCACCATCTTTTGTGAACATCAAGACGTAGGCCTACTAATAATACTATTATGTACTAATATAAACAAATACTCACTGATGAAGTTTTCTTGATGTCTGTGTAAATACGGGTATATCGGTGAAGTCAGTAGTCACTTTAATACTACCCACTAAGCAGGAACTAAAAGCGTTTATATACCTTTTCTGGTCTTTATAATATTAAAATAATCACAGTAGAAAAAGACAATGAAATGGCAATTAGTTTGCGCGCTTTCTTTGAAGTCTCGCTATGGTGACTATTTACTGTGTATTAGTGCAGCAGAAATGTTTTTGTACCAACTACAGGGTGCAAGTTAGGTTGACATTTCTCATCCTGGCTAGGCGTATCCCTGATTGGGAAGGGGCAGAAGAGATATACAGAAAAATGGACTTTACAACAAAAAAAAAAGACAGAAAATGTCCTTTAAGAAATAAAAGGAAAACTAGATGCATTTTGAAAGCTTTTGAAAAGACCCCGTAAGTAGTGTAAACAAATGGTAAAAATGGAATAACGATTTGAGACACACTGAGATTGTTTGTATTGATACGAAGGCAACTCTGAAGTAATATTAAAGTCTCTGAAGTCAGTACTGGTCAAAGAGCATAGGTAAATAATAAGATAGGGATGAAACAGTTGATCGATTTCTGTGCATGTTCATTTAGGAAAATACTTTGTTTTTATGGTCATATCGTTGATATTATATTTCCGCCATATGTTACTCTTATAATGATCTGAATAGAGTCGCCTTTCTTTAACTCTTTCTCTCCGTAATTATTTACCACATTCTGGTGGAATCAACGATGGTATCGTCAAATAGGAGAGAAAGAGTTAATAGACTTTTATGTGCCCCCATCGGCGAGAACCCGCTACTAGTTTCGTGTGATCTCTTTATGCGTCTGTCCGTCACATTTTGAAGTCAACAAACTAGATTTTGTTTGTACTGGCCGATCTAATACTTGTGGTTTCCCACTTCATCCCCGATAGGGCATGCTTGGTTCTCTCTAACAACTAGTCATTGGCGAAGAAAAGAGAAGTGACTACGCATAGTAAAGTAAACAAAAAGACCATGGGATCTATAATGCCGATGATGTAGAGGTCATCTGTTTCTGTGGCCCACGATAAACGAGCGTGTCATGTAGCCAGCACAACCACCACGTGGAAGCATTGTACAGTCAGTGTTGCCAATTGTGCAGTATTGGCTGTGGTTTATTAGACATTAAGAATTGCGTTCTTTGGACCCCTGAGTTGTCAAGTTATTTGAGTTAAATATGCCGTGTGGTGCAGTATTTGCAGAGCCTAAATAGTGAGAGTCATTACAATATTTCTTTCTGGCTTAATTCTCGAAATGGTCTGTTCATCTACTGACTTAGCCTGCCCATGTAGTTTGTCTTTCTATATATTTTTTTAAATTGATATTATATAGGATAATACAATGAGCCCATATCACCCCAATAGAAAAAAAAACTATTTGAAATCCACTTTCATCACAAGTATTGGTCTAGTCATCAGAACTCTCCAATGTTTTTTTCTTAGAATTCTCTAATATATTATCATGAAATAGCAAGGTTTTTTTTTACAAGCTTAAGGAATTGTTATTGTTCGTTTACGCTGTTTGTCTGTCTGTTACGTTACAACAACAAAAAAAAAAACGAATTAATTAAAAAAACAACAACAAAGAAATAAGTTTCTATTAGTATTTTTGAATGCTTTAGAAATCTTTAATCGACCAAAAAGGTGCACATACAAGTTAACACTAATTAAAACATACCAGTTTACGCTATTCAATAAAAGTGTATGATCAACATACATCAAACTCGTAGAATAGATCGGCCCAGTTAGGCGAGGAGTGGCGAATGACAGTATTTGACCTTATTAATCTGAGCGTTGAAATGAGTTTAAAGTCCTACAAAGCTTGTTCTCAGCCTCAACGTGGCAACAGGCTGGAAACGGCCATTAGATGTAACGATTAGGAAAGCAAAACAGAACTCCTGTTGATGCCATTGCCACCTGCCAACCCCACCAGGTCGGCCAACATACTAGAGGCGAAATAATCTTAAAATTGGTTGAAATAAAAATAATTAGTACCGGTAGATATTATAAACATAACTAATAAATTCTTATTCAAATTGTGTGATTTCTTTACTTAAAATTCGTCCGCCTCTCCCTTCGGGGGCAGGGGTCGGCCGAGTGGCGGGGGGGGGGGGGCGATCGCCAGTGAGACAAATCAAATTATTATTTATGTGACGTCGTTTTATCGTTCAAGTAGAATATCTCTACGTTAGCAGCAAGACTGATTCAAAAGATTCTTTTAAAGAAAACATTTTAATGCTCTTCAATAACGTGATTCTAGAGTCTACCACCGTTTTTACGTCAGTGCAAACCGATGTCTCTCGACTAACGTACCATCGTCATAGTGACGTTTCTTTGCTTGAACAGAACAGGCCCGCTACAAGACGCCTTTCTAAAGATGAGGATGATCTGAGGACAACAAGCCCATTACAAACTCACATGAACTACTGCACCTATGGTTGGGGGGTGGGGGGGAGGACACCCCTTGAGAAGGGGGGCCGACGTTTTCTTATGAGGGCGCGAAGCCCTGACCAATAAGGAGAGAGTGAAGCAATTTAAATTATTTTACAGGGGAATAATTAAAAATGTGTCTGTTCATTGTAGTTATCAATCAAATTTTGAATATTAACCCAGTGAAATGACATTATCAATGTTTAAAAAGTTAAATATATTGTAAGATAAAGACTTCGTATCTTCTATTAAAAAGGATCTTTTAAAATGTTTACCGTTTTTTGTGTGAGGTGTCTGGAAAAATATCGATTAAATTTCTTTGAAGAAGACATTTCAAAACGTCTCTACTGACGTGATTCTTTTTGAATGGAGATTTAGAAATAACATCCGTCTAACAAGTCTATTGGCAACCTCGCTGTAAACTATGGATATATAATTATAGGCCTAACTATAAATCACTGAGGAAAATAATAAGAAATAATACATCAATGATAAATATCCCCCACTCCCAATACATTTTCTAAAGAGCTCTTGAGAAGCTAGATGAGTGAGGGAGGGGGTCTGGTATTTTTTGTGTAGGCATTCATAGATAGATACTTTTGGGCTAGTAAACTGTTCGTTCTTGTACACTAAACATAGCAGACTAAAAATAGTCCACCAGTCCTAGAAACGAGGTCAAATGACGTGTCTCCCTTCGCTATGACGTTTTGTACGGCGTAAAAAAGGGGGATTTCTCCAGCTCATGGTACACGTAGCCTAGGAAGAAATGCATTGCGTGGAAGCAGCAGAAGAATGTAGCTCTAGATAACAGACAACTTATGTGACTTAAGGCTACAAGAACAGGCTTGTGAGTTACGTGTCCTACCTTCCACGTCATTTCAAGGGAGATTTCTTCGTTAACTTTGCAGAACTTTGACTTTGAGTTTGTATTCACGACATACTCGCAGTAAAAAAATGGACTTTCGAGCCGAACATATTACGTGTCGCTGTACTAATTACGTGGAATGGTATACAATCAAAAAGACGTGGGGGCGGGGGCGTAAAAAATGTTGCCACTTTGATGCATTGGAAACAGAAACCTCAAATTTAACGATAACTAAAAATGTCGGTACTTTAACAAATATTTCTTTCTCCAGAAAGAAAGTACTGACAATCAATGAGATAGATAGGACAGCATAGAATAGTATAGATACATTTAACTAAGCAGCCACATTATGAAGGCTTGAGACTTTACTGTTGGCTAATTCATTTTTATTCTCATATTGAACATAAAACAGAGTGACGGAGCTTTGTTATTGGCAAACTGCGGTGTATCCAACCTATAGAGAACTATTTTGCATGTACATGGCCCCCACATTCCCCCCGATTAGAATACAAAGCTGTTATAATTAGCCTTACACTGTGTGGACATACAGCAGGGCGTGTCTCCCACGTTATTTATTGACAATATTCGAGTGAACAAAGCGTTGAAAGCAAGACAAAAAAACAAACTGTAATGTATTACAGGGACTCAGTGTGTTACAGGTGAGTTATCTGGTGCCTAATTGATAAATGGCCGTTACCAAAAGTCAGATAATAGTTAGGACTTAGGGCCTTATCCTCGCCCCGGTCGTCGTTTGGTTTCGCTGTCGGTTTCAGTATTTGGTGAAACTAGGTCACAGTGGAAAAAAAAACAGCTATCGCACTTGCGTTATGACGTGGACGAAAACGGTAATCCTCGTGTCCCCGTTAGGTGGCATGGCGAAAGTAGGTCAGGCATTATTACGTGGAAGACCATTGGATGAAAGCTTTGCTCCTCGCTCGGCTAACGGAGATCAACGGAAATCTTCGAGTCTCATTACGTGTATGGTCACCCCGAAAGTGGTTCCCCGCATTACGTGTATGGTCACCCCGAAAGTGGTTCCCCGCATTGCGTGTATAAAGCTGCACTAAATTACGTGTCCATGCTGCATCATACTATAGGTTTCGTTATTTGGTGCTAATGTTAGAAAATGATGTAAACACCAACTTAATGATGTTATGTAAATAAAAAATAAATAAAGCACACTTGAATACAACAACAACAAAAATTTAAACATGTATTTTATTGTAAATTTCAATTAAGTGACTGGAAAACAAAAATGTTCAACTTTATGAGCAGAAATATAAACAGACTACACAGATTTAGATTCATATGTATAGAAAACAAAGGTACACATAAATCATTGGAGCATGGCCATTCAAACTAGAGTCCCACTGACCCTAAGCTCCAACCCTGGCCACACACTTATCATCCCCACTCCTGAAGGATAAGCTTTAAGGCCTGGCCATAATAATCAACTTTAACAAAACTTTTTTTAAGGAATATCCAAAAAATAATAGTCAAGAAAAGTTCTCCTTTAAGATCATTATGCTATCTTTAGGGCAGATAATGTAAAGGTCCTCTATTTCTATGGCCCACGGTTAATGAGGGTGTCCTGTGGGCCCATGTGGCCAGCACAATGACAAACTGACTTTACTATAACTCTAGGTGTAAATTATTAAATTAAACAATTATAAATTATAACAGGTTCCCGCAACCTCCTGATTTTCCAGGAGCTAATGAAAATTTCCTTAAATTATTAAATTCTCCAGCATTACGACAGTAATAAGCATATAATATAAGACACAACCAAGTGGCCATCTTATTCAATGATAAATGGTAGTTAAATATTATTAAATTTTAATTTAAGAACTCCAATCATTAACAAGACAAAATAAGAATCTTTAGCTCTAATGTGAAGGCGGTCCTACTATATGGTTTTGAAACATGGAGAACAACAAAAAAAAGTACAGACCTTCATCAACATATATCTGAAATATCTTAATAATATACTGGTATGACAAAATAGAAAACACCAAACTGTGGGAGATGAGTGGGCAGAAAATTATAGAGGTGCAGATCTTAGAGAGAAAGTGGAGATGGATTTATAACACCCTCAGAATAGATACCAACAATTGGGCACAAGACGTAAAGAACATGGCGACGCAGTGTAGGCCTACTAGATGAAGCCAATAGGACAGGTAAGAGCTGGGAAGACATTAAAAAACTAACATAATAGATCGTTGAGAGTGGCATGTTTTTACTGAATACTGAGGCCCTATGTTCGATGAGGAATGCAAAGGAAAGATGATGAATTATTAAGGAACAAATCACAAGAGCACATTTTTTCTCAGACTGCTGTATAACAGTATGTTTTATGAAGGAAACTTCAACATTGAACTGCAAGATGTCATTTGTATATAGTTGAAGCAAAAAAGACACTGACATTTCATGCTCAACAACATTGACCCTAGCGATACAATGACAACATTTTTATAAATGATTTCAGTAAAAGCGACAAGCAGCACATGGCATCTCAGTCAGGTTGTATATTGAGATTTTCAAAACCTTACTAATAGGCCAGTTGTCAAAGGGGAGATATTGGACTTTAAATTAAAACTCTACTCTTTGTAGACTTCTAGGGTTTGATTTTATAAGCTGCTGCTATCAAGTTACATGTTAAAAAAAAATTAGGGGTGCACCGGATAGTACTTTTCGATATCCGGCCAGAGCCGGATATGACTGGATAGTAAAATTTGATATTCGGCCGGAGCCGGATACCTAAGTGTCTTAGTAAATAGCTTGTGTTGCTGAACATTTTACGAAACTGTTAAATAACATACCTATATTGGTTGGTTTTATTTTTTTTTTTCCTTTTATATATCTTATTGTTTTAAACTTTGTTACTGATTGATTTATTCAAGCTTAACAGTATTTATATAAATCTGTATAGCATGAGTGTGTCTGTGTGTATGTACAATGCCACCAACTGTAAAGGATGTGTGTAGGAGGGTCAATGTAAAATATGTAAGTATACATTTAACTAGTTACTAAAGTAAATCTCTCATAAGTAAAAAGCAATCTGCATTGTATAGTGGTCAGATGTATGTGTTCATGAATTTCAGACCAACAACCTGGTCAGATATACCTAGTGAGCCTACACATGTTGTCATAGTGTAGTGTGTATAGTTGTTTGTGTTGACCATCATGCATAGCTTTTTCTTTGGGCATATGCACACAATAGTGTTGGGTGGTCAGTCAAAAAAAATAACACACTGGCATGGTGAGTCAAGCATATAGATAAATTATACCCGTCAACAGAGGTCAAGGGTTGTTGTTTTTTTTACACTCCAGCATATTGTTTCTTTGTTTGCTAGATCTAACTGCTAAGTCAAAAGAATTAAACAATGAAATTAGCTTTCTTTCTAAAGGTTTTATTACAAGGCAAAAAAATACACACATGCAAATATGCACAATTTTGTTCTATTTTATTGTGCAAAGAACGTATGTAAGAAACATTAAATGCAAAGAACCCATGTTAGAAACATCTTCCTTTCTTATTACTTATTTATTATTTTATTCGTGGTTTCAGTAACAGTTACAAAAGAGAACGATAGTAAGCCTATAGATGTCAGGTGTGTAAAAGTCGTCCTAGCCTGATACACAGTGGCTAAGTACACATCTTAAGTAAAAAAAAAATAGTAATAACAAGGAGTTATAATAATTGACTGTCACAAATTATTAAGAATATTGTTATCAAATCAAGACACTTAACTGCTGGAGTAATATTCCAGTTAACAGGTTAGAAAAAGTAACTTAACCATAATATTTATTTACTGTATAGAATGCTTTCTTAGCACATTGTGTTTTTCCATTTTAGCTTAAAAATTGTCAATGTCTATCAATAAATTGAGTGTCAAGGACTAAAGAATTAAAATAAAGAGAAGGGTGTGTTTAACTCTCCATTTAAAGATAGCCATGGTCGTGTCTTTTACACTAATATAGATTTTTTTCTACAAAATAATTAGTTACTGGCTTACTGGGCTCTATAATCTTGTGGTTTGTGTTCTGTGTAGCTAAAGGTCACTCGTTTAGGTGTGTGTGATCTTTAGTCCAGCTTACTAATTGAGATTTATGTTCAAGTAACTCGACACACTTGGAAAGGTGTGGCCTCTAGCCCAGCCACGTGATTCGGATTTTTCTCCAAATAAGCAAACTCTTCGTCCGGATACCCGTGTAGATGTTTGGCTTGAAATCCAGTCCATCCCCCAATAAAGATTTACTACTAAGTAAACAAACCTAGTTCCCTCGTGTGACCTCTAGAGAGTGCTTGCGTCCATCGTATCTGACTTGTGGTCACCTGTCAATCAATGAACTCAATGTGATGGGCTAAACAAATAAAAGGGGGAGGGAGTTGTTCATCTGGAAATATACCTGGTTACCTTAGTAGGGGTGTGGCTCTTGTAGTCCAGCCCCCCTAATAAAGATTAACTACTAAGTAAACAAACTCAGTTCCCTCGAAAGGTGTGACATCTAGAGAGTGTCAATACACTGACATTAAACCTACGTCCATCGTATTTAACTTGTGGTCACCTGCCTATAAATAAACTCAATGTGTGGACTAAAGGGGGTGAGAATTGTTTATCTCTACCTCTGGAGATATACCCGCACAGCTAGACAGACGTCTGGTCAGCATGACGTAGCCAAGGAATGTAGCATTTTAACATGTTAACTAACCCACTCAAAGGTCAAGACAAATTGAAAAAATGTGCCAGTCATTGCTGCTCAATATGTAAAGCGCATTTATGATGTAAAGTTTAATTTCTATTTGTATTAACACGCCTTGTCTTTATAATAAACAATGTTTGGTGCATATTCATAGTGGATCTATTTTTCAGCACATTATTTTGCTTTAATATAAACATTAATCCATTCTACAACAGACATTAATGGAACGAGGTCCACTTTATGCATATTAAATAGGTGTACTTTTTACTATCCGGTTTACTATCCAGTAGTGATATCCGGCCGGAGCCGAATATCGCCGCATAGTGAAAAAATGCTGGATGTTCGGCAGAAGCCGGAGCGACTATCTGGTGCACCCCTAAGAAAAATAGAAACATTATTTAACTTACGACAATAGAAGTAATAGAAGTGAGTGAATTAATAGCTGCCAGCTTCACGCAAATCAATGTCAAGCCAAAGTCATGGGAGGCTGCCAACAACATTAGGCTTTTTGTAAGTTGAGGAGAGCTCAGACATCCTAGAAGAGCTTGTTGTGCGGGTCTTGGTAGACACTATAATGAATACTTTTTGTCCATTCTGGGTAATAGCAATAAGCTTTGACAAATTATATTTGCTTTCTCGCTTCAACATCTGCAAAAGAAGACAAAAACATTCAGAGTAAACTATAAAATTTTAATGAAACTATATAGATTGTAAAATAAAATTATGGTCCTACATTTTATTACAGTAATGTATATAATGTTTAGGCACAGCCATTTCAGTTGGAGCCATGTTGGCACTATTAGTTCTGACAATAATAAAAGAACACTCAACTTTCAGAACGAGCATATTTTTCACTTTAGTATATTTATAATACATTTTCACCTCTTCTCCTCTATAATGGACGAAAGTGGGAAGCGTGGTTGAGAGGCTAAGTGCGCTTTAACCTGGCTTGGCTATCTATGAAGGGGGCTAGAGGTTCGACACCCCACTCGGGCAGAGTTGTGTTTACTGAGCGCCTAAAGGCAGCATCGAAAAAACATCTCCTAAATACCCCCTCCCCCAACTAGTTCCACAACTGAGATTGGACAAAAGCGCTCTGAGCATGCTATAAGAATGAAAGTAGCGCTATATAAAAGCCATAATTTATTTTAAAAGAAAATATTTTAATAAAGGTTTTAACTACTTCGTAAATAAATATTGCCAACTACCTGAGACCATGATATTGACATGCCTCCCTTCATTGATTATAGGTGAGGTGTGCCAGCAAAACACAGATGTTTTTTTTTTAATTTAGTTTAGAAATAACTCTTTATGTCCACTAAAATTGCTTATGTTTTTTTCTATCATTGTTTCACTTAGTTTTTATTACAATATTAAAACCCACACATTTTGATGTTACATGACAATTATAGGCTTACAACAAACTTAAATCTAAAATCTAATGAATACAAATTAATATTATTCTTAACAATTAATAAGTATACATCTGAACATAAACACACATGCAAAACATATAAGATGTTTCTTTCTTTTTGAAAGACATATAAAACAATTAGTTTGGCTGCCTGGTCGTGCGGTTTGTGCGCTGGACTTTCGTTCGGATTTATCGACGGTCGAGGGTTCAAACCCTGCCGGCTCCCATCCCCCATCGTCCTGAGGGAGGTTTGGACTAGGAAGTAAACTATCTTCAACTCTGAAGGAACATCCGAAACATGTAAAACATTTTACAAAAACAAAAATTAGTTAAAAAACATCCTGCGCAAAAACAAAATGATCAAGATTATTTCAACAGAAAGAGCCCTTATGGTTGTCAATTTTTTTTATGCAATTTTCTCCCACAAATTCATTTATGAAATATCATTTTTTTTTTAAATTTAGTTTTCTTGTACCTTTTTATTTTAATATGTATATTTCTACCAGTCAAGAAACAAAAGTAATTTACAATAGATTATAAAAAGTTTTCATTTTTATTCTCATTTGCCATCTCAATTAAATTGCGGTAAAAAATGTAGACCTGCTGAGTGAACACAGGACAGCGTTTATACTTTACAAAAATATAAATTAATTAAAATAATGTACATTTAAATGCACCATTATATTTATATACAAAATTGTTCAGATTTTTCTATTCCAATATCAAACTTTTTCCTTTTTCGTATTACAGAATAATATATTATCTGAAAAAAAAACACCTGTCAATGTATTTTAAGTTAAAGGTTAATTCCCTATCTACTCTATGATGTAGAAACTTCTACTAATAGTATATAAATAGATTATAGTCAAAAGAGATCTAGCCTCCATGGCAAAGTAGATATATAGTCTCTATGAAAGTCTGCTGTGTTTGTAATGCTAAGTCTAAGCACTACTTTCTTTTTAAATTACGCAGGTAGTCCTCACTCAAATTATGACAAGCATAATATGTCAGACTGATATTTTTAGTGCATACATACTGTACCACTGTATGTAACACTGTTCTGTAAAGTATTTGTGTTTTATAATTGCTTAACTTTACCATACATCAACATATCTGAATTAAACAGGTATTGAAAATAAATTATCAACAAAAATTCAAAGAATAGAAAAGTAAAAACAATATAAATTCTAAATACATATTTAATTAAAATGCAATCATCTTCTAACAAACATCTTTAAAAATATTGTTTCAAAACAATCTTTTGAAGAAGACATTTTAATATAACTTCACAATCAATTTGTCAAGTCAAAATTTTGTCATCATTCTGTTGACGTCATTTGTGTGACCAAAATGGGCCAACTACACAACATAAATTTACAACAATCACATCTTTACATGTGCCTCAAATGTCTCTCACAATTCAATATGGGTCTATGACACCTCTTATGTTTTTTTTAGCTTAATTTAATTTAATTTAATTTTTCTACTTTGGTAAAGTGTACACTGTAGAGGACTCTTTTGAGTTTACAGAGTTCTTGGTTCACGTTAGCACTCGGCCTTCATGCCAAAAACATCATAATAACTTATTGTTGATATTCTGCTACAGAGCTTAATTTGTTTACAATGAAAATATTTCCTGGAGACAAGCTTCATACATCTAAACTTTTTTTTAAATTGGTTTATTGATGTAAATAAATATGGGAATAAATTATTTATTTTCTTAGCTTTTCTCTTGCCTAGGTTTGGTTATCTGCTTTTAAGAATCTTATGTTCTCATAGATTGGCTAATTTGATTGTTTGGATGTTTAACTAATTGGCTCAACTTTTTTTTTCTCATACAATACATTTTTACTTCCTAGTGTCCTGAAGTTGTATTTCATATTAGATTGGGTCAATTTTGTTCTACTTGTCTTCTTATGTAGCTCAATAAACAAGTCATTTTTTGGATCTTGCAATTTAACATCCTGAATGTGAATCTGGTCAGGTACAATTTAGAGTTGAACAATAAAACCATATATAATTCAGTGAACCAGATCTATATTATCTATAGTAAACTATAGAAAGGATTATCCAAAACTTAGTGTATTTTTATTTGAAAAATTTCTGAAATGGTGAGGCATTTTAAATTATGTGTTTTTTTAAATCTCAAGTGGACATGTAGATAGAAAAATTTTAATGACTGGTCAGTGAACTTTTTATAGGCAATTTTACCTCTTTGATAAAATTGTATTACTTCCAGGCATGCCATTCTGTCTTGCGCTTTACGCTAGGTGTTACCTCAAGTATCCAGCTGAAAGGGAAGATAAAAGAAAGAGAGTATAAAAACACAAATTAAGGCTTTGAAGAGGATTGATCATGCAGAGTGTGATGATTTCTGTTTCTTTATTGCTTGATGTTTTTTCTAATATTAATAACGGTTCAAACAGAATTATCTTGCCAAAGATGTGTATAAACAGCCTGACAACAAACTGAAGAAGCATCTGTGTTTTTTTCTAACTTCTTTATTAAACTTTTTAAACTATACATACGGAATGCGCAGACTTTTAATTCAATACCGACTTGATAATATTAAACTTTTATTAATAAAGCTTCAACTGTTATAACTTATCATTAAAACAACTAAACGATACAACTTTATGAAACAGCTTCAACTAATGGACCTGCAGTCGTTTTATAACTCACTACAAAAGAAGACAGTTACTATGCAAGGACCTGTTACTCTACAAAGACCCCGACTAACTAGCTTTCCCCTAATTTATACTTTTCTAAACTGTACTTTCTAGAATCATAGAAACTTCTATCCAGGGGCGTAGCTGTCGATAGTGCAACATAAAGTAATCCATCTGTTTTAAACAAATTTAGATTTTTTATAATATTCTAAATTGAGTTCAGGCAGTTAATAAATAAAGTAAAAGTAGAGCCTATATATTCTATTATTGGGTTTCCCAACGAAATATAGTGAAGACAAAATAGCGCAGACAAAGTAGCGCAAACAAGTTCGTTAACATACCGTACTGATAGACAGCAGTTGCCAACTTGTTGACCTTAAACGCTGGGATCCCAACTGTCGAATAATTACCTTTTTTTTAACATCCTGAGCTAAATGTACATTTGTTTGTTAATAGTTTAAAAAACAATTGGTTATCTTATTTTATCTTATATAATACAGACATTACTTCAAAAAAGAAGATGATTACGTCCTACGCGTCATGCATATTAACCAATGACTTAAATTCTGCTTCAACTGTTATAACTTATCATTTAAACAACTAAACGATACAACTTTATGAAACAGCTTCAACTAATGGACCTGCAGTCGTTTTATAACTCACTACAAAAGAAGACAGTTGACCTTTTAAACTTCTGTTAAAGATGGTAGAGTAATGCCAACCTAAAAAGAAAAAAAAATTATTTTTAATTATAAATGTAATGTTGTTTGTGAGGCAAAAGTTATGTAAATTATTTTTGCTTATATGGCTCCTTCTGTCTCGGAAGACAATGGATGCTTCCAGATGAGCAATTGGCTTTGGTTTCGTCTTGAGATGGGGAAGAATCTTAAAGTGACTGATCAAGCCAATTCTGGAGCTACAGAGTGTGCCACAGTTTCTGCATATATATGCATCTGTCCTAGGGCAAGCTGCCCACACAGCAGTTCCTCCCTCTCTGCACAGCTGATGAGACCAAAGGAATGGAATATCCAATACAATTTGGGATCAGTAGCGCCACAGGCTCTGCCAGGCTGTAGCACAGTGTGCAGCAATCTGCCTAAGGGTCACCAGCTCCTGATTTTTCTTTAGGGTT
This sequence comes from Biomphalaria glabrata, assembly GCF_947242115.1. NCBI lineage: Eukaryota > Metazoa > Mollusca > Gastropoda > Planorbidae > Biomphalaria > Biomphalaria glabrata. The sequence continues at coordinate 33,811,129 of NC_074720.1, forward strand.
GTCTTCCAAAGCCTTTCCCGTGTTTGGGAATAGCTGCAAGGCAGCGGAGGTTTTGATTCAGAGTTTTCCTTCTCCTAGTTGGGTAGCCATCCAAGACTAACGAGCACCTCCTGCCCGAAGCTTACTGGTTTAGGTGCCAGTTGCTTGCCTTGCCCCTTCTCCTGTCTGTGGTAATGGTTCCGCCAGGCTCAGTAACTGAACCACAGGTGAAGGCCAGGAGTTGGACTGGTTGTCAGAGGCTATTTGAGACGCGTGCAATTGGAAGCATTTTATAGGTATTGGTGGGCTTAGAACCATTACCACTTCTGGTGTTAACAACCTTGCGGAACCAACAGAAAGCTATACAGATTTTAAGCTAACAAATAACAAATAATAACCTCAGGGTCATGATTTCAACATTTCATCATCACAAAGGAGATACAAGACACAGATCACAAAGGAGATACAAGACACAGATCACAAAGGAGATACAAGACAGATCACAAAGGAGATACAAGACACAGATCACAAAGGAGATACAAGACGCAGATCACAAAGGAGATACAAGACACAGATCACAAAGGAGATACAAGACACAGATCACAAAAACAGACACCACTTGTTTGTTCCCTTAGCAATTAAATCATTTAAAAAATCCATCTTTCTGATGTAAACTTCAATTTAATGACACTGCATGTAATATGAACATGTATTTTGTGTGCTAATCATATAAATTGTTTGTACTTATAATTTATTTTTAAGTTGTAATTGTAAGAAAACTTTCTAAAGGATAATAAAGATTTATATAGTGATATATATATATATTTTATTATTTTATATTTATTTATATTTAAATTCTACATCTAGATGACAATCTAGTCCTCACAACATTCCATATAACATTTGTACACATAAACACACTCATTCATTTCTTATTTCTGGGGAGAAAAAAATATTACAAAGCATCTTCAGTTGGGAGATAGTAACCAAAGATTTAATTTGATACTTCAAAAAAGGGAAGAAAGTATCATTTTGTTGTATTTAACATTTATATTTCAACTTAAGGAAAACATATGGTGATGAATAAGCAATTCATTTAGGAAAATGGTAGTTGGAAAGTTGCTCAAAGTACATGGCAAGTGATACAATTTTTTCATCCGCACCAAGTGGGAGAATTTTGGATCAGTCAGTAAGCTAGGGATTTGGCACATGGTGTCCAGTCATCTAATCCCCTCGTCTTGAAATTCTCTAATCGTTTTATCCAATAAATTTCAAAGAAAATTAGGAAGTTATTAATTCACATTTGTATATATTTGGCCCAGAAGAAATTATGGCACATTTAGATCTGTTTATTGTACACTAAAGACCAGCACATGGCAAATAAAATAACATACATTAAAATACAGTTCCCAAATTACATATGGGTACAAACTTAACATAATAGGCCTAAATGGTTAGACCAAGTTGTACACACATAGAAGTTGTCACAGATATATGTGTGTAATTCTAAGGGACAAGGGTAAGAAGAAATGTTTTCATTAGTTATAGATCTTGTGTTAGATGTTAATCCATTAAAGATCTTGCGTTAAATGTTAATCCATTAGGAATAAATAGAATTTTGCTTTAGCTAGGTGTTAGCGATATTTTGGTTATTTGTTTAATTAGAGTGACTGTCGGTGGAGTCCAAGTCAGCAACAGTCTGAGTCAGTAGATGACAGTTCATAGAGTAAGTCTTTGAAGTAACAATCTTGAGTCGGTAGATGGAAGTCTTGAGTCTATGACAGTCTAAGTGTATAGGGACTGAAAACCTGTAAGCGACAGTGGCAAAGACCAGTTAACAAGACGATGAGCAACATACAGTGATTGGCATCAGATGACATAGACAGCGGTACCACTGACTCTAATGCAGTCTGCAGCGCTGGGTCCAGTGCATGGAGGAGGGAGTAGCGGTGGTGGTCTAAATGGTATAGGTGACTTGTTGTTGTTTTGTTGATTATGTCTTTATTGTTTATCTCTATTATCTTAACAGATACAATAGTTTTATTAGTATATTGTATTGAAGCAACTTGTCTTATGTTATTATGTTACATTATTAAAAAGCCATGTTTGCAGTTATCAACTTATACTTCAATCAATTAATAAATATATTACATGATTTTAAAGTGGCCATCGATGGCCTATTTAGAATATTAAATATTAGTTTCAATTAGAGAGTTTGAGTTCATGAGTACTCATTATGTGGTCATTGATGTTGTGACATTGTTGTCATTAGTTAAATTTATACACATTAAAAGTACTTTAATAATTATGCAGACAAAGTAATTACATACACCAAAAGTGAGAATCATCACTAGATGAAAAGAGCCATGATAATTATGCTGGAACATATATTGATATATTTTAAAGTGAAGTAAAATGAGGTTGTGACGAGTGGGGGTTGAGACAGTCTAAATACTAGATTTTAAAAAACAAAATCTTATAGAGTATAATCCAATCATCTCTTGAATGAACATAAGAAAGTTATGGAACATAAGAAACATTGTAAAGATTGATGACAAAGTAGTTCTCTAAAAATCAATTAGTTGTTCCACATAAAACAAAAATACATTGTTTGAATAGTTTTGCTCGTTTCTTTTTCAAACTAAAAATTATAACAATTAAATAGATCAAATTTTCACACTGGTTCTTAAAAGCTGATATCTACACATTTGTAAAAATACATTTACAAGATGGACAGTTAACATTCCACAAAGGACCTATTACGACTAGTTTACTAAAAGTACGCAATTCAATAAATGAATTAATTTACATGTTGGTTTTCTCAAAATAAAAGGATAGTCCAACAAGGTGGATGAAAACCAAGGTAGCGATATTCAATGTAAACTTCTAAATAATATTACAATTCAGTATAAGAAACAGCGAAATATATTTACCTGCAGCCATGCAAGTACACACATTGTTGAACTAGTCACAATTTGCAATGGAGATGAAGTAGGTTCTGTAACGTAGTCACTACATGGACAAGTCAAGTTCTTGATATAAATACTGTTAAATTCTTTGAAGTACAGCTAACCTTCAGTGATCTGATCCACCCCAGTCCGGTAATATCACACTAAAGAGGCAGGTGTAGTAGATTAAATGCATACTTGAGTCAAAGCTTTAGCATTACATTACACAATGATTAAATTTTATTTAATTAGGGATTAAATGACTGAGAATTAAATAACAGAGGATTAATTGACCATACTTGGTTCCAACCTTTCATGCAGGACCTCAGTGACATCAGGTATGTAGAGGCTTCAGATGTTGCCAGTGACAGCCTTACGGAGAGGGCTTGCTGCTCTAAGCGCTGAACAGCACAGGAGGATCTAAGAAAGTCATGTAGAGCCATGAATGAAATAAATGAATGTGACGTTTCATATTTTAATATGATGTGCATGAAAATAGTTTGGCGCTTACTAAACATTTTTGTTTTTAACTCTTTAGTTAAATTCCATTGCAACGTTAGACAACAAAAAAATTCTAATCACAGGATCTTGCCATGTTGGAGATAAATATGATAAGATACCTCGCTGTGCAATCTGTGAGAATTAATGAAATAAAACAAATGTAAATATATTGTTTTCTAAACATTCATTTTAAAAAATTAAAAAGGAGATGCATTGTAGTAGAACACAGTGGCTCTGGGGATGAAGATCTAGCTATAAAACTTAAGGTTTTTACGTTGATTTTAGCTCATTCTGGTGTTCATCTGGTTTGAATTGCTACGCCAAGAAAACATCTATAATAAAATACCAAACCCCTTTGCAAAGCACTTGCTTAATTCATGGTATAGAAAACTTAAAAATGAAGCTGGGGTTGCAATAATTACAACGCAAAAACCACCAATAAGCTTCAGTAAACAAATGCTGATTTGAAACCCGTTATATAAAATAATAACTGTCATTCAAAATGTACTTGATGAAGTAAAGTTAAGGCCAACACCAAAATGAGTAAAGGTTAAACCTGAAAAAAAGCATTAAAAGATGTTATGAAGTGTATGTGTGTGCTTCTAAGGTTAGGATAGGGTGATGATATCATGACAAAGTTTGTCATAATTCATGCTAATATGAGTCAAGGGATTGATAGTTGAAAGTGGACAGATCAGAAAGAAAAAAGAGTAAAAACATGCATTTATAGTTAATTTTTTAAAAATATAATTTCACTTTGTTACTATTAGTATATTTAGAGCTATATCTCATCTCAAGTTGAATCTATGTATGTTGTTAATAAAAGTTATATTAAGTTTTTGTTTAAAAAATTACAGATCACTTGTTCAAGTTATTTTAAGTTCTCCAATTAAAACACTAAAATATGGTACTCCTGCATTAGTTTAGTTGTAATAACTGTTTGGAGCTTAATTCAACAGCCCATTATTAACATATTGGTATGATAGTGAAATATCAACATATGGTATCCCAGTATGTTAAAAATCATAAGCCCATAAGTCCCCTTCAAAAAAAAACAGTGAAGTATGGAATTCATGGAAGATGAACCACAAAGGATTGAACCTCATAACAAAAAATTATTTAGGTGTATTGTTAATGTGAAGGCTCTACAAGCCAACGTTAATCTAACAACATAAATGCAAGATGTTTCTTATGGGAACCTGTCAATTTTATTTGGACAAGACTGCCACTTTTAACTAGAGACCAATTTGCTTTAGTTTTCCACACAGATCAAAAGTAGTTTTTCATTTACCACAATATTTCTGTGATATGAAGATTTCACTTCATAAGATATGCTAAAACTTATGGTGAATAATACATTAATTATTTGTTCATGTTGGTTCCATACCATAATGTCTGACAGTTGTGCAAGTAATGTAAGGGAGATAATTGTGAGAAAATGCAAGTTAAACAATTTGTGATTATAACCCACAAAATCATAAGGCCTTAGACTAAGTAATTATACTATGATTGTATTGAAATAATCTAGGCATGGATAGTAAATGGAGAAAAAAAATATAACATAAAAGTTAGGAATAAAAAGGTAAAAAAAATAATTTCACACATATTTCAATGGTAATCAAACAACACATAAAAGCCAATTTTTTTTTTCCAGATTTAAATGGAAATTTTACTATCCCTCATATCTCCTCTGAAATAATCTTTTGTCAGATATTCCCAAAGTGGTCTATATAGATATAGACTCTCAAGGGATCTACAGAAGTAAAAAAATACATTGGGGGTCTACTATAGTGGATCTCATGTATAAGTTTTACTTTTATTTCCCATTAAGATTTGTACCTTAGTTAATCCTCTAAAATTTAGCCTTGTTAGTCCAATGAATTTTTTTAAAAATTTTAACATCTTATTTTAAATAGCTTAATTGTGTCTAAATGAAAAGTTATATTGTATATAGCTAAGTCTATAAAATGAAATGTAGACAGTACAGTGTTGATTCTTAGAAATTTGGCTTCATTCTGTCCTTGTCGAAAAAGCAATTTTGTCCATGTGCCTTTTACCTAACAAAGTTTTAAGTTAAGTTGCTATGAAACCAACTAAGGTGGAACATCATATTAGACAATGCCAACATGATAAAATAGATTGAGACTTGAAATACTTTCCAATACTCTAAGTTCAGAATAGACCCATACTAGAAAAATGTTTGATTAAATATCACTAAAGATAAGGTTTCTGAGCGTCTTACAATATTTTTACTTAGGCTATATAAACTACAGAAACTGCACATCATAGGTGGAAAATTGACTATGCCAGCCATTGAAGAGGTTTGAAAACCTGTTTTACACATTCCAGAATCTGGTATCACTGACAGGTTCTTTTATAATTATTTGCAAACAAATACTTCTAAAAATAAAAGCTGGACTAGTTAACCTTACCCGATAATATAATGTTATGCTTATTATCATTTTTTTGTTATATATATGCTTAAAAAAAACAAGCTGGACTAGTTAATATTGCCCGATAATATAGTCTTATTAGTACCGGTATCATATTTTCATTTTATTATGAATCAAGAAATCCATAAAGAGCTGCTCTTTGCCTCAAACTTTGATCGTATGATAGTTGTTGAAAGGCTTATGTTTAATATTTTTTTATGGGTTCTTGGATGCAAATTTACAGATCCAGTTTTAAAACAATAAATTATGCAGGAATCGGTTAAAGTATATTTTACAGACTTGTTTCATAAATTTAATGAGGTTAACTCTTATTTTTAAAATTATTTTTCCTTGTTTCGTCGGAATTTTTCATTTTGCTAAGTAGTATTGCACTAGGCTGTTATGATCAAGCTTCAATAACTTGTTTGTTTGTTAACAGAAAATGTTTTATTTGGTATAGAATTAAAGGGGAATGAATGCTCTTTTTATATTAACACAAATTAAAGTTTAAAAAAAAATAAAACATTAATTTCATTTGTTGAGGTCAATGATGGTATCCTCAAGCTACAAGGTGATAACCTAAATATCGTCAAAACAAAAATTAAAACTTAATCCCAATGTTTCTTGTGAGGATTAAATTAATGAAGCATACAATGGACAGGTGAAATTTGTTTTTCAAATTTTCAAAATTTAAAACACTCAAAACATCATTTAATCAATAAGTTATAATATTAAACCTAACTGAATTAAAGCCCAATTTTGAAATTTGTAAATCAATGCTGCCTAGTGCCTTTTTTTTTGTTTAGTCAATTCATGTAATGCCTATAATTTTCACTTTTCTTCATTTGAATTGGAATTTCATCAATGAATATATATGGCCTAGAAATCAGTGAGAAAAAAACATTTGAAGTTGATGAATTTAAAAACAAAAATTAAGGGGTCTACCAAAAACTGGAAAACATACCAAGGGGTCTATGAGAAAAAAGTTTGGGAACCACTGTCTTATATTGTTTTCATCATTAGAGCAAATAATGTCTCTCTGTGTAAAAAAAAAGAATTTTAAAAATCCATTCATTATTACAAAACTGAAAGCAATTACAAACTCTCATTACCCTAGTCCATCACATCACATCTATTCCATTAAGAAAAGCATCTAAAATTTCACTTGGCATCATCCATAAAATGTAAGGACTACTTTTAGCCAACTACAAAGTATAAACAAAATATTCAATGAGTAAAATTCAGTACACCACTGTTATTGTATGATGATGTAAGGGAGATAATTTAAAATATATTTATTTAATTGAATTATAAATAGATAAATAAAAGTAATTCAATAAAAATGTACTTGTATATACAATGTATAAAAATAAAATAATATATACATACATTATTTTATTTATTTATATTTATATATATATATATATATATATATATATATATATATATATATATATATATATATATATATATATATATGTATATACATTAAACAATGCTACACAGTTCATAACTCAAATATACATGTATAGACAATTTTAACTGACTAAAATTGCCACAGTGATTAATCCATTAAATGTGCAGATTCAGTAAGCTTCTGCTTCTGCATAGCTGAGATGGTATATGTAATGATTCAAGATACATGCAGACTATGATACTTCACAAAGTCTTGTCTTCATGCTCTCAGGCCCTCTCCCCACATGTTCTGACTTCATATTTTGATCAATATAGCTATAAACTTGGATTGAAAATTGGAAGCAGGGGATATAATTTATTTATTTTATTAACCATTTCAAGTTGTGTAACGTCTTGACCAAGTCAAGATTAAACATTAAAAAGTATGTTTAAATTTGTTATAATTTCTAAACTGACACATTTATATTTTTCTATATTTTGTTTACAAAATTTACAGTGTGATTTTATTTTACTTACAATTTATTCTACCAAATTTCTTGAAATAGTCAGTTACTGACAAAGTGCAAGTACTGTGCCACCAAGAGTCACACAATTCACAAAGGACCTAAATGTTACATCTGTCTGTGGTCCCCAACTATAGGCAGATTTCACTAAACTGTTCAATGTCATCCCCTAAACTAAGGCAATGTCTATGCCCATTTCTTTTCAGGTCATACAAACATCCTGAGTGTCACATGTTTGTGGTGAAGTGATCAGCCTCCTTAACTGATTTACTTTTCTTTGGATGTTGGAGTAGTTCTCATATTCTTGTTCTTTCCATTCTTCCCTTTTAAAGAAAGAGAAATTGAATATGTGATCTGCTGTTTACATTTAGATGGTGAATTTTCTGGATCTTTAAATGCATGGGCAATGGCTCAAGTTTAAACTTCAAACTGTTGCACAGGAAATGAGAAAATCTCAAATTTTCTGTGATTTTTGGTCTAGGGGAAAAAAAATGATCATTCAGGTTTTGTCCTCTCTTCAAAAACACAAAATAAGAATGCTCTTCCAATGAACTAGACTTTCATGGGGATGAAGATATTGATTTCAGGTGAATATTGAGGACTTATAAAGGATTGGTGACATTCATGGTGAGAAGAGTGTAGAAACATCTGGGGACACTGTGGATCTAGAGTCTAGAGGCTAGGGGCTGGATCAAGACTGTAAAGTGTAGGACTCTTGTGGAGATGTGGAGGCCACAAAATGAGATGAGGATTTAGACGTGTGGACATGTTGAGTTAGATAAAGAGGCTTTTTTGTGCTTGGGATTTAGAGGCCTCTGTTTGAAATATTGTATAATCTGCTAGGACTGGAAAGTGCACTTGGTGAGTGAGATAAAGATGACTCTTCTTGCACTGGGCATTTGGAGGCCTCAGGTTATATTGATGATGCAGAGATTTCTGATGGAACCTGTGATGGTCTAGTGGCTTGAGGTAGGAGACAATACTGAATTTTGTAGTTTTGGGAACAAATAAGTAGCGTTTCTGAGATTTCTAAAAGGGTCCCAAGGAAGTTTTCAAGAATGTTTTGTCTTGGGATTTTCTTATTAGGATATATTGCAAAAGAGGGATGCCTTGATGCTTTGCATCACACTACGACAGTGACCAGATTTTTAGTGTTTGATGTGTTGTAATCATATTAGCCTTTATGAAGACAACAACCTTGCAAGCACTTGTGGCTTTTTGTGTCAAACCAAAACCCCTTTCATCCACATTGAAAATCCAGTTGAAATTGGTAATATGGTGGAATCAATAAAATTATTTCACCGACTAAGGTGAAACAAGAGCCTTTTCTTTACCAAGAGACTTGGTGCTCTTAAAGACAGCCTGAGATGATAGTTTAAAATTGTTGGCAAACACTGTGTTGTTAACTATATTTGTTCCTGATTTTGAGATTTTCTGGTGTAGTGATGATCCACATGCCCTTATTATTACTTTTGCAAACTCTAATGGGTACCTGACTTTAATTTGGTAAAGTGTGTTAGCATGTCTGGCGAACTCAACAAGTCATTTGGAAAGCCTTTTCTCCTCATCCTTAGCTAAATAAGATTTTTTTGACTAACTAAGGTTTGCTTTCTGTGTATTGTGCAGGATGTTCAACGAATATTGCTTTTGTTTCAGATATGGCAGTGTCATAAGTATGGTTCAATTTTGGTTTCTTTGAAAACATCATTAAATGTTTTACTGCTGTAGACTATATTCTACATTAGTCAAGATGAATGATGCTGGAACAAAAATGCAGATTTATAGATCCAGATAGATTAGATGAATCTAAAAATAAGAAAAAAAAAAAGAAAAAGAAATTAACATATAGAACCAAGATCTATCTATAAAAATTCAGTTTTTAACTTTATCAAACATTCCCCATTTATAGGCCTACTGCTTTAGTTGAACAGACAGCATTGACCTCTGAAATATGTATAATAAATAAAGTTCCCAACAGTTAAGGACCGACTGCCTTTATTTTCCCCCAACTTAAGTCGGGTACCAATCAGAGTTGGGTGGACTCAGGGGTCCCCTAAAAATCATGAAATTCAAAATTCTTGTCTTCACCAAGATTCGAACCCAGGACCTCAGGTTTGGTAGCCAAGTGCTTAACAACTCAGCCACAGGTCACCCTTTTAATAATATATTATAATGTATAAAAATTTATAAGTCATAATAATTTCTTTTTTCTTTAATAATAATATATAAATAATTATTATGACCCCTAGAGCTACAGAATTAAAGTTATAGATCAATTTAGTAAGTATTTCTATAAAAAAAATTTAATGATCACAAAGCAAAGTAACCTCCTTGGAGCTTGAGAAATGTTTTCCAATGAAGATATTTCATTTTGGTGAGCTAATTGTGAGGGAAGTTATTACAATTTTAGTTGTCAAAAATGAGCCTTGTTTAGCCTTTGTAAAGGAAAAAAAAAATCTGTGACCAAAAAATACTGATAGATATAGACTAGATTAAAAAATAAATACTTTTCTTAATGGCATTCATTTGATTTTTATGTCATCCAGAGCAGCGTTTGGGATTTCAATGTCATGGTAAGTCCAGGTCTTTTTCAGCTTTTGCGCAGACATCTTAGGAGCTAGATAGACCTAAGACTTAAAAAAAAATCAATATCTACATCTATATTTATATTATATTTAAAATAGATTAAATCAATCCTATTCCTCTTTGTTTATTAATTAAATAAATGTGTTCGATAAAGGCTAAAAATTTAAAAAGTCAACTTTATCAAACAGCCCCCGTTACTTATAGTTTTGTTTAATTGATTGCATGAACAATAGAATACAAATGTTCTTCAACCTATGTATGAGTCTGCTGTATGAGTTTCTTCTGATAAACGCATTACCAGAACTAGATTTTTTTTGGGTAGGTAAAAGAAAAATGAAGTCACATACCTAGTCACTTGAACCTAAGCTGTACTCTCAATTCTGAAGAAAATGGCAACATCAAGCATTGGGTATGTGCAAAATGGGTCATGCATAGGATTAATAAAGTTTCCTGCAGTGAGTATAGAAACAAAAAACACAATTGTAAAAATATGGCAATGTGTTTGATGATATATGGTATACAATAGAGGGGGGTTCAATCATAATACAGCTTTATAAATTCTACATTTTTCTAAATCTAGATATATACAATATATAGAGATAGTAGAACTATAGAACTAGATCTATAGTTTTCTATATAATAATATATAGACTAGAAATTGATCTAAATCTAGATTTCATGGATCAAGATCTATTATAATATAGATCTAGTTTATAAACTTTATAATAGATCTACCCTTAAAATCTAATAAAGATGTAGATCTAAATTATAGTATAATCTTATCTTAGGCTTAGGTCTGGAGATCTAGATTAGACTAGATTATCTTTCTATATAAAATATAATAATATAATAGATCTACCCTTAAAATCTAATAAAGATCTAGATCTAAATTATAGTATAATCTTATCTTAGGTCTGGAGATCTAGATTCTAAAAGACTAGATTATCTTTCTATATAAAATATAATAATAATAAGATAAGTTAAATAAGTAATACAGAAACTAGATCTAGATCTATAATATTTACGATCTACTAGATCTATCTAAACTTCTAGATATCTGTAATGGCATTTTACATCTCTAGAGTCTCAGACTCAGAGAGACAATCTTTTCCCTTTGCAACTTCTTGTGTGACTAAAGAGGCCAATCCTTGATACACAGCTGCAGTCATAGGTTGGGCATAGATCTATACTATATGTAATCACCAAGACACCTCTTGTGTATGGCATCTATACATAGATCTAGATCACAATCAGGGAGCCTTCCTTTATGCTCGCTCTCCATCATCATGTCATGTGGGTCAATCCAGTGCCACTTTTTCCCAACTGATTGTGTGGAATTTCAATATGAAGAGCTTACATCCGTATACCGGCGTAAAGAGGAAGACCAGCAGGCTCTCCTGCCTTCTGTTAGATACATGCTATGTTTTATGATACACTCAAGTATCGTCATAACATTAACACTATAAATAGTATAATAACAAAACGAGAGAATCTGTCATACTCACTCAGTATGATACTGAGACTAGATACAGTAGTATTCTAGATCTAATTGTAGATTCTGGGAGTGGGAATGTCATGAATGTGACAATCACAATGTCTTGTGGAACTACTCCTCTGCCGCATCCAGCCAGTCTAGCCTCTGGCATTCTTGATTCTATTATTTCTATGAATGTGGCCAAGCCAGCCAAGGCGTATGCTGCTGATAGCACAGTGGACTATTACCCTATATTATTTTATATTACCCGTCACTGTCGGATGCATCATTCATTCATTGACTCAACAACAGAATAACACTTCTTTTCATAGCAATACTAATACAGAAGCAGTTGCACATTTTTAAACTTCTATCAAGAAGAGCGCCAAATCTGGGTTGTGTGCATAGGTATAAAATGGTTATGTGTCTAAAAAAAGAAATAAAGCTAGTCTAGCTCACAGAACTAGATCTTCTATATCTAGTAACAAGGCTTTTTTTTAAATATTACTTTTATTGTATTTTTACTTATATTATTAATTTTTAGTAGTTATTTAAAGTTAGGCAATCAACTACAGAGTACCGTAACCTTATCACTGAGTACCGGCACCTATATTTTTACACACACACAAAAAAAGCACTGTCTATTAATATATATGGTATAACATGTAGGTCTGTGATCTAAGGCTATAGAAGTCTAGATGTCTTTAGAGAAGACATCATTTTGTATTAGAAGCAGTGGCGTATCATCCATAGCGAGAAGGGGTTCAATGAACAACAAAAAAAAAACAACAAATGAACAACAACAAAAAACAAACATTTGTTTGTTCCTTTGAAACACATTTAATTCGTTTAATTCTGTTAAGAAGTTGTACAATTAACATTAAATTTTAAGACACAAACACTGAATCAATGGGGGATAACGGCCCACCAAGATATTCTTGAAACCGGGCCCACGGGTACCTTGCTACGCCACTGATTAGAAGCGCGTTCTATCTAACATTAATTTTATAGCAATTAGACGAGTAGGCCTAAATAATTGAAGTTTTTTTTGTTGTTGTTTTTTTTTGTTTTTTGCTTCGAAACCATTTCTGAATGTCCGGTTACATCGTAGGCAGGCTACTCATATCACTATCATACACCATATAGGCAGTGGCGTGGCAACTATAATATGACGTGAAGATGTTCGTTGATCCTGGTCCATGTCTGATAGGGACCCACATGCGCCATTGAAAGACAGTAGTTTTGATAAGAAGATATATATATATATATAGGCCTAGTCGTTCTTGAAAAGTCGTACAACAGTGATAGTGCGTATTGTGGGCAGTCAAGCGTGATGAGGAACGTCTATTTGAGAACGGACGTTTAAGCACTCGTATAGAAAATAGAATAAACATATTAGGCTATATGCTATATATAGGTAGCCCTGTCGGACCAGTAAAAACAAAGGCGTTTGAGCCACAAGACCTTCTTCAACTACAAAACAAACACACAAAAAAAGACAAAAGTCAACACAAATGGCTAAAACGTCATTTGTTTTTACGTCGTCCGGCAGCCCCTGCGGCAGTAAATCTGTGTTATTGGTTAGTGTACACATTCGGAATGCAAATCATCGTGATATGGTAATGTGATCTTCTAGAAATAACTGGCAACTATTCCGTTGCGTGTCATTCTGCCACATATATTATTATATAGAAAACTATAGATCTAGGTCTATACTCCCTAAATATATCTAGATCTAGAAAAATCTAGAATTTATAAAGTTGCATTATGATCGAACCCCCCTCTATTGTATACCATATCAAAACTCACCTGGGCGCATCCAATGTCTTCCGAGACAATAGGAGCCATCCATTCATAAATATATATATATATATATATATATATATATATATATATATATATATATATATATATATATATATATATATAATACTAATAAGGCTTTTCTTCGAGTCCGAAGATTAGTGAGGAATGCAGAATTTCCCGTGGCTGCGCAGCCCCAGCTTTGACCTCCATATTTTGCCACAACCAGTGCAAGTATAACCATTGTCCGCAGGTGGTTGATTTAGATTTCCTTTTCGCCGTCTGCGTCTGTCCTCGGCAGCGGATTTTCTTTTGGTCTCAAATGTGTGTCCCGCGGCTTTTGTGAGTGACCTCCAGCTGTCTCGTTCTGAGGCCGCATGCAAGCAAGTGTTCTCTTCTATAGTCTCTACATACATATAGAGGTCCGCTATATATAAATTATTGTGTTTATAAAGAGATAGAGAGTGGAGGAGACAAGATGTTACACAGTTGATTCCAGCTGAATAAGGACGAGCCTGGGAGCCTAGTACGATTTTAGTAGGCTACATCAGAATACGGTTCAGTCTATTTTAGTGGTTATACAGTTAGACTATTCGTATTGCCAATAGTGGATATCTGCACTAGTTTGTACATCGTATGGCAATTAATTTGTGGGCCATATGGTGCGCCTAATGTCAGGGGCCGATACCCCGTCTTCCACTGTCTGGATATATAAGCTCATTTGTTAGTTTCGTTCGTTTTAAGAAATTGTAAAAAGCGTTTATTTACTCACAAAAGTAGGCCTACATAAATATAAGTAATCATCGCCATCAATATTAGTAGTGGTTTTTGGAAAGTAACATTGCAGATTTTATTTTTATACACAATGGCAGCTCCCATGATGAATGCCCCGTTGTTGATTTTTTAATTATTTTTTTGTGTATCCGATGTACAGAATAAAAGAGGTGTGCTATGCTGTGTATGTTTTTGTTTTTTTTTGGAATTAAATGAAGACTTTTGCGCAATTCAGTCACACCATAACCGTTTTCGTTTGTAACTTTTATTTAGTTGGCAAAATTTAAGTTGATTTAAGCGTCCTTGACATTTTTTAGTTTAGTAATTGTTTGCATTGTATTCGCTCATTATTTAGCTCTAGAAAATTGTTTAGATTAACTTTGATCGATGCCTTCATTATGAGGTAACTTGTATTGGACATGATAATTAATTTTTGTAGGTCATAATTTTTTCTTGTGCCATTGTAGTGTCCGTCGCTTGCATAAATATATATAGTTCGTATTTCTTTAAAACAAAGCAATCAAGGAGCGACTTTTATGATTCATCCATACAGTAGGTTCAGCTCAGAAGTTAGCAAACATAGACACAGACTGTGATAGAGTAGTATATAGGTCCGTGAAAGTAATCTAAATGAATGATTGAAGCATAGACACATATATAGAGAGATATATCCTGGGCTGGACATGGAGATCTTTTAAAACTACAAAAAATGTCGTGAAAATTTTTTTAAAAGATCAAACATGGCGTTTGTAAAGTAGTTATAAGAAGTAAAGTTGTTGCTTTTTCAACACTAACGTATGTAACATATAATTTAATTTTTATATCTAGATCTAGTAATTGAACATCAAAAATAAGAGTACTCTAGTCTCATAATTATTATTTTGCAATTTTTAGATACATAATCCAGAAGGATCTAGGTAATCAATCTATTGAAATGTACATAAGATGATTAAAATCAACATGAATTATTTCAATCAATTTTCACATTTTTTTGTAGTTTCAAAAAGTCTCCATGTCCAATCTAGAGTAGTATATATAAGTCTATTGATTTTCCATTATTTCTAAACTTTGAAAACTAAATAAGATCATTACTTTTCTAAGACAGAAAAGATTGATTGGGGCGACTTCCCTTACAGTTTGAAAAAGAGTTACATACATAAATATATATATATATATAGGTCTGTGAGGAGACCGGTCATTTCATCCCCGGTCATTTCCTCACCTGATCACTTCATCCCCTGGTCACTTCATTTCATCCCCAATTAAATATTATATATATAAATATGATTATGTAGAATGCTTTTTGACATTTTATGACTTGTTACTAATGCGTTTATAGTGTTTCCTCTTCCACTTTGTTTTCTTAATGAGAAAGTTTATATTATATTGTAAATATGGGTGTGTACTTAGCTATAGCGCTTCTATTGGATGTGGGGGTTGTAATATCATAATATTATCCGGATCGATGGCCAAGGTTTGGTGGAAGTAGTAAAAAATCATTTGAGAGATAGAAGTGCGATTAGAATAATTATGATCATGCCGCTGATAACTTATCATCAAAGGCCAAGGTTTGGTGGAAGTAGTAAAAAATCATTTGAGAGATAGAAGTGCGATTACAATAATTATGACCGTGCCGCTGATAACTTAAGGCCAAGGTGTGGTGCAAGTAGAGGAAATCTTTTGAGAGATAGAAGTGCTATTACAATAATTATGATCATGCCGCTGATAACTTATCATCAAAGACCAAGGTGTGGTGCAAGTAGAGGAAATCTTTTGAGAGATAGAAGTGCGATTACAATAATTATGACCGTGCCGCTGATAACTTATCATCAAAGACCAAGGTGTGGTGCAAGTAGTGGAAATCTTTTGAGAGATAGAAGTGCGATTACAATAATTATGACCGTGCCGCTGATAAATTATCATCAAAGACCAAGGTGTGGTGAAAGTACGACCATGTTTCACTTTATTTTATTTTTCAATCGCTCTTTCTTGAAAATGGGAGAGTCATTTTTAGCCTTGAAATAAGGTTTTTTTTTTTTCTAATAAAGGCTGAATTCACCCATCCTCGGGATATCATGTCGCCTGTATAAGTTTTGCTTTAATTCCTTTTAAACATTAACGTGTTACAATTTTGTCATTTAAATAAAAAATGAATACATTAAATATTGCTCATTTCATGATTTTTAAAATTACAATTTGTTAGATAAATATGATAAGATGATGAAAATATCAGGGGATGAAATGACCGGGGATGAAATGACCGGGGATGAAGTGACCAGGGGATAAAATGACCGGGGATGAAGTGACCGGGGATGAAGTGACCGGGGGTGAAGTGACCGGGGATGAAATGACCGGGAACCGGTCTGTGAATCGATTAATCGCGGATAAGAAATTGTTTCCGATTTCCAGTCTAGATATAATATATAAGTCTATGGATTGAAGGTAATACATAGACAATGGAAATAATAATTTTAAAAAAGACATAACTAAATAAATGAAACACGAAACACTTTTTATTTCATTTCCAAGGTCAGAAAGTTTCTGTGTGGGCTGTCGTTACATAAACATATTTAAACAAACAATGCTAGCAGTAACGTACAATAAAACAGCAACTACAAACCATCATTGAACGACTTCACTCCACACAAACATGTAATGAAACAGACATTCAACTCAATAGCGTTACACTACAAATCATCATTGAACGACTTCACTCCACACAAACACCTAATGAAACATTCAACTCAATAGTGTTACACTACAAACCATCATTGGACGACTTCACTCCACACAAACACCTAATGAAACAGACATTCAAATTAATAGTGTTATATTTAATTGTCTACGCGAATTGATTTGTTTTAAAAACATGTCTTTTTAATTTAACTTAAGGATACAAAGTGGTCAAATTCAAATGGGACAAAAGCTTCAGAAGTAGAGACGAAAATCTCCACTGAACTCTAAAAATAGATTTGGGGAAATTTCTATGTAGTTTCTTTTATTATAAAAATGACTTAATTATCATTCTCTGGTACTGCCACGGTCTTTAAGGGAAAATAAAATTATTCTTTATTCCTGATAAGTTTAAACTATCAATTTTCAAAGTATGCTTCTTACTTTATGTTTAAAATGTATCACTTTAAATGATTAACAAATATAAAAGTGAAATAAATACATAACAAGCAAAGTGTAATGACATTAAATATTTTCTCTGGAATCGCCAAGGAAAGATAATCATTGCAAAACAATGTATCCGCTAAGTCAAGTAGACAATTATCAAGTACCAATAACAGAACAGAAATTTCTCAACATATTTCAAGACTATCTTTAAACTTTAAAGCCACACACATTCTATACGTAGTTGGGAGACTGCTCTCTGACCGCCTTCATAAGGATCAAAGCAAACCTCTCTCTGAAAAAAAGAAATGAAAACAACAAATTATCATTTCAAAATCATTGGATATATTCTCACATATATTGGATATATTTGGGTCATTTAGACGTATAGATTTAGTTGGATCTATACCTTTAAACGGTTGTACTTTAGTTGCAAAACGCGGGAAGCCACTCAGTGAGTTCACCAAAGTCGTGATGGACCATCTTTCATCAGGGTTCATTTCCAGCAGGCCACAAAGAATGTTACTGAAATGAGAAACCACAATCAAATGAATTCAATGAAGAAGACGGATTTAAAAAAAAAATAAGCACTGACCTACATGAAACTAAACATTTTTTCTTAGTTCATTAAGTGATTCCATCTCTATTGGCCTCCTTCAGTCGTAGAACGACTCTGGTTCATCTCGAACATCTTTTCATATGGCTGTGGAGCACTATTTTGGAGAGACACTCCCATCCATATATACTGCAGGTCGAGTTGGCTTTCGCTTTTGGTGGTAGAGGAGCTGCCTATTTTTCCGTATGGCACGCTTTTCTTCCAGAGCTGAGGCCCATGTTTTCTCGCTGTTTTCTTGGTCATAGTCTCTCTCAAACTAGTGTAGTCTAAGGCTATGTCTTCCCAATGGTCAGTATCAATGTTCACTGATTTTAAATCCTGTTTTATCACATCCACGTAACGGAGGTGGGGGGGCGACCAGTTTTTCTTGAGCCAGACGCGAGTTGCCCGTAGAGAATGATTTTTTGGGATGCGATTGTCCTCCATCCGGCGAACATGACCGAGGCAGCGCAGGACTGTAAAGAAGCATAAACTCCACAAGTGCTAACACCTTATATGGAGAAGGACCTCGTGATATGTTTTCATGTGGCACAGAATTGGTTGTTGTTGTTTTTTTGAAAACGTTAATAATATAAAGGACTTAGGTGTCAAACTTAGCTAATTGTTTGTTTGACTTTTATCATCTCTGTGTAAAAGTAAAGTAAAATACCCCTTTCAGACCTTGAGGTCATCTGACCAGCACAATGACCAACCGTGTTTACTTTTCCCCAACTAATGTCAGGTACCCATTAGAGCTAAGTGGACTAAGAGGCCCCCTTAGAGAACCTGAAATTAAAATCATCAGGACTCGAACTCGGGATCACTCGGTTCGGAAACCAAGCACTTTACAACTCAGCCACCGCGTCTCCCAACTCTGCATGCTTTATGAAAACTAATTCTATTTATAATAGTTGAAAACATATTCTGAACACTGAACTGCTAAGGAAGTCCTGTTTGGGTTTAATCCTCTAAATCTCCCCTTGACTTTTAGACATTAACTATAGTCAATAAAAAGCAAAATATTTTTTTAAAAAACTACTATTAAACAAACAAAGCTCATGTAAATGGAAGAACTGTACATTTTGTTTGTTAGATTGACATGTTTCAAATGTTCGGTCAGAGTTGAAGATAATCTACTCCCTACTCCAAACCTCCTGCACGATGATGAGGGATGGCAGTGTGCAGGGTATGAACCCGGGACTATCGAGAAGACCGAAAGACTGTCCAGCGCGCATACCATAAAAACCAGGCAACCATTTATATCAGCATTGTAAAATGTATTTACCTTAATAATTATCGATTCATGTTTTGTTAGGGGCAATAAATAATTGTGAAAAATTTTAACTTCATCCGAGAATGGGAAATGGGAGAAATAACATGAAGGCATACATAGTAAGTTTTATAGAAATGGTGATCAAAATTATAGAAAAATAAAACGTACTGTCAAAAGGATAAAAATATTAGACACCCATAGTTTTTGTTTCCAGCCATAATAAAAGTTTATTTCTTACCGTCTCTACCCCCCACCCCACTTTTTTTACATAGCGTGAATTTTTTCCTCTCCCGCCCCCCCCCCCCCCAATAAGCTTTACAACAACACCCATTTGCACTTTACCAAATCCCGCTGACATGCCATTCATTTAATGTAACTTTTTGCCATGAAGAGTTTTGACTAACCTGTCAATAGGAGATAGGGAGGTTGTGCTTTTGACGATTTCTACCAAGGGCTGCTCCGGTTTGAACAGTATAACATCCATTCTCATGATCATGCACCAAAGTATTACTCCCAGGGCGAACATGTCAGACTGAAGAATAAATTTAAAAAACAACAACATAATGATAATACAAAACGTAGTCTGATATTAAACGGCTTTTCTAACTATCTTCAGAAACCTAGACAGAAATTTCACTATTAACTATTAAGTCTCATTCTATCAGTATTAAGAAGCTGAGGACACTTTCATGTCCTGATGACCATCGAAACAACTGGTAAAAAAAAATAATTTTAAGACAGACAAAAAAATAGAGAGAAAGTAAAAGTTGTCAATGTGAATCTAAATTCCAAATGAATATGCGCTGTCTTTCAATCCTGAGATACAGTATTTGTCTTATCTTATCTTATATGATACAGACGTTACTTCAAAAAAGAAGATGATTAAGTCCTACGCGTCATGCATTCAGTCATGCATATTAACCAATGACTTAAATTCTGCCAAGTCACTGGTTTTCCTGGCTAGCTCAGCTCTAATAGCACTAGGGAAGAAGGATCATTTGTACAAATTAGTCCTAGCATATGGGACGAGGAATATGCCTTTATCTTTGTGTCTTTCTGAGTATTTTATTAAATTTTGTTTTTGTATTTGAAGATTATGGCTCAGTGTTTTATGTATAATTGCTACTTTACTTTTGAGCCTTCTGTCCTGAAGGCTTTCTAAATTTAGTGATTTTACTAAAGGTGTTACTCTAGTCAAATGTGAATATTCGTTTGTTATGAATCTCACTGTTCTATTTTGTGTCTGTTCTAGTTTCTTAATGTTGTCACAACGGATCATTCTGAGGTAGACCAAAGACTAGGCTTGTTTTCTATTTACATATTTGTTCTTTCTTTTTGTACAAACTCTTCGTTTGGTGTAGGCCTACTGAATAAAAGATATGCCTAGCTCATGTCAATTTGAGTAGCCACAATCGAAATAGCCACATACCGACCAACTACTAGACGTGAATGTTCACGATTAATAATTAAGATTATTTTTCTTTCACAATAATGTCATAATGACGTAATAACAGCGATATATCAACTAGCTTATCTAATACAAATGAAAGTAAAAGAGTAAATACGGTTTTAAAGTGTTTCAGTGACAGCTTTTTAAAACAAACGTAGAAAAAATGTATTTATACAGGGACATTTATCGTTTTAGGCCTACGTTTGATCAAATATTAGGCGAAGTCTAAAACGTACAACTATTTTTAAATTATTTGTTAACATCTCCAAAAATTATAGAAGGAGGTCAAAACTCATGTAAGTATATTAGATTTTTTTTTCATTGCATTGTATTATCAACAGATTTAATTTAACTAAATTAAATGACAAGACTAAATGTGACAAATCTTACCAGTTAGTGATAATGGTTTAATCGGTTAATCATTTATGATATTGCGTTGGTAAAGCTCGAGCAAGCCTAACAGAATACATGAAGGAACCATGGAAAAAAAAAAGAATAATCAATAACTGAACACTAACTAGACACTATCTCGAATGAGGAACTGTGGCGAAGAAGAAAAAAGCAGCAGCCCAATGAAGTAGATATCCCTCTGGAGATGGATAGGCCACACCCTTCGCAAGGCTGCATCCAACATAAGGCAAGCCCTCAACAGAACCCGTTAGGAAAAAGGAAGAGGAGACGGCCCAGAAATACATTGCGCAGCTATTTGGAAGCAGATGCCAAGCCGATTGTTAAGATATGGGGACAGTAGAATAAGACTCGAGATGCCTGGTGGAGGCTTTCTGGTGGCCTATGCCCCAGATGAAATGTAATAAGATAAAATAAAAAAAATTATAGTATCAAAGCATAATATATGCTCAAGTATGAAAATATAGATTTGTGTTCAAGCCGGACACATCAAACATACTAAATAGAGACAATGTAAATGCTTAACATAATGCCAAGTTTATTGTTTTATTTCTCATTCTTTTCTTATCGAGTATGAATAGACAGACAGA
Organism: Biomphalaria glabrata; assembly: GCF_947242115.1. Lineage (NCBI taxonomy): Eukaryota > Metazoa > Mollusca > Gastropoda > Planorbidae > Biomphalaria > Biomphalaria glabrata. The sequence goes on from NC_074720.1 coordinate 33,832,978, forward strand.
TATATATATATATATATATATATATATATATATATATATATATATATATATATATATATATGTATATATATATATATGTATATATATATATATATATATATATATATATATATATATATATATATATATATATATAGAGAGAGAGAGAGAGAGAGAGAGAGAGAGAGATAGATAGATAGATAGATAGATAGATAGATAGATAGATAGATAGATAGATAGACAGGTAGATAGATAAGATAGATAGATAGATAGATAGATAGATAGATAGATAGATAGATAGATAGATAGATATATAGATAGATAGATAGATAGATAGATGGATAGATAGATAGATAGATAGATAGATAGATAGATAGTAAGCAATGCAAACCTACCTTGAAACCATCGTACGGAACACTGTTGCTCTGTTCTGGTGCCATGTAATATATGGTACCTTTAATATGTTTGATCATGCTTTGTCCAGGAGGCAGGACGTCGGAAAGTCCAAAGTCAGCCAGCACAATGTGATGATTAGTATTGAGAAGCACATTGTCTGTCTTGACGTCTCTGTGGACGATGTTCTTCCAGCGGAGGTAGGTCAGAGCCGAGCAGAGCTGCACCAAGTAATGATCACTTACATGCCAGTTCAAGTAAGGTAGAATCTGAGTGAGGTTTCCTCCATCGTAATACGGCATGAGGATGCAGTTGAACTTTGGGAGGGTGGCCACTGAGTCGACAATAACGATGTGTGGATGATTCAGCTTGGACAAAATGTTAACCTCTTTGACGAAATGGCGTAAAGCTTTTCGACCTTCTGCGGAGTCTTCCTTGAAAACCATCTTCAAAGCTTTTTTTACAGAGTTGTCTAAACTCTTTTTCATCCTAAGAACTTTGGTCGGGTATCTATCCATAAGAACTTTATTGTCGTACTCGACTCCAAGCAAATGGGCTACTAATGCTTTGGACATCATGTGAATTAAAAGGAAAAAGACTAATCCAAAGGCTCGAAAAATCATAAAGTCCAAAATAGTAAGTCTAATGAAAGAATCACCAAGTTCCTACGGATCAATCTCCAAATGAAACAAAGTTATAGATCGACTAAGTCGGTAAAGAACTACTTCTAAATGACATATACTTCCGATATGAAAGAAATGTGTATCAGTCAAGGCGTTTGGAGTTTCGTATGGCCAAGAAATCGTAAACTAAAGTTCCATTGGTTAACTACAAAATGAAGGCTATCATCCAAACGCGCCCCCCCCCTTTTCCCTTTTTCCAAACATTGTTTTTTGATTACTTACTATTTGAATCTTCTCGTATGAGGACAATATGTGTCACGTGATTGGCCGCGGAAAAACAAAAGAAGGCCTATAGATTTAAATAGGATCTAGAAGAGCGTCGCCCGTGAATCTATTGTCCAGAAGGATAGGCATGTTGACCATATTGGAGAAGGGGTGAATGGTGGAGCCATAATTTTAGATCTGTGTGGGGGAGAAACATATTTGAGCCCCCTGCACATTGTTCATTTAATCTGAATGAAAGACGTAAGTTTTTTTTGTACGAGGGAGTGGGCGGAGGAGGGGAAGGTGATATTTGGGTACGTCTTATATCTCATTCACAGCTGGCAACAGGCCTATGAAAGTACTTGAAATGTAGTAATACCAAACAACCCAGTGGAAAATCAAACACATTGTTTCAATGTGTAGAATACTGATTTAGATCTAGATTTGTGTATTAATGAATAACTATATTTATTTTTGTTTAAATATGTGTATTAAATAAGGTGTAGTTAACTTCTCGCTTGAAGAAATATCTCTAATTTATTTGATAACAACATGTATTAATATAGACCTACACTTATAGCCAGGGCCGGTCTTAGGCCACTGCAACTTATGCGGCTGCAATAGGCCCCGCACCAATGCTAGGTATAAATTATTAAATTCAATAATTATAATTTATAACAGGGTTCTCGTGGCCTCCTGATTTTCTAGGAGTTCCTGAAAATCTGAAATTATTAAAATCTACTGAAAACTCGTAAAAAATCTCTAGAAAAATAGACAAAACTGTCATTTTAGTTTGCCTTTCAATATGATAAACGCCAATCCTACGCGCGATAGGAAAAAAATGGCATTGCCAGATAGCATTTAATAAAAATTAATGCAAAGACTAATTTATTTTCTAATTCAAATCTTAAATTTTCACTTATTATTCTTATCCCACCCAGACTGGGCCCAGCTCGATCAATTTCACATAGGGCCCCGCAATTGTTAGAGCCGGCCCTGCTTCTAGGTCTTATACATGTATTAAATTCGAGACTAGTATAATAGTCCTAAACACACTTATTAATACACTATTAATATATATATATATATATATATATATATATATATAAATACTCGCAAACTATTAGATATCCTACTCTACAATATTTGTTAATATTCCACCATATGGTATCCTCTGTAGTTCATAATACCATGTAGACTTTTAACATGCAGATAATATTTTAGAATAAGTTGTACAGACACTGAATTATTTTACGCATTGGTTTTAAGGGTAAAATGTAGCTTATCAATTTAGCCTTACATTTATGTTAAGGAGAAAATTATTCTATAGTTAAACACAACAATTTAATTACACTTGGTGCATGTTTCCAGTAACAATACATACGTAGGCCTACAATATTTTATTAGATGGACCATATAGTACAAAGTAAAGGATAGAGCATTATTCTATTGAGTATAATCTTTTGTTTCTCACATTTTGATTACCTTATATTAACTTGGCTGCTCTGGGATGTCCTACTGTTATACATACATACATACATACATACATACATACATACATACATACATAAATACATGCATACATACATACATACATAAAAATATACATACATACATACATACATACATACATACATACATACATACATACATACATACATATATACATACACACATACACACATTCATACATACATACATACATACATACATACATACATACATACATACATACATACATACATACATACATACATATTTACATACATACATACATACATACATACATACATACATACATAAAAATATACATACATACATACATACATAAAAATATACATACATACATACATACATACATACATACATACATACATACATACATACGTACTTACACACACACATACATACACACATTCATACATACATACATACATACATACATACATACATACATATATACATACACACATACATACACACATTCATACATACATACATACATACATACATACATACATACATACACATACATACATACATACATAAATACATACATACATACATACATACATAAAAATATACATACATACATACATACATACATACATACATACATACATACACACATACATACACACACCCATACATCAGGCATTAATCCAAACATAAAGGCCGGTAAAATACACGAGGACGTGGCTCTCATTGTACTGGACAAGTGGACACGACGTCCTATTCACGGCTCATACTTTTTGGATACTTTTTCAATGTGTGCTTGAACCCTAACCCTTAAGAAAGACAATAAATAAACTACCCTACTCTAGATCCGCCCCGGGCTGTACACGCTGGCGAAAAACAACTTGACGTTTTTCTATTGCATAGATTATGTCGCAATAACATTGGCCACCTTCGATTCTAAATGTCGTCATAAAAAGGGGCGGAGCATTGGAGAAAAATGAAAGTTGATAAGGGAAAGCTTGGCAAGTTACGGAAATCCAAACACAACGGAGAACTTAATTCACATCATGGAGGGATGGAATGAGTTTCTGCTCTTAGTTTATCAAAAAGATAACATTTAAATCAAATAGTCTTTAGGCTACATTATTGTTGTAATATCCTCCCCCCCCCCCTATCTCCATTGCGTTTTTTTTTCGCTTGTGCTAGGTAGATTATCTTTAGCCATTGAGTTTTTATAGGATGTGGGTCACAACCCCCCCCCCCCCCACTCAAACCTTCTTCCCTTCTCATCCCGGATTGAGACGGGCCAAATGAAGATTATGTCTAAGAAAATTAGGAAGCGTCCTCTTTGTCAAGTTGTTCTTGTTGATAAAAGCGGACACATCCGGTCAAAGGTGTTGTATCACAGAAGCCATTACATTTCGTACCTACCATCTGGGCATGTTACATTACAGGCTCTCCTTATCCCATTATATTATCTAATAAGTTATCAACGTCTTTGCGAGGACCTACCAATCGGAGAAACTAGGCAGCTGCCCAGTTTGTTTATGCCTAAGACCGGCCCTGATTATTTTATAAACAATCTAATATTCATTCTCAGGCACTGCCAGGGTCGAGCTTCGTAAGAGGATAAAAAAAAATCATTGTAGTCCTCTTAACGGTGTCCGCGGTGGAATTTTCTGGCATTATTATTATAAAGATGAAAAAATTCAACTTCCATTGGCCTATCTGGCCTTTCCATTTATGAGGAATTATAGTATAGGCCCTAATTATTACTTTTTAAAATTATATACGAAAGAAAATGATATAGATAAATACCCATGTAATAGTCTTCAAATTTAAAGAAAGACACGACACATATAAAACAATTAAGATAGATAGATAGATAGATAGATAGATAGATAGATAGATAGATAGATAGATAGATAGATAGATAGATAGATAATGCTTTTTTAATAAAATAAATTCATAAATATTGCTTTTTTTTATTTTCGCACACATAAGATTCCATTCATCTTACAAACATAAGTTCACATATTTCTACACATATTTCCTTCCCCTGTACACTATTATTTAATTACATACATTGGCCAGTTAAATTTATATTATATTCAGCTAATTTAAGTATATAATAACGATAATATGTAATTATGAATTTCAAATAAAATTGATTTAGACATGACACTTCAGTTATTATTGTTTTATTTTTATTATTGAAAAGATACACAGTGATTGCTGAAATAAACTGTTTATGGTAGTGAAACGTAATGATACATCGCTATACATGTCTCACTAACGAGGGCGTTTGTTGTCGAAAGTGACTGTTTTAACACGATGATCAAAACATTGTTCACTGTATCAACACAATGTTCAGTGAATGAACACAAGATGGTCAACGAATTTGCAAGCAATCTAAGGGTTAAAGATAAGCGCGAACGTTTTGGCCGGTAAGGTCCGAGTGCCAGGGCTGGGGCTGGGGAGGAGGGCCGAGTGTTGTACCGTGGCAATTAACCTCGTGACCCAGGCCATTGTGTGGAGCAGATGACAAGCAGTGTTTGAAATACTAGGAAGTCGCATGTGCCAAAACAAAGGGCATTGAAACGGTCCATGAGGTGTGGACACTTGACATCGAGTGACCGAATCAAAGATAAATGGGGTGTGGACACTTGACATCGAGTGGTATCCTCTGTAGCTCGTAATAACATATTGACTTGAATCAAAGATAAACTAGACAAACAAATATATGTGGATAGGTTTGCCTCTGGCTCTATACACCAGACGTTAATCCATACTTGTACAAATATTGTTCACGTCAGCGGTGGTATAGGGAGACATATTTTACGAGGATCTGAATAGTTCAAGATGTCTTAGTTGATGTCAAATACCTAGGTGTTATGATAAATGAAAAGTTATGGAATCCTGATATTAATGAAATTATTTAAAACAAGAACAATTGTGAATCTTTTTTAACCTTCATTACAATAATAACAATAATTTAAAAAAATAACGAAAATATGGGAACCGAAGCGTTTATGGAACAACAATATACCCTATTGTTATTTATGTTATATCAACCGAGGGGATAATAACAACTGACCTCACAGATACCCTCAAGGCCCTTAACATTCCTAGGAACATTCTCGTTGCCTTCAGAGGGCGGTACTGCTGCAGACCTGCCACATCACCAGAAAATTCCTCAGTGGAAACTGACAAAGAGACTACGATGAATATTGTTTCCCTTTAACGAAACTCGACCCTGGCAGCGCCATAATACTCGTTCCTTTCTAATTATCCATAATATTATTATAAAAATATTTAGTAGTAGTATAAATACAAGGGTGGTAATCAAGTAAAAAGGGGTTTTATTTTAACATAAATATTACCTCCATTGTAGTATTTTTTCCCGCATGTTATATGTTGTATGTTAATACCCCGGGCAACATTTCTCAGACTCAAAAAATGGAAGCATATTCTAATATTGGCCAAATCAAAATTAAATAGTATTTTAGATATATGTTCTTCTTTGATTTGTAAAACATGTCTTAAGCGATTTTTATAAAATAAAACTTTTGCTTCTGCAGCAGGGTGTTTTACCATTGGACCACAATGTTCACGAATCTGACAGACCCCAACTGTGTACTGACACCACTGTTCTCCTCAGCTTTCGAGCTTTGATTCTTCTGTTTCTTGCCAGTGTAGCAATGCCTCAGACATCTCTGAAGGTAAGCAACTCTCATAAAAAAAAGTTTAAAACTTTGAATTTGGTTACCTCTCTTTGTATGAAATTTCAATTTAAATGTTTGTATATTGTAATGCACTATGCTTAAACATCATGTTCTGTTCTTTTACAAAGCTGATATCAACTCACTCTGCCTGTCTGTCTGATACAAAGTTTGTACACGTTATTTCTTCCACACTCATTCTCGGATCAAGCTGAAAATTTGCACAATAATTTCTTTTACCTGACAACATAAGAATCAATTTAAAAAAATTAACAAATTAGATAATTGACTATTGGTAATTAATTATTTTGTTTGGTATCTTGAACAATTGAAAGAAATCGTCCTTTAATAGATGTGGTCGTATAAGTTGAATATTGAGCTCTGAGTGAGTTGATATAAGCTTTATTTAAAAATTTCTAATCGCACATATTTATTATTGTTAGTCTAGATCTATTTCCAATTTAAATTACATGACTGATCCAAACTAATTTATACAACTACACTTAATATAGTTTTTTTAAAGTTTTTTTTCCCCATATTTAGCTTCCTAAATATACCAGCAGAAGAACAAGTTAGTAAGGAACAGGATAAAAATTAACTTTCTCTCCGTTATTATTTTCCACGTTCCGATGGAATTATTCATTTTGCTCATTTGTGTTTCACTACCCTGTTAGGATTAAACTTCAATACTTTTTTTAATATAATCTGAAAATGTTAAATTAAATATATTATTATAGAAGAATGCATGCTCTTTGTATATAACACTACTTAAAGTTTACAAAACCAAAAATTAATTGAATTTAGGAGATAAAGAGTTCACTCTAAAGACTACTTAATCTGAAAGCTTTGAAGACTCAAGACAATTAACAATTTGCGTTATTATCCAATGATCCTAGCAGGGACTGCCTTAGGTCATTGGAGGCTCTAGGCGAAATGACTTTGGTGGCCCCAAATGAAAATTAAAAATAAACAACGAAAAAATAAAATCCCTCAATAAAAAAAAAAAACAGCAACATCTGTATATCGAAATCAACAATATAATTTCGAAACATTCTAGCCAACAAATATGAACTTTCGTTAATAAGCATTGAGTCATGATAAAAACTTATGAGATAGTCTAGCAAACATATAGTAATGGAGCTTTGTTATGTTTGAGATTTGATCCAACTTTCGCTGTTTTTTTCTGTAAAAAAAAATATTTTTAGTCCTATGCGAAACCCCGACCAATCGGAGGCCCTAGGCGGCTGCCCAGTTTGCCTATGCCTAAGGCGGCCCTGAATTCCTAGCAAGTAGCCCGAACAACAAATACATATTATGTACATACAGATATGTCTTAGGGCATTTTCACCTTTGTATTATTACAAACGTTTACCGAACTGTGAAAAAATAGTACACCGTCAATGCCTTTCGAACATGAGCGGGCTGGCTATATATCGGGCAAATGCCCGAAGGGCTGGTACTCAAATAGGCCGTTGGAAGTGCCGAAAGGACCCGACTTGTTATACAGCATTTTTACATACTGCTGTGCAATATTAGCTGTTGATGGAAAGTCACACCCCTATCAGTTAACTCACATTATATTGTAGATTACCCCCCTTCCAGATGTACCCGTATATACTAGGAAAGTTATGCCCATTCATAGGGGACACTTCTGTGAGCCAAGATGGCTGATTAAAGAAGCTACTTATTTGTTTATATCAGTGATACCCAAAATACGGTCCGTGGGCCATCCGGCTTGCAGAAACATTGGCACTTAGAATAGAAAACCCTTTCATAAAAATGTTGAGAACTGTGTCTTAGCTACGTTAGGGCTCTCTGATGGATTGGCACCACTACCTTAAACATTTATACGTTTATGAAACGGACGAGTTGAATGGAAATGTAGAATCTACCAGGACAAGTGAACGGATCTTTACTTTTTTTTTTGTTTTGGAACGATTAATTCCAATATATTTGATTTGTAAAGATAGTGTAGCCGTTGTTTTTTTTTTTTAATAACAGATAAACAAATGTAACATCATTCTTGGTTTGAGACGCGATAAAAAAAAAGATTTTTAAACTTCGCCTAGAGCTTGGGAGATCGATGGGAATGTTTACCAAAAAAAGAGACAAGAAAGTAAATAGTTGGCTAGCTAGCTATAATTTTGCTCACATTGTAAGTCAAGAAATATAGCCAGGACAGTAGCCAGTTTTAAAGGGAAAAAAATTTAATGTAGGTAGAGTAAAAAGTCACTACTAGATCAACAGGTTTCTATTTAAATTATTTTAGGTCAATTTCTTTTCGTTTTTATTTTTGTACCTTTTCGGTCATTTGGCCCGCGGGTTGAAATAGGTTGGGCATCACTGGTTTCTATTATGGACGTGTTGTCATTTCATTTCAAGTATCTAGCTTAACATTAGCCACATTCTCTGTAATAATGGATTAGCTTAGAGTACAGTGTATACGTTTTTTTAGAAGGACTTTGTAATAGACAAAAAATTGCCAAAGTAAAACTGGAAATAAAGGATGGCAGGAAGAGGACAACGGTGCATGGAAAAAGCAGTGACAGGGCAATCATGTCCCGCAAGGGCGCGTCAAGGGATCAATTGTTCAATGCGCCCGCCCGCCCGAGCCCACAACCAACGTGTGCCCAAACGGGCTCTTGGTTGGGAAACAACATGTTGACGGATGTACTTTATTCTTTCAAATTCTTATATTCTTTATTTTTAGATATTTTTTTCTTGTATATTATTAAAACTTTAAAAGAACAAGATTACATATCGATTCAAATCATTACAGTAGTATGAAACCTATTAAAGGGATGTAACTCTTCAACTGTCAATACAGCGTTTCATGAAACTCTAACGTGTTGGGTTTTTATAATAATTATAATAACACAAATAATAATGATACAATAATAAACAATGAGAAATAATTCTACAAAATCGTTTTTGTATTTTTTTAATATAGTTACCGCTTTCTTTAATATTACGGTGTATTTTGGCTACTTTAAATACATAGATTCATATTATAAGATCAAGGCAAATTCTATCCCACCTGTTGACAAATACTAACATCACTAAGCATTATATTATGTGCATCAACCACCAGTAATGTAGAAATTCGACTTTCTAACTAATGAGTAGGAAAAATAACTATTGTAACAATCTCAGTTTATGCACCGCTTAATTAGGAATTAGGACTGAAGATAAGTCAGATGCAATTGCATTGAAAAGTTAGTTCCCCCCAAAAATGACGTCATCAATCATGGCCAGTTTTGCTACTAGTTGTTTGCATATAGGCTTCCACTAATTGACGTTTCTACCAAGGGTGCCACTTTGAGGCAAAGGAAACTGGAATTCATCGGCCCCATAGGGTCAGACAAAGCCATTCTATGTCCAGTTTGATTACAGACTAAGTCGCGCAAATAAGCTCACCTTCATTATCTTGATTGCTTGGTACACAAGTGCATACACATAGCCAAACATTTCAACAATGAAAGCAAAATGTACATTCCTACCACAGTCTCACTCAAAATATTACATGTTATGGCACGATTTAGGAATTAGTTATTTGTTTTGTAGAAAGGGAAAGTTTTGTCTTAGAGACAATGACGCGACTAGTAAAAACAAGGCTAGGATTTTAGGAAGAATAGCGAAGTTTAAGCTGAATACTTTTGACGGCTGTAGAGAGAGGCACTTTTATGAAGGTAGAGATTTAGCTTGACGACATTCGACTGTTCCCTTCCTTATTATTAAACTTCTTGTTCGACATTCGCTATCAGCGTTGACTAACTTCTATTGTTGGCCATTTGCCTGTGTTATTTGATTACGCTATTTGAGCGTTACCCCCGTTCGACTTATCTACATAAGACACAGCTCGGAAGCGCCTAACAATGTGAAGTTTACATCAGAAAGTTGGCATCTTAATAAGTTTCATTTCATAATTTCAAAGCCAAAGAAAACAAATAGCCTTTGTGTTTGCTTTTGTTATCGGTAATTTGTCTCTTCTCTTTGATGGAAAATGTGAAAATCCTGTTCGAAAAATTGTTTCGTTTTTTTTTTAAAATCTTTTTAATTTTCTAAAGAATGTATTTTTTACAATTGGTATCTAAATGAATATTGTAGCCAATAATCCTACTATGTGACAGGTCCTACATGGAGAGGTGGGAACTGCTGAGTCGGCGACATCGTTCCTACCATAAACAATGCCCAGGCTTTCATCTCGCTTATCCAAATCCCTAACCCCAAAAAGCGGAGAAGACACTCCATCTTCGCCTTTGGCATCGGCCAAACACGGGAAGTGGCAGTCACCGGTTATAAGCTTAATCAAATGCTCAATTGATGTAGAGCAGTGGCCACTTCGTCGGTGGGAGAGATCCTGGGATTCCAACGGACAGCCTTTAGCTGGGCAGCCCCCAGTCAATAAGGTGCTGTCCCGTCATGCCTGCTTTCCTCGTTTGGGTACACGAGGATAGAACAAAATATGAAAAGCAGGCACAAAGCCAATGTACCAATCGATTTGTAGAAGGGAGTGTCTCTCTAAAATAGGGCTCCACAGTCACATGAGAAAGTGTTTGAGTTGAGCCATAGTCCTTCTACGACTGAAGGAGGCCAACACTCCTACTATCAGCATTTAGGATTTCATTACAAACTGCACATTGAAATTGTAACATTAACTTATAAAAACTTCTAAAATTAGTAGATTAAAGAATATATATAGTAGAACAGCACAATTGATTCACTCAGCAAAAACAAGTTTGAAAATATTTTGTAACTTTTTTATTTCCAATCTTAAAACTTGTATAGTGTACATTAGTGAGTTGATAAGAAAGAGAAAAAAAAAAAGACAAATTGAATCAGCCTACAACATTGACTATAATCAGAAAACATTACAAGTTATACAAATAATGCATTGTTGAAATTCTATCACATCATTTACACCAACCATTAGGTTTAACAAACAAGGGGAAGCAACTGAGCCAAAAGGGTTGTCACCAGAATTAACACTTTACATAATAATAATAATAATTTTATTTATAAAGCGCTGTTAACAAACAAAATGTAGGCTCAAGGCGCTGTAACAACATTACAAACAAAAACACGAGAGCTGAAATGACAGTTAATCTAAAAAAGTTTTAAACAGACAGGTCTTAATGTTCTTCTTAAAAGTGGTGTAGGATGTTGTCTGTCTGAGATCAATGGGGAGTGAGGATAAAACAAAACAACCTGGTTACCAATTAAGCTTATTGCTAAAACAAAGCTCTTATACAAAGTTATTGGAGTTTAAAACACTAGTTTCTGGCATAAGTAAAAGTTCCAATACTGAGCCAGACGTTCAGTAAGTAGGGGCAATATAGTTGACCTATTTATGAAGCTAAAACAATTGTTTTTGTCAACACAATGTTGAAACATACTAATTTCTTTGCAATTGTGCAAAAACTGACCAGTCAAGGGTTAGGTTTCTTAAAGTTACTTAGCTGATTACATTAACAATTGAATACAGAAATATTGTTTGTTTGTTTGTTTTACATGTTTCGGATGTTCCTTCAGAGGACAGGACGACGGGGGATGGGAGCGGGCAGGGTTTGAACCCTCGACCGTCGATTAATCTGAACGACAGTCCAGCGCGCAAACCGCACGACCAGGCAGCCATGTATTGTCAAGACAATACATAGAAAAAAATCTGAAGATGCAATAAGCTCAGAAATATTTCTTCAAATCTTGTGTAAAAAATTTCTCCAGATGGTTTAAAGCTTTTTATTCAATTTAGAATTTCTTATAGAAGCATCTACCAGTCCTAATGCTTTTCATGACTAAACAAAATAATAGAAAGACACCATGTCATTTGTAAAAATAGACACCAAAAAAAAAATTAATTAAAAGAATGATACCTATTAGTTGTACATCAAACAATAATGAAAAAGAAAAAACTTCAGCTTTAACAGTAAATGTACAAATATACCAATGCAGATCTATAACTAGAGTACTTTATTGTATCCTCCCTTGACTGTGGCATAAGAATGTTTGACCAGCTCCTTAACCCATTTCTGGCTTTATGATCATAATTACTCCAACACTTTAACCTTGAGCATATCGCTCAAACTGTAGTCAATGCTGACATGTTCAAATAGAAGGAAGACTTTCACCAAACAAAAAAAAAAGATTGCTGTTAACAAGAAAACATTTTGGTGGTCTACTCAAGTAGGCCTATCAAGAATATCCAATAGTAAAAAAGCACTTATTTGTTTTTATACACTGATTACATACTAACAACATAGAGAAGCATGAATTCCGCTTGATAATTTTACACAAGAAAATCTTTTATATTTAAAAATACTAAAAACAGAATATTGAGAAATCTATATTCTATACAAGTTTTTTTCTTTTTTGTGGTTAGTTCTAAATGAAGCCTTAACGTATAATGGAAAAAGTAATATCTAATAATGCTTTTAAAAAATTTATATTAAAAAAAAAAGTTTTTTTTAAAATCTAACAGTACTCCATTATTTTTTATAGGACATAAAAAAAAATGACTACAAAAGTAATACTGTCAAAACCACAAATCTTTTACAACAATTCAAAGAAACACAATTTAAATTTGCACAAAACATATTTAAGAAACAAGAGAATATATGTGGCAATAAAAAGGTGTGAAAAACATTCATGTAGAGCAAAAAGCTAAATTCTCAAAAAAAAAAAAAAAAAGAGAGACATTTCTATTATTGTAAATAAGAAAAAAAAAATATTTTGCACTTAATGGAAACATAAAAAAAATGTGTTTTGACAAAGGTGATTATAAAAATACAAGAAAAGCAAAGAACTAGAGAAACATAATGAAGTGAAGAGATGCACTGAAGGTTCATGCTGAGTTGATGTGAGTCTGATCAATAAAGAAATAGCAGAAAAAAAAAACATTTACACTCAGCAGCAACTTGCCATTTACCAAGTCTGAAGCTGATTCTAAAAAACAAACTAATAAGCAGATGCAATATAAAGAAAAAAAAAGAAATATTTTAACAGTGAAGCCATGTTAGGCATTTAAAAGACTATAAAATACTGTCTGCAGTTCAGTCTAATTCCAACGAAATGCTGCTTAAATTTTCAAGCTACCTCTTCAGTGAAACAATATCTGCTCCTTATGAAGCCCTTAAATGCCATTTTTTTTGTGACCAAAAGTCCTGTATTCTTCAATGAATGATTGAGGCCTTTTCTTTATAAAGTCTGTATCCGCACATCACATGCTTAATAGATCAAGAATAAGCCCAATTGCAAATTGCAACACTTCGGTACAAACCAAGTATTGGCAATAAATAGTACCAGCTTAATCATCTTTATCACAAAATATTTTTGTTAGTGTTATAGCTATACACCTCTACCTATTTCTACCAAGAACAGCATTAGCCAAACAATACACAATAATCCAATTAGTGTACTTTAGATAATGTCTAACTATATAGAGATAGAAATGTATATGTCTCTAAATCTTACAGATTCAGCATAATACTTGAAACTATGGGAATAAATTATTAAAGTTTGAATGTCCCATGACAAACCAAAAATATGCAGAAAAAAATCACACAAAAACTATGATGGCCAAACTTTTTAAATACTATTTCATCAATTTTGTTTTGTTTTTGGGGGTGGGGTGAGATCACGCTTATATATCAGAAGAGATTTGTTTTAATTATATTTTTGTAGGAATGCAACACCAAAGCCAGGTTGATATCAATCTACCAATTTCTAAAAAATGAAAGCAATAGTGAAAAAAAAACAAAAAAAACTTTTTTTATTTATTTAATTAGAAGTTTGAATGTTTGGCCTCAATGCTTTGTTGACTGTAAGACCAATCAACACCAGAATTTGATAAACTTTTAATCAATCTAAAATGAGATAAAAAGTGACTAATGCTACAAATACAATGCCAACTGGTGAATTTTTAATTGACTAACAAAAACATACTATTGATTTTTATGTTTCAATGTCTGGTTTGAATCAAGAAACTGGATGCTGAACATCATAATGAAATGAATGTCCATTTCAAATTTCCAATAACTTATTGCTTCTCAGTAGACTGTTGGCTCCTTTCTTGGTTTACTGGCATAATAATAATAACAGTCATTCATGAAAAATTAATACAATTCAAAACAAACAAAATGAGACTCAACGTAGAATTAATTTTCATATCACAAAGTATTAGCCCCATCAGGCAAGATACATCTCCTGTTCTTAATATAAATATAATCATCCTTACACCAAAAGTGTAATAAATATGGAAAATTACAAAAAAAAATGGAAGTGCTCAATTTTTTGTTTCAGACACGTCTGCAAGATACAAGGAGCAGTATGGTAAACGTTTTTTATTCTTTTGAGAAACCAAAAACTTTGCAAGCATTTTTCCCTAATACATGTCAATGACTAAAATTTTGCAAGCAATGTGGACTAAAACATGTCAATGACAAAAGTTTTTATAAAAAGATTAACATTTTGATTCTGAACGACATAACTGAAATAAAAAAAAACCCTTAAATTGATAGGTTTCAAAAACTGCAAAATATAATATATATGTGTTAACCCAAAGAAAATAGTTTTGACAGCATATTTGTCAGAAATATGAAATTCTTTTGTCTGTTCAAGCATATAAAACACTGAAACTTGAAGGTAGAGGTGGCACATTAAATGTCAAATATTTGAGGGAAATAGTTTGCAAGGTGGTTAGCACAACGACCTGCCTCTCCCAATTAAAACAAAAAAAAAAGTACCCATAAGAGAAGACAACATTAGTAGGGTCAACCATAGATATAAAGTTGTTATATAAAGTAACAAAAAATATTGCTCATGTGTTTTGCCTTGTTTTATTTTCCTATATTTAAGGACAATAAATAAACAGAACAAATGTAAACAATTTTTATTGATATGTTATTTTTTGAAGACATCTACAATGTCTTGATACCTTTAACATTGGTGATAGTGTATACAAATTTTCAGTATTTTAGCAGCAACGCTTTAATTATCATAATGTTTAAAACCTGAAAATTTATTTATGATAAATAAAAATTCCTTCAGCTCTTTGTGCAAATATGTGACAGAAAATGCAAAGACTTGTAACCAACTCTGTTTCATTTGTTTTCAGTACATATTTTTGTTCAACCAGAATTTTTTTTTCTCTGTTGTACATCTGAAGTACTTCTACCTACTTCATTATTACGTTATGAAATGACTGTATTTACAAGTCAAGGGAGCTGTGTGTTTATCAGATGTGGGGAACAGTAACTTAAGTCTACTGCCTCTTCTGTACCCTTATTAGCTCATCGGCTTGGCTATCCACCACAGATAGGGAGATTCCAAACTGGGCAGCGTAGTAGGTCAGCATGACGATTTGGTGAGCGAAGGGCACTGAGAACGCAAACATGTTGACAGCAATGACCATGTCGGAAGTGAGGAAGAAGACAGCGCCAGCGCAGCCACACAGTTTGGTCCACGTCCAGAGGTCATCGTAGATCTGGACACGGGCCACAGCACGCCAAGCCATGGTGCATATAAGGGTGATGTAGAAAGGTGCCAGGTAGACCATGATGCCAGTCAGGTAGGATTGTAAGTAGCAGTACACGCACAGCCCAACGGCCACGAACACAGATCCTGCATACGGCTTGAAAGGCCTCCATCCGAAAGCTCGGGCATAACTTGTCTGGGCGACAGCAAAGCAGAGAAGGCCTAGCTCGAGGTTGGCATAGGCATGCTTCCATACAAGAAGGGCATCTCCCATGACAGAGAAGATAAGGCCTACCAGGATCCGCCTGGAGTACCTGTAACACTCATCAAAGCTCATGCCGTGAAGCAGCACAAACACAATGAGAGAGAAGATCGGCAGGCACTTCACGATGCAGAAGAAGATGGAAGGTTTCTCCTCCATTCCAAACAGGACAAAAAATATGGCCACCGTTTTGAAGAATGGGACAAGCTTGGGCCCCACGCTCTTCAGCTGAGGAAGACAAAAAAAAAATGAAAGAAAATTTTAACAAAATCAATCTAGAGGATAAAGGAATCTTTTTCTTTTCAACGCTTTTACTACGACTTAAAGTATTGGTGATAAGTGGGGCCAGGTCTTGATTTATGGCAGCTCAGATAGTGCAGTGGCATATGGCTTCACACTCTAATACAGGCCTCCACATAGGAAATATATATACTACATATAAAAACAGGAGATACAATGAGGTTAATTTGATAGGTATTCTAATGTACCCCTGCTTTTATTAAGTCCATTTTCATTAAATGAGAGTAGGGGACTCCACAAAAGTCTAGTCCAGAACCTGCAAACACTGAACCCCCAGGTGCCTCCCCACCACCAAATGTACATTAGGTTAAAAAAAAAAAGAAAGCAAGAAGAAAAAAAAATTCTCCTCTCCACCCCTTCCTTTTTCAGATATTTTACACAATTTAGTCAATTAACATAACAAAAAAAAGCCTGTAGTCTCCACGGGACGAACTTCTTATTTATTTATGGCGTATCCCCCCCCCTTGCCACTCTGTCCGTAGCCTATACATTTCAGAGCTAAAAAGAGGTGCTGATTCTTACACATGTCTCTCAGACCAGCAGGCAGAATCCGCGAAAGTCATTTTATTATTGATGACAAATATTGGCGTTACCAAGAGTCACAGAGACGTGCACACTAGTGACTGTTAGTTTGGGGTCTATTATTAATACTCCATAGAAGACTATTCACAATTAGTATGACTATTCCCCCCTCCTCATTTTCGTTGTGTATATATCAAAATGTTATACATTGTTATCATCCCCATACCTATATACATACACAGTATTTCAGTATAGTATATGATATAGTATTTCAATGTGAAAGTCTGTGTAGTATTTATAGCTGCAGTTCAAAATGAATAATAAATGCAGGTCCGAGATGATGATCTGCATGAAATAATAAAGCCCCAACAGTTTAAATAAGTTGTCCATACCACCATGCTCTTCTTCTTTATAGGTCTACCTAAAGTTCGGAACAAAGCCAGTTTTGTTTTGTTACATTGTATTTGAATGTATCTTCAGTAATCCTTGCTACGTTATAGACCTGCATTACCACCTACGTTAAATTCTAGAATGGACAATATAGTCGAGTCAATCATCCGTATGGAGACGTTTAAAGCAGAGATAAAAACTTTTCTTATGATAAAGAATGAAAGGCTAAAAACAAGAGAGAGAGAGAGAGAGAGAGAGAGAGAGGGAGGGAGGGAGAGTGAGAGAGATTTTGAAATGCGATACATTAAAGCATTTTACCGCGATAATGGTGTTTACCTAGGCTTATACAGTTTCATATAGCAGAAATTTTAATTGAGGCATTTCTAACATACACATATACAATCATCGATTATGCAGCCATAATAGACTGATAGTTCAAAGTAGAGTGGTGGCATTGTATGTATGCTTAGAACTGCTTGATTCAATAGTTAAAGCTAGTGCTATTAGAGCATGGAATGGGTTGCCTGAATAAGCCAGGAAAACTTGCCAGACTTTAAAATCATTGGTTAACTAGATTGACCCAGAGATGTGTATGGCGTAATCATCATCTTTTTTTTTTTTTTTTTTGAAGTAACGTCTGTATTTTACAAGATAAGATAAGGTGAAGCTGTATTTGATGTTATTGACACGTGGTTAGTTTTGGGGCATCCACGTGCACTATAAACACGTGACTGTCGTCGAGCTTCATACACGCAATACAAAAGTAATGAACGCAGGCTTCTGGGGGATGCCAGGTTCAAGCAATAAGCGAAATAAGCTCGAGGGATCACTGATACTTCAATGGGGAAATCGTACAAGTCATCGCACAGCAATCAATCCTGACAGCAGAGCGGATGTAAGACCAAGTCATATTTTAGCTTACTTCAGTTATGAAGCCAGAGTGGCATAAGTATCTAATTAAGAGTTAGACTTGTAATGAATGTCAATCTCCTGGGACTCCGTCAATTTATGAAACACGGGTAATCGCGACCCTACACTTTCACTATCCGACTGCCTTCCTCATTCCTATTTATACCGAATTCAATCAAGCGGAGACATCTATTCCCAAGAGAAATGTTTGAATTCAATAAAGTGGAGACATCTATTCCCAAGGGAAATGTTTGAATTCAATCAAAAGTACATCCGGGTGACTCAGACAAGTCAGACATTATCATCCAAACAGAAAGTAGGCAATGAACGTTAAAACACTTAAACAGTCCATGATTGAACAAGTATTTTCTTGCAGTGTGTAAACCAAGGTTAATATAATCAGTATGTTAATTGGCATATGCACGGGGTATAGTGATTATATATTTAAAAAATATAATGGTGCGAATTGAGGCATAGTAACAAAGCGCTTGGTTTCAGAACCAGAGGGTCGAGAAGACTGGGATTTGGAATTTCGGGATTTTTAGGACGCCCTTGAGTCCCCAACTCTAATGGGTACCTGGCACACGTGGGGAAAGTAACGCCGGCTGATCTTGTGCTGACATTTTGAACGAAATAGAGCTCACTACAATAACACTTCTTTTCAGTCTCACGTTCTGGGGTCGACTGTCCTAACTCAGCCTGCTGACTACAACGCTACTTATCTTGTTCTTGCATCATTTACCACCAATCGCTAACCTCTTCACACCGTCACCATAGAAACACACAAGCACAGACACACACACTCCATAACACCCTGCAGTAAATTTTCACCCACCTTGAACCCACGAAGATTTCGCAAGCTAACAGGAGTAATTGCAACACAAAGAACAAAACTAACGCTGTAGCAGAGCCTAGAACTGTTGTGTTCAATGTACCAGGCCAATGGGCGGCTGCAAGCAAACTTCCAGAACAAGGCTAAACATTGAATACGAGACTCCCTTTTTTTTTTTAAGGATGGCTCGCAATAAAGGATATTTTTTTATTCCCTTAGTCTCTTGAAAGGTTGAGAAGCGCTGAAATAGAGTACATAAGTTTCCGCTATTGATAAAGGAGTGTTTTATGTGTGTTTTTGCAAGAAAAAAATGAACTATTGGGTTTTGTGTGTGTGTGTGTTTACAAGAAAACAAAGAACTACTGTGTTGTGTGTGTGTGTTTTTACAAGAAAACAAAGAACTATTGTGTTTTGTGTGTGTTTGTCTGTTTTTACAAGAACATAATGAACTATTGAGTTTAGTGCGTGTGTGTGTGTGTTTTCAAAAGAAAAACAAAATGAACTATTGAGTTTAGTGCGTGTGTGTCTGTGTTTTCAAAAGAAAAACAAAATGAACTATTGTGCTTTGTGTGTGTGTGTTTACAAGAAAACGCTGAACTATTGTGCTTTGTGTGTGTGTGTGTGTGTGTGTTTTTACAAGAAAACGCTGAACTATTGTGACGCAACATATGAAAAAAAAAATCAATTATATGTGTTAACATATCAAATTTTCTTCCTTGTCAATGTAGACTATTGTAGACTGCTTCGATGCGCACGAGTGATAGTTAACCATTAGAAGGCTTCGTTTCCAAAAAGAGTTCCATTTGGTGCATCCACAAAGCACGGTATGGAGGATTCGAATCAAATCTAGTCATGAGCATTTCTGTGCTTACAAAAACAAAGTGTCATCATAGAGATGAATCAATTCTATTTGAGCTGTCCACAAAACGCTTCTGCAATCTACCCGACAGGATGGCAAACTCCTGTTACGAACTAAGCCCGCTGAATGCATTAAATGCCCAAAAAGTACTCAACTAAACTAACGAAGTGACCGCATTATTCAAGCATGAGTGGTTCAATGGTACAAGCTAGGGCGAGATGACACTGTGGTTATCTGTAATAAATGTCCTGTTTATCAAACACCTACACGTCTTTTAACGCCCAGTCCTTGAAGGTCAATGTAATCGACACAGCGATCAAATAAAAACATTGACACCGCAGGGCGATTGAACGCGGAAATGATCGCAAGGTGGCGCCAAAACACAACAACAAAACAACAGTAGCAGAAGTGTGAATTTTTAAAATTATTATTATTTTCTTAAAGGTTAAAAAACACGTAGAAAAACAAGAAGATTAGGTGCACCAATGGTTCAAAAACAATTACAAAAAATGTAGGTCCTTAGGCCGATTTGACTGATTGGCAGGGGCCACTCCATTTACATTAAACATATCACAATCAGTCATGTCTCTTGTCACAGGCTTTTAAAGATGTAGGACTTAAAGGGTTAACTTATTTAGTGTATCGTATGATACAGCCATTGTAGCCTGCCATTGAAAGAGGTTCTAAGGCAAAAGACAGGGAGGAATTGAGAAAGACAATCGACGAATCTTGCATGGTGCCCCAACGATCCAACAGACTAAGGGATGGGTAAAGGTAAAGATAAGGTAAATGATTGACGTAAATTAACCCCCAGGGTCAGATGCGTTTGAATTGCTTCCTATGCATGTTGTATCATAAATGTTGGTTTAATGATCGAATTAATAGTAATAGTTGTTATTGTAAAAATAAATTAGAAGAGGGGCCTTGAAAGCGTAGGCCTACATTAAATTGGGCACAGTAATTCGTAAAGCCGGCCCTGCAGTGGCGTCTAGGTTACAGTGGTTACAAAGAAAATCATTAGAAATAGTTTTATATGTTTTTGTTAATATGACATGGGAAATAGACATCCGCCCCTCTCCATAGTTATGGACAGAACAATCTCATTTTCTTTTTTTTTTTTTAATCTTCTGGATTTACAAAGGGGTCTAACATTTTATTAAAAGATTTAAATCCAAACATGTCTGCAATTCTGAAAATACAAAATCGTATTCACCACACAATTCCATAGTAACAGTGTGTGTGTGAGTAGGGGAAAAAAAAGGGGGGGTATAAATAGAGTATAGTCTACTAACCGTGTGTGTTTAAAAGTTAAGTTCCCCTTTCAGACCTTGCGATCTATAGGGCAGATGATGTAAAAGTCGTCTGTTTCTGTGGCTCACGGTTAACGAGGGTGTCATGTGGCCAGCACAACGACCAACCGTCTTTACTTTTCCCCAACTAATTTAGAGCTGTGTGGACTCAGAGGCGTCCACAGAACTCCCGAAATTAAAATTTCCAGTCTTCACCCGGATTCGAACCCGGGACCCCCGGTTCGGAAGCAAAGCGCTTTACCGCTCAGCCACTGCGCCATTGTGTATTTAATGTGCCGCTTTATTTGGTCATGTCTTTACAGTTCGGTTCTGAGAAGTAATAATAATTATTTGGTGAACAACTTGCCAGTTTTTATAGTTTAGATATGTCCTCTGTGGCTACATGTAGCCCTAATGCTGTCGAATAACAGAGACACCGAGCAGCCATTACGGATTATAGACTACACCGCCGACAGATGTTCGATCAATAAGTAAATAGAGAATGGAAATCTACGAGACGGCGCCCTAATTGAATTCCCTCCTCTTCTGAATTTTACCATCATGCTACAACAATTTCCACTAATTGTATCCATGGACTACACAAGAGGAATCTTCCACACAACTCTACGGCCAAGAAAACATAGGCCTACTTATTGAGATTATGTTGCACTTCCTACCTTGTTTTAAAGTCTATATGGGAAGCGAATCTTTAACATACATACATACATATATATTATATATATATATATATATATATAATACAAAAAAAAAGCAAAGCTTATCTAAGAAGAACCTCACATTGACGAACATATATACGAACATATCTATCTCAATATTGTTGAAATTACTTTCCTTTAAGGTATCAGACAAATGAAACAATCACCACTGTTTAATTAACTAATTTTTTTAATTCATATTTTGTAAGTTACAATATATACTTTTTTAAAGTTTCAAGTTGATCCGAGAATAGCAAGTGTTCAGAACAAACAAACAGACAGACAGAGTGAGTTAATATAAGCGTTGTAAAAAAAACAAAACAAACACATTGACTCCATCTCTAGACCGATGAAGACGCGGGCTAGTTAAACGAAAATGCACCTAATTGTGGGGGGAAAAAATGCATTATTAGATCTACATTCCAGAGGATATTGTTTTTAAACGTCTATAAAATCTGGCTTAGAATTTACAATTGAGCATCAGGATATTTTCGAAATAATCGCTAGAATCAACAGAATGAAACTTTGATATAAGACTGTTACATTTAATGACATCTACTATATCGATGTTTGACTGTTAAAAGGTGAGATTTAAAGCTAAAAGGGGAAAAAATCATTTTAACATCTACGGGAACAGCAGTTAATTCATTAAATAGTCTGAGGGACCCGGGTAGGGAACAATATCTAGGGGGGGGGGGGGAACAAGAGGACGCTATCACATTTCTTGGATGGACACTGCAATGGTCAGCACGTAGTCATACACAATGGTCAGCACGTAATCATACACAATGGTCAGCACGTAGTCATACACAATGGTCAGCACGTAGTCATACATTGACAGTCTGAACAAGTGTTTGAGAATGTGCTCGCCAGCAGTCAAAGCATGTGAGCGAGTATGTGTGTGTGTGTGTGTGTGTGTGACTTGAACAGTGGGTCTCCACATATTACACTAGACGTGATCGTATTGAAAACATTTTAGATATTAAGTAAGACCGGAACTAGGGACTCCCTCCAGCCTCTTTTTTTCTCTCTTCTTTTCTATCCAGCCACCAGCTCATGAAGTGTTCCGATGTATGGGACAATGTTTTTACAATTCTATACTGCTTATGTTTGTTTGAACTACCGCCATTACAATACCGGTATACGAATAGCAATTAAAACAATATACGAATTGCTATTGAAACAATATACGAATTGCTATTGAAACAATATACGAATTGCTATTGAAACAATATATGAATTGCTATTAAAATAATATATGAATTGCTATTAAAACAATATATGAATTGCTATTGAAACAATATATGAATTGCTATTGAAACAATATATGAATTGCTATTGAAACAATATATGAATTGCTATTAAAACAATATATGAATTGCTATTAAAATAATATATGAATTGCTGTTAAAACAAATATACAGATTGCTATTTAAACTAATATGAATTGATTTAGTTTCAGACAATATAAATTGTGACAAATGTAATTGACAAAGAAAAAAAAATATCTACCCATTTTGAGCTGCTCTAATGAACAATATTAAACTTTTATTTTATCCGACTACATGTTCATAATAACCAAAAAAAAAATAAATGTAAAAACAAAAACAGGATATTGATACATTTTCTTTTCACACTTCGATACTGAGCAAAAAATTGTTTGTCCTACTCTTAAAAACTATGCAAACTTATATTTTGATAGATGGAAAGGTCAATGCACCAAGAGCCATCTTCTCGTCAACATCTTCGGATAGATGTTTATGAGACGTGCAGACGTGAAGCGAGGCTGTGTTTGGTGGCACTCCAGAGATAAGAGAAAACGCAGGAGTGTGAGAGTGAACACCAGGAGGAGCATAACCAAGGGCAGACAAGGAGAGGTAAATACTGGGCATTCTGATTGAACAAGGGGATCGTAGATTCAGGGTACCACCCCAAATATTAGACAAAATGAAAGTATTCTTAGACATTTTGTTTCGATATTTTCATTCTTGGTGACGGTCGTTGACTTTTAGCACCAAACGGAGGGTAGACAACTAAACCGCTGTAGGCTTAATATATCTGAACTAATGAAACTTCAAATAACTTGGATCACTTTCCTTGTGTAAACTGTGGACTTTAACATTTTGATAATATAGACAAAATCAACTTGTGATAAAATGAAGTAGACTTTAGCATTAGTGTTTTTTTAAACAAAATCTGACTCACTGTAATAACACAACCTTTTAGTCTCACGTTCTTGAGCAGTCTCTCATAACCAAGACCAATGACAACAATGCCACCTATCTTGCATCATTCACAACCGTATCTTGCATCATTCACAACCGTATCTTGCATCATTCACAACCGTATCTTGCATCATTCACAACCGTATCTTGCATCTTTCACAGCCAATCGCTACATCTTTCCATCGTCACCATAGAAACACAAACACACACATGAATCCTGTCCTCTGCCATACCCTTGCCGTCCTGCCATATCAAAAAATTGGACACTCTTAAGGGGAGACTACAATGAATTTAGTTACCCTTTAATGAATCTCGATCCTGGCAGTGGCAAAGAATTAAAAATAATAATGACAATTATCTAGCAAAACACACTGTTTCATCAATCAGTTAATGAAAACAAAATAACAAACAAGTTCAAAAATCGGAAAAACTTAAAAATAAAACTAAGTATTTTTTTTTATGGTTTTCAGCTAAAAGATGACCTTACATTAATATTATTAAAGAGCACAGTATGCTAAATGTTTATGATCTATGCCTCATTTTGGATACACTTCCTGTACAACATTATTACATAGTTTCAACGATGTGCCCCTGGAAGTCATTGTGAACATTTGTCCACTAATTGTGCTGTGTGTGCCAACTGCGAGACACGCGCCCGACAGTCGTATCACGTTGGACATAAACATATTGACTTTGCTAAACATGCAAACAGCCAATAAAGTGGGCCAGGTCGATTGGGGGTTTGGCTGACCTCGACAAAATTTCGTTCTATTTTGGTAAAATTTAAATTGCTGAATCCAAACAATGATTTAACAAAGCACAACAACTGGCGGCACAGTGGCTTGAAGAGCCCTAGACAGTCAAAGCGAAAACAAGGTATAAGTATCTATATGAATCTATGTGGTGAAATGGTCATAGCTCATTATACTATCTATATGAATAAATGCCGTTAAATGGTCAAAGCTTATTATACTATCTATTATAATTTATGCTTTAAATGATCATGGGTCATTATACTATCTATTTATCTATGTGGTTAAATGATCATGGGTCATTATTCTATCAATTCATCTATCTATGCGGTTAAAGGATCATGGGTCATTATACTATCTATGTAGTTAAATTATAATGGGTCATTATAACATCTTTGCATCTATGCAGTTAAACGATCATGGGTCATTAAACTATCTATGCAGTTAAATGATCAAGGGTCATTATACTCTCTATGCGGTTAAATGATCATGGGTCATTATAACATCTATGCTGTTAAATGATCATGGGTCATTATAACATATATGCTGTTAAATGATCATGGGTCATTATAACATCTATGCTGTTAAATGATCATGAGTCATTATAACATCTATGCATCTATGCTGTTAAATGATCATGGGTCATTATAACATATATGCATCTATGCAGTTAAAAGATCATGGGCCATTATACTATCTATGCATCTATGCGGTTGAATGATCAAAAGACGGGAGTCTCCAGTGATGTATCCGCTTGCTAAGAGGACTTGCGTAACAGGAACAAGAGGTTAATCAATGAACAGATCAGATATTAAATGTTAAATGATCATGGGTCATTATAACATATATGCATCTATGCAGTTAAATGATCATGGGTCATTATAACATCTATGCATCTATGCTGTTAAATGATCATGGGTCATTATAACATATATGCATCTATGCAGTTAAATGATAATGGGTCATTATACTATCTATGCGGTTAAATGATCATGAGTCATTATAACATCTATGCATCTATGCTGTTAAATGATCATGGGTCATTATAACATATATGCATCTATGCAGTTAAAAGATCATGGGCCATTATACTATCTATGCATCTATGCGGTTGAATGATCAAAAGACGGGAGTCTCCAGTGATGTATCCGCTTGCTAAGAGGACTTACGTAACAGGAACAAGAGGTTAATCAATGAACAGATCAGATATCGATCGGGTATTGCGCTGACCATGTCACGCGGATTCTATGGCTGTAACATCATACCAGCGGATACAGCGATTATCGTTTGATCATCGCCCGACCCTAAATTCACTTACAAACAAACCGAAAGTGCGAGACAGCGAGCATGACTTCCCCACGCGTACTACACAGAAGTGGCCTCTTCACTCAAAGTTTATCTTTTGATCATGAAGAGTCTCCTCGATTGAGTTTAACGTTGCCAGGGTTAAAAGTACAGCTATATGTAGGTCAGTGATGTTCATAACAAAAAGCATCTGTTACTCCAAATATCATCTATATTTTTACAAAGCTTATATCAGCTCAATCTGACAATCTGTTTGTCTGTCTGTCTGGTAAAAAATGGATATACATTATTGCTCCAACACCCATTCTCGAATCAAGCTGAAACTTCGAAAGGTTATTCATTGGCATAGACAATACATGAATCAATAAAAAAAAAATAGCCAATAAGACTATTAAATACTGGTAATTAATTACTTTGTTTAATAGCAACAAGGGAAACTAATGTTTCAGTATTCACAGATATAGCTAAATTTGTTGGGTTTAGTCCCATTAAATAATTGTTAACGTTACTTCCCCTTCACGCATTTTTCGATCAAGTTGATACTTTAAACAAACCATGAATCAATAAACAAAAACATTAGTCAATTAATTATCGGTAATTATTTTGATTGATATTGAATAAGGGAAATAACTTGTACACTATTTGTAGATATAGTTTTAAGGACGGAGTTCTTCTCCTTTAGATAGGCTTTGTTTCTTTTTTTTTTAAAGGATTGTTTTTTTATATTTTGCTTGTTTATGAAGTTTAAACTAGTTATGGAGAAAGGGTTTCCCGACAAAGAAGCGCGGACTTATTTAAAATATGTGTAATAAGTAATGAAGTTCCTGTGCAGGATTTTTTGTCGAGGCCTCCTTCATCCATACTGGTTTCTTGATGGTAAATTTAAGGTTGCGCCTGAGTTATTTCTACAGGTCTTCACAGTTCATGCACTCATGCACTACTGCCATCTAAACAGGAAACCGAGTATGTTCGACTCTTCAAAACACTGTTGGGGCTAAGACTAACGAGAGAACTGGTGCATGCAGGGGTTCAGCCGAGACCAATCGTAACAGTAGGCCTCAACAATGACCTTCGACGTCACAACCTATGGGCAGCGGAGACCCATAGCTCGTTGCCACGCCGTACAGACCTGATAACTAGCTACTGGTCTCCACTGCCCATAGGTTGTGACGTTGCAGGTCAGGTGTTCTGTCAGTCTGTCCTACCTAAGACCGCCGACGACAATGCCGTTTATCTTGCACCATTCACAATCAATCGCTAACCTCTTCCCACTATAGAAACACACACACACGCTAAAACGGCCTGTCAGTGCACGTATGTATATATCAATCACCCAAATAACGACTGCGAGACTGTTTAACTTAGCTGTTTAAACACGTATGAGATCTACGTATAATTGGTCGTCATCGGATTTATCGATTGTATCTGTCCGCTCTGTGACTATCAAATTTGGAATGTAATCGTGATTATATTTTTAGCCTCAGTGTTTCACAGGCTGACGTTCTAAATCTGTTGCACTGTCAATCAG
This sequence comes from Biomphalaria glabrata, assembly GCF_947242115.1. NCBI lineage: Eukaryota > Metazoa > Mollusca > Gastropoda > Planorbidae > Biomphalaria > Biomphalaria glabrata. The sequence continues at coordinate 33,860,777 of NC_074720.1, forward strand.
CAGACGAAACAAGTCCCGCTAAAAATAACATATTAACAATAACTTTGAATAGTATGCCTGTGACACAGTCAATATCTAGGTAGACATGCAATCATGACTCATGCTACTGGTGAAATTGAACTGTTCAACCTGGTACGGTTGCGTTTAGATTGTCCCCCTTACATTACATTAGTAGAGCTAATGGTGCAGAAGATTATGCATACATATAGATTTATATGTGTCCAAGAATAATGACACCCTCGTTAATCGTCGGTCAAAGAAAAATACGAACTTGACGAATTTCTGTCCGCATAGATCGCAAGATTCTAAAGGGGTAACTTGCTTTCAGTTAACTTCAAGTCTGTCCAAAGTCCTTCAAAATGAATGTTCGAGTTCAGTGTGTGTGCGAGAGTGTCTATTCAAGTGTGTAGAAGAACTTTAAGAATGTATTTTAGCATACCCATACCAAAATGACATTGCTCTACCTAACCGCAAAACTGAGACTGTGACATCTGAACTAAGTAATGAACAATGTAACAGCTTTTAAAAAATCATGTGACTATGCTAGTGATTTCTTTGGTTAGACGTTCGCTTTCAGAATGCACAAAATGGGAGAGAGACAACACAAAACTAGCTCATATCGGCTTTTCTTCTTTCCGGGAGGGTAAAAAAACAACACAAAACAATCAAACAAAAAATATTTTTAAAAATGCATAAACAAGACTAACACTAACTAAATAGTTGGAACGAACCAAATATTGTATTTCTTTTTCTTACAAGACACACACGCCTAGACATAGTAATAACAAAACACAGTCCGCAGTTCCATTTTCAAAGCACCATTCAAATAATGTCGAAAACAGTTCCAAGACGTAAGGGAAAGCACTCCATCCTCCAGCGAGACGAGTTAAACCCACACCATTCCCTAAATGCTATAAAGTCAGCCCCTCCCAAATTTGATTATAGGTATTGTAGCAAACATTCGAGTTGCGGTTATTACTAAAAGGAGAAAAACTATTTAAACAATAATCGAAAAAACAAAACAAAAAATAAAAATAAAACTAGAGGTAAACTTTTTCTTTCTTTCTTCTCGTCTTCCACTGTCCTGACAACCCTCTCATCCTCCTCTTCCAAGGGATAACCAGCATTGAATATTCTTTGACTACTTAAAAAAAAAATAGGTAGGGAGGGGTTACGCCTATAGGCTACACACGTGCATCCAGAAGTGGAGAAATGCCAAATGAAGCACCAGACCTGCTTTCTACTGATGCATAACACCATGGCCTTAAGTTTGTGGCTAAAAGTCGATGGTGCACAATTACAGATGTTACAATAGCTTTGGGTCTTGAATATGCCTAGATAATTTCAGAAGTTCAATCTGAAGACCCAATATCTATAGAACAGCACGAATGTCCTGGCGTACTGCTCTTCGCAGGACTTCCTCGTTGGTTACTTTATTTTGCCACCTCATAAAAAAAAAGCCTTAAGCATGAAGTGGAAGATATTCAGCATTTACTCTTGGCTCATCACACAGGTCCGGTAGGGTTTTGGTATTGGTAGTCAGCAAGGTATTGTCCCACATTCTTTTCTGCAGCCGTGACATGGTACCAATTGCATAAGCTATCCTTTTGTTGATGTCTTTGATCAGTAGCAGACATGATGGAGCCAAGATAACTAAAAATGGCAACAATTTACAAAGGCTGACCATTAATGGTCACGTGAGGTGCAGTGCTTGTGTTTTGAACTATTATTTTGGTCTCCCTTTGAGACAATCTTTTTGGCATTCAGCAGAGAGTCTGTCAATCAGGGTATGAAGCTGGGTCGCAGATTTAGCAACAGTGGCTGCATCATCGTTGATACCTTTCCATCTTTGGTTATTGCTCCCAATCTGGATACATTGAAGAGTTTTCCAGAGGATCTTGTATGGAGAAATACACCTTGTAAGCCTAATGCCTAAAGTTTCAGGCCCAGAAAAAAATTCGAATGCCGTTTCCCTTTCTACATTTACATTCGTATTTTGTTCTCTAAATAAAAAGAAATATCCATTTGGTTTTAGTTATTGTAATAAATTTGGAATAACAGATGCATTCCGTGCTCTCTCTGTCGATAGAAAAAAAAAAAAAAAAGAAAAAGACTCTAGATCTAATTAATGCTATTATTATTGCTTTGTCTACAAGAAAGTGGAAATGACGTAAGTCATACTAAAAATAGAGTAGACTTTGGGAAAAAGAAAAAAAATGCTTTAAAAAAAAGTAATTTGTGACATATTTCTTTTTAAGCTTTCTAATTAGACTGCGGCCTTTTGGGGGAAATGCGGAAAATAAAATGCAAAGGTTTCATAGAAAGCTTGCGGTTTACGCGAATAGCGGTCCCCAGGTTGCGAATCTGTCAAAAAACAAACAACTTCTTTAATGAGCGTCTAGGAGGTAAAAGGAACATGTGTGCGAAATTTGATGCGGATACGTATGATAGTTTAAGAGATCTCGTGATCAATGAATCAGTGAGTTTATAAATAGTATATATTTATTTATTTATATATTAAAGTGAAATTACCGTGATTTACAATAAATCAAATCAGACCACTAATTCTTAAGGCGCAGTGCTTTTCACATATCTTTGTAAATCATACACCTTGAAAAAAACAACGATAGTCTTCCCTTCATATCCCAAAAAGTCTAGAAAAGGAGCATTACCACGGTTTCATTATATAATGGCACACATAAAAGAAACAAATAAGCATGATGATGAGTTCAAATTCAGTCAAACTCAGATGAAAGGGTTGTGAGATTTCTTTCATATTAGCCAATTATTTTTTAGAACTTCACTTCTCCCCAAAGTGTTCGTTCAGTGTTCTCTTCTCTTTTCCGACTATATAATACCCACACACACCCGCACATTTGTGTCTGTCCACACACACACGCCAAACACACACACATACACACACTAGAACGCTGTTGGGCACTTAGAAAATTTCAAGATTCTTTGTTCTTTTTCTTGGGACAGGCATCTTCTGTCTAGAGATACGCGCCTTGTTTCTAGGGATATGTACATGTACCTTCTTTTTAGGGATACGCATATAGCAGGGTGAGAAGGGCTGCTGGTTTAGCTACGACCAACAAGCCACATTGGTTTTGACATTTTGTGGAGATTGCCTTTAGAATTAAGGGAGTCAGACGTTTTACATACTTAAATTACGTCAATAATGTCACAATTAGTGCAAGGGGTTTTAGTAAAGAGAAGAAACTGATAAAGTCAGGGGACTAATACTTAAATAGACACGCTGTTTTAAGACATAGAAGGCGATGGTTCATTGTCCAAATCCAAAGAACTGCAAAGGGGACACACACACACTTGGGCACTGGCGTAGCTAGGGATTTTGGGGGTCCGGGGGGGTCTTGACCTCTTTAGTGACCTCCTGCATTTTGACATTCGACATTATGACAAGAGATAATGGCGTAATATTTAATGTAAAAACAAAATTTCGGACACTCATTTGGGCCCCCCCCCCTTTCAAGTAGGCGATTATTTAAAAATTTGGACCCCTACCCTAGCTACGCCACTGCACTATGGTTTCAAACGGGGAACTCACAGAAAGGGTATCCAGATAAAACGTTGTTTGAACTTTGGATGGATTATGATCAGAAACGTTGATTGTGAGTATCGTCACGACACAAGTCAAAAGTTCTGTGTGGGATAATACCGGAAGCCAAACAACCAAAACTAGGGATGAAAGAAGCACGGACTATAAAATAAATCAATACATCCAACTTGAGCCAAAAACAACTCAATGAAATGAGCCCTAACATAATAAGTGCCCGTTTCTGCTTAACTAACCGATATACTAACATACTAAATGCTACCAACAAATGATTGTTCGGTTCATTATAGGGCTTTAAAATAAGAGATTATTGAAACATAAATAAATCGTTAACGATGACGGTCAGTTTAAAGAAGTAGGTGACGTTTAGTTATTAAAAAAAAATTCTTTCGCCACCTTGGGAAAAAAAAAGGATAAACAAGTTGATACTGCATTATCATTCAACTTCTAGAGAGGCTCAAAATCTTTGTTCCAAATGCCCTGGAAAAGAATCCTAAGAATGTAAACAATGCTCACTGAACGTCAGAAATAGGCTTATAGGGCCTACACAAGCCTAAATGTCCAGTTGGGTAATAGGGGATGGACGGTAGTGGGACTGTAAGAAGTATCGGGACTAGCATTTCATTTTATTTTTCAAGACAAGTTTTAAATGTGTGAGGATTAAATAGATATAGATGATAATAAAATAATAAGGCTTGAGTTCAAGCCCGAAGATTAAGGACATGGGCGGATTTAAGTACGTGGAGGCCCTAGGGAAGGTTTTTTTTTAGAAGGGCCCCAACAATTTTTCAAAAGCTTTACTAACCAATCAACTTTTGAATAAAAATACATATATCTAAAAGCATGCTAAATTTAATCTCACTTTTCATTCTCTATTTAAATATTTAATAGGTATATTTTATTTTTATTTTTTTTAAAGTGTATACGCACTGCCGTAAATCCGGAGCAACATTTACACAATAAAAGCATGCCACAAGCGGACACTTCTTTATCACAACAGTGTTGCCAGCCGACGTAAGATTTAAAGTGTTAGCGTTAAAAATGCGAAAATAATATTTAAACGTTTAAATTTCGATATATGTTATTTTACTACTTTGGAAATGCTCCTTACTTAGGGAGTTCACAGGGGTGTAGCCCGCCCTTAAATCCGGACCTGATTAAGGAGGAGCGGCTATGTAGTTCTAGATAGATAGATAGATAGATAGATAGATAGATAGATAGATAGATAGATAGATAGATAGATAGATAGATAAATAGATAGATAGATAAATAGATAGACAGACAGACAGACAGATAGACAGATAGATAGATAGATAGATAGATAGATAGATAGATAGATAGATAGATAGATAGATAGATAGATAGATAGATAGATAGATACACAAACGCAGTAACGTTTACAAATGTAGGCCACTGCGGCTACAAAGGTCAATTACATTAACAAAGTCTGCTAGAAACATTTCACAGTTTCAACTAATGTAGCTCTAGCTAGGAAATGAATCGTCAGCTGGTCCCAGTCCAAAGTCCAAACTTCATCAACAATAGTTGACCGTCATGATACAGGAGCACCAATGTGTTGTTGTCTTTTATAATGCATGCACAAGTTCAGGAAATATTGGAAACGACACAATAGTGAAAAAAAAAAAAGGGGGGGGGGTAAGATAATATATTGAAGAATCCAATTTTACTACTGCCATCCTAAAAAAAATAAAGTTCCACTTTCAGACCATGCAATGTATGGGGCAGATGTGTATAGGTCATCTGTTTCTGTGGTCACTGTTAACGAGGGTGCCATGCCATGTGGCCAGCACAACGACCAACAGCCTTAACTTTTCCCCAACAAATGCCAGGTACCAATTAGAGCTGGGTGCCCTAAAGATTACGAAATTAAGTCTTCACAAGGATTCGATAACTCAAACAACATGCCTATTGCAGCCTCGAATTCTAATAACTTTGAATCTTTTAATGCCACTGAAAAAAAGCTTTTTTTAAAAAAGTTTACAAGGGGAGTTGGTGTTTTAACACAAACTCATAAGCGTCCCCAAACGAATTCGCCCATGGATAAGGAATACTAAAGCTATGGTCCGCTTTTGGTTGTTTATAATCTCAAAGAATCATAGTAGACGCCATCACTACTCCTTCTATGTCCCTTGACTAACGCACACATTGAACAATTGGTAAGAGGTTCATTTTGAAATCAACGCAGAAAGAAATAAAATAACTCAATAGGAACTTACAAATGCGTGTTCATTTGTGTTTCATGGGAACATTAAAGAGACAGATTGTGTTCTCTTAGATTCTCTTATTCATACAGTATTTAAAGGGGGAGGGGGAAGGCCTACGAATGTGGGTACTCTACCCTCTCTTTAGACATATATATATATAGTAGGAAGGGTGCCTCAGTGATTTATTGAATTAATGTTACGCACCATGATGGGGAGGAAAGATGGGACCTTGTAGTCAGGGCCGGCCTTAGGCATAGGCAAACTAGGCAGCCGCCTAGGGCCTCTGTTCGGTGAAGGTCTCGCACAGGAATCAAACAATTTTTTTTAGAGAAGAAATATAGCGAAATGTGTGCTCAATATTGTTGTTGAAGTCACTAGGCTTGTTTTATTATTTTTTTTTAATAAATCGCGTAATTTTATATTTTTTGCTGCTTGTTGTTCTTTTTTTTTTTTTAAGTTTTCTGTTTCATTTGGGGGCCACCATATTTACTTTGCCTAGGGCTTCCAAATATCTAATGTCGGCCTTGCTGCATCCCCCTTCTCTCTCACAAACGTGTCTGTAGCATATTAATTTAAATGTAATTAAATATTAGTGTTCCTAATTTTTATTTTGGACGAGATTTGGAAAATAAAAGGGGGAGGGGGTGAGTTGACAGTGAGACTGACAGACATTGTAATTTATACTGTCGTATTGAGCATTCATCATATCGTTGCCCGAGTTATAATATAATAGGCCTACTTATTTCTAAGCCATCTTTAAAAAAAAAAAAAGTATATTTATATATGTCGGGCAACGATTACATGTTTCAAGGTCAATCAACATAAGAGCTGCACTTTGACCCCGCTACATGTGACCGAGGGAAAATATAACGGTGGGTGGAATGACACACCTACAAAATCTCGAAGTCGGATTGGTTGACAAAGCGGTTAATTAGGTCAACCTGTAAAAATAGACATTTACCTTCACCGAGAGGAAAAAAAAGTTTTTGTCTGCTGTCCCTGTGGATATCAACGGTGCAGACGCAAACAATGGCTAACAGTTACATAACGGTCATATTAAGTGACTTTACATGTATGCATTACGAATCTAATCCAAATTTATATTTAAGTTATAACAAGTAAAATAAAGTGAGTAAACAAATAAATCTAACCCTAAATGATTTCTCAAATATTTAAAAGTGTAAAAAGAAATAAAACTCACAGGCCTACAAAGAGGTGGTGAAATTAACAAAAACAAAACAAACAAAAAAGAAAACAATATGGAGATTTTTTAATATTTAACAGTGCGTCATCTTTAGTTAAATAAAATAGTACTAGTTGACAGCATACGCCGCTATTTTGCAGTGCCAGCCTCAGGCCACTGCAACCTATGCAACCGCACTGGGCCCCACACTTTCATAGGACCAGCGCTAATTGTAGGTGTAAATTATTAAATTAAACCATTTTAAAACTTATAACATATTTCCCGCGGCCGCCTGATTTACCAGTAGCTCCTTGAAATCTCCTGAAATTGCAAAATATACAAAAAAGTCATGAAAATCTCCTGAAATTATTAAAATCTTTTGAAAACTCATACAAATCTCCTGAAATATAATGACAAAAATTTTCATTTTGGGGTGTCATTCAATATGGAAAACGCGAATCCTACGCGCGATGAAAAAAAAAACGCATTATCACGTAATTGTGGAATCTGGTGAAAGAAGCTTCTCGTGCCTCAAGCTAATGAAGAATTACTTGAGGTCAACAATTCTCTTAGATAGATTGAAACATTTAGTAATTCTTGCTATTGAGCGTAATCTATGTAGGAAATAAAATTTTTATGATATACTGTATCACATCGCTACAAACAAGGCTCGTAAAGTAGTTCTGTAGATACTAAAGAATGAATAAAATGTAAAAAAAAAATATTTTCTAATACAAACTCTTAATTTTCACTTATTATCCGTATCCCTACCCAAACTTGGCCATGCGAAATCCGTTTTGCATAGGGCCCCACAACCGTTTAGTCCGGTCCTGCTATTTAGTGACGGGTGAATACAGAGTAGATAACTTGTTCTCCTCCCCCCTCTTTTTTCTGTGCTAAAACTACGTGAGGTAGAAATTTAAAAAAAAGGGTGATCTTTCTTGGTCACAATGGTCCGGCCCTGCTATTTTGTGACGGGTGAATACTACTTGTCCCCCCCCACCTTTTTTTTTTTTCGTAGTGTAACTCTAGTTCGTCCAACTTGCAGAAATAAAAGAGTGATCTTTCCTTTACTTCTTCTTCTTGTCCAAACTGTTAAGCCATGAAGAGAATTATATATATAGATTATGCCAATTAAGATTGATTGATATGGAGTATTTAAAACTTACAATTATAATAATAAAAGCAGGTCATAAAGATTAAGAAAAACATTTCCCTTATTATAATTAAGGCATTGCCTTCAAATCTGTAGGTGAAGGGGGAAGCAGATAATAGAGACCTACATAATATGTCACATGTGGTAATAATATATGCTTAGATATGTTCTTTGATCTAAGTGGATAAAATGTGTAGCAACGGGTACATTATATTTTATTTGAAATTTTTATAATACTACATGCATCAATACAACAATCAAATAAATTGATAAAGGTGGTACAGGAGTACTATAGAAGCTTGTTCCCTATCACAGAAAACCTTTTAAACTGAGATATCTGCACAAAAGTAGTGATTTCTTTTAAAAAAAAAAATTAAAATTTTAAAATCCTGGCAATATTTAAATTACTCCAGAATGTTATAATTATTTGTCTTAGCTTTTAATCAAGACAACACTGCAAATATTGTTAATGGATAATAAGCCTACGTCACAAATAAATAAGAGCATATTGTTACGAATCTCACTATCCAGGCTCTCTGCAAACTGCACCATACACCACCAACTTAAAGAACTTGACAAGTCAGGGCTCCAAAATAACGTAAAGGTTTAATGTCCATAAATAACAGCCAATACTGTACAATTGGCAGCACGTAGAACAGTACAAATAGCTCTGCGATAACAAATATCTCTCCGATAACACCGTTCCGCCGTATCAAGTCTTGCACTGGCCTCTACGTCTCGTTCCGGGCTTGCACTGGGTTCAACAGTTCGGGACTGACTTCACACACTTGGGCTCGTTGTGTCGGACTCGATCACAGACCAAGATCAAGACGCCGTTCGTCTCAACTGTACTTGACAGTACTCCTCACTGAACCGTCGTAATGCTCCGTACAGAACCACACCGTTGAACTGTGCTGTAGTCGACCGTGTCCTGAACTCCTGTCGTGAACCCGCTTTCTGAACTGTCTTGACTGCGTCACCTCCGCTCTTATATAGGGTCCCTACTGGCCTTCTCAAACCGGACAGAACGCCGCTCGACGTTTCTAGGTGGTCAGATGACTACAACGCTCGTGACGCCCCTGAGCTCTGTTCACGTCGGCGATCCTACTCGAACCTTCATGTTGTTAACTCGTCTCGGCCGATCGTCGTATCTCGTCACGGTTGACCGTTCGTCTAGCGCTGGCCTGGGGCGATTTGCGTCGGCTGACTACACTCACACCACTACCCCCATCTGTGCCACCACCAGGTTTATAACACTGCCCCCTCCTTAGATCTGTCCGTCCCGGACAGAATCAACATCATGGCATTGGCTGTGAAGTTTCATCGCTGTAGGTGGGGGTCGATCGGTGGCAGTTGGCTTGCCTCTTGAGCTTGACGGAGTCATCCATGTTGCAGTCAGCTTCCTTCTTCTCCTCCAGTTGGCCTTCACCTGTTTGCCTCGACGTCGTGCTTTCATCGCCACCCACGTTGAATTTAGTAAACGTTTTCTTCTTTTCCTCCAGTTAGCCTTCATCTGGTTGCATTGATGTCGTGAGCGCATCGTCATCCATGTTGCACTCAGGAAAAGTCGCCTTCTTCTTCTTCTCCGCCAGTTGGTCTTCATGTGGCTGCAGTTATTTCTTGGTTGAATCACCATGCACGTTGGACTACGCAAAGGCCGCCTTCTTTTTTTCCTCCAATTGATCGTCCTCTTGTTGCAGTGACGTTTTGGTTGCATCGCTCTCTTGTCTGTCGGTACTGAGGACAGCCACTTGACACATGGAGAGGTATAGGATGTAAGGGCTGGGGATACCAAGATCGTTGGCAAAAGAGGTAGCTTCATAGGGCTTTGCGAAGAAGGACTGGGATGGGCTTCACACCCACAGGACAGGGAATTGTGGAACAGGTCATCATCTTCAGCCTTGTCTGGAGGGCATGCTTGTGGGGCAGGTTGGTAACGCTTCACTTCATCTTCGGCCTCAGGCTCCATTCGGCTTTCTTCACCATCATCAGGACCTCTCTCTCTCGACTCAGTATCGGGCCAATCGCTTGTTGGTTTCAGACCTTGTCGATGACTTTCGTCTTGCAAATGTCCATCAACGTCAGGCTGCCTTGGATTCTCTTGACCACCATCAGGACTTTCCTCTCCAGTCTTAGCAGCTGGACCAACGTCAGGCTTCCTTGGGTTCTCTTGACAGCCATCAAGACTTTCATCTCCAGTCTTGGTAACTGGACCAACGTCTGTTGGGTCCGGACCTGGCTGGTATCTCTCAGCTTGTAGATGTCCCTCAACAGCTTCGTCAGATTTCATTGGGTTCCTTTGGTCCCCATCAGGGCTTCTCTCGCTGGTCTTAGAATCTGGGCAGGCGTCAGTAGGGTCCAACCTTCGTAGGTCACTTTCAACTTGCAAACGTTTCTCAGCAACATGCTTGGACGCGGAGCAAACATTCACTTGATCTGGCTTGCTGTTTAAGGTGATCTCTTCTTGCATAGCTGCCATCTGTCCCTGCATAGCTGTCATCTGTTCTTGCATGATACGGGTACTGGTGGTCAGTTGCTGCATGCTACTGGCGAGCTGTTCCAGCAAGTTAGGTTCGACTTCAAAAAGATATGTGTCCGGATCTTCTTTTTCTTCCAACATGTCTTCTCGGAGGCGTGCTTGTAAAGTTTCCTTGTTACCATATACCTTCAGCCTTCGTCCACGGAGTTCTTCCTTCAGTTCTCTAAATTCAAGTTCGTACAGCAGTTTCAGACGAGCCATAGTAGATCCGATCCAATCCGATTCCGATCCCACTTCTGACACCAGTGTTACGAATCTCACTATCCAGGCTCTCTGCAAACTGCACCATACACCACCAACTTAAAGAACTTGACAAGTCAGGGCTCCAAAATAACGTAAAGGTTTAATGTCCATAAATAACAGCCAATACTGTACAATTGGCAGCACGTAGAACAGTACAAATAGCTCTGCGATAACAAATATCTCTCCGATAACACCGTTCCGCCGTATCAAGTCTTGCACTGGCCTCTACGTCTCGTTCCGGGCTTGCACTGGGTTCAACAGTTCGGGACTGACTTCACACACTTGGGCTCGTTGTGTCGGACTCGATCACAGACCAAGATCAAGACGCCGTTCGTCTCAACTGTACTTGACAGTACTCCTCACTGAACCGTCGTAATGCTCCGTACAGAACCACACCGTTGAACTGTGCTGTAGTCGACCGTGTCCTGAACTCCTGTCGTGAACCCGCTTTCTGAACTGTCTTGACTGCGTCACCTCCGCTCTTATATAGGGTCCCTACTGGCCTTCTCAAACCGGACAGAACGCCGCTCGACGTTTCTAGGTGGTCAGATGACTACAACGCTCGTGACGCCCCTGAGCTCTGTTCACGTCGGCGATCCTACTCGAACCTTCATGTTGTTAACTCGTCTCGGCCGATCGTCGTATCTCGTCACGGTTGACCGTTCGTCTAGCGCTGGCCTGGGGCGATTTGCGTCGGCTGACTACACTCACACCACTACCCCCATCTGTGCCACCACCAGGTTTATAACAATATATAAGAATTGAAAAAACAGTGTAAATCTTAAGATAAATTAGCTTCAAACTTATTTTTTTAAAGCAGATTAATTAATTAATAATTATATAATCAGGGAATAAAATATAGATAGGACTAGATCAAGATATACAAGTACAGTAAGGCATACTAAATATAATGCTATTAGACTATAGATATAAAATCTTTCTATAATTAAAGCCTAAATGATAGAATTACAAAGCAAATCGAGATAATATTCATCAGTGTTGGATGGTATCATCATTCACAGTCATCTAAATACTTGAGTATCAATATAGTTGTGTATTGTTTACACATTTGTATTTGAAACTACCCATAAATGGAAAATACATTTTTGATATAATATAAACAATCTTAATATATTCTAAATCTTCTTTGTTCTCATTTTACATGTCGGTGGGCTGAGATCAGTATAATCCTATATTTGAGATGACCCGCACAGCGCTTGACTTCCAAACCGGGGTCCAGGGTTCGAATCCTGCTGAAGACTGGGATTTTTAATTTCGGAATCTTCAGGCGCCTCTGATGAGTCTACCCAGCTCTAATGGGCACCTGACGTTAGTTGGGGAAAAGTAAAGGTGGATGGTCGTTGTGCTGGCCACTTGACACCCTCACCGTTAAATGTAGCCTAGTAGGCCACAGTTACAGTATCACATATATTATCATCATTATAGACATTATAATTTTAATTATATCATCAGCCCTATAGATTATAGACTATAGACTAATACTACTAATAGAGTAATAGACCACAACTGCCACAAGGTCTGAAAGGGGAAATTTACTTTTTTAGATCTAGATATAGATCTAGTTTAAAGAGTGTAAACACCCACGTCTAAATTATTAATTAAAATATGAATAATAATATAAATAAAAATAACTAAATAATTATTAATAATAATATTAACTTAATCATGTTAATGAGTTAATTTAAACTTACCACAGTCAAAGGCTTCAGTCTTTTAGTCCTGATCATTTCTTCGTAATCTTCATTTAAAATATTCATGGTAGATTTTAGTCTTGATAATTCAGACATTAGATATAGCAGAAGATTGAGTCTAGAATGAAAGAATCTAGATATAGCTTCTACAGATCGAAATCTATACTACAATATGAATATCGCAACTTGATGTCCTTTTACTCAGCTGGTGTCTTGTTTACAATGAGATGCTATTTTGGGTTTGTGGCTATTATAAGAAGGTGAAACGCACGTGACAATGAACCAACTTTTACCATTGGCCCTGTCTTTAGCCAATAATTTTATGTTTCACATAAGCGCGCATGGCTACAAACTTTTTGAGTTTTATTTCTTACTGTTCATGCTAAAGCAAACGTTTTCTGCCTACCCTTCCTGAATTTTTTAAAAATTTTCAACCAACTGTTTTAATCACCAATTAATTTAAAATTATAAGACCTTACAGTTCCCTAGTGCCATTAGAGAATGGAATGGTTTGCCTGAATCAGCAAGAACAAAAAAAAACAAAAAAAAACGACCTAGCAAAGTTAAGTCATCATTAATAATTAACATGCATGACTAGATTGACATATAAAATGCATTTTCATAGGACGTAATAAGCTTCTTTTTTTAAGTAACTTCTGTAATGTAATAAAGGTATGATATAATCATATTATAATCTAGAAGTCGGTCAAATTCACAATTAGACAAATATTGTGTAACTATTAGAAACTGTCATGTATAAGTCTATATAAAAAAAGTCATTAAAGCTAGATAAGAACAATCTGGTATAAACTTAATTTGTCACATGTAAATTATGAGTGAGTCTGGTGTGAATGTACATTTTGGTTTCTTATAGTCATAATGTTTGGTGTAATGCACAAATTGTAAGACAAATTTCCATACGGATAATAAAGATTATTATTATATCTAGATCTAGTTTATATTTAGTTACACAAAAGTATTTTTAACAAATATTTTAGTCTTGGAAGATGAGGATAGATTTTAATAGTTTCGTCTTGTACGCGGAAGCAAGCGACTTTTACTTTTACATTCTAAATAAATAAATAAAAAAAACATAGAGGGCGCTTCGAGACAAAATAAGGAAGTAAAGAAAATGTGAAGTCTTCTGCTGGAAAATAGTAATAGAAAATGATTAGATCTACGTTTCTTTCTAATTAGCAAGCTTACGAGTACATCGAAAGATGGGGAAAGATCAAGATTTGCTGGAAGCTTGTCGCACTGGCAATGTCATTGCTGTCGAAAAGCTGTTAGCTGGAAGACTTAGTGCCAAGAGGGGATCCAAACATTCGTTAAGTGGAGGAGCTCTCTCAACGTTATCTAAAAGGTTGCTAAGCAGTCACTGAGTCAGTCTACAGTCTACGTCCTAGTCTAGTCTATCTCTGTATCTGAGCCATAGACAATTATTAAAATATGATATGATAACCATGATATCATAAAGCATACATTTTGCCTCTTATAGTTCTAGACTAGACATATTAATTACATATAAAGTAGTCTAGGACGTCTAGGTATATACTTACTTATATACTCTATAGTCTATAGTCAGACTATAATCTAGATCTGAATCTTAGTCTTAGTTATCTAGAATTTAACTTAAATTTAAGTAGAATCTATAGGAGGCTCTTATAGTTTGAACACTCCATCGAATTCTCCTTTCTGAACGGGTCGCTTTTTTTGTTTGTAATTCATTTGTTTTTATCATATTTTATGTTTGGAGCTAAAAACGACATTTTGGGACTGCCCATGTCCAATTTTAGATAAGTTCCAGTAATTTTGTTCCGTTTTTCCAAAGCAGATGGCAGTTATTTAGATTCTGGGTAACCATGTATGTTAAGCTGTTGTTTTAACCTCCCCTGCAATTCATACCCATATAAGGGATGAAGGCTATATTATGAGCCTGTTTGATCGTAGGCTGATGGGCATATCAAAATAAGCTTCCAAATATCTTTAGAAAGACATTCCAATCACATTTATACCGTTAGCTGTTAAATAAAATTAAAAAAGGGGGTGTCCAAACAAATAATAATGAATTCAGCTCATTCTGTTTTTGAGCACAGCAAAATCGTATTAAGAAATATTATTGGGATTAATAAATCTATGATTTTTTCAATGAATAAACATGACCTAGATAGAGATATCTAGAATATATAACTTATGAATGAAAGAAAAAGTGTGGGCTGCTAATTTGAAGCCAGAGACCATGCCCACTGCATATTGCCGCGAAAAGTCTGCAAATTTTAGTGACTAGATCTACGGTAGGCCTATATTCAGTGAAGATAATTCGCACACAGCCGCGAAAAGTACATGAATTTTAGTGACTTATATCTAGACTCTAGATTTACTTGAAATCACTAGAATCTAGTGAAGATAATTCTCACACAGCCGTGAAAAGTTCGCAAAATTTAGTGACTTCCGCGAATTTTAGCGAATTAGCTTTAGAGTCTAGATCTTCTGTAAATTTAGTGAAGATAATATTCACACAGCAGTAAAAAGTCCGCGAATTTTCTCGACTTTGATCTAGACTCTAGATTTACGCTAAATCACTAGAATATATAGAGTGAAGATAATTCTCTCACAGCCCTGAAAAGTCCGCGAATTTTAGTGACTTAGATCTAGAGTCTAGATCTACTGTAAATTCAGTGAAGATATTTCTCTCACAGCCCTGAAAAGTCCGCGAATTTTAGTGACTTAGATCTAGAGTCTAGATCTACTGTAAATTCAGTCAAGATAATTCTCTCACAGCCTTGAAAAAATCCGTGCATTTTAGTGACTTAGATCAAGAGTCTAGGTCCACTGTAGATTTAACGAAAATATTTTGCATGCAGTTGTGAAAAGTCCGTAAAAATTATTTCACTCGTAAAAGCCAGGGAAACTATACAGTTGAAAAAGATTCTGATATGAAAAAAATGCGAATATGTCTAATCCCCCCCCCCCTCCCCCAAATCCAAAAGCCATTTTTCAGTAAGCAAATATCAACTAAACATTCAAATAGACCTATATTGCCCTATTATATTACTGGCTCTGTTTATGAGAAGGATTTAAGTTAGCTAATAAAAGAATAAAACATTACCTCAAATGCACACCATGACTCTAGTATCTATAAGATACACATAGGAAATAATAATGTACATTTCCATCACAGAGAATACACATTATGATAGCATCTCTAAGAATGTTTCTTATTTAAAAAAATGGAAAAGCAACCATTTGTAATGTTTTTAAATATATTTAAAAAAAAAAATGGTTGTTTGAGGTTTTGGGATGACAGTCAAGTTGTTACTCGATTAAAAGATACTTTCATTACATTTTCTGTGGATACACCACAGCTGATAACATTGTTTCTGTAGCATATTGGCAAGATATTTATTATTTTTAAATCAAATAACAATAATTGATTTGATAAATGCTTAGTTTTGTGTATGTTTTACTATGTATCACACAAACGGATAGGAAACACACACACACACATCATACATTTCATCCTTAAAAAACCTCCTAAAATCTCCTAAAATTTTGTCATGGAAAAGTGCTACTAACCCTGGATCATGCAAGATAAGCTGGCGGTGAGGAGAGGTATACACTCAGCCAGTAGTGTCACAAACTATCCAACAGGCAGTGGAGGGAAGGGGAAGAGAGTCATGAAAAGAATTATAAGCATCTATGGGAGGGAGGGGATGTTAAGGTTTCACAAAACGAACATCCAAATTATGAAAACAAGAAGAGGGTCCTTGGATGGGAGTTAAAAGAAAGACAGAGAGAAAATACAAATAGCCTAGTTGAAAATATGTTTATTAAATTAAAATAATTAATTTATAGCTCTATAATCTATATAAATTTATTTCTATCTATATACAATATATATATAAAGAGAGAGTATATGAGGAAATAGACTATAAATACATATTGCAAAATTGAATCTACTTCTTTTACTACAATCTAAATAATTTTTAAGTAACACAGATATAATTTATTAGCAATTGCATAGTGGTGTTCAACACCGGTGCTCACTGTTCAACTAAAGGAGAAAGCCCAAAAACTGCATTCAAAATAGGAGCATGAAGTGACCTAATTTATTTTAAAATAAAATCTTGACTATGGGTGGTAATACAAAGAAACACAGCTATTTTTATAGTCCTTTAGTTGCAGAATAAGAATCTGCTTTCAATTTTTTTATAAGTTAAACCTTCACCAAATAAAAAAATAAAATAAAAAATTGACCTAGTTCCCGAAAGTCGGTGTTCAGTTATAAGAATCTACCATAGATCTAGATTCTACTTCTAGATCTAATCTATCTTATTCTTATCTAGATTTCTAGAATAGATCTATAAATAATCTGAGTATCACTGTATAGTACTATCTATAGTAATAATAGTAGTATAGTATACTAAGTATCTAGTGTCTAACTATAACTCTAGATTTAGACTGTCTATAGTACTGATGAGTATTCAGCTTGAACTAATTACTAATCTCCAGTGGCAGCAGTGGCAATGCAACCTAACTGTAATTGAGTCCAAGCAGCTCCGTTAAGTATTGGACATTTTTTAGGCAAAGTAAAAGTCACTAAAAGTGGTTGGTGTTTAATATTTTAACGCTGGTCACATACATATTTTTTTTTTGTAATTTTCTGACATTCCCTCAGAAATGAAAATGATTATGTTGAGGCCATTCGTCATAGAAGGCTTAAACACTGACCTGCAATGTCACAACCACAGCCCAATGTTGCGATGTTGCAGGTCAGTGGTCAGTCCTTCTATAACAAATGGGCTAAAATATGTTCTAACCCAAACCCTCTGCATAACGGAAGGGGCTAGAATTCAAACTCTGGACCATCTTGACCACAGTCCAAGTGCTTACAAAAACCAGGCAGCCATTCTTACATTACTATTAATCACATAACCTTATATCATAGGTCATAGGCATATATTGGCACTCTTAGATATCATTAGATCAAATGTTTTTTTAATTTGTTTCAGTTTATTGAGCTTAAAAAGTGCTAACGTTAACTGTGCAGATGGCAGTGGTGAGACTCCCTTACACTTGGCAGCTCTAAATGGACATAAGTAATTCATTTTCTTTTCATTAATATTAGTAAGGGGTTAATATTTAATATAAGTTAATTCTAAACAAAAGGTTTTAAAATGATTTGCACCATAAAAAAATCATTTTAAAAAGTCACTCACTCCTGTTACAAAGAAAATACCCATCTGCAGATAGATACTCACTAGCACACTGGTTCTAAGTGCTAGAGATTACTGGTAAAATTTCTAACTCATTTTTTTTTCACATCTATTTAGACCTGAAATGCAAGTCTTATTGGAACTGCATTAGTGTGCACAGTGAATGTCATAAATATTGGGATTGAAATATTATTTAAGGTGAATAATCTGCCTCAGAAGGGCTGAATTTTAAATCAGCTTTGAGCTATTACTGACAATAGCAGGGTTTTTGTTTTTCAATTTGTTACTTATATCCGAATCTCCCATATTTTAAATACAATACAGATATTCCTTTAAAAAAGATTCACAGAACATCCAGTTCAGCCTCTTTTAGTGTCTTGTAGAATTATGATAACAATAAATCTTCAATTTCTTAGTTCCTTCTTCTATATAATAAATATATAATCTATTTATAAATTTAGATATGTATACATTTTACTATGGTGAAAAGCATTTTTTCTCTTCTAAATTATTATATATATTTGTCTGCGTGTGTATTTCTAAATACTGGTATATCTAGTCATTTCTGATAGACATTTAATAAACATAAAGCTAATTGCTGATTGTGATGGCAGCACAGTACCCTTGAAATATTTGGTTATTAAAAATGGGTGAATTTCACTTCACCTGCTTTTTATTGCTGGCCACTTACAGTTATGTCGACCTAGGCAATGGAATTATATGTTACATTAACACTTACTTAGCTATTCTGTTGATCTCAGTACTGTATGCTTTTACTTGATCTTCATTCTACATCTGTTTAAATAATATAGCTGATATAAAGACATTGCCTAATCATTTCATTAAATATATTTTTTCCCCCAGAGAAATAGTTTTAATGCTGTTAGAGTGTGAAGCTAATCCAACTATACTTGATACACAAGACTGTTCCCCTTTACATCTTGCAGCCTGGAATGGTCACACAGACATATGTAGTCAGCTTTTGCAGGCTGTAAATGGCCAAACTCTAATTAATCTACAGGTAACAATGCAATCTTAATTTTTAAAATGATTTGCTTAATCTTACCTTTTTCTTTTTTTAAACAGCAAATATTTTTAGCTATTAAAAAATAGGAGATAATTTCATAACTTGGTGAAATTGTGGTCAGTGGTTTTCAACTTGTGGTCCATTTAACTAATTACATATAGTGGGCAGACAAATCTAAAGAGGAGAAGGATTTAGCAGTCAGAAATATTATTCCACCCAAAAGAGGTGAAGAAAGGCCAAATCGAAACCAAATTGCATGAAAAATAATATGTCTTTCTGTAAGAAACTATTAGATATCATTTTTTGTTTCTAGATAATTGGAGCCTGGGACACATAACTTTATGTAGTGGCACCTGAAAATGTTTAGCACTTCCTTCAGGCCTTCTAGTTTTCTTAAGAGGCCCTATCCTAAAAATACTCCTCTCTGAAAAAGAACACTATTGAGAACTCTATCAGATCTGGAAACCATTTGCATTTGACTATTAATTTGAGCTCTTCAACATAACAGCTGAGAAATAAAGAATGAAAATATCTACATGCATGGATGCAATATTGCCCACTATAGCCGGCAAAATTACATCTGTAAAATAACATTCCGATAAATGTCACTACAACTGATTGCTGGTATTAGACTTTTTTTTTCACTTGCCACTCTTTGTCTAATGACTTTGTAGGTTTTTGAACAACTAGAATTTAAGTGGAATTTAAACAAAGCCAGGAAGCTACATTTCTTAAATTGTGGCGCATATGCTAATTCCCATACTTTCACTTTTTGTCAAAAACAGAAACAAAACAAACGTAATCAGTTTGATCTGCCAGCATGCGATATTCTTTAAGACTATGAAACTTCCTTTTTCTTAAAAAAAAATCCAAACCAGCCAAGATATATAGATCTATTTCTACATTTTACATCTAGGACTAGATCTTGATTTAATTTTCCTGGCTTTTCTAATCTAGACTAGAAGTCTAGATCTCAAGAAAGTTGACTAGGTCTAGGTGTGCATAAGAATCAGATAGATCTAATATTCATACAAATACTTAATTAAGAATTATATTAGATCTAGAATCTATATGTAGTAGATCTAGACTTTTAAAAATTAAGCTAATAAATCCTATAATTAGTATAATCTATATTTCAAACTTTTCAAATAAACACTTGTAGAATTATTATATTTATATTTTCCAAAGTCTTGTAGATTTAGATCTAAATTATGTAGATCTAGAAGGACAAAGTTGTGCCACCAATTATCAAAGAAGAGGTCAATAAATGTATCTGCTGCGTTTAAGAAATTTTTCTACAACTTTTCATATAAAAAAATGGTTTTAAGTTATTTGTACATATGTACTCACTGTGTACCAAGGGGATAGCGGTGAATCACTTGAACCTTATAATAGTGATGAAACATTCAAATTTTATTATAGCAGTAAAACATGCAAACTTTATAATAGAGGTAAAGCATTCAAACTTTTTTATAGCAGTGAAATATTTCTGCTGACTGGGAAAAGTGGAGAGATTTGGTTATGCAAACTGTCATCACCCCTACGATGAAGGTCAAGGGACAGATGAAATGAAGCTATATTAGAGTTCCTCTATATCTAATTTATCATTATGCCAGAGTCATTTTAGAACTAATTCTATAAGATAATAATCTACTTATCTTAACTCAAGACCCTAGACAAGACTGTCACTAGACTAATAAGTAAAGTAAGCTAATTAACTAGATGTATAACTCAAAAAAAATCATCTAGACAAGATTTAGTAAATGCAATCTAAGCTACTATTAGTTAGAAGATCCAATGGACAGGCAGGGCCGGTCCTTCAGATTGCGGGGCACCATGCGAAACGGATTGCGTGGGGTCCATTCTGGGTAGGGATAAGGATATTAAGTGAAAATAAAAAATTTGTATTAGAAAATAAATGTGTCTTTGCATTTTATTCATACTTTACTAAGTACAAAATAACTGTCAAATTAACTTTACGAGCTATCTGCAGTTGATAGTAGTTTTCCAACAAAAAGCCGACAGACATTCAGATCTGCTTTTTAGATTTACTATCGACTTTCAAAATATCGCTTTGTTTTTTTTAAGATGTTGAGATAGATTTAGATCAATATTTGTTTGGTATTTGAACTTCTTGTTTTGGTTAAAATTCGCCTTATTATTAGGCCTACATTTTTATTATGAAAGCTGACAATGGCGTTTTTTCTTTTCGTGAGTAGGATTGGCATTTTCCATATTGATCGACACCAGGAAATGACAATTTGTCTGTTTTTAAAGAGATTTGCATGAGTTTTTAGAAGATTTTAATAATTTCAGGAGATTTTCATGACTTTTTCATATATTTTGCAATTTCAAGAGAATTCTAGGAACCCTTTAATAATAAGTTTTAATGGTTTAATTTAATAATTTACACTTAGATTTCAGGTATTGAAGGAAAATGCATAAATAGATATAATTTATTTTTCAATACTGCAAAAATAGCAGTAAGTGTATTGTTTATATTCTGAAAGCATAAGTACCATCATGCTTGCAGGTTTATGGCGTTGTCAACCACCCCTTGCCTGCAAAATGGGGTGCCATCGCTTGCATCCATGTACATGAAACACAACAATAATGCATTTTTTCAGTGATGTTCCGCAACATGGACACAAAATTTTACTGTTGGTCTTCAGTTCTCAGAACAATGACAAACCAAATTATCTTTCAACAATTTTGGGCATAAAACAAATATACTTTTTTAATTTTGTCTATGTAGAAAGTGTTCCATACTAAATAATGATGTTTGTTTATTCTCCAGACTAGAGAAGGTAACACAGCTCTACATTTCGCAGCACAACATGGACACACCCAAACTTTGCTTCTTTTGTTACAGGTGCTGATTTTTTTTGTTTGTTTTATACCTATCATTATGTAGATAT
Source organism: Biomphalaria glabrata (assembly GCF_947242115.1). Classification (NCBI taxonomy): domain Eukaryota; kingdom Metazoa; phylum Mollusca; class Gastropoda; family Planorbidae; genus Biomphalaria; species Biomphalaria glabrata. Next base: position 33,882,573 of record NC_074720.1, read on the forward strand.
TTTATCTACTTTTTTTTGTTAAAAAATCTTAAAACAGTTCTAATCTTTTTTTTTGTTTACACAAAAGAAGATAGTTGTTTTCTACTTTCAAACTTGTTAAAAAATTACTATTAAGAAGATAGTCTGTGTGTCAAAATTCTTTGTATTGCTGAAATTTTGTCATTTAGCATTATGAAGATAGCAGAAAGGCTTCAGTGTTGAGAATTAAAATAAAAATGATATAAATGTTTCTGCTTATTTCAGTTAAATTTACAGAAGTTGATTAATTTTGGCATTTTGGTAATTAATGGGTATCGTAATTCAAAAATGTACCTGTTAGATAAAATTTAGCCTTAACAAATATTGCTTTATTCCTTTCAGAATCGAGCAGATCCTACCATTCGCAATCTTGAAGACCTATCCCCACTTGATCTGGCAGCCCAGTATGACAGGCTTGACATAGTCAAGCAGCTGATTACTTCTCATCCTGAACTTGTTGTCCAGAGATCCTTGACCATAACACCCTTGCACCTTGCTTCTAGAAATGGCCACAGGGCTGTTGTTCAGTTTTTGCTAGACTCTGGTTTTGTCATTGATGCTAAGGTACTATTTTATTTATTTTTTTCTCCAAAATGTGTGTAATCAAGTATATAAAAACATGATTTAGATACATTTTAGTAGTATCACTGATCTGATGAATATTCTTTATTTTTGTTGAATGATGGTGAAGTCAAGTTGACTGAGCTTTAGTTATATTATTAGCAAGTCACTAGAAGCTTATAGATTGTGAGGGCACATGAAGCGTTCTGTTTCAGCCCTTCTCTATTATTTGACTACATGGGCATTTACAAGCTATGTAATCCATTTCCTGATGTAGTATTGCCCTGTCAGTTTCTACAGCTTACATTCAACCCCATTGTATTTGATCAGGGCTTTTGAACAAGTATTAGAGCCTAACAATGTTCCACTGAAATCCTGATAATGCTCTTTTGTCAATCTCAACTTTTAAAAAACTATTTTTATCCCATCATGTTTCTCATGAATAAAAAACTGAAACCATATTTAGAACAGTTTGGTTTTGCCACAATGATAAATTATACAATTATTTAAAATAATAAAGGATTCAAATGAAAAGGGATTAAACAGGATGTGCGATTATCTTAATTCAGGTGAAATAAACATTTATAAAGATTTAAAATAGTATCATTAAAAGAAAAAAAAAAAATTAAGCTATGCTTTTCTTTGAAAAAATAATCATATTTACATTTATATTTGGCATTCAATTATTTTTATTTCATTAAAATGTGTTCAGCCTGTAAAAAAGAGATTCAATTATTTGTTTCACAATACATTCTTGGACATCAATAGTTCATTATAAGCATGAAGCAGTTTCCTAGCCCTATCGCTTGTTCAATGAAACCTGCTCAAAAAATGTTCTATTTATGGCACTAATGGTTACTTATTAAATCCTAGTTGAAATGAAACTGTATCATTTGTGTATAACATAACCAAATATTCATTAGCTTACAATTGGTAGTTCAGTTCTTCTTTCTTTCCATCTTTGCAATGACATATAATAATCATTTATTCCCTAAAAGATATTTGAAAGTGACTTTTTAAACATTTTTATGCAAGAAAAAAATAATTATTGAAAGAGAGAGTTTTATGGAGACATTTCACTATCTCATCGCTTCATTATTAACAGGGACATTTTGTTGTCTAACACACAAGTTTTGAAAGCTTAAATCACTGTACTGTAGTTTTGTGCTTTCTTGATGAACCAAGCTAAGTGCAATGTGAACTTATATCCTGGCACTTGAAATGATTGCAAGCACATTTGTTGTTTGTGATTAAATATAAATCTTAGATTCACAGTTTTGTTTGCTTTTTATTTTTGCATGAAGGAGTCAATAAATTTAAGAAAAATATGACTTATATAAACATTGTGCTTGACTGTACACTAGTTAATAAAAATAGTAGCCCCTTACAGAACTTGCAATCTAGTATAGGGCATAGATGCAAAGGTCACATAATGGTTAACAAGGGTCTTTTGTGACCAGCACAACACTCTTTATTTTCCACAAATAATGTCAGGTTTCCAATAGAGTAAACTGCCCATGTACACCAAACTACCAAATTGTCAGATGACCGATGCCAAAACCATCCTTCAGAGCCTGAAAATCTCATTACTTCCTATATAACTCAGGACAGCTCTTGAAAACCTTAACATCAACAGCAAGGAAACTGTTCTTCAATGGATTCCAGCTCACATTGAATTAGAAGGCAATGAAAGAGCAGACATAATGGCCAAGGATGGAAGAATGAAAAAACAGATGAAAACTCCTCTCTACCCAAAAGAAATGATGAAAATGAGAGAGTGTAGAATAAATGAGAATTGGACCAGCTCACATCCCAATTATGCTATCTCGACATGACCAAAACATAATTTTTTGACTCAGAACCAGACACAACAGAAAGAGGCAACATATGTTCTGAAAACTAAAAGTCAGGACTAGTGAAACTTGCCCTTGTGGAGCATCACCATAAAATGCTGACCATGTCCTTTAAAGCTGCATACTTTTTCAAGAGGCCCAAACAAGACTCTGTGCCCAAAACCCTCGTATAGAAGAAAAACTATACAGAGAACTGTCTGATCTGAAAACCACTGTACAGTTCATCTCAGATGTAGGATTACTGATCTGAACCCTCCATCATGAAAAATGAGAACAATGAAGAAGAAGAAACATTAGAGTTTGATGGACTCTTAAAATTCCTAAAATTAAAATTCAAAGTTCCAGATTCGAGCCAGAAACCTACCACACCCCTTAATAAAAATAACATACATTTTATTTCTGTTCTTATTTTGAATTTAATAATAATACCAATTGGACTAATGACATTATTTTGTGTGAGTTTGCTACTAAAAGAATAAGTAATGCTAGACTAAAATCATCTGAAGACCAGAAAGAAAAAGGATTTTATTTGAACCATTCTCATGATAGTTAATTGATTGTCTCACCCTAACTACTTGTTATAGGGGTTAAAAAATATATACAGAGAGAAATTGAGGTGGGGGGGGGGACTTGAAGCTAGGTTTGGAAATATTAGTATTATCTTAATTGTTCTGGAAAGAATTATTGACATCATAACATTAGATTCTCTTTTTTTTTGTGTTGTTTAAAATCATTACTAACAAAATAAAGGCTTTACATTTTTATTTTCATCTGATTTTAGAATATTTAGTCATGGTTTACCTGCAGTAATAACTTGTTATATTTCTCTGGACCATTTTTATTATAATCCTTCATCTATACTACAGTAATTTATAGTTTAAAAAAAATATTCCTGATACAATTAATTGATAAATTTGGGTCATCATTTAAATGATTCTCAATAACTTAATGATTTGTTTTACAAACGGAAATTTATTGTATGTCTATATTCTCTTGATTGAAAAAAAACAAACACTGGAGACTAAAAAATTACAAGCCCATAATTTCAAAAAATCAATATAACTAAGTCTGACTGGTGGGTAAACTATGCAGACTCCTACTAATATTATTGTTCTGCTTGCCAACTAATTTGTGTATGCACACAGACTGACAAAGGAACAGCCCTGCATGAGGCTGCCAACTTCTGTAAGCTGGATGTCATCAGGCTGCTATTAGAGAGAGGTAAACTATACAACATTGTACACTGTAACAATTACTGATTTTTAGGCATGTAAATTGGATAGGATCACTAAGTCCATCGCTTTTCCCAAATAGCGTGCCCTGATTCCAGGATAGGTGATTATATAATTTAAATAAAAGCAAATGTTTTGTACATTATGGATAATGTGACTACTGGTCCAATCATCCACAAAAACGTTTTAGAATTATTTAGACATGGATTTTTTTTTGCTTTAACCAGATTTTAATTTAAATATTTCAAGGTTATAAAAAGTTTATTTTTAAAATCTGTTATTAGCTAATGGACCACATAATTATTTTTCATATCATAGTAATAAATAAGAAATTTTCTTATTTTTTTTATATTTTTTTTACAGTGTAGTGTATATAAAGTTTGTAAGAACTCTTCTATGTACTGCCCCAGACTTTCTTATTTCCGTCTCGACAGGTCTGGGAGACCACAAATTCTTGAACTGTATGGCGACATATATTCATTACGCAAAAAGCAGGGTTTCTGTCCAGGGCTTTTGTAAGAGAGGATTTGAACCTCTCATGCCTTAGCTCAAATGGAGATTGATAATGATGATTTATTCAAGATCTAATATATGTTTAATTATATAACATATGTACCAAAAAGTATTCATTATTTAGTTACTACTTAAAAAAAAAAAACACAAAATAATGACAACATTAAATTTATAGAATTGCATTGACCAAAAATGAATTGCTATTGTCTTGAGTTCCTTAATTAATATAATTATATCATGCCTGTTAATTCAAATTATGTAATTAAGAAGCATTTAATATTATTTTGTAGAACAATAATTCAGGAAAACACATTTTAAAACAATAAACCATCACCTCCAATTTACTCGTATCATTTTACTGATAATTTTACTTTGACCAGTTGTGAACTAATTTAAAGGTGTTATCTCTCATTAATCTTAGGCTTGTGAGTTCAGAACTGATATCCCCTGTCTTAGAAATTCTTGGTTTGAGTGAAAAGTTTAGAATTATTAAGCCTAGTTTCAGCAGTCAATCATTTTCTCTCCATTGCCTGTCTGTATTTTCTTGATATAAAGCAGTAGTAATGATGTGGGATGCTTCATCATTTTGTCATTAGACAAAAGATTTTTCTTCCAAATCAAAGTATCCTATGTCCTATTTAGGCTTCATTAAATATTTTACATTTTGATCTGATCATGAATAATGAGATTCACATTTTACACTGATATGAAAACAAATTGCCCACAAAATGTGATGAAAGTAAAAAAAAAAATCAAATTTAGTCCATAGGCATTATATTTGAGGCTGCATGCAGTGTAAATTGCATGATGATTTATGGGAATAATTAAATGATATTTGGGGGTTTGCAGCATGAAGACAAGCTATCTGATCCCCTTGTTGGTTTATAATCTTGATTCTTACAACAAACTGTGTGCTTAGGGAAGTGAGTAGCTTAAATATAGTATCCAACTTGTTTCTGCAAGCTAACCTTATTTATTATTATTAAACATACTGTATGGGGTGCATACAATTCAACCCTAAGATAATATTTGTTTTTTGACTTAGGCACTAAGTAAAAATTAAGGTTTCTTCATTATGACACAAGTGGAATTTTATTTGCCTGGTTATTTGATTATAAAAGCCTTAGTTTTTCTATTTGTTTAACATTAGAACACTGCATGTTTTTCAAGCTATGCATTCTTGTGTGAATAAGATATTGATGATCTGTTCCCAGTCCAATTACATTTCCTATCACATTGGTTGTTAATTACAATGAAATGAATTGTGATAGGTTTGACATTGAACTATTTTTTGTTTGTTTGTAATGTTGTTAATTTACGTAGAGCAACAGAAGCAATACAAATTAATGACTAGCTGGATCTTCAATGTTTTTACTCTTCTTATCTCCCTCTAGTTGAGGCATGAGTTTCATAATACTATTGAGTTTAGTATTCTGAATTCTAATTACTGAGATCCCATTGGAAAACAATCATGTCCATTCTAATAATTGGTTGGTTCTATGCTCTGTGCCCCCGCTGCGGGGAAGAAGAGGAAACTGTGCCTCATTCTGTTTGACTGCCCCAGACTTGCTGATCTCCGTCTCGACAGGTCTGGGAAACCCAAAATTCTCGACCTCTATGGCGACATTTATGCACTACACAAGACAGCAGGGCTTTTGCAAGAGAGGATTTGAGCCTCTCAAGCCCTCACTCTAATGGAGTTTGATGATGATGATGCTCTGTGCTACAAAACATGTTGTGTCTTTTTGTTTTACATCAAATCATACAGCAAACTTTAAAAAAAAAAAGGATGCTGATACTTACAAAGTTAATTTATTAAAAAATAAATTTACAAACAAATTTTTTAAAACCATCTACACTATATCCAGCTTAAAACCATATGAAATTTAATAATTAAAGAACTTTTTCAATTGAATACATTATTTTGCACAATCTTCAACAATGGAATAAAGCAATGGGACAACCTCTTACATAGAATAGCTACACAATGTTTCAGTGCATTTTCTGGCATCTCCTGTTGTCGGTTTTATCAATTTGTTAGGGACATATTGGTCACTTTTCTGTTATGATGCTGTCATTGCAATGTCACCCAAGTTACATTGTAAGAATCTTTTTTTTTATCATAGTATTGATGTGGACATCATTTGAAGCTTCATATTGCTATCAACATTTCAACTTTCAATCAGTATCTTTTTGGATTTTTGTTCTAGAATACGAATAATATGACTTTTTTTGGTTTTGTAGGATTCTTTCCTATTACTTAGTGACTAAATTATGCAAATATAGGAATAATAAAACTTGTTTCGGTTCTGTAAGATTCTTTCTCATTAGTTAGTGACTGAGTTATGCGAATATAGGAATAAAAAGACTTGTTTTGGTTTTGTAGGATTCTATCCCATCAGTTGGTGTTGAGTTATATGAAAAATATTAAAAGCCTTATTCTCTTCCTCCTTGCAAATGGAGGAGCTCTGAGTAGAAATTAAAAACAAACAAAGCATTGCTGTTGTTATTATACTTATTAAAAACAAAATCAAAATAAACAATCACCTGGCTTCTTAGGCCATCAGCATGGCAATATTTAATAACTCTTCACTATTTTTGTGCATTAATTTTGTTTAAATATGATTATAAACAGATTTATTTAGAATTACTTTTTTAAATATTATGGTCAGTAATATAAATTATATATTTATATTTAATTTATTTATTTAAAATCTTTGTTTAGGCATCGACATAACAGTGAAATCTCAGACAGATTGTACAGCTGAAGATATTCTTAGATCAATACCATCTAAGGCTGCTGAAGATGCTTTGAATATCCTCAAATGTAAGATTTCAATTTTTTTAAATTCATACCCACTAATATTTAACCATGCACGCCTATTTATCTCATATCTGTGGTGCGCCCTTTATATGTTTAATTATAGATTGAGTTTGATAAAATAGACTAAATTCTATTCCTGGTGCTCTGTAGGGACTGCAGGTTATACTTTTAAAATACAGTTAAATTACTCTTTTATTTAACACATTTCAATAAATGAAACCTGGTTGTACATGATTATTACCAAAGAAAATATAAAGGTAGGAGTAACAACTTTCCAATCATTCTTGGGTAGTTCCTTTTTGTTTAACTTTTATCATTCTTTCTCCCAAACCCTTACCAATGACCAACTACTCTAGCTAGTCTGTACAGTGTGCTGTCTTTTTAACTCTACATGCATTTTTGTATGTTGTGGTATAAGCCTTATGACTATTTCTTTTATATAGGCTGTCTTTGGCAATTTTTTTAGACCATGAAATGTTTTAAATATGAAGCAATGATCTGAAGCTGCCTTTGCAAATTAATAGTAATATTAGTTAATTGTAAAGTACACATTTAGTATATGCATAATCAGGATGTTGCTTTCTTTATGAATAGCTCACATATACCATCAACGAACCCCTGATTCTGATGGGGAACGAGGCATTGTGGATGCAACCAGCATTGTTGTTCCTTTAGCAACCAGCACAGCTTCAGAAACACATCAGCTTGCTAAAACCATTCCAGCCATTACTAACACAGGCACTCCCACTGTTCCAAGCATTGTTGAAAAAAAGACAAACCTTATTAGTAGGTGAGTTGAAAAATTGTCTTTGCAAAGCTTACAAGAAAATGGAATATTGTTAGCAAAATTAATGATCCTTATATAATTATAATGCAAAAATTTTTTAAAATATGTTACATTGGTGAATACATCTTTTTCCATAGTACAATTTTTTTTTTCATTTTATAAAACTTACTGCACAATTCAAAAAAAATAATTTTGTTTTACATTCAGATTGCTTCACATTTATTTTCACCTTTGTATCTCACAATAAAAAAAATGGTTGACAATTTAATGACACAATTCACTATTATATTTTGAATTTATAAAGGATTTTAATTTCTAGATTTCATGTAAAAACTAAACTTTATATTAGAGACCTAGACATAAATGTCAAAATACAAACCTTTCTTTTTGTTAGATGGCCCAACTGAAAGTAAATAAGAATAAAATATTCTAATTAATCTCAGCTATAACTGATCATTCTAAATGATCCAAATTTATATTGCTTTGACAAAAATAAAGAAGTGAAACAGAGTGCAATAAGAATGACGTGACCTTTTTTTTTTTTTTATATATATTTATAATTCTTTTTGCACCTTTTTTCTTTTCTCTCCAAACTCAATTTTTGGATAGCACTTTTTTTTTTCCCTTTATAAAAGAATAATTTGAAAACAAAATCTAGGTGTAGCTTGTCAATACAAGTGACTTGGACTGTAAAATGTCAATGATATAGATCTCTGAACCTTGCCTATAGTTTGTGAAGCTGACAATCTGGCATATTGAGAAGACATTGATTTATTTCAGACGTCGACAAATTGTTACTTGGGTGTAAGGATGGCATGCTTTTTTTTTTAAAGACACATTTATTTTCACTTGCACAATTAAGTTCTTTGCATTGTTGAGAAAAAAAGCAAAAATATTTCAGAAAATTAGAGCCATGATTGCTATTAGATTGTAATAATTTTTTTCTACGATTTAATTCTTCACTTGACACCTGCCACATTAGCTTTCTATTGCAAAATAATGTTTGCAATATAAATATTTGAATGATCGCTTATCTATTCATTTAAGATGCATATGTGATAGTTGAATAAATGGATTTCTTTCTAGAAACAAAACATTTTAACAAGTATTATACAAATATAACAAAAAATCAATTCCTACTTTATGTTAAAATAAAATTGGATCAGATTGAAATGGATTGGATTGGATATGATTGGATCGGATTTCATTAAATTTACAGCCTGTTTTGGGAATTTTCAGACTTCCACCCACCCAACCAACTTACAACCTTTACTTCTGAATAGTGTGTACGCCCAACCAACTTGAAACCTTTTCTTCTGAAGAAATTGAAAGCTAGTAATACAAATTGAAAATAAAAGTCTGCCTTTACATATTATGCTGCTTTCTTTTATTAATCTGTAAAAAAAATATGTAATAAATTTTTTTAAATGCTTGTACCTATTTAAAGAAAAAATAATAAATGTTTGCATTTAGATTTCTTTCTGCAACTAACCTGACCATGTTGAATGCAATGTGTCCAAGCCTTTGATAAATTAGTTAAAAATATTTAAGTATATCCATGACATCACTTGAAGACTTCTAATACATTGACATAGTTTAATGATTACCTTTTTATCTGTTGTTTTTTTTTGTACCATTTTTCTTCTTTGTATCAGTATTTTTCTCAACATTTCACATTTCTGCTTATTGCACATTTCGATTTTATTTTTGCTAATGTTATATATGAATATAAATTGTGTATTGTGAACTGAATTGGTCAACATATTTGTATGGAGATAAAGTACCAAGCTCTGGTTAGTGAAGCTGTAATTCTTACCATAGGAATTTGATATTTATATATGAATGAATATATAAGTATTAAATAATTGTATTTTGTCTTCAACATGCAAATACCAAATAAAAAAAAAAAATTGTTTTAGAAAAGTTGAAATAGTATTTCATACATTTTTTTAAGACATAGCAGTAATTATATTGTTTCTTCTGTACTATTTTTAAATATTTTTTTTTGGACTTTAGTTTAAAATGTGTTTTTTTTTTGTCTGTTCCAGCAGTCTTCCACCTAATCCTGATCTTTCATTGCCTCCTCCTATTCCACCTCGCCAGTCAGTCAGGGTACCAGACAGAAGTGACAGCATTAATGAATCCAGTGAGTTTGTTTTTATTCTTAAGTCAGACTATTGTTCTTCACTGTCAATTCTCACCACCTAACAGTCTAACCCAGTGAGTTAATGAAGATTGACCTTCAATACTTCAACCCTTTAACATTGATGTCTCTCCCAATCCCTTCTTAGTGCTTCACTTTTACATAACCCACAAAATTAACTACATAAAACAGAATATTGTATTGAGATGAAATCACTAAGTGGAGTTTTTTAAAATATATGTACCATATATATATATATTTCCATATATATTTGAATGTCCTTTCAGTCTGGCCAATTATCACTTCAAAATTTACTTTAATTGTTAAATTGTGACTTATGCTAAATTCTTGTAAAATTAAATTCTTGTCAATAATGCTTCTCTTTTCTTAGTAAGGATATAGTTTATTGTATAGTAATTATATTGTTTCTTTACTTTTGCTTAACTGCAGTAATATGAATATTTAGATACTAATGCTAATTAAACTAGTTTGCTTCATTTATTAGTAATAAAATATAAAACAAAATAGACAAATGTCTAAGAAATATCATAGTCTTTTTTTTAATTAAACTTATAGATTTTTAGATTCATTTCTATTTTGAGGAGTAAATATGTTGTAAAGATGAGATAAATAATTATTAAGAAAAAAAAATCAACTGCTTGTATCTGTCGATGGAAGTAATAATTTTAAATTTCATTACACAAAATGTTGATACTTTATAGTTTTACCTCAGGAAAGAATTTCATATTTAAATATTTATATATGTAGTGAACTAATATTTTTGATTAGCTATTGAGTAAGTATTTTTAAAGCTATTTTTTTAGGACTAATTTGCCGCTTGCTCTTTTTTAATACCTTTTTTTTTTTTCACTGTGCATTATCCAATTTTAAATACAATGTTCTTTTGTTCTGGTAAGTTCTATGAGGCATTGCATTTTTGTTTTGTGTAATTGTATAAAGATTTGTGGAGTGAAAGGATAAAAGAAACTGAGCACACTGCCAGCCCAATCCCCTTTGCAGGTTTAACACCAATCAAGATACCATCTGATAGAGATGTGTCCAGTGATGAAGATAAAACTAAGCAACTTACTGCTAGTCCTAGAGATATCAGTCCCTCAGCAAGAAGTCCATCTGTAAGTACAACACTAGAGTTTTGTTCTGTTTTTCTGCATTATTAAAGAAAATAAAAGTTAGAAATTAAGATTTTATCGAACGTTGTTAAAAGAACTTCTCTGTATTGCTCTTTGTGACGTAGCTTTGACTAGTTCCTCTCTCTGAATGGTTTTAATATAACCAATGAACAATGCACTTTAAAATACAGTGAGTTTTCACTGTAGGCTTATGTCAAACTACAATTTAAGATGATATTTTTCCTTTTATACCTTCAGGCCCATGGAGCAGGAGAAATAAGATTTTTTTTACAAAATTTTATTGGTACATGAATAAATAAATTTTATAGAGAGGCAGAAAGTCCTAGATATGAGTTTTCTCAAGAGTAGGAGTTTACTAGGCTGAGAAGATAAAAGTCCATTTATAACTGTGTCAGAACATGATACAGAAACTCATTAACTTTTTGATTGCAGATTTAGAAAGGTCTGGGAAGAGGGAAAGGAGTGAAGATATGTTCTCTCACACTATGATTCATATTTTACAGCCCTTAATTCATATGCAAATCATTGTATAAACACTGTCAGAATAAATATATTTTTTTCTTTTCAATTTATTAACTTTAGGAATTACCTAAAAAGCCCCCCAGGAAAAAGCCTCTGAGCTTTCGACGCAATGATCAGTTTCAGCCGTCATCAGGGGATAGCACAGTAGGCAGCAACTATGTAAACTTTGACCCTGAAGTAGAGAGGGCTTTACTGGAGGCCAAGATTTCTGAATCTCAAGGTAGCCGCAGAGGTTGATGTGGCTCGTTGGCTGTAAATTATATGTCCTCTTTGCTTGCACATCCTGTTGGGAAATAAGAAGATAAATAAAACAAGTAAAAGAATAATTTGGACTCTGAATGAACTTCTCACTAAAACATTACATTACATTAGTTTATTTTTCTAACCTTTCAAGGATTAGAAATCAAGTGTACCACTTTTTTTTATCTCGTCTAGATTATAAAAATGATATGTATGTGAACAAATTCCCAATAATACCACTGTGAATGAGCTTGCATGATAATAATGGTGTCTTCAAATGCTTGTACAATATTTGGAATGTGATAATTTATTTTTCTTAGAGGTGTTTTTTTTTCTTTTTACAATTTAAAACATGAATACATCAATCCCATTGCCCCTAATTATATAGGAATTAAAAGTTCCAAATTCTCTTATTGATGAATTCAAATAAGTTTTTAAGAATTTATTATTTTTTAATGTAATAAAATGCCATGTTCTATGATTCATCCTTTTTTTATATATATATCTATATATTTTATTATTTGTTTAGTAGTATATCAGTTGTTTTGCTAGCACGTTACATTTTTCTTGTTTGGTTTTCTTATTAATAGTTTAATTTTCATAATTAATTTTTTGTTTGTTTCTTTCACCAAAATATCTTCATGTCTGGAATAGTTTTGTCAATGTGTAATATTTGTTTATAGTGTAAAAGACTTTCTATAATCTAGAATTCTGAAAAACAATAGTGAGTTGTAAATTTTGTCAGTCATACAAAAGAGTTCTATAAAAACATTGTTGACACAGTATTATTAAAAAAATATTTCTATTGCATAGTGGTAATGAGTCTACCCCTGGATAAAGCCATTCCAGTATAGACTAAAAAGGAGAAACGATACTTTTATATAGTTTTATCACATACTTTTTTTTTTTTTTTTCCAAGTTGATATATATTAGTTTAACACGATAACCACTAAACCTTACTTTATAATATTTTTCATGCATGTGTATGGTGGTGGTGTTTTCCTTTATCCTAAATTAGTTTGGAGTTGTCCCTTGCCTTAAAACACTTAGCATTTGAAAATAACTTTAGTAGTTTTTCAACAACAAAAAAATCTTTTTTTTTTGTTACACTTTTGAACATTTTATTTATAGATATGTTGTTGTTTTTTTGTTTTTATTTTGCTTAGATAAGTCTAAAAATGACCAGCATGCAACTGTGATACCTGAAAAAATAAACTCAGAAATAGAAAACAATGCCCCTATACAAATGACCTCAGTACGGAATGAAGATGTGAAGTCTGAAAATGTTGACCTTGAGCCTGCTGTAGCAGATGCTGAAGTATCAGACAAGAAAAGTAATTTTTTTTCTTCCATTGCTTTTTTCACTGCCACCTTTATGTCTGATAATATTTTATTTCTCTTTCCTTGTGACTTTGTCACCAGTATTTCTTGCAGTATAAAAATACCACTCATATTTATCCTTTTGAAAACTCAATCGAGTTGAATGGACTCAGGGCCTCCTTAAAATTCTGAAATTAAAAATCCAATTCTTTACAAAGATTTTAACTGGGACCTCAAGTGCTTTACTACTCAGCCAATCAGTGATTTAATTAGTGGTAATAAATTAATTTTGTTTGATATAGAAAAGGAGAAATAAATCTTACAGCATTGCGATCTGTGAATGTGCAGTTCTTTCCCTTATATAAGCTTTTCTTTTTTTTTTTAAAGGTTTTGTTTTCTTAATAAGTCTGCGTGTTCCAAGTAATTTCTCTTGCCTATAAGTTATACTAGATTGACTAAAAAAAAAAGGTTTAATTATGAAAAAAAGAGAGATAAGCATACATAACAGGCTTAGCTATGGAAAGTCAATAAAGGTACTTAAATTATATAGTGGTGCTGCCACATAGCTGAGAGTGACAATGCTATTCCTGTATTAGGTCTCATAAAAAATATGATAGCCTTTTTCTCTCTTTAGAAAAAAATTCATATCTTGCTACCCAAGATATATATGAAAGTAAAATTAATTCTGTTAGACATAAGTCTTCTAAAATAACACAATGCAAGAAAAAATGTTTTCCTAGTTCAATTACAGCTTGATACATTTGACTCATTCTATAAAATAAACCATTAATTGCAGTTTAAGTTATCTGAACAAGTTGGAGGAATATTTTAAGATAGGCATAAGTCAGAATACAATTATTTGTTAAGTAGTATCTGGGAATTATCAGGTGAGAGTTCAGCATCTTTTTCATATGCAATGAATGTCTACAGTTTGAGTGTCATTTATTTTTTCTCAGGCCTGCCTAGATATGAATAGGTTAGATCCTATGTATAGATTTTTGCATTGCATGTGATGTTTGTTAAATGTGTATCCACTTAATTTTATTTACTTATTTTAACCATGCATTCAGACTTTGATCAGAAACACATACAATACAATGAATTATGGGATGTAAAATATGATTTTACATAGTTTTCTTTGTTTCAGCCTATGACTCATATGCTCTTAATAATAATAAATAATTCTAACAGATTTTTCTGTTTTCTTTTATTTCCTTTTTTTTTCTCAGGTGAGCCGTCATCCAAACCCCCCACATCACTAGACATACAAAAGTCAGGGACAAGTGGTCCAGAGCCTGTGCCTCGCTCTCCATCTCATCATCGGCAGCCTCCTACCCCAGACTGCCCCCCACCATCGCCGGGGACAGCACTTCAAAACATTCACAGGAAGATTCAACCCATGGTGAGCTCTTACCTGCTACTTTCTTTTATGATAATTTTTTACTTATTCTTATGCCATGTACATTATTATCTTTTTGGTGTGCCTTGTCATTAAAAATAATTCACATGTTTTCATTACATCTAAATGAATAAAACAAAGTAAGAACCACATCAGAAATATTTAATGGACTTTACTAAAGTAACTAATGTTGAAGCATGTAACATTGTTTGACAAAGCATGACATCATTAAGGCTGACGTAATTACTAGCTTTAATGCTTGAATACATTCTTTTCTTAAATTTTGTACCCAATAGCAAAAGATTCGTTGAAAACAACCTTTAGTGCCAAGATAAAATGCTAAATTAAGTCAAAAAAAAAAATTAACTCACATTTCAATTTAATCTGATAGAAACATTTTTTTTTCATCAAATGACTAGTATTTTGATCAATTATTTTCTAAAATTTAGATATAAAACAAAAATCAACGTCAAAATTGAACTATTATAGGTCTGAATCTAAAAAAGTGTGATCAATGTATTAACAGCATCATTGCAGTCAGAATAATATAACTTTATATATGAACAAAAGAAGTATCAATTCTTAAATCTACTTGCTGTAGTATATAAACTAAGCACATTTGTGTTTAACCAAATAAACAAATCGATTAGTTTAGTGCTGTTTGTCCCTTTTTTAAAAAAAAGTAATCCATTTGAAATATTATTAACTTGGTTGAAAAAAATGTTTCACAGCTCAAATTGAGGACTTTGAACTTTTATAATTCTATCCTGGGTTTAAGTATAGTTTGCCAATTTTGTTAAAGAATTATAGTATTTTTTTTATTGTCTTTCTGTTGTTTTATCTTGATGTAGAGATAATTGGCATGATTGTAAGTATATTTTTTAAAAGAATATTGACAAGTATTGGGGTGTTTAATTCACCTGTAGATTAACTATTTTAACCATTCCTAACTTGTTGATTTTATTTTATACCTGTTTTTTTTTTTTTTTTCTTTGTAGCCTTCCCAAAATGGTAACAATTAAATACTTTTTTTAAGTAATACAAAAAGAATTGTGCAGCAATGTATAATTGTTTTATATTAAGTTAAAATTGATCCCTTTAGTTTAAATAAGATAATATTTTATAGACAATTATATATTAAATAATGAAAAAAAAATTGATCCACATAGTGTTTTTAAACTTTCATATTTAAATGTATCATTTAACCATCAATGTGTTAGCCTGGAAGCAACATAAAATCTTGGCCTTTAGCTATGTGCTTTAAATCCACCAGAAATCAGACTACCTATTTGTTTAATAATTTCCCCATTTAAGGTTTGCTCTATTTTTTAATTTACCAGTGGTACTGGAAACTCTTAATTTGGAGAGAGATCTTTTTATTTGAACCCCAAATAGTTGTAAACTTTCATTTTTAGAATAAAGTGAATGTAGAGACCATTGAAGACAGAACTTGAATGAATTATTTTTTGCCATTGTTTTGCCTTTGTGTTGTAACAAAAAGAAAAAAAGATAAAGGTTAAATAAAAAAATGTTCAGAAATAGTTATACGAAAATAGCTTTTTTTTTGGGACAATGAAATTATCAATAATTAAAACCTTATCTTGAAATTAAATGAGAAAAAGTTTACATTTTAATTATTCATGAATTATGAATTTGATATTAACATTACAATGATTTTTATTTTACATCACTAAATCACTAATTTCTTCTCTTTTCAACTAAACATTTTTTTTAAACAGGTGACGACATATAAAACTTGATAAACATTTTTTTTTAAGTTGTTTACCTAGCGTCACTGAGTTACTGAAATTTGAATTTATGTATTTGTTATTAGACGTTTGTCATCTTATTATGTATTGCAGGAAAAAAGAAAATCTCGAGACATGGAAACCATCACTGACCTTTCTCTAACTGGCCAAGACGATGCCAGTCCCCACAATGTCTCCTTGGCGAGCATGGACACACTAACTCCAGTCAGCGAAGATTCTGGGGCCACAACCAATGGGACCCAGCCTAGCAAAAAGAAGCCAACACCCCTTCCTCGTAAATCTAGTATTTCTTCTGAAACCAGAGATATAATAAGGCCACCACCGTCTAGCCAAGATTCAGGCAGTCATGGAGATGGACCCTCTCAAAAATCAGAGGTTGAAAGCTATGGTGACCCAAACAACCTTACCCATGGTCATGCTGGGCAGTCAATGAACAGCGACAGAGTCCATTCATTTAGGAGATCCAGTTCAGACTCTTCAACCACCAGCAGCACATTCATGGAGATAGAGGACAGTGTGGTGGAAATGAGACGGCCACTAAGCGTTGGAGTAGAAAGCAGTGACTGGGAAGGACATGCCTTTGCAGGTAAGTGTTGGTCAGATTCCAATATGAAGTGACTATTATAACACAAGCTTGTATATCAACACAATATCCCTAACTTTCTAAAGGATTTGTCTATTACTGTAGACCTTCTTTTATTCACCTATTGCCTCTTTTTGTTTGTAATACTTGTTTAAAAAATTTGTTTTAATACTACTTGTCTGTATATATATATATATATAAATATATATATATATTTGTGCGTACATTTAAAGAAACTATTGTCTTTCCCAATTTTATGTTTACATGATAGGGTTTGAATAGCTATATCTTCTTTTTATTTAACAGCTTATCTCTTCTCTCTCTCTCTCTCTTGTTTTTTAACTTGCTGCATTTAGATTATGATTCATGTAAGTTACCTAGGTGTTGTGTTTATTAAATTTCTTGTGTTGATTTGGCTTATTCGTTAATGAGACTATAGATACATTCAGTTTTTAGATTTTGTTTTGTTCCATTGAACAGACTTTAGTTTGACCAGGTGTTCTTCAAGTTCTTTTTTTTATTATTTTTTGTTCATTTGTTTGTTGCTTGTTTGTGTGCTATTTTATTCCCCTCACAAATCTCTAAAAAAAATTTATTTCATTACAAAGTAAATGAAGTTTGAAATTAAATACCTGTAATAAAAGTATTAGTAAATGGTACATTCTTTTCGATAAGAAATTCCTCTTTTTTCCAGGTTGTAATGGCTTTATGTTATATAACTCACCATTAGAAGAAAACAAATTAATGTAGCTGATCATTAATTATTGTAGCTAAATAGTGAAGCATCAAAAAAAAAATTTGAAGTTTGAATCTTTATCTATTATCTGTCAATGAATCTTAACATTTGTATTTTACTGTGACAATGAGCAAGAGGTTTTGCTTTATTCCTGAGCTCACTAGTTTTACTGTGTGAAATGACTAACAACACTAAGACTGACATTCTTTATTGTATTTGTGATGTAAGCATGATAGATTGGTCTGCAGTCTCACTTGTACAATAGCAGTGTTATAAAAAAGGAATTAGCTGTTTTCTGTTGTATAATTTTTGTTGTAAGCGGTGGTAAATCCCCTAATAATGTGGGATTAGCATCACAGGGAAAAATGCTCAGGTTCTATAAAAGAACCCCCAAGATTTTTCAGAACCAAGGTATTTCAAAATTGAGGTTATACTTTGTGGAACAATTATCTTCTCTATTTAGATCTAGATCTTTATCATTTTCTATTATTACTGTCAGCTTTCAAGTGTCCATGTCTCTCCCTTACACTTTTAAAAGACAGAAGATTGATGAGGTGTACACTTGTTCTCTACTGATTAGCCTCTCCCTAAACAAAACAACAACATGAAATTAGTTATATACTTTTTTTTGTGCTGCCACTATCACAAGGAGGTTTGGGGATTCAGTTTGATACATTTATGTACTACTTCATTCTCTACTACTTCACATTGCAGTTATGATTTCTATTCCCCCCCCCCCCTCACCAAATAGTCTCCTTTTTTTTTTACTTCTTAGTTGTCTTGTGGAAATGTCTAAATATTTAGTAAAACCTATTTCCTTAGGATTTCGTCCTTGCTTTAATATGCAGGTTGTTCAATTACTGCAGTTTTGTAGTTCTAAACAACCCAGGCCCAATGTGAACAATGTTTAGCCCGGCTCCAATCAAATCGAGAAGCTTTAGGCCTAAACTGCTAGATTCAATTTACATTGCATAATCCAAACTTGAGCCAATTATTTACTTTTCTACTTTAAAAAAAAAAGTATTATAGCTAAAAAGTAGATGTTTTTTTTTTAAATTAGATTTAAACACTGTCTCGCCATGTTATGTTAACTGGAGATTGCAGATATAGCCACTTCATTTCAGTAGCCTCTTTCAGACTTTGCCATCTATTGAGCAAATGATGTAAAGGTCATTATGTTTCTATACCAAACGTTAACGATAGAGTCATGTGGCCAGCAAAACTACCAGCCTCCCTTATGTTCCCCTTTGTCAGGTACCTATTAGAGTTGGATGGACGAAGGGGCATCCTAAACATCTAGAATCTCTAATTGCCAGCCTGCACTGAGATTCGAACCCAAGACTTGGACGCCTAGCGCCTTACTAGTCAGCCATCACACCCCAGATATAGCCACCTCATCTACTCTGTCTAATTTCTGTCTCGACTAAGTCAGGAATAAGTACGTTGACTATGATATACTGATTGTTCCTAGCCTCTTTCTGAAAACGAGGCATGCTGATATTGAACTCTCGGAACGTAACACACACATACCCATATACGCAAAACAAATAGTTAAAACAGTTGTTATATTCATCATTATTATTTGCCAGGGTTGAGATTAGCGCGGAAAATATTGGTTTCCTTGTTATTCATTCTATTGACTTTGGTTATTCTATAGCATTTTGTATTCGAATAGACTAACAAAAATACAAATCTAGCAACGCACATCACTATAAACAGGACACTATGAACACCTCAGCAGCACGCGCCAATCACCAGCACTACTAACACTAAGACATCTGCATCTCTCAACAAGGGAGCCGTGTCTTCTTGTTGACATCCCTGGAGGCTTGTTTGCACATGGGTGCCCTTGTCTTTTTTTCTACCTGGGAAAGACTGTTGATATTCGGAATTGGTTGAATGTTTGAGAGATGGGCAGCCGTAGAAATAAAGAAGGGGGGAAAAAAGGGGGGCGGGGTGTATCTTAAACAGTAGCCTACACCGGCTGTAGAAATGAAGATGAAAAATACTCAAAATGAAGCTATAACGATTTGTTAAATTGTTCCAGATTTTGGAAAACAGCGAGAGACATTCAAGGAACTGACACAGAACTAGATAATTGTAACTAAGAAATCACATTAGACTTTCGCCGAATTTTTTTCCCCTGATATTTCTATATTATACTATTTAATTCACCCTCTAGATGCCCCTTGTGTTCTAGAGGCCTGCTGCAAATAATCTTAGTGATTCTTTATTGATGAATACGACTAAGCGCCACATATCCAAATGTTTTAAACTTCATTGGGTTTTTTTTTTGGACAGGGTTTCTCATTCAGAGTTGCGCCTACCTAAACTGGTTTTAGAATTGGGAAAATTAAATTCCTTTAAATGGTTAACAGTGTTTCTCAAGCAACACGATTCTTGTTTAAAAAACATGTCGTGGTTAATAAATGATCAAAACTTCATGACAGTTTGAGAAACGTTTGAGTATAAATGCTTCTTAAATGTCTTTTTTAAAAAAGCGCTAGACACACAATAAACGGTTGGCGTTATCCATGTGATGTGTGTGTGTGTCCTTGATACGAGTATTTTCTGGTCGATATCTTGCTTGGATCGATTCCGGCTACTCGGGTACTTGATCTTGTGGATTCTGATAATAGTGCTACACGTCAGCATTTGATGGATACGATGTGTCACTAACAAAGAGCTACTTAGCATAGAATGTCTTAGGGGAAAATGTCCACACTGTTGATGTTGTATGTATAAGTTATTTAAACAGATTTTTATCTTTAAAAAAAAAATCGTTTACGAACGATAGTTTGATGTTTTTTTTCTTTTGTAACATAAAAAAAAATCAAAACACTCCATCTTCTTTGCACATGTGACTTTACGAAAATTGTGATAGAAATAATGTTCTTAGCAGGAGGATGTCAAAAACTTGGGTACTTTTCTTTGATTTTCCCTTTTTACTATTTAATTTTATCTCGAAATAAGTTTAACAATACCCCTCTTTTTATGTGTTTATTTTTTTTTTAATGGACGTGGCTTCATTTTTTTTTAAAGCTGACTTCCCCCCCCCCTTTTTTTTTTCCATTTTTTTTTTTATTACAATCACATTCAAAACGTTTGGAAAACAAGGAAGGTGGGGAGCTCTAGGTCATAGGTCAATATGGTGAGCAAGGCTTATTTTGTTTCCCCCCCCCCCCCAAACGTATTCCAAGCGATTCTATGTCTCCGTGTGAGCAAACATTGTGCCGACATGTGTGGCCCAGTGACCTTAACGCAACACCGTTACTGCGTTGACTCAGAAATCGATTGATAGATAATTAGCTAACATGACTTGGATGCCGTCCTTTGTTTATAGTGGGCTCGGTGTTATTGCTGTGGGAGAGGAAGAACTGCGCCCCTCTCCAGACCGGGCTGGGATCAACTAGAGGTCTGTACAAGAGAGACGTGTGGAATTCCGGAGAACTTTTAATTAGACTTGTACTTGATTTTGTTATGCATAGTTTTACGAACACAAGGTAGGCCACTTATAGTTCAGTGTTATACAACTTTAAAAAAAAAAAGGAAAGTATTTAGTAGTATTAACCCATCTGCTGCTAAAAAATATGGGGAGGTGGTAGATTTGTTTGCCATGTGGGCAGGGCCTGCCTTAGGTAATTGGAGGCGTTAGGTGAAGTGAATAGGGCGGCCCCAAATGAAATAGAATAGTATAAAATTGAGACTGAAAAATGCGCAATGAATTATGAACCGTCTTGTCTGTATCTAAATAATGGTATTCTCATATATGTAGTCTAACAAGTAGATTGAACCATTCGCGAATAAACCTTGAATCATACTAGAGACTTATAGCTAGGCGAGTAGACACTGAGACATAGAGTTCTGCTGTTTGAAATCTGATCCACGTTTCGCAATTTTTTTTCTTTAAAAAAAATTCTTCGAGTCTTGTGCGAGTAGTGCGAGGACCCCCCCCCCCCCCCCACACACACACACCAATCGGAGACCCTAGGCGGCTGCCTAGTTTGTTTATGCCTAAGGTCGGCCCTGATGTTGGTTTGTGGACCAACGTCTCTCACCTAGTTGCACTTATCGTCTTCACATTTGTCTTCATACTTCTTGATCAAAGTTCCTCCTCTTCATACAGAGTTACTTGGTTATCAAATGTGTTGCATACAGCGTTCGACTAGGGTGTACCAAACAGAGCATTTCAATTCTCCATTTACTCATTCACCACCTGATAGACAAGACTTTTGTATTTAGAGAGTCAGCTCATCCATTTGGTTGATTCCAAGGTGGATTCATGTCGCATGGCAGTATTGTGTAAGGAGAGACATTAAGATCCATGCTTGAATGGACCTGTACTTTATTGTTTATGTTTACGCTACATACACAGACTACGAGCATAGGTTCATACAGTTACTTATGAGACGTCAACGTTGCATCTGTAAAATGTAAAAGAGTCCTAATGTAGCCTACGGTTGGGGGGGGGGGGGATAACTTAAATGTTGTAAGGGGGAGGCGGCGACTGAACGATTCAAAATGAATTTAACATTTGTAGGAAAAGTCACACTACTATATTAACGTCACGTCAGCCTTATGCCTCCTAAATTTAGTCCACCTCTCACGCATTCATTCTTCATTGGAATCCCCCCTCTCCCCTCTCTTATCTATTCTTATCACCTTTAGCTCCTTGACATTATTCCCTTGTATTTATCCAACGGGCGGCGTATGTTTGTGTGTTTCTGACGGCGTGTACCCCAGGCCTCCATCCCCCCTTTTGTAACATGTCGCCCCCCCTCCCTCGGGAGGATGCTGCGAAAAATCGCGCGCTCGAGAATGTTCAATGAGCAGAAATTGTTACACTATGAACTTTTGAGTGATTGACTGGAGCGCCGCGTGTTAGTAACGGTAGGGCACCCCCCGCTCTCTCCCACATGTCTGACTGTAGGATTACCTTGATAGAGACCTGAGCGGTAGGTGAACATTAAGGCGAGAGCTTCAGTTTATTGTTTAGTACCGGTGCCCCAGAGTTCGTGTTAATATTTACAGCGGAGGATGTAGTTCAACATCATGTAGGTAGGACTGCTTCTTGTTGTAGTGACATGTCGGTCCTTGTGAAAGGATTGTTTACTAGTGGCTTAGTGAGTACAAGTTTTGTGTTCTCTTCTGGTCAGATTCAAATAATTGAAGTGTAAATACAAAAGCTATCTGTAATCCTTAACGTAAAGTCAGACGAATCACTTAATTGAAAAGTAAGATTTTTAACATAAAGTTTATCTCATTGTTTAGGTCGGTAATTGAATTACTGTTTCATCAAGTCAAGGAATCCAGGCTTCAAAGAATCGATCTGTATTTACAATCCAGAACACAAACTTCGGCTCACTTTTAATGCCGCATTTAATTTTCAATCCAATATATTAATAGAAACTTCTTTTAAGTCTTAATCCTCAATAACTCTACTAATTTGCCCTGCTATTCATAAGCTTAAATGCAATCTCTAAGTCCTAATACTTGGTAAGGAGAATTCAATGCATACAATCCCTTAGCCAGTTATATATATATATATATTATGAATATCTGACAACTTGATGCGGAAATTAACGA
Source organism: Biomphalaria glabrata (assembly GCF_947242115.1). Lineage (NCBI taxonomy): Eukaryota > Metazoa > Mollusca > Gastropoda > Planorbidae > Biomphalaria > Biomphalaria glabrata. Next base: position 33,905,810 of record NC_074720.1, read on the forward strand.
GCTTTTGTTTTCCAATCCGCTGTTCAATAGTATTGGTTTGAGGTCGAAATGTCACATTTAAGAGAGTTTCAGCTCAAGGAAAATTCACCATTACCATGTTGTGGCCAAATGTCCGTAGCGAACATGACCAGATGAAAGATGTCTGTGTGGGAGGGGGGGGGTTGTATACGTGAATGGCACAATTTATCACTTTATACATCTCGCTATTACTCATCGGCACGTCCGGTGTTTTGGTTATTAGCGAGAAGTCTTCCAATCAAAAGGGCAGCAACGTGAAAGTCATGCAAAGTAGTTTCTTAGTGTATTCTCAGCGCTTCTCAATCTCCAGTCTCCTACTCTTCGCTTTCTGTTCTTGTTTTGGTTACTCTAACAATTATTTGTAACATGACATTCTTCCTTTCTGGCAACATCAATCAAACGATAGTTCAACACATTTTTCATTGACAAAAAATAAAGGGAAGGTATTTACTTATTTGAATAGCTAGACAAGAAAGACTTTCCCTTCAGAACTACTTCAGACTAAAAATAGAGCATGGATTTTATTTTTGGTTGTTGTTGTTATCAAAATTACGCATAATCTTGGAATTTAAAAAAAAAAGAAAGCTTTAAGATGAACGCGCTCTATTGTAGTACAGCGACACTGGAATTCACAAACTCGGTTGATATTTATAGCAGTGAACCGTACCTGCCCTGACCTCACTAGCACCTTACTTTCCGGGAAAATTGTGTTTACTTATTACAAAGATAGTGTCAATTAAAATACTAGATGAACAGAAGATAAGGGAGAACACGGTGGCGAGTCTGAGTGTCTCTAATGGTGGGGGTTCAATCTGTTCACGTTGTGGTTCTATTGGTTAGCAACGCTAGCTTGGACAGACTCGACGCACGGGTCGGTATAGTCTCTACTCTACAGGTACCCGTGTTTCTTTACCTCACACCATCATGTACAACACCTACAGCTGCCCTTGGTACACCAGGTGTAAGACGATAAAGCCTACTAAAATGCGTCTCTGTGAAAGATTATCTATCTATATATACAATTCTCTTCATGGCTCAACAGTTTGGACAAGACATATAGGAAAGATCACTCTTTTATTTTTTAAAGTCGGACTAGAGTTACCTCACGTAAAAGAAAAAGATAGGGGGGGGGGAGAACAAGTAGTATTCACCCGTCACTAAATAGCAGGGCCGGACTTAACCATTGTGACCAAGAAGTCATGGAAAGAGAACAATTAATCTACCCTGTATTCACCTGTCACTAAATAGCAGGGCGGACTTAACCATTGTGGGCCCCAATGCGAAACGGATTTCACGGGGCCCAGTTTGGGTAGGGATACGGATAATAAGCGAAAATTAAGAGTTTGTATTAGAAAATATGTTCGTCTTTCATTTTATTCATTTTTTACTACCTACAGAACTACTTCACGAGCCTTGCGTGTAGCGAAGACATACAGTATATCATAAAAATCTTCTTTTTTTTTTCTACATAGATCACGCTCAATAGCAAGAATTACCAAATGTTTCAATCTATCTTCGAGAATTGTTGACCGCAAGTAATTCTTTAATAGTTTTAGGCGCGAGAATCTTCTTTCACCAGATTCCACAATTACGTGTATTGCATAAAGCCGGTTTTTTTTTTCGCGCACAGGATTGGCGTTTTCCATTTTTAATGACAACCCAAAATGACAATTGGTCTATATATTTCAGGGATTTTTTTTTTTTTTTTTTTTTTTTGAGTTTTCAAAAGATTTTAATAAATTTTTTAGATTGCCAGGACTTTTCATATATTTTGCAATTTCGGGAGATTTGCAGAAGCTCCTGGTAAATCAGGAGGCCGCGGGAAATCTGTTAATAAGTTATAAAATTGTTTAATTTAATAATTTATACACCTAGAATTAGCGCGGGTCCTTTGAAAGTGTGGGGCCCACTGCGGTCGCATATGTTGCATTGGCCTAAGGCCGGCCCTGCAAAATAATGGTGCATTCTACGCCGTGGGTCGACTAATTATAAATATTTTGTTAGTTTATTAAGATAGGCGCAATTAGTTTCGTAATTTTATATCTTTCATCTAATATCATATACTTACATTTTCTTTGCTATTTTAGGGACTGTAGAGTAGCTCATTATCACCCCACCACCTATTTTTGTTTTCAAAATGGCACTTCACACCTTCACCAATCCCTTATTAGTTTCAACGGTTGAGGCACTAAACATGATCTATCGACCGTCTTTCTACATTCATGTCTTTTGCCTTGAACAGAATCTTTCAATGACAGGCCCGTTCTTTGTTTCATGTCTTACCATTGCTTCCTGGTACTCTTCCTTGATGGAAGGTCTTAGCGAACCGTAAGGACCTTGTGATATGGCCATACAGTTTAAGTGTGTGTGGGGTTTTTTTTTGGACAATGGTCAGCTGGTCATCGTGGGCCCATATCGCTGTTGTGATCCTATTTCTTATCTCCTTGCTTATGATGCGGTCTTTGCATATGATATCTAGGACCTTTCTGTAGCATTTTAGTTCCATTGCTAGGCTCCTTATCTCTAGTTCTGCAGTTCAAGATTCACAAGCATACAAGCATGTGGCTATCATGACCACGGGAGCGCATCGTTCTGATTTCAGTTTCGAGGGCTAAGTCTTTGTCTGTCCAGATTGTTTTAAGTTTTCTAAGTCGACTGCAATTTCGGCCTGTAGTTATATGTTTGGTTTCTGCTTCTAAAACGATAGCTACAAGGTATTTCAAACCACTGACACTTTCAGCCATTCGCCTCCGATACTGATGACCAATTGAAAGCCCTATTGACCAACGATTTTTCTTATAAGCAATATTTATAATTTTAACCATAAATCTAACATTCGGTTACTGCAAATATTTTTTTTTGTGTGAAATTTTCTTGGCTTATTTGTTGTGGGCCTGTTATTCAGAAGGGATACATCCTATATGAACATTGCCTTTGATAGGCTTTCCAAAGCTGTGTAGTCACACCATGTAACCAGTTTTAAGCTCTTCAGAAACCCACGTGACATTTATGTTCATTAGCTTCATTACTCAGCGCGCGGTGATGATGTGAGTAGGGAGGGAAGTGAGAGATCTACACGTGATCACTTTTTTCTTTCTTAAAGCTTCTGATGCCTTGATGTACGAGGATCTAATGGGAGGTCACCCACTGCGCCGCTCTGGGACCGGACCGTTTAAGTCACCCCCTACTGGCATTTACCTTCCATTTTTTTTTCACCTTCACCCTTCAACTTTTAGTGGATCTACATGTATGCATTTATCTAAGTATAGGAGTTGGGTTCTAGAAAATCTGTTTTCATGTCATAAGCGTATTTGTTTTGAGGACCACTGCTACGTTTTCTTGAATTTTGTTTTTACAATGCTTGTCCAAATACAAGCGGTGTGTGTATTTATCAAAGTGCGTGTATCTTGTGATACAATAACTCGTCCTATAATATATGTATTTATGATGTATCTTACGTTTTGAAAGCTCTTCTCGAAAGTCTTAGGGTCAACTTGAAGGGTAAACCCGCTTTACTTAATCCCTGTAGTGCTCCTCCCCGCCCGAAAAAAAACTTAAGAATAAATAAGGTTCGTTACAGTGTGTGCGTGTGTGTGTTTGCATGACATTGCTTTAGTACTCCATGCATATCAGGCATGGGAGATAACTCGCGAACTTGGCGCTAGGATGTGCTCGTGAAAGGGAGGGAAGCCGAGTTTTAACAGAAGGAAGATAAATAAAGAAAATATCTCGCATGGGCTGGTAGCGTCTAGTCGCATTTTTTTCTCTCTCTCTCCATGACAATCTGTGTGGATATATGACAGCATGAGATGAGGTAAGATTACCGTAAGATGGTGGATTCTAGTCACTGAGAGGACTTTATTTTTATTGATAAAAGTTGTTTTAGTTCAGTTAAATAGACTACTTTTCACATAGTGCTATGATGAAGCTCACCATGTATGCAACATAGTTGTATGTTTCCTGTGTTTTTAAAGTATATTATAACGAATACTCGATGTTGTAATAAAGCTTCATTAGTTTGTCTGTCATACTTTCATTCTGTACTTTACTAAAGGCGTGCAAATCAGCAATTTCTTGAAACTGTTTAAATCTGAATCTCGTGTCGAATGAAATTGAAGCATTGTTAACTCTACTCACGAGCAGGTTTCAGTAGTAGATGTATTAGTGCTTGACTGTAAATCTGAAGTGTTAGGGTATCTTTAGGACTTTGTCACCAAGTGTTTGTGTTTAGTAAGAAGTGCATCATTGGACTCCTAATGGAATGAGTTTAATGGGCTGCAAGTATTTCGTTGCACCAGAGAAAAGTTTAAACTGTGAAGTAATCATCAGTGACAGAAAACACACACAGGGCCCTGCTTCATATTTCTTGTCAATCATAACCTCTGGCTGAAAACATGTTTCTACCAGTGTGTGTTTGTGTATGTACATGTCAATGTATGTGTGCATGTATGGGGGGATACAAGTTTGATTGCAAAACCTATATACGCTTCCTAACAAAAGGTAGGCTTATATTCTCATAAGTAACCCTTTTAAAAACATGAATTGTTCTTGTTTTCTATTCTAAAAAAAAGTATAAAAAATTCATTATATAAACTTAATCTGTCAATTTTACACGTTTATGCTATTTTGAAGATGTATGTCGTACATTAACTTCGAGATTAAAGATACGTGACGAAATCTTTGAGAGAAAATATCTAATTTCCCCGCTCAAATTCCTTATCCATTTTGAATTAACTGAACTTGTTATTTACACCCTGTAAAACTCATTCCGAATTGAAATTATTAGCAATCAATAAACAATATAAAGAATACTACAGCATCCCTCGGGAAAAAAAACAGCGATTATGTGTCTTAATTTTTTGCTTTTGAGTTGATCGCAAACTCCAGCCCTGGACGTATACGTGATACTTCCATTTATACTTGTATTTTAATTGAAAGCTTTAACGTGGACAGCATCTGAGTTAGTTCTTTTAGAGTTTGCTTGCTAATGACCGACACATCGTAACACTTTTGTTAAAGTCTGAGATCATTATCTCTTTTGCTCGGTCAAACGTCTACAATTGCAAGATTTTATAACATTCTATTAATAGTTCATTAGATGGAAAGAGTGAAGAAACTGAAAAGTTGGCAGAAAATACTGAACTCTTTGCAAGCATGAAATACACAGTATTAACTGGAATTTTTGTTTTTTCGAGTTTAAACTAATTGTTGACTTTATACACTGCTGCTGTGCAGTGAACATAAGCCCTTTAAAAATTTTTGTGAACTAAATTTGATTTCTTCACACTTTCTGATAGATCGTAGGGAGTCAAACCATGACTTCCAAGTGAAGATAAACACAGGCTTAGGATGAAGTACAACTTTCAAGTCGTTAGCAATCTATGACCACCATTCAGTCCACTACAGAACTTGATTTTAAACCACAATTTTGGTGTGTGAAGGGCGTGGTGGTTAACGTGGAGTTTCTCATTTGACTAACTTACAAATCAAAATAAAAGTGATTTGATATACATAACAATTGATTCAAAGTGACTTTAACATATGAAAAACCTTTCATTTGGACATTACACTTGGGGGGGGGGGGGGAGAAAGTTCAAATAATTTTTTAAAGTTTAAATTTGATAGGTTTCGTTGTGTTTTTTTTTTTTTTACCCCCGCTATCAAGTAGCAAAACAAAATAGAAATGAAAATTTAATTGCTGTTCTATTTCTTGCAGCGTGTCTTAGATTTCACATTTTTCTTTTGTCTCCTCTCCTTCTCCCCTTCCCAAGTCTAAATTTCAGCAACAAACTCAAACGCACGAGGCAAACTCTAAGCGCCCCCATGTCTCTAAGCCTTTCTTCACTTTGGCAGGATTATAAACAGAAGAGTTTCAGACTTCTCCGTTGTGTACATTGATCTTTTTTTTAAAGCTCATTAAACCAAGAAAAACCATTAACATAGACAACATTTGATCAATAAACTAATAGACATAGATCTAAATAGTCCCATTTTTCACTCGATTGTTGCTTCTTTACTGTAAGTCACATTGTGAATAAGCACAGAAGAGTTTTAGACTTCTCTGTTGTGTACATTGATCTTTATTTTTTTTTTAATCACACCCTCATTTTTTTTTTTTTTTTTTTTTACAAAGGCTTCAAATTAGAACACTTTCTAGATCTACGACGATAAGTATTAAGTTAAGGTAATAAAAAAAAATAATTACAGAATGTACATCTGAAGGGTAAGACGCTATCCCATACAGAAAAGTCAAGGTTATTGCATTTCTTGGGCTATTGCTTATCTATATAAAGTGGGTTTCTTCCTGCTGCGTAGCCGGCCTCCTCACATCCAGTTTTTTTTTCCCTTGAGTTTTTTTTTTTTTTTGCATGGTTTAGAAATGGCCATACAAGACATGCTACTGAACGATTGATACTTCAATAGTAAGGACAAAATAAATACACGCTTCACTAATTGGTTTACTTGTATATTTCTTTCTTCTGACGCTTGTTATCTAGTTTTGTTTTATGGGAATAAAGAAGGGGAGAACGGGCAATAAGGCAGGATGGCTTTGCACTTTAGACATTAGTAGATAAGCCAGACCTACAGCGATCTATATTGCACGCTGATTTGATACGCTTAGTTTGTTTCATTACAAATACACTCATGCACATTTGCCTAATTCTCTCCTCGTAACTCATAGCCCCAACAATGGGACCGCCGGGTTGGGCTTTAAGCTTGTAGTATTGTTTGATTACAGACACCGTCAACCTTGTGCAGCGTGGATTCGATTTAATTAAAAAAAAAAGGCTTATGCTCAACTATAACATCATTCGTGTCAAAATCTCGAATTATTAACGTTATTACAGTAAAGCACGTTCAAACTATTCAGCCTACAAATTATAGGGATTTATTTTATCTTTTTAGTTTTTATGGATTTTTATTGAGACATTGTCTTGGTTATTTGTTTGTTCTAATTACCGAACGTAAATCAACTCACTCAGTAGATATCTGGCTGGAGTCTTCTACACGTTTTGTTTCTTCCACTTCCCAGTCTCGAATCAAGTGGACATTTTGCACAATTATTTTTTGTCGAACACAACGCATGAATCAATCAAAATAATATTTAAAAACTAATTATTTTATGACAGCAATTAGACAGTCCAATCCATTTACTCAATATAAACAAAAATATATTTTGCTTGTTTTATGCTTTCCATGCTCTACTGTTCATCGTTTAAAGTGTCAGTAAGGAAAATTTCATGAAAGTCTTTCTGCCAAGACACATTGCAACTCATCTTGTCGTTTTATGGAAATCTCACCCAACCCAATCAGGTACGGGATAACATGCTACTAGTATTTTATTTCAAAGTTTGTGAGCATTAACAGTAGGTAAGTTCTGGAGAAAATGTCTTTAACAAAGATGAACTGGCGTTACTAGCTCAGCAATATTTCCATCATGGTTTCTTAAAAAGTTATAATGCAGTTCTAAAAATATTGGCAAAGATAAGCGCCAGTTGCTCTTGCACATAAATTTCCGCACGCGTACAGACACGTATGTAGGTATATATAGCCTCACTCTTAAACAATGCTTAGATTCATTCGATGTTACCTCATAGAGTGATATATCTTAGAGCTGGAATACCGCATATCACTTTTTATTGACCTAGTTTAATGTTAGACGTAGACTGTTGTAGAGAGTTGTATATTCGTAATAATCTTGTACACTCAAACGATTGAAAGCTGTTTTCATGTGTTTTTAAAAAGCACAACTTTATAGCTATATCTATAATAAAACGTCAGGTGTACCACTGCCAGCGAGTAGATATGTCGGTAGATGAAAAAGGGAAAGTGTTCCTCTTCTAAGTCTTTAAAAAAGAATATCTTTTTCTTCGGGTTTCTCTAAAGTTGTGTCAGCACTCAACCACCAAAACGCATTAGTTTGAACGTTTGCCGTATGTTGTATTTCTTTTCTCATTTATATGAGTTTTCCAAAATAATACGCCACATCTTTGTAAAACAAAGTGTTGTCTGGTTTTAGCATGAATCGAACACTATCTCAAAATGATAACATTTAAAATGTGACAAAATAATATCGCCATGCCACGTACGGTGTATTTGTACAAAAACGAAACTAATGTCGTGTATTAGAAATGTAAAGAGCAGCATAGGGACGCGTATCGCCATTCAATTGTTTTTGGTGGTTTATATTTACCAAAAAAAAAAAGAAAAAAACCGCGATCAACCAAAGTGCTTCTAAGACCAGCTCAGGTGCGTAGGTCTACTCATTCTACGGGTATAGAACAATGGCGGCTGTTGATTCGGGAAATCTCTTACAAATATCTGAAACACATAGACAGACTAATGTGAAAGAAGTCGCAGATGACGGAAATGGAACCCAAAATTCAGTAGACAACGGCTTTATCTGCATCAGATGTTGTAATACATGTAGATCTAATTCATTGCTTTGTTTCATAGCCAGAATAAAATTCTAGTCTCCTGTATATTAAGAACTCAAAGACAGTGTGGCATGTTAAACATAAACTTATAGCCAAACCTAGTTGATTACATTTAATGTAATGAATTGTTTTCTTATTTTAAACCCCTGTGTGTGTTCGCCTCGTCTACTAATAAACTCCTTGGATACATACAATCCCTTTTTTCCCCCCACACCAAACAGTATTCTGCCTTGCCACTACTCCTTCCATCTACTTACTGACAAATATCTCTTCGCTTTCTCGCTGCACAATTTTCCTTTCATGAAATAAGGAAGTAACGATTTTTCTCTCATTAAGATGAATGCTGCTGGGGATATGAATAGGTTTAAAAAAACAAACACTATTTTTTACCTGAGTGGTTAATGAATGGCTGGAATCAATTATTCAAAAGGAGTCGATAATATTCTGCGAGTAGCTTTCTTGTGCCACTGATGTGGTGCCTTACTTAGCTCGACTCTTACGAATACCACGAATTCAACTATTGCATTACATTTGATGCATCCGGAGAAAATAACGCGCTTGTGAGATCATTGTGGTCATGAAGGTATGTGCTCTTTTTTTTTTTTTTTGGGGTGGCGGGGGGGGGGGGGTCTCAGTAGTAAATAACAAGAAAAACATTTTAAAAAATACATAAAACAACAACAACAATACCTTGATTCTAAAATTTAAAATATGAAAAAAAATAATTAAAAAACTACAACATTTGGTTCAAACAGGGTATCGAAACCATGATTTTGACACCATTAACAAATAAAAAAGAGCTAAGTTCTACAGGTTTCGGCTATCGTTCAAGTTGAGATCTAATAGGCGGTAAGTTTGATTTCCTAGTCTGGTATTAGTCAGGGTATAGATGACAAGCCATTCTTGTTTACATAAGATGTTATTGTTGTTTTGAAACCAACATTTATCTTAATTGAAATCTTCTTACACTATTTAATATTCTTTGCAGGGATACATTCTACAATTCTATTTCTCAATTCTCTGTTCTATCCATTTAAACCAAAAGATACAATTTGTTTCATTACAGACTTCTTTAATTGGAAAAAAAATAGTTAAAGTCAAATTGACACATTTTGTTTTTCGTATATCCTTGACTTCAATGAATATTTTAGAAATTTAAGAGCCGGAAACCTGTGTTGCAGGAAAGTGTATCTAGACAATTTAGTTCCTAGTAAGTTTAAGTCGATAAACGACTTTAGGTGAATCTTTTATGGTGAAGATATGTTCTGGTCAGTGGTTTTGTTTATAGATCTCATCATTTTTTATGAAAGTTTATGCAGCTATGATGCAATATAGATTACTAGATCTAAATCTAACACCTAAGCGTTAATGCTTATTAGCGTGCATTTATTTTGATGTACAAAGTCGACATCGCTTGACTGAAATGCAATCAGTCGCTAAAACTCTCAAATAAACAGCTCTAACAGAAGAGCTTTCATTTCACCAGCATTGTGTCAGGTACATTGTTTAAGAGAGAGATCTAACTCAGCAGACTTGAGCATCCCAGATTGATGAAAGTCTTGCCTTATTTACCGTCGAAGTATTGATGATGATGTTGACCATTGACATACAAATAGTAACTACATTTCTTTAAACCAACGCCTCGAATCGTCAGGCTGACTTGAATGAACATGTGCCAAATTAGTTTTAAGTTTAATGCATGTTATGGGTTTCGTTCTTTCTTCCTTTTTTTTTTTTCTTCTTCTCTGATTCCAAGTCTGCTTCTGGCGTACTGCCCATTAGATTTGGAAAGCAGACGCGAGTGCTCGCGTTTATTGTATAGTAACAACCGCACTCAGATTGTATCATCTCCCTTGTTTGACATTCTGGCCCTGGGGGAGGAGAAAAGCAATTCACATAATCGTTAATCCGTGATGTTGTATTGAAGTGGCTTGAAATTGATGTTAGTTCTCGTCTAAAAATAGCCTACACAATGGCTTGCTTGCGTGGTTGTTTTTTTTTTTCCCTTTCGCTAGCAAATTTCTGTCTCTAAGTAAGTAAGATCATCAAGTCTTAATCCATTTTGTGGATATGGGACAGTGAGTACAGCACAGATATTCTTTTCGTTTTGATTTGTTAGTCAGCAATTTTCGTGAATCTCGGCTTTGTTTCATGCAGTCATTATTTCCTAAACATCTCTTCACTGTTTTATGGAAGCAAACTGGTTCTCAGTGTCATTTATTTCATTATGCGTTAGGATTGAGGATCGTTCGTTGATTGATTATTTCATCTTAAGTATGAGCGTTTAAGTATCATTTTCTTCATTTGTTGTAAGTGCATGTTGAAATCATCTTAATGGAATCCTCTTCTAATAGCTGGATTGTTTCACTGTGATAAAGAAATACATATTTTGATATCGTGAAATTCAATGCAAATGTTTCACTATATCTAGAATATTATGTAAAAAAAAACGAGGCTTGTGTTTCTCTATTATATAGCTTGCTTAAGTCTGTCTTCTATTTTTTTTTCTTCATTTAATATAGGCAGTTTATAAAGATTACATTATTTAGATGATGTAGATACTTTTTGGTACATTTTACAAACCCAACATTTTTTGTTTTAAAATGGTCACATTGTTTTGCTTTACCCTATTTTTTTTTTTTTACAAAGCTTATATCTACTCATCCTGACTGTCTGGTAATACGTTTGTACATGTGATCTCTCCCTCACCAAATCTCGGATCAAGCTGAAATTTTGCACACTTATTTCTTTTACCTAACCACATAAGAATCAATTTTAAAAAATTAACCAATTGTTTAATTAACTATTGGTAATAAATTATTTTGTTTGGTATCTCGAACAAGGAAAAGAAGTTGTTATTAACTGAAGTGTTGGTATGAGCTGAATTAGTCCCCTTTATAGGTCGTCGTCTGAATCGTAGTGAAAAAAAAAACACTTTAAAAATAGGTCGAGACAATAGAGACAATAGATAGCTTTACAATCTTCCATGTTCATAAGCTCTCCACTAGTAGAGTGAGAAGGCTTGAGCCATTGGTTCGAATTCAGGTTGTCCCCCCACCCACCCCCTTTTTATATAGATGCTTTTTTATTGTTAGTCCAAATCTGTTAAAAATAAAATTACATGACTTATCCAAACTAATTAATACAAGTACGCTTAATATAAGCTTTTTGTTGTTGTTGTTTTTTTAAAGTATTTTTAAATGTTTTTCTTGTTTCTCGTGTATTTAATGTATTATTTAGACAAATCTGTTGTAGATCCATTGTCTTTCCTGTCTATCTATATGATGAATCATTGTTAGTACTTTCAATATTATTTAATGCATGTGTATGCGAGCGAATGTAATGTCTCCATATTAAATGTAGACACAATGGAGTGCCACATTTTTGACATTAGTTTCCAATGTACATGCTGTGTGGATGTGCTATTTATCTGTACCTACTGTTTGAACGGCTCAACAGTTGAAGGACAACATGGAAACGTACTCATTAGTCATCATTACCTCCATTAATTCGGGCCGACAGTTACTTCCCTCTTGGTATCCGTTTGTGACATTCAACATAATTTCATGATTCATTGAGGATTTGTTTTTTCGTAAAAACACAATATTCTGTGTAAAATTGTAAGAAAACTTGAATGCTTGGGGTTTGCCTTCCAATAAGTTATTCTTCAGTATCAGTGATATTACTGTTGTCTTCATTACTATTTTCTGCTCATTTCACTTTCACATAAAACAAAAGAAAAAATAAGTGATTTTGGGAGCTCTTTAATTCTGAATAGTTTGCCATGGTGGCAACATTTCACCGATACAGACATGTTTCTTTTTCTTTTCTAACAAGTGAAGCGGAATATCTTTACTGTTTGAATGCTAGCTATCAGGACCTAGAAAGTTAGATTTTAAAAATGTTATTCCCATATACCTGATTGTTATTTTGGTGTCCCTTCAATCTACATCATTCACTGACTAGGGAATTTGTTGCTTTCGCGGCTGAAGTCACATTTAGCAACATTCGATATAGTACGTCAAGGACACCCGTAAATCTCTGGTTCGTTGAAAAATATTTCTCCCAATTGTCGGCAATGAAGCAGAATAGGTTACAGTATATTCGAGAGCATTATGGGTTTAGTTTATAACATTTTAGCTGGTTGCTGCCCATCGGCCACATCTTCTCCTGATCTCCGAAGGCCACGCACTCCGGGTTATTTGAATAAACGCGAGGGGGCACTCGAATCTGGAAAGCTTGGTTGGGTCTGTTGAAAGCATGGTGGGTTTGTTGAATCCCCCACAGAAATCGTCGGATACCAAGAAAAAATGTTATGAACAATCAGCATTCTCCTCAAGTTTTCTGTGGCAGTCCTCTGAGCAGCCTCCCAGTCAACGCCAACACTTGTATCTTCTGCCTTGTTGGTATGTGTGTGGGTGGGGTGGGAGGAGAGCGACCCTAAGATATCTTTGTTCTTGCCCACACTTTCTTGTCCACTCAACCCGCTTCTGTAGATTAATAATAAGGCAGGTGGTTGGGGTGCTACATAGTTCTCATACTAGTTGAGAGCCAAATATCTCTTCATTTAGCATTTAAACGTATATAAAAAAATGAATACAATTGAAATTTGTCACTACACTTTTCAGATTTTATTCCGTAGCTTCATAACGTTTAAATTTGTCCAGTATTTTTTTTTTTTCACTTCTTTGTTAAGCGATTTTACTTTTCAATTAATCTCTTAACAGTGTTTTAGATAGCTGATGTTTACGATTTTCGTTTACTATCCATCTTTGTAGCGGTTGGTGTTTTATTTATACAGCCCCTGTTCCCACGGTGATATAAATATAAAATCTATTATGTCTGTTCACTTGTAGTTTCTATATATATATCGTGTTTATCTCTATAACGTACGTTGATTCTATCACGTTATACAAGGGCACTTGTGTAACGTGATGAGTAGGGCTGTTTCAGCACTTGAAATCTTTCAATCTAGTCTACAGCCAAGTCATTCACTTTTCTGGTGGGCAAATTACTTCCCTCTTGTAATTGTAGTACATATGTGTGTTTAAAAACACACACACTCACACAATCAATCTATATCAGTCGAGATTAATAGTATAAATATAAATCATCTGGACCCATTAGCATTATTTTAATTGGCTTGGGACCCATAATGATCAGCATTAAAGAGACTTTCTCAAAATAGTCATCCTCGGTAATCTCCCGTCATTTTTTTTTTGTTTTTCTCAGCTTGAGCAGATTAAAGGCCTAACAGACTACTATACCATTGAATAAAATGTCTCACTGTCAGCAGTAAATACAATTTAGTCTTTAGGGGGACGTTTCGTAAGAAACAAGGTGTTGGAATTCTCTGTTTGGCAGTAGTTTCACCGTGGAAGTTGCTTTGTTGTGTTTAGTCGTTACTATTATAACATTTAAAGTCTGGGTTTTAGAGCCCCCCCCCCCCCACCTTTGCTGCTTTTCAGGCTAGATTCATGTGTTGATGTTCTAAAGTAGATGGACTAATTTATCACTTGTAATTTTCTTTTAAAGTCTAAAACTTATTGTTAAATATTAATTTGTTGATTATGGATCTTTCTAATTGTGTAATGTTCATCAGGAATGATATAATGATCACTTTTCTGTTCGTTGAAGTTGATCTCTTTCTGAAGTTTTGGCAAAGAATTTCTAATTTTTCTGTTTTTAAATACTTTTTTTTTTGCAAACCATTTATAGATGATTGTTGTTAAATTGCAAAATTATTGCATACATCTCTAAGCTAAACTAAATAACAGATTGAAAGATTGTATATATTTCACTCGAGTTGATGGGATGACCATTTCTCTACAAGAGACATGATACTAACTATGAATTTAATTTATGGATATCTTAGCAAAATAATAGCAATAGCACGTGGAACAAATTTCCCACAATTAAGTCTTTAAAAGGTTTACAATGATTTTCTAATTACCAAACTTAAGTTTTACAATTTTAAAGATATAAAAACCAGATTATTAAAGACAGGCAAACAACAAAACAAACAAAAAAAATCTCGCTTACTATGTATCAGTCTAAGTAGTCTAATTACCTATTAGTTGAGCGTATGCATTTATTGAGTGAACATTCTAAGAATTATGTGCACACGATGCGCGTGAAATAGTTTTAGGAATTGCTTGAGTCAAAAGTCATTTCCTGATGTCGATGAGCATTGCCCTTATTTAGACGCCCTGGTCACCTCTGTTCGGTTTGTTTATCTGGATTGGTGTTTGCGCTGAAATGCCCGACCCTCCACCACCTCCGACCCCTTCTTTGTCCAGCAGTGTAATGTACAAGCGACCATTCAGTTTGTCCTGAACTGTTCAATGGAGGATGTGGTAGACATTAATATCATCTGTAGTGGATGACTTAAGCCGTACATTCAGCTATTGGAGTAAGCCTCACGTGTTATTTGAATGTAGTGATGAATGTAGTGATGTCAATCTGTGAGTCACGGAGGACTTACTCTAGTACTGCCTTCAGTTTTCATGTTTCTACTTCATCAGTTTGTTTTTTGTTTAGTAGACATCAGCGTGAACTTATAATTATTGTATAGTGTCTCAGCAAGTCTTGTGGAGTTAATGTTTTAATTGCTGTTGCTGTTTTCTAAAGCCGAGTTTCTGGCTTCAACTTGTGGACAAGTAAGTAGAACGAGGTGTTCCATTTCTTATATAGAGTTGTCTCATTTTGAATACTGGTTTTAATATTTGAAATGAAGTTTACGTCAAGGTTAGAATCAGGGGGTTTACTTTTTAGGAATGTAGGTTCGAAAAAAAAAAGGGGGGGGGGGCGGTATATATACTTATTTATATTATTTTATTAACATATGTAGTCCTACTCTGAGCAGGCGGTGCGGTGGTGTTTTTTTTTTTTTTTGTCACATTTTGTAGTCCTTCATTGAGAATTATATACTTTTGTATTCTGCTCATTGATTTTTCATCATGAATGAGATGCCTGAAAAAAAACGTCCACTCAGAGCAACGAATAAAAAAAATGACATTGAGAGCTTGGTTAGTGAGTAATGTCTTTTATGGCAGTGATACAACGACTGCCTCGATGCCAACAGTTTATCCCATAGATGGCACAATTAACAGTGGCCTCTAGAATGGAAAACAATCGAATATGTTAGCGTGTGTGGTGTACATCTCATCATACGACGGTTAAAATGATTTATTTTTTTTAAAGACCAATACAAGAATGTATTTTTTTCTTCGTTGTAATACACTGTAACATAAATGATTAGACAAAGGAGAAAAGCTGCGGTGAGCTGGATTCCGACTGTATAAGGACGGTCTCAGTCAATGACAATAACTTGTGATTTAGCCGATTGAAATAAACTTAATCTTCACAAGTGTTTATTCGTAATAAAGTTTTTAGTGAAATAAGAAGTTCATTATTTGGTCTCATTGAACAAATAAAGGTCGCGATCGTTTAAAGTTAGTTACATTCACTTACTTTAAAGAATGATAGGTTTTCAGTTAACCTGTCATAATTTATTTTTTGGGGTGTGTGTTTAGTTTAGCTCTACTATACATAGCAATTAGCGTAAGTAGTTTAGTATATGCAGAGCTTGGCGCTACATGTTTATATAAAACATGTATACTAGCCTCTACTGTTTATTGCCTGGTGTTAACAAAAAATGTTCGGTATGTGTTACTTGTGATTGCATCTGGAACCAATGCTATACACGCACAGTGTCTTCTTGATTTTGGTTAACGTCTTATTGTCTTGTTGTTAGTGTGACACTAAGTCGGCTCATTCAGTTTAACTGCATTGATTGTATTTTATGCATTACACTCCCTCTCTCTCTGTCTCTCTCTGTTATTATTGAGGGACAGCAACATGGGAAGAAGGTAAAACGAGACCTGGTATGGGCCAGGAAGTGCACACTAAAGTCTCCGCCGAGTGCTGTCACTTCGTACACTTGCAGAGGAGGCACTAGACGTAGACGACGTGGACGACTGCCCTCGGCCATGCGGTTCGAAGGGCTTCGAGCCTGGAAAGTTTATCTATTAGTATTTATTTAAAAAAAAAAGAGGTGCACTGGTAGTACATAGTCAACTGAATCCACAACTTGAGCTTCTATTCAAAATAATTGACCTCACAGATGTCAAAAAGTTATCGATAGAGTGATTCGTAGGGTTAGAGAAATTAAAAAAAATGTTTTTTTGCTTAAATGTACGTTTAAGATTTTTAGAATTTTGTCATACATCAACCAGCACAATCGTAGAAAAATGTTTCATTGAATGAACTAACAATATTAGGAGAGTATTAAAAATTGGTTAAATATTCTAAACTGTGATCAACGATACGACAATGGTGCTAATATGATAGGCATTAAAAGTTGGGTTTAAGCTCGTATATTGTGGAAAGGAGCTTCTCAAAAGTTAAAGGAAAACACATTTTTTTATAGAAATACAATGGGTCAGTAGAGATTTTAAACTTCATAGTTTATTGTTATAATCTTTGGCCCTCTAAGGGGAATTATAATACTATACTATAGGGTTTCAATAATGCTTAAAGAAAGTAATACATCCTTTTTTTAAAGAATTTTTTTATAAAATTTAAATTTGATACACACACATTTCACCGTAAGTGGGCCTCGCAAATTATGCTTCGCCCACTGTCAAGAGCGTGGGTGTGTAAGATGTGAGATTGTGTGTGTGTTTGTTTATTTTATTAGTTGGTGTGTGAATTGTTTTTATCACGGGATTTTCAAGGGGGGACAATTAGGTTTCTAGCGGTCAGTCTAGCAGTTGGAGAGCTGACCTGGTCTGAGTAGGGTGCTGGTGTTTTGTGTATTTCATAGGAGTGATATAATTGTGTGCTTTATTAAGTATTAAAGATTATCGATATTCATGAATATAAGGAGTTAGAGTTGATGTATACTAAGTGTTCGTATTTGAGTTAAGCAAGTATTAACAAAGGTAATTGAGAATCATACCCTAGATTATCAAGCCATATGTAAGTGGTAAAGAATTCACCCGAGTTCCCTTACACCCACATAAAATGTAGGGTTTGTGCCGTCACTGTACACATGTTGGCCTCTAGCTGATTAGTGTGTGTGTGTTTAGTACCTATTAAATTCTCTTAAATATTTTTGTTTGTTCTTGACAAAGTGACCGGCTAGATTGACAGAAGTGCCACTTTCAGCTGCTCTATCCGTCTCCGTCTGAATAGTTGTACTGGGTTTTGTCCCTTTGTTGTTAGAAGAAGGTCTCTTACGGACTCTTTTGGTAGAAAGAGATCGTCATGTATCTAGTCAAAAGAACTGGTTACAATACTATAGCAACCGTAGAACTGCTGTAACTTGGCGTTAATGTATTGTCATGCTTTGGTACAAGCGTTAACGACTTAATTGAAACAGCGTGCTTTTGAATATCCACATTTACTGGACTAGCGCATTCAGAAGACCAGACGAACATTTGTGTTACTAAATTTTGGTGACATGAGCTAATTGTTTATTTTGTTTTGTTTTTTTTTAAGATTATTAATACTAAATTTATAGTGGTCTTAGGTATGGAAGAAATATTAGTGATCAGACAAATAAAAATTATTTCTTCGCATATTACTAGGCACACCCTATTGCAGTATTTCCCAAACTTTTGGCCAATGTGTACCCCTTTTATAATTTTTGTAATGCTGTGTACCCCTTGCACCCCACCCACCACTTTTTAATTAATTAACAGAACATAATAAATGTGTTTTTTAATGAGGTGCAATGCATACCCCCTCCAAAGTCTTCCCGTACCCCTGGGGGTACGCGTACCCCACTTTGGGAAACACTGCCTCATTGCATGATTCATTTGCTAACTAGCAGTTAGAGTATACCTTTATTTCTTAAAATAAGACATTCAAACATGAACTGTGTGCATGTTAATTACACGTTTGTTGGCCAGCGTGTCCCAATTAGACAAACCATGCCTTGACATTGGACCTCGCGTTTTCTAATACTTTTCTCAGCGGACAACGTCACGTATTCAGTTTGTCTGTTTACTATGTCAAGTTAAAGTTCATCAAAATTGCATTTCAACTGTTTAGAGAGAAAACATTGGTAAACAATAAAATTGAGTAAAGCAGAACGAGGTCACGCCATTGCGACTTATAAAGAAAGATGCAGTTTCGGACCGCCTTCATAACGATTGTTTCTCTTCAATTAACTTAACTAAATGCAGTAAACACCATAAAGTGTTCAACTCCAATTTAGAATTTAAATGAGTCGTAGTTTCGTATCTTGAAATAGGCTACTACAGTACCGTAACACAAAAAAAAGTATGTAACTTTCACCTCACCATTATTATGTTTTTTATGAAACAAAAGTGACGCAAGATCATACAAAATTCAATTACATATTGAACAATCTGTAACGTTTTTAGTTGGAGCTAGATCTGTTATTTGTCCTTGCCCTTCTCATGTCTTATTCCTGCCTTCTCTTACAATGCAACACAATCGTCTGCTCTCTGTTGCGATTCGCTAGTTGCTTGATTCTTTACCCCTCTTCACGCTGTGCTGAAAAAAGAAAATCACTAAAAGACGAGAAAATATGACAGCATGGAATCTAGACTACCAGAAGCATCCAACCGTTGGACTTGAGTATCTTCCTGATCTGTAACTTTAAAAAATAGATTGTACACGAATTCATCATTGGTCTAGTTGCTAGAGTGACTTCATGTACAGATCCGAAATCAAGGTTATTAATTCTTGCTTAGTTGTTTCTAAAACATGGTTCATAATGTCTTTCGTGTTGAAGTGTCTGCTGTTTACCTTTGCCCTGACGTGTAAGCATCCACTTCAGATTACATGCTAGAGAGATTACTTGTTCAATTACATACTCCCGAAATGGTAACATCTGTTCTTATAAGGCTTTCACGTTGCTATTTGATACTCTGCAATATGTGGGCTGGGGAGAAATATTTCAGTCTTAAAAAAAAACAAAAACAAAAACTAGTAAGCAGATGGGATTTATCTTTATATTGATTTCGATGTATTCGAAATGAGAATCTAAAGGGGGGAAAAGGGGGTTAGTAATAATAAAGAATTTATTTCTTACCCTGCGATCTATGGGACAAATGATGTTAAGGTCATTTGTATCTGTGAGCCCACAGATAACGAGGGTGTCATGTGGCCAGCGCAACGACCAACCGCCTTTATTTTTCCACAACTAATGTCTAGTACCCATAAGAGATAGGTGTACTCAAGAGGCACCCTAAAAAATCCCGAGATTCAATATCCCAGTCTTTACCAGGATTGGAATCCGAGACGGTGACCCCTCTGTTCGGAAGCCACTCGGCTACTACGCCATCCGCCCCCGGGGGGGGGGGGCAGTAATTTACTTCATTAGTACATTATCATTAACATTTTGTTAAATTCGTACATTGAAAAAGGCGTGCTTAAATGTTAAATGTCGACAGTTTTGTATTGAGTTGACGTCTACAGCACATTAAAAAACAATGGCTTACATGAGCTTAGAATTGTATCGAGAATTGGAAACAAACGAAAACAAAATCACCAACGTGTCTATTATTATTATCTCTACATAGTTGTCCTCCACTTTTGACAAGTTCATTTTTAGTTGTCCCATGTTCTTTCCTGGTTACTGTTTATCTCTATTGTCAGTAATAGCACTTAACGTTTGCTAGGACAAGAGTTGTACAAGACCTGATAGACCACTGACGAGAGAGAAGGGGGAGGGGGGGTTAATTCACGAGTGTATATTATCTCAGCACTAGCATTAGGTGTTTTTGTCAAGTTTTAAATACGCTGAATGGTGGCCTAAAAATAGTTCATAGATTTGTTTGTTTTAATAGAAATCAATTCTACTGATAGTTTCAATGTGATACACTAGTGTTCTGGCAATGGATTGTGCAATATTGTTTCAGCCCTAAGGTAATAATCCGTTTGTTTATTGAACTAATGTAACCTCCTTGTTTCTAATACACTTGCAAGCAAAGGAATGTACGTACATTTAGGGCTATTCAACTCTATATCAAAAGTACTAATAAATGTCATATTCTGGAAAGGATCTGCACATTGGTTGCAACCCTATTAGGCCACACATCGCGGCCGCTGTAAGTTCCTTGTTTCGTGAGGGTCAAAAATGCTACCATACCAACAAACACAGTGACCTAAGAAGTCAAGCCAGACTAGTGTATTATCTCTTCAGTGCTAGACACAAATTGTAGATGTATATAGATTGGTGAGGAGATAGCAGATCGTCCTGCTAAGATGACCCAGATAAAATGAAAACATAGCTAGATCATTTCTGCTCTCCCTTGCTACATTACGTCATCAACTAAGTCAGTTCCTTGTTTAAGCTAAACATAGCATCCGTTCAGTTCATACATACAAAAATCTAACCTACAAAAAAAAAGTAATTCGTTTTTTCTATATTACATCATTTGAGGTTCCCTGCTGTATCACCCAATTCCTTTTTTTCTTTAAATTTCGTCACTGTTATTGTGTCTGCAGCTATTTCTCTTGGCACCGTTCCTCGTTGAACACAGGTGCAACCATTGCTCTGTTACCCACATTATTGGAACCTTTTTTTTTTTTTGTTGTTTTCAACTCATTTATTTTTTTTTAACTTTCTGTCTTGTTTTATTTTCAATGGCTTAGACGCATGAGACTTTGATCATAAAAAATACGAATGAAAAGCACATTCGTTAACGTCTTTGACCTGAAAGTAGTTCTGCCTGTGGTGTAGAAAAACAACGCGGAATGATATCTAATACTCTGTTCTTTGCGATTAGCGGTTCCAAATATTCAGTATCAAATAATTCTCAACACATATTATTTATTATTAAAATTTAAATTAATACGTCGTTAGTTTTCATGATTGTCTTTTGCAATCTTCTAATGCTTGACAGCCTTTGTCTTGGCAAATAAGAATCTTTTTTTTTAATGTGTTTTTCACATTGTTTTATGTTACAGTATCAGCGTTTGTCAAAATATGTGGCGACTCCTCCATGGGGAGGGGTGTCTTTTTTTGTTTTTCCCTTTAGGACAAAAAAAATCGTTTGTTTGTAAAGTTGTTTTAAATCCATACATGAGTTTTAATCAAGCAAATAAGACATTATTACAAATGTACATAGATTTAAATCAATAGTTATGTGACTTCGTTTCATCTTCAAAGTAGAACCTTTCATAATGATTTCGCGGGAGACGCCCACACTGAGCTGGTTCTTTTGGGGAAGAGATTTCATGATGATTTCGTATTCTAGTCAACCCTTCTTATTACATCTGAACGATTCACTTTTAGCTGAGTGACTGACCATCTTTCTTTTGGCGCTTTGTGACCTGACGTCGATCAAGCCCGTTACAAACGTTCATGCTTCACTGCCTTCAATGTCACTTATCAGCCCGTCCAACCTTTTCTCGATACTATGAGAAAAAAACACCAGCTCCTTGTACTCGCCAGAAGAATGATATACCGAATGCAGGAGCGTTGAAGGTCTGTCAGTCACACCTGAGTAGCTCATCCCAGAACAGATTAGTGTTTGCCTCGTGTGTAAGGATCTATATGCGTTATTATCTTGTTGTTAATGTATATAGTAGTATACACAATATCGGGCCATTAAAAGGTTTTCGTATCTAAAAACGTTCTTGGCTGATAATGGTGCACCGAGATAGTAACATGGAAAATAAGGTCTCTGTACCGATCCCGTTCTTCTGCGGAAACACTCGTCAACATTAGACAGTCTGAAGTTTTGAAGTGATCGGTTTGGATTGACCAGCAGCAATAGTACTCTAAAACGTGTTCATTTCTGAAATTCTTTAGTTAAGGGCGTAAGGAGTAGGGAAGGGGTCTTTGCACCGCTCTACATTTTCTCTCCAACCACCAGTTTCTCTTAACATTCTCTTTGACCAGGGAGGGGTAACTTTCATTCATTCCCCTTTAATTTAAGGAAAAGAACTAGCCTAAATTATGCCAAAAATAACAAATCACTCTAATGTTTTTGAAAATTGATAAATATCCCTGTTAAAAAAAAAGCATCCGGTGTAGCCTCTTCTGTACTGCTACTTTAAAAAATGAAATAAAAAAGACAACAGGGTCTTAGTATTCTTTATTTATAACTGGCTCGCGTTAACTGCATAACTCGTTTCCATATCATTCCACCATCACCCCTTATTAAAGCAATTACTTTTCTTCCCTCCAGTATATCAAAGATCTTCCTTTGTTCCTACTTGCATGAAACCTGTAATAACTCAAGTGGGCATTCTTTATTTATTGATACTTTAAGCCTATTCTTTCTTGAAATGCTCATCAATCCTGATATTGGAATAGTTGCAGACTTTTTGGAAGTAGGTGTGTTTGGCTTGGTGTACTACCTCATATATCTTGGTCTCGACAGGAGAACAACCTTGAAGTATTGTTTACTTATGGAGGAGCTTAGTCTCGTAGCTGCACTAATACTATACATAAGTTAAAGTGTTTCAATACATTTTCTTTTGTTTGAGACATAGACTTTTTATATTTTAAAAAAATCTTTTATTTTTAATCATAGCAAAACTTTATTGCTCGGCACATTTATCTCTGTACAGTGGCCTAGCAAGGAATTTTGGGGGAGCCGGAGGGGTGGGGCTTGGCCTCTTTAGGGGCCCCTTCATTTTGACATTCATCATCTTGACTTGAGATAATGTGCTTCATAAATATATGTCTTATGTGTGGAATACATGCAGCATTGTCACTAATTTACAAAACAACCTTAATAGCAAGATAACACGCCATTGGCTTATTATTTAATGTAAAAAAAAATGTGGACACTCATTTGGGGACCTCCTCAAGTGGTGACCCCGTGGGGAGGGGGGTTGAAATTTGGACCTCCCCCACCCTTGTTGTACCACTGTCTCTATTTAAAATGAAAAGCAACCTAAGCAGCATAAATGAGTTTCTTATTTCGTTATTGTTTTTATATCCATAAACAAACATTTTCCTAACCGACTACTCCCCAAGAAGAGCGAGACTTATCGCGCCTTTTTCCAGACAATTAAAAAAAGAAGCTTTTTTAAAGAATAAAATGTTCCATTTTGATTAGCAATTTTTTAAAAAAGTATTTCTTTTTTAATAGTGACGTTGATCTTTTGAAATAAAACTGTGTGGAATTAGTTGTACAATTATAGGCTTTAGTGACTTACTTGATATGAGTTTGCTTGTGTACAAAGGAACGTCTTCAATGAGATGTATTTAACAAAGAGAGGCTACAGGAGAAATAGAGAAGGCCAAACCCAATTCAAGTTCGACGTGTGAGGAATTATTGCCTCTATCACATTCACTTCAACTTCTCACTCGACCTTTTCTCGGCTTTTACGCTGTTGTTTTTTTAAACTGTATGTGTATTAGAAGATCTAGTCCGATATTGATAGTTGAACCATGGGCGTAGACGTAATCGGTAGGGAGTGTTTGTTTGATATCCTTTCCTTCCTTTCACTCCCTTTTCCCCTCCCCCACACCCCACATTTTGTGAACTTAACACATGTGATAGCACCTTCCTGTATTTTTTTTTTATAAACAACACACCTAAGATGTGAAGTTTAGTCCCAATAATACCTAGATTCATGTTGTATGCGTTTATACAGATTACAGAGAGAGACATTTTCGTTCAGGCCTTTTTTCTTTTACAGTGGAATAACAAATTTAGAATGTTTTTGTACTAAAACTTGTATTCGTCTTTGCTTAGTGACATTTTTAAAAAGTAGCGAAACTCACAGGGTTTTTACTGAGCCATTATGGGACTCCAATGGTCTCGTAATGTTTGTCTGAATAAAGTACAGGTCTGTACGCATGGCATAGGCCTATAGTTTGTCTAGATCCAAGCCTTAATGCTGTTGTATCCAGACCTTGGCTGGTGCCTAATCCAAACCCTGTTATTACTGACCTCCGCGACAAAACATCTTAAATTTCTATTCGGCTTACGTGACCTTGTAGACAGCTTGGAAAAGTAGGTGGGCGTGGCTACTCTCGTGAAAGAACACGCTACCTGACGTACATAGATAAGTCACGTGTCAAAACAACGACTATAACAATAGCAAATGTTTGATATCCAAACAGCTGACTACTCATTTTCTTTTCTTTTGGACGATCCTTTTATTACCACTTGGACTGTTGACATTCTAGTCCCAATATTGGATTGATGTATTTTAAATGGCTGCCCTTTTTATGCCACAATGGCTGGTAACTTGAAAGTGTGTTTCTCTTGATACAAGACTTTTGTGTGTGTGTGTTTCTTTTAGTTGTTTTTGTTTTTTATCCCTGTCTATTTGTCCTGTCTCACCTCATGCATGGGTAGTTAGTGGTTTAATGATACGCTTTGCGTTACAACAACACCCAAGCCGCAGTGTATAAACTCTCGGGGATTGTTTAGTATTAGTTAGTATTAACTTCAGCACTAACTAGGACGTTTTGTGTTCAGCGTTTCTCTTGACGTATTTGTCTAGTTCATTAAATCCACCAACTTAGTTTTCTAGTTAGTGAAAATTTTATGATTTACTTATAAAATGTACGTTGTAAAAAAAAAAAAAAAGATTTAGTCAAATCATTGCTAACGCTACTTATAGGTTATTGGTTTTCTTCTTCATTCGAAACATGCCTTCTAGGCAACAATGGTAACACACCCATAGACTTCACATTGTCAAGGAATGTTTAATATCACATTTAATATAATATAACCAGCTTTTGTTACGGGAAGCACATGAGACCCTTTGGTGATGTCTCAACCAAACTGTGTCATGCTCATTGCCCGCCCCAGATATCAATGATTAATGTTTAGGTTAGAATCCTTTTGTCCTTAGTTCGTATTTGGCTGGGAATGACCTTCTGAGAGATAGGACGCAACATGCCGAGTTAGCTGTTTTTATTTTTATCTAATGATTATTTCATC
Source organism: Biomphalaria glabrata (assembly GCF_947242115.1). Taxonomy (NCBI): domain Eukaryota; kingdom Metazoa; phylum Mollusca; class Gastropoda; family Planorbidae; genus Biomphalaria; species Biomphalaria glabrata. Next base: position 33,931,161 of record NC_074720.1, read on the forward strand.
ACGCTTCGCTCAACACACGCAGCTGCCTATTGGTGGTATCGTAGTGGTGTCTACTGCTTAGAAAAAAAACATTGATTTCTTACATGCATTTCCTATCTGAATGGTAGTCAAGTCTTGATTCCACGGTAGACCCTTTGTTAACTAAAATACTAGTAATCATAAAATACCTTATCTTCTTACTAGTGCATTTTTAAATGGATAAGAAACAATTGATCTCATCAGCTGTGTAGAATGTAGAACTGTACATATGTGTCATAAACTCCTGGCACTACTTGTTTGTGACCATCGGACTTAGTAGAAATACAATGGCATGAAATATTTTTTAAACAAATGACTCTTGATCAATACTGGAGTTTATTTGTTGAATAGGATAGTCTGTATTAGAATCGGTGAATTCTAATACTTTCTCTATCTGGTGAGACTTTATTTAAGAAATACATCCACCGTCTTTCTAATGTAACGCTGATTATGCTCGTTTTGTTTTAGACTAGATTATTGTGGTACTATGTCTGAAGTACTTTGAAGTCAAACGTGTTCAACGCTTCTTTTCTTAATGTACATCTTCCAGAGACTCGTGCTCTAGATTTTGTTTGATTCACGTTTCCTCACATTGTTCTGGTGACAGTTTCTTGCACATAATGTTCACAACTTTAAACGGTTGAGCATAACACAGACTAATAGTCTACTTTTCACACCCTGTCAGAGTTTATTTAGTTTGGGACATTTGAAATTGTGGGTTTAAAAAGCTAAACTGTCGCATTTCTAGGCGAAAATGCAATGTCTCCGTTTCCCCTTTGTGACATGAAGCATGTATTGTGTCCAGCGTACAAGACTAAAAGAAAAGGAAAGCGGTTCGTGAAACAAACACGAAAACTCTTCATCATTTGGGCCTGCACAAATTGTTAGGCAACAATGTTTTCCAAACTGCTTTCTCAGCTTTTGAAAGTGATTCTAGTTTCAACACATTGGGTTGTCTCTTTTTTTTTTTTCTCTGTTTTTAGGTCGCTGGGAACAATGGGAAATGTCTCCCAAAACTAGACAAATATGGGACAATAGTATAACATTAAACATCATGTTCATATAAACTAATTTTGTTTTCCCTTTTAGTTTAAATTTTTAAAAAAATAACACTATTTGTCACCACTTCAATTAGCGACAATAGTCTGCCCCCCCCCCCTCCAATTTTTATTTTCAGTTGTCAGACATAATGCACGCTTAGCAATCTACGTGGATAATTCCAGACCTTTTTGAAAGTGACCCTGACACGGCGACATTCTCCCCCCAACTCCCTCCCAGTTTCGCACACATCAGACTAGGAGGTGCACATCTTGCCACACCCACATCGTTCAACACTGAACATCTCAGACAGGGAGAGTCTCATGGTGTACAAACATTGCCTCTGTTGCGGGTCTGATGTTGAACAAACTGGGCCTCTGTTGCTAGGGAAATATTTATTTTTTTTTGTTCTAATAAATCCGATAGATATTAATTGTGTAGGCTTCCATTCTCACACTGGAATGTTCGTATTTATTCTGTGTATGTGATAGAATGTTATGTTCCGTGGTTCAACCTTTGTTGAAACTCCCGCTGCAAAGAGTTTAACAGATGATATCAATGGCGGAGCAGGAGAGGGCGCACTCCTCCCCCACACACGTTTAGACATTTGTTTGTTCTTTAATCTTTTGTTTAGTTTCCTTGCATTCTAAATACTCTTTTTATTACTTGATACCACCCGCACGCACAAACACTCAGAGACAGTATTAAGATTATTTTCTTTACTTAAGCAACAGAGAACTGCAATCTTAACAGCTTCAAGCAATGTGCCTCATTAGGAGGATGTAAAGTGCCCTTGCTTCTGTTGGCAGTTCAAATGTTCTGTAAGTCAAGTCTGACAGAACATAAACTAGTGTAAGCATGCCTCCAATTAAAAAAAAGTCACACAAACAGTTTTAATCCATTCCTCCTTTATGAAGCTGGTGATGGTCTATAATATTCTTTATATTTCTTCTAATGCTTCATTATCACAAAAAGTCTTTTCCACTGTCAGATTTTTAAGAAAATTATTAGAAAGCCGTTTTTAAAATCCACTGTCCACTCAGAGCCCATGAAGAGTTTGCAAGCTAATAGAAGGAATATTAATAAAGCCAGGAGAATGTACCCGAAAATGAAAAACAATATTTGTGTAAAATTAATTTGTATTCTGTATTTAGTTTGGCTTCAAAGTGCCTTTACGCTCATCTTGACTTAACTTTTTGTTAACGCTACAGCAATTCTATGTGTAATTTTGTGTATGCAATATCTGTTCCCTACTTGTCTGATACATTTCAACTGTGCATGTGGATTCATTCTGTGTTTTGTGTATTCAGTTCTCTACCATAGCTACACTCATTCGTGGAGACAGGCTTATTTGTTTAGTGAGAAAAATATTTCTAGGTAACTGCTTAACATCTTGCATCTATTTTAGGAAGCTATTAATATTGATTGCATTTCCTTCATTTATTACTTAACCCTTGTGTTGTTGTTGTATTTCTTTTTCTATCACTTATGATTAACTATATATATATATATATATATATATATATATATATATATATATATATATATATATATATATATATATATATATATATATATATATATCATAGTTAGATTTAGATACTAGATAATTTGATAGTTTTTGCCTGACAATGGCAGGCCACTGCATCGAAATAATACATAAATATATACAGTGCTTTTTTTTGTAAAAAAAAAAAAAAATAGGTGCCAGGTACTCAGTAGTTGATTGCCTAATTTTTAACTACTAAAAATTAGTAATATATGTTAAAATTCAAGAAAATTAATAATTTTTTCAAAAAGGTGCGGGTACATCGTACCATCACAAAAAAAGCCCTGAATAAATATATATATACTTGGTCGTTTAGTATTGTTTTTTTTCCTTCATCTAAATCAGATGACATCTTGCCTAGTTATGTGTTTTTTTTCTCTCACTGGATCAAGAGATTTATAATTATCACCACAGTAACCTTTTAGTAATGGATTTTTCACCCCAAGGAATTATAAGTAACAGTCCTTTATTGGGTTTTTTGTTTTCATTTTTTCCTATTTGAAAAATAAAAAATAAATGCTGATAATGTTGTTTTAAATACTGACTGACTCTTTTTTTAGATAGTGTTAAATGTGGCTAATAAACATAAATTACTTGTCTACTGAATTTAGGGCTTGAGTTTGAATCCCCATAAAGACTAAGAATTTGTTATAAATTGACATTGAACCTGAACTGAGGTTGTTTCCCAGCGGAGCACAGCAAAGTCTTCCCACATAAATGCATACGATGTTCAACTCACAGTCAACATATTAGAGTAGAACAAACAAATAATAATAATGATTGCCCTCCATACAGATCATGTCTTATTTTTTTTTTTTTTGCTGCTCAAGTGAACAAGTTTTAAAGATAAAATTCTTATGTGTTGCTACCATTGTGTCTCCTCAGGTCTTCTAAGAGGCTCTGTCATTGGCCCTGCTAGAGATGTTGTCCACCAATTGAGTGCTAGTAATGCTCTGTGGAAGAAGAGGAAGTCCACGCTCTCCACGTTTGCCCCTGTGATGGAGGAAGACAAAGACATTGACTTGGAGAAGGTGACTCTCAAACTGACTAGCTTTTTTTTTTAGTCTTTTATAGCACCACCACCCTTTCTCCCCAAATGCAGATAAGTCTTTGTGCTGGTATATGTCTATCATGTTTACACTTTAAAGCTAAAAGTAGTATAAAAATCAAAATTTTACATTGCAATATTAGCTACTTTTATTTTTCTAAATACTTAGCCTTTTATTTTTAAAGATAAAGATTGTTATTGCATAAACATACATCTCAAACATTTTTAATACAAGGTGAAAAGGTTATTAGAATGTACAGGATGATTGTTATATTCCTTTAGTTCAACATCAGTACAGGTTGGCTTAGTACAGGTTAGCTGAGTTTCCTAAAGCACAGAACAGTAATTCTATATGTTCCATATTAAATAAATTAATAACATTTTACATGAAGCATACACAAAGTAATACTGGTGTGAATGTCATCAAATTCAAATAATACATTGACATTATGAATGAGGCATACTGAAATAAGCACAGACAATAATTTATTTAAGTATTGAAGCAGACTGGATTTCTATTTAACTAATTTCCCAATAAGTTTTCCCTCAGTTGTATTCTAGCTAAAGCTTGATTCCAGAACAATTTATGTGAATTTTACTTCAAATACTAAACACACCCAATGTTTTGATTTTTATCAAAATTTTTGGGCTAAATTTGTAGTGACCTAACTGAAAATTGTTTCCTACTTTTTACTGGGTTTTAAGCATTGTTTTAAAAGAAAAAAAATTGTATTATATATTATTACTGTTGGAAATGTTTAACATTTTGTTCATTGTTAACCTTTCAGACATTTAGAGCCATAGACAACATTCAAGTAGTGAAAGATGCTGACTGCAAGAAGTCTGATGAAGAAGTCTTTGTGGATGATGAGGAGGACTGGGCTAAGGTAAACCTTTGCTATTGCACATTTTGACAATCTCATGCTGCTCTGCATTTTCTTGAGGGGATTTGTTATGACATGAGTCTTTATTTTACAATATTATGAATTCCAAGCCAATTCTTCATTACATTCTAAGTTTTGATTTGAAATAAAGCTTGTTAGATTGACACCACAATAAGAATTTGGTTAATTGTTTGAATAAGATGACTGTGGGGGGATCAGAATAGGAAAAGTTGTGTTCCATTCTATGATCTCTCATTGTTCTTGTTATTAAACATAAAAATGAAAAAGTAAAATCAATAGAGTATTGGAGGTTATTGATGATTGGATTCAATAACCAATACTGCAGCTATTCTTACCTAAGCAAATAAAAGTCTGACATGAAGCTGGGAGAATAACTTAAAGGTTTAAGCTGGCTAATTCTTCTTAGATGGTTCCATGACAAATTGTTCACCTAACAAATGGTTTAACAACAATTGGCTTATGACAAATGGTTCACATGACTACAGCATGAGTATTTTTATCACATACTGTCCTCATGCTTTAAAAAGATTGATAAAGAAAATGAAAATTTTTTTTTGATATAATAGAAACAGAAGCTCTTTATTATCAATCCCCCATATGTACTTTTAATGTAAACAAATTAAGCATGGGATGAAAATATTAACAATGTGTTCAGTGAACCAATTGTCTTTGAACCTATTGTCATTGACCCATTTGACGTATGAATCATTTCTGATGAACCAATTGGTGGTGAACCATTTGTGGACTGAACCAGCTGTGGACTGAACCAGTTGTCTTGAACCATTTGTCTGTAAAGGATATGTCATGTTTCCTTCATAGATTTCCTAAGAACAACAATAACATATGATGCGAAGTTGTGAGTCATCAAGCACCCAAACACTGGGTAATGTGCTTAGCAAGGCAAGACAGTAACTCATCACTACTTTGAATGGCATACATTTTAGAAAAGCTCTCCAAGTTTTATCAACTCATCTCTAGCAGTTCTTTTTATGGTTTCAACTAATTGTGAATAAATAACAACAATTTTTGTCTGGTGAATTATGCATTTGTATCAGGAGTTTGCTAAAATCCTGAGTGATCAATCAAATCTCTATAAAGATTGGAAAGTCCCTGGAATTCATTAGATACTTTTCCATAAAATTTTGCATGAAGAAATGAATGCTATACAAGTAAAACTTGGTATTATGGAGTGTAATTTGTGGTTAGGGGAAAGCATTATTCTAAGAAGACTTTGGCATTTGATTTCTATTTGCAATATGGCCATTAATCTGTATGTTGTCATCTGTCCTTGTTCTAGATAGCTGAAATTGTTTCCAGCTATGGTGGTAGAATCAGTTCCTCTGGGGACTATGCCCTGTTCGAAGCACAAATCGAACATCTCTTAGCATACAAAGGTATTTATTGCCTCTCCTATTCTGTCCCAAATCCTATGGGACCATTTCCCTATCTGCTCTGCATTATTATTTATGGAGTTATTTTGTTGCATCTTGTTTAGACACTCTAGCTTTTCAAGCCTTGCTCATTAATAAAAAAAAATTGCATATTTACATATATTTTTGCATGCAGAACAACATGAATTGGCAACCTGTAATAGTAAATAAGTTACAGTATAACTCTGGTGTATTAATTGTGTATACTCTGTTTAAGGGAATAACTCATATATCACAGTTGGTTGAGTGTATTTATAAAGCATGTTCCTATAACATCTTCTTATTTATTGCCCTATCAATACATAGAAGGGAAATGGTTCATGCTGCAACCATTATATACTAAAACAAATGGAAAATAACATATTACATAAATTATTATATGGTGTGGTTATATTTCTATACTGCTTTCTTTTTGGCTCAAAGTTAAAATATCATTGAATTGTGTTGGTTACTATATTTGGTTACATAAATTGTATGGTCTGTTTTTGTTGGTACACTTCCGTTATCTTATTATTTTCAATATTTTTCTTTACGTGGGCATGAGTTGGACTTGGTGGTATAGATCTTGTCTAAAGTTTGTTTTCTTATTCTTGGTTCTTAGAATTGTCTTTGGTTTTATTTATAGATCTTTTTGTTTTTGTGGGTTGTGAGTAATAGGTAGACAGAGATGTTCTTGATATAATTTGGTTGTATTTACTGACTCCGAAAATCTTGCTGTACATCTCAGAGAAAGATTTTATATTTGAGTATGTTACAATATTAATGTTTGCATTTATTAATAACACTTGTTTTTCATTCATGCTGTTTTAAAACATCTGTGTTGCATATTTTATGTTTATCTCTAAAATAATTTTCTTTTGGTAGGCACTAATGAATCCTATCTAATTAGTCTACCTTAGGTCTCATCCTTTTGCTTGCATATGTTGAATAGCATTATGAATGACAGAGTTTCTTAAAAATGTGGCTCTCCCAGTTATTTAGTGGATTTTGGTTTACTAGCACCACCAATGTCAAGGCTAAACATACAAAACAATTGGGAAGGGTACCTTAGTGTGTTTTTTTTTTAAAGCATTTTTGGTAATTCTGAAAAAAATAATTGTTTTTAGAATAATGTGCTTTTCTGGCTTTAGCACACTTAATTTGCTCTAGTCCACTTTCCATTGAGCAGCAGGGGTATCTGGGAGAAGGTTTCTATGCTGTCTATAGACTCAGGAATTGTAATTCGAATTGGAATTTCAATTTGTTTTTAGATTGTTTTCATGTGTTTCATTATCAAATACTAAAATGTGTATATACTGTATTAGTCAACCAACATCCAATGTAAAACAATGAGATTTTTTGTTGAACCCATCAAATCTATTCAGTCTTAAAAAAAACAACAAGAGAGCCACTAGTTTGAGAAACACTGAACAGTGATACTCAGCTGTAATGCAATTATTATGGCTGATAAATACATCAGGGTAAAAGGTGAACTGTGTTATGTTTCCAAAATTTTCATGGAGCTAATTATAGCTGGGTTTCACTGAGTCACTCTACTTTGATCATTTGTCCACTTTGCATCACTCTGCATGGCTAGCCAACCCATAGTCATATCTAGCATTATCTCTACTGCATGTTTCTCTTGTTAGATCAATGCCACCTTTGCAGAGTTTGGTGTGAGCATTGGCAGAGAGTCTGTGTTCATACGTGAGCATGAAGGAAAATTCAGGCAGTTTTTAACATCAAATGAAAAAGGTATCCTTTCTATTGTCTAGTCAATTTTGTTCTGGCTCTTTCAGAAGCATAGCCTGGATATATTTTTTACTAGGAATAAAATACTCCAATAGATATACACATAACATAACTGTATAACAGTATAATTTATTGCTAATTAATAATCTTTGAAAAAAAAAAATTTTTTTTTTAAGTTTTAGCTTAAGATAATACATTTACTATAAATTTGTTTTAAATTATAAAATCTGAGCTATTACCATAAGAAAAATGCAAGAATCTGATATTAATAATCCATTTTGAAATGTTGATTTTTCTTCATGACTGTAAATGTTTCTTTATAAAATATTTTATTAGAAGGTCATCTTTTAAACAATCCTTAATGCTGTATTTGTACATTTATCAACATACTAATATAATCTTTTCAAATCCTTTTTTTTTTTTGTCCTTTTCTCTACCTATTAAATGTCTTCTCTTTCTCTCACTCTCTCCTACCTTCTCTCTCTCCATATTTTTTGCCTCCTTGTGTTTTTCCAGATAATGGTAATCAAAATAAAAGTCTACTATCTTAGCTAACATCTAATACAACTTTAGGGTTACATGAACTATTATATATTACATTTACTACTCTGGACTTCAATACATGCAGTCTATTATGTGTTTGTAGGTGAGAACAAGATACAGAGTGTGGGAGAATGGCTGACAGATATTGGTCTGCCACAGTATGAGAACACCTTAGTAGCTAATGGCTTTGATGATACAGACTTCCTAGTAAGTCATCTTCTTTCTCTTTCTCTCTCTCTCTCCCCCCCCCTCCCCCAATTCCTCAATCTGAACTGATTATCACATTAAAAAGTAAAAGTAAAGTTCCCCTTTCAGACCTTGTGGTCTATAGGGCAGATGATGTAAAGGTCATCTGATTCTGTGGCCTACGGTTTACGAGGGTGACATGTGGCTTTAGTTTTCCCCAACTAATGTCAGGTACCCATTAGAGCTGAGTGTACTCAAAAAAGAGGCGCCCAAAGCTCCCGAAATGAAAAATCCCAGTCTTCACCGGGATTCAAACCCGGGATCCCCGGTTCAGAAGCCAAGCGGTAAAGCGCCACTGCGCCTCCACTACCACATTAGCATGCTCTTAATTAGTTGAAGTTCTCTCTATTTCTCTTTCTCTTCTCTCTGTTCATGACTTCTTCTTACCAATAAACAAGATTGTGTTAATTTCTTAGCAGCTCAAAGATGTGAGAAACAAAGTTTACTTTTTCATTAAACTTAGGTGATGTAACAAACTCCATCACAGCCTGCCCTTGTTGAGACATACAAGCCAAGTGCTCTTGGACTAATAGCTTTCAGTGATGATACTTTAAGAAGATGAAAGATTTTTGTGTGCTAGTACTAGTGTAAAACAATCCAATATATCATCATCATCTCTCCCTTGACTTTTGTCATAGGGGTGCTGTGACAGTTTATGTAACTAAATCCCTCCACTTTTCCCAGTCAGCAGATGTTCTTAGCAGGATATCAAGAGAGAGACCTGTCCAATTATTTTTTTTATCCAGCCAGATTTTCTTTGGACGACTCTTTCTTTGTGCTCCCTTTACTGTACCTTGAAGAATGACTTGACATCGAGTCTTGTCTTACAATCAATATGACCAAACCAGCTCAGCTTTTGTCTCTTCATAGTATTGAAGAGATCATCCTTTTTTGGAAAAATGTTTAGAAGCTATTTAATATTGCATTTAGAAACCTTTTCTTGTACTAGTTGTTTGTCCCTATACAACACTAATAGGAAGTAGGAAGAATAGTGTTTCTATGTTATTTTGATTTAAGTATCTCTTTATAACTGATTTTGTTTTTTTTTTTTTGTTTTTTCAGGGTAGCAACATACTAGACGAACAAGATCTCATTGTCATTGGTGTTGATAATGCTACACATCGAAAAACTATTTTAGAAGCTTCAGCCAAGTTGCCTCTTCTGCAGCCTATTGGTAGGTTTGTATATTTGTATCTTACTGCATTAGACCAAGTTTTATTGAGACAGATCTAAGACACAGCATAATAGACTGGCTCCTGGACAGATGCAGTAGCAAACTGAAGCAATGGACATTTGTTGTACTAAGAAAACAAGTGCTTAAAAAATCAATTGTTGAGGCTGTGACTGCTTCAAATACTTGTTACCAAACTGCTTAAGTGTCCAGCCTAAACACACACTTTTGAAACAATGGATTTCTTACATCTGTACAATTTATTAGCCTGATATTAGACTTGTATGGCGATCTTACAGAACGCAGGAGAGCTGCTGGTTGCCCACTTTTACAGTATACGGATATATGGAAACGCGACATAAAGCTTTTCAAAATCAACACTTGCAGTAGGGAAAAAGTGGCACTGGATAGATCCACATGGAGAGCAAGCATAAAGGAAGGGTCCCGGATTGCAGATGGCATACACAACTGCAGCAGTAAGAAGGATGAAAAAACAGTGGTGCCTGGTGATTACATATGCCAAACCTGTGATCGCAGCTGTGTATCAAGGATTGGCCTCCAATTTTTACTCGAGATGTATAATGCCACAGACTCAGATATTAGACTTATTGAGAGAATTTCATTTATTGTTTAAGTTTTCAGAGTGTCTCTTTAATAAAAAAAAGTTAAATGTCGTATTTATTTACAAACTGCTTATATCCTAGTTAGTATCATTATACAGCTAGTCAAATGACACAACTAACATAGATTTGCTTTTACCAACATATTTTAAGAATTAAAATTCACCCATTTTCTTAGCCTATTGTATAGAAGTTAAATAAAGCCAACATAATGACAAATGACTATATTTGACTTGTGGACACTACTTTTGTTGTTTTAATTTTGGTTTTGTATCTAGTTTGATATCAATTGATATTCTAGTCTTGTGGTTTGCGTGCTGGTCTGTTATTCGGATTTCTCTATTGTCCCGGGCTCATATCCTACCCGCTGCCATCCCCCGTCGTCTTGTGGGAGGTTTGGACTAGGAAGTAAATTATCTTCAAATTTGAAGGAACACCCGAAACATGTAAAACAAATAAAACATTTACGTCTCTACCTTTCACATTTTTATAGTAACATACAGGAAAAGAAATTACAAAAATACACAATTCTTAAGCTTAAATAAATTAACCATACAAAACTATAATGAGTTTGCTATTTTTTTTTATTGTTTCTCTTATCTACCAGGGAGTCAAGGAAACAATTTGATTAGGCTTCATATTACTTTGCTTGTTAAAATGGTTTAAAAGAATATGGACAGCATAATGTAATGATAATTGAGGGAACTTCTCAACAGCTCCCCAAAGAGTGTAAAGAAGTAAAGATGTTTTGAACACACGTATAGGCTCATTAATTTACATACAGGCAAACACAAAAGCACACACTAGTTGTTTATTTGTAATGTCTTGAATGTTCTTTCTTTTCATGCTGACCAGATGCCAACAATGTACCTCAAACTGTAGCAGAGTGGCTTGGCTCCCTACAGCTAGACTATTATTTTGATACTTTTATGTCTCATAAGTATGATTCCATGGACAGGGTGGTCAAGATATGGGAATTGGAGCTGGTTACTGTAAGTTTTGAAACCATTCAGCAACTCTTTTCTTTTGTCTTTTTCTCTCTCTTTCTATTTAAAGTGATAAAATGAATCAGTTCAAATAAACTTAATCTTTGTTAAAAACTTTAGCTACTGACAAACTGCTGTGATATTTTATGGTTCAAATGCTCTAGTATAATTGACCACGCCAATATAGTAATGTTTCTAATAATTAGCAATTACACATTCAGGATCAATTATATATTTTTTTCTTTTACAGGTATTAGATATCTCATCTATTGGTCATAGAAAGAGAATACTAGCTTCACTAGGAGAAAGAAAAGTGGATACTTCATCTAGTCCTGTAAGTACAATCTGCATTGTATCATTGAATCAGATATTTTTTCTGTTTCTATTAAGTTTATTACTTTTTATGTTCTAAAAAAGATTGTTATGAGGCTGAAAATTTGGGGTGACTTCAGTATTCTATGAGACTACGCAGCATTCATTCCCCTTAATTTGAAGTGTTATGGAACAAGGAGAGCTTTTAAAATTAATTTATGCTTCATCAAGGGAAATAACTGAATAAGATTGATATATTCCACAAAATTACTTCCCTTGTTAATAAAATTATATGTTGGTTTTTTGTCTTTATTCTCATTTCTATGTTGGTGGTTTCACATGAGTACTCCTAAATCTCAGATGAACTGTGCAGTGGTTTCCAGTTCAGGCAGCTCTCCATATAGTTTTTCTTCTTAGGGAAGTTAGGGGGCTAGTGCCTTTTTTTGATTTTGTATATAAATTTTTTTTTTTCACTGTGTTTACAAAATACTGTACTTATAGCTTTCTTGGGAGGTTCAGAAAATATTGATATAGCAAGGGATTATTTTTAAAATATACAGTGTATATTATTCAGACTAGTGAATGAAACAATTCTGGTCTGTATCCATTGTTTGAAAAAAGCACAGCAGAGAAAATTTTCTATGCTTTTTTTAATTATCCAGAATTAAGCATAAATAATTTCAAATTAATCGATTTTTAAAATGAAAACAAAGAATGGGGAAAAATTTGTGGATTCGAATCAAGCCAAATTTTGAGTAATGCCAGTTTGAATTATCTTGATTCCACTGTATGTAAATCTGAGTGAAATGTTAAAGTGATAGTGATTGACACCATCTGCAATTAGTGAAGACAATTCAAAATGCTGTTTATTGTTTTACCCCTATTTTTGTCTATTTTTGTAGGGATTTGTCATAAGGAAAATGCTTGTGGTAGAAATCTTTTCTTTGATTGTGACTTTTTCAACAGAGATACTAATTTTTCGTTGGTGTAGATGTTTAGTATATTATATATGCAACAAAATCTTTAATGTGAAATTTAATTGCATATCTCACAAGTTAAATAAGCCAATAGAATTATTTTCTGTTTTGTTTATTTATTTATAAAAATATTAAATGTTTCAGTCAAAGAAATGAAACAAAAGCAAGTATATGTTATTTAGGGAGTTCATCTACATATGTATGCTGTTAAAGGGGTTCTTATTAAAGTTATCAACAAACTTGTCTGTGTTATAACAAATTACAATTTTAGTCTGTTTTCAAAGTTTCATATTTTGTAACGTCCTTCTAGTATCTAATCTTTTATGGTTAGTTTGTAAGAACTCATAATTACAAGCTAAAATAAATAATATTAAAGACTAGAGTGAAATTGTTCCCAAAATAAAAAAAACATGAAACACCAATTGAAAGTAATTATTTTGGCAGTCACTCTGCTAATTATGTATATGTCATAGCCTAGAAAATCAAGAAATATCAGTTTATTGACCAACAATTCAATGTTGGTTTAATTCTTTTCATACTATGTCAATATCATACATATATGATTTATTGATATTGTAACAAAAAATAATTATGGAACACCTTAGGTTATGCTCAAAATTGTGTGCAACAATGATATGATTTAATACCTGCTTGGTTAATAGAAATTGTGTACATTTTTTGTTTTTGATAGGCCAGGACCAGGCTACCTAGTCTGGATAGCCTGACAGAACCAAGGTCACCATTTGAACATGTAGACCTATACAGAGACTACACTGGAGTCAGGTCCAAAGTTACAGACAATGGAAGTAACTCTGACCGTCCCCAGGAAACACTTTTAGAATTCGACCCATCAAGTCCATTATCACCTGGCCTGGTAAGATCATTTTTTCTCTCCCACCATCACTATAAGTATATGTGTAATGTTAGCCCAATTAATGTGTGTGTATGTGATGAGTGGTCAATACGCTTTCTTGGTGTGGGTAGATGTAACGCCACACCACTCTGGGGTATGATTCAGATAGTGGCTAGTTGACAAATACAAATATGGTAAAAAGTTGTAACAGTCCATTACATTTTTTTTCCCATTAATATTTTTGAAAAACTGGTATAGCCCTTCCATGAAAATCATTGGACGACTGTACCTATTATTTTATTTGAATATTTTTATTTACATTACAAACCTTTAGACCTTGTAACAAATCATTACATAATATTCAAATGTTTCAATAGCTACTTATAATAGTAAATTACTAAATATATTCAGCACTATAGAGAGAAAAAGCAGCGCACACCTGACCAGTCCTCTTTATATGCTTTTAAAGATTATTTGGCTTTTTTTTTTTTTTGCAAAGGTCAAAATAATCATTTTTTCTTATTATCGTTATTTATTTGTACAATATTAGTGCTGAGCTGAAACTTATGCAGAAATAAAAAAAAAAATTGCTGCTTAAAAAAAGTGCAGTCCTTCAATTTGGTTTAACTGCTTAGGGAGTGCTGTGGTGTGCTTTGCAAGCTCTATTCATTTAGTCATTTCTGTTGTTAGTTTCTTTCAAGTCTAATCTCCATTGGTCTATCACTATGTCCTTTATTTGTTTCTTCCTAAATCTTTTCACAATGTTTCATCTTAATAACTCTAAGATATTTTCTTTTAAGAATACCATAACATTTTAGTCTTTCCCTTTTAATTTCACACAACTAATGTAGGATCTTGATATCTCTTATTATTCATCATTGTCATATTCTCTTTTTTTTTTTTCTATTTTATCTCCTTCTTTTTGTCTGTCCTTCTCTTGACATTGTTATGTGTTGTTTTATTTCTCAGCAAATTAAAAATAACAAACAAACAAAATTGAGTTTCTTATTAACAATTTTACACGTACAAAATAAAAAAAAAAAGAAATGTGTTGTTGTTTTTTAAAAGCTAGTTTTCAGAGATGTTAATGAATGAATGTTTTGATGTTCATTTAAATATATAAAAGCATTAATAGATAGATCTGCCTTGATTACATATAGTGAAAAAATTAATAGGCCAAGTTGGTTTGCATTAATTTGGTGCAAATCAGGTCAATCATTGAAGGAGTAACTCATTCTGCCTAGATTAAATTGTAAGCATGCTGATACTTATTGTCTTTTACCAGGGCAAAGCCATCAGAGACAGCACCATACACATCCGAGCCCCAAACCTGATGCACTACACAGGAACCATCAAACAATGGAGACACAAGCCAGAGACTCTTATAAAGGGATGCTGCAATTACACTGCTCATGTAAGGACTGGCTTGTCCTATGGTGTTTTATATTCTTTCTCTTCCAGTCACAACTCAACTATTCTTTTGTTTCCTCAACATCTATCTGAAGCCTTTTTCTTAATTCTTCTTATAAATGCCCTAACACAATAACAATTATTTCAATAGAAAGGTAGTGTGTTCAAAAGGATGTAATTATCTTCTTCTTTGAAAGAATTTCTATATAAAAAGAACTCAGGACTCATTCAGAAGGAGAAGAGAACCCTATTTGCTTTCTTTTCATGAAAAATATAATGCTTATGTCTTTTTTTTTGTAATTTTTTTTATGCATTTACTAATCAACTTCACCTATCCCTTAGTTTGTTGGACCATTGGGGCACCACACAAGATCTGTTGACTTTCTCCATTTCTCTGTTTTTTTTTGTCTTTGATAGAATGTCTTTCAGGAACAAAATTGTTTACTCTTTTATGTTGTCTCAGAATCACTTTCCTTGCCTCTTCTTCTTTGTCCTAGTAATGGGTTTTTTGTGAGCCCTGAGGACCTTGTGATATGGCCATAGAGTTTTAGTTTGCGTTAGGTCACTGTGAGGTCCGATAGCTGAACTAATCTTTTCTCTAATCTCTTTATTTGTGATGCTGTCTTTGTTTTTGATACCTAGGATCTTTCTGTAACATCTTAATTCCATTACTAGGATCCACCTCTCTAGTTATGCAGTAGCAGTTAAACAAGACTTTTTACAAATTAAAAATAGTAACTATACGATTTATCCAATATTATTAAGCTCTCAACTTTGCTGTCACAATAGTTTATTAAAAACTTTTTTTGCTACCTCCATCTAATAATTATAATAATGGAACTTATTAAGCACTATTTACCAACAGATTGTAGGCTTTAGGATTATGTGAATATAGCGAAAGTAACAATCTAATAAGCAAATAGTTTTATATTCCTTTTCCAAATAAGATGGATGGCTGCCTGGTCGTGCGGTTTGTGCGCTGGACTGTCGTTCGGATTTGTCGAGGGTTTAAACCCTGCCCGCTCCCATCCCCCGTCGTCCTGCGGAAGGGTTTGGACTAGGAAGTAAACTATCTTCAACTCTGAAGGAACATCCGAAACATGTAAAACATTTTACAAGAATGAATTCATACAATTAGAGAATGTTTTGTGTTATATTCAAGCTTGACATAATGGGAAAAATATTCTGTCTTTCAATTTAGATTAGATAGATTTAAAAAATGTACCTCATGATGTAAGCAAAGTTTTATGAACCAGGATGAGTTCATTTCAGTAATTCAAGGTTATGGTGACTCATTACTAAACTAAACTAGACCTTTCTATTGCAGTTTACATCAGAAAAATCTATCATCTTTAGTCATATACTCTACCATTTATACCATCGTTGTCAAAAATTATATAAGAAATACAAGATCAACATTTGAGAAATAGACAATAAACAACATAGTTATATAGATCTTTCTATGTTTTTCCCCCCAGTACTTAGGATCTACACTAGTAAAAGAATTAAATGGGCCAATGTCCACCCAGGAGGGTATCACAAAATTAAAGGTTGGTATTTTACTTAGCTTATTTTTCTTTTAATCATTGTTCCCAATCTGCACATTGTAGTTTTAATTACAACAATGTTATGCTGTTTAAAAAAGTCTTGAAATTGTATATTAACTCTTTCTCTCCTAACTGACGCTACCAGCGTTGATTCCACCAGAATGTGGTAAATAATTACGGAGAGAAAGAGTTAATACAAAAAAAATCTCTTTTCTGTTTTTTATATTAATATAATTTTACTACTTAACTTAGTACGTTCAACTATTCTTGTCTATTTTTTTTTGAATCTAAAAGGCTTTCCCAATTCTGACATGTGAAAGTTGGAAGTTTCATTATGTTATTTAGCCCAATATTGGAGAAAAAGAACACCAATCTAGTATAATTTTTTAATTTTAAACTGAGTTATGCCCCTTACCCTATAAAATGAAAGATTTTGAGTGCTCACCATTTAGTTTGAGATTTAAGTTTTCTTTTATCTGCCAGGCTTTTTGTATTACTCACATTTTTTTCCCACCATTTATATTTCATACACAGCCAGAAGTTTTAACTCCATATTTCTATTTCTCAATTGTCTAAAGCATCGTTTGCGCAGGAAACTACAGGTTGGACCGCTGTTAGTTTTGTTCTTTAAGTGTTAGCCAGTTGTTTTTTTATTTTGTGTGTTGTCATGTTACAACAGCTTACCAGAGTTATTTCCCATCCCCCCAAATCTCCATTCTTCTAAAGTGATTACTTTCATTATCCATTTCTTTGTTGCAAATATTATTACTATTAATTGTTTATTTTGTTGGTTTTAAATTAGTTTTATGGCATGAAATAAACATTTTTGTTTTCTGGATGTTATCACATTGAAAGTCTTGACAGGTAGAAAGAAAATACAGTTGACTCTTGATAATCCAGCGGTTAGAGGGGTGCAGAATTATTGAAAACATGGGATTACCAAAGCTAAGCTGTACTTCAAAGAATTTTACTGTATATGTAAAAATAAACTCTATTTATGCTGTCATTATATATTTCAGTTTTTGACTTTAAAGGTAAAAATTAGCAATAGAATAAAAAAAGAACATTTTTGATCTAAAAAATATAAAACATTTCACATGATTTCACAATTTAAGCTTACCTACATTCTAAAAATAGGCCTACAGGATGCTTTATTTAAATGAATTTACTGCGGTGGCACATTAGATTATGAAGTGTCAGGCTATCAAGAGACAACTGTATATAATGAACATTTTGAACACATTTTCTCCTCAAATGCTAAATATGTGTTTCAAATGTGTAGGATAAGTCTACTATCCTATTTAGCTTCTTTTTATTTTCTATGTGTCTGTCCATTTGAGCGTAAAAAGTTTCAAAATGCCTACATAAGGATACTGAGCCTATTGTTAGAATGTGCATTTAAAGTAGAAATAAATCACACTGTGTAAATAATCCACATGAAAATATTCCCTAACTCAGAGCCTAGTTGTGTGTCTCATAGTTTATGGGGAAGGAGCATATCATTGTATCCTCTTTTGATAAAAAATAAAGAATTAAGACTCTCAATAAATGTCAGTTGGTGATATTGTTTTTTAAAAAAGCTGCCCATTTTCAAATGTAAAAAAAAAATGGAAATGTGTTCGTTTATTGCTTCTCTTCAAGTTATTTTTCCTTGTGTGATTATAACAGAAAGATTATATTTATTTAAAATCAAAACAATGAAAGAAAAATAGGATGAAACTCAAAAATAAAGATATACATATATATATATATATATATATATACATATAAGCATGCATTGTTCTTAAAAGAATAATTATAAAAGGACATACAAAAATTTGGGGAATTTGACAACTTTCCTTTAAAGGTGAACCAATACACACTAGTGCAATGCACGCCACACAATACAAAATGTGTCTAATGCCATCTTTTCTTAGTTAGTGTTGCAACTAACTTACTTTTGTAGTATTTTAACTCAACTTGTAATTCTCCATAAGTTATTGTAATTTAAAAAAAATGAAAACCAAGAATAAAGATGAAAAAAGATTCATTGAATTAAAAGGAAAATGGCAGCAGGTTTATAGGCTGATTTTGTAGTTGATAAGTTGAGTTCATTAACTTACTTAAAAGAATGTTATTTATAGTCTCATCAGTGTCAGTAATGTCAAGTAATCATTCGCATAGCTGAAGTTATTTAGAAAACAAATTAGATATGTGTTATAATAAGAGAAACATGTTTTCTCTCTTAACCAAAAAAAAGCTGTAAAATCGGTATTAATAATAGTAAATATTAATTTTGTACTTTTGATGTATTCACATTTCTTAGTGTTGTACTAATATCCACTGCCATCAGTTTGTTTGCAAGACTAATCTGCTTCCATCTTTTGCCCTTACCTAGGTGTTGTTTAGTTGTTGCTTTTTTTTAAGTTGGTCTTAGCTCTCGATGTCTACTGCATGGGTTAAATGGCTGGTTTTCTGTTGGGGGAAAAAAAAGCATGAAACATTGTATGTAGTCTGTAACCTAGAGATGTTTGGTACTATTATAAAGAACTAGATATAACAATCTAGTCATTGTACTTACAGATACAATAAAATGATTTGTTTAGTTCTAACTAGTCAAAGAAATTCTTCGTGTGTCAATGCATCAATCATGTTTTTCAGTTTAAGGCAATTCTTTTTCTTTATTATACTCCTCAGGCCATTTTTTGCTGATATATATATATATATATATTCTTTAAGCAAAATAAAGAATATTCGTGTAAATCGTACTTTATTGAATTATTCTGTTTATTATCGATTGTAAGATTTTTAACAATTGAACAATACTTAACTTTCTTTTTTTAAAAAAAAAAAGGTTTATGAAAATACTTATTTTAAAACTTGGTAGACTAAAGCGATTATTACTGAATTATTTATATAGCTCTGAGGGGATACTTGAATTCCGATTGGAAAATATAAAGGTTTTTGGAGAGACTAAGATTCGCATTTAGGAATATTTTGTAAGATATTCCATTGTCCAACCAAAATAAATAAGTAGCTGATCTGTCTAGTAAGCAAGGAGAGGGTTGGGCGCCACCAAGCATCAACGCAATGGTAAAAGTACTCTTAACAATGGTAAAAGTACTCTAAATAATAGTAAAAGTACTCTAAATAATGGTAAAAGTACTCCCTCCCTCTCCAGTTTACTTGTATTATTAGACTAAGTAAAGGCATAGATCTAAATGTTCCAGTCTCTTGCCGGGTGACAGGGAGATCTCACAATATTTACTTTACCTAATAGTATCGCACTTTTTCTTTTTCTAGACTAGAACCCTAGATGTGTCTGTGTTTGGTCTGAGGGAGGAATATTCATTTCCACAGTGGCTGATGGAATTTTGATACAAAGGGAAGAAAGAAAGAGAGGAGAAGGGGGGAAATGAGTATGGCATCAAAGATATTGGAAGAAAATATTTGCCTTTCAAAGTAACATTGAACCCTAAAAAAAAAGCTGACCAGAGGAGGGAAATGGAATGGATAAGGAGAGAAAATTGTTATTAAAAATTTAATGTGAAAAATTACTTTTTCCCCTTGCCTGCTTCGGAAGCTAAATCGTAATGGGTCCTCCCATTTCAAGTCACACTTTCTGGGATCGCGGGGATTTTTTTTTCTCTACAGTGTGAAGGGCAACTGAGCATGAAAACTTCAAAATTCAATATCCCCCCTTGAACACGAGGACAGACTCTGGCGGACGCCATGAGATATTTTCTTCCCCATCTTCATCACACCCCACCCCCTCCCCAGGTCTTGCACACGCACGCACAAACAGCTGAAAATGAGAAAATACATCGTAAATAAAGACCGGGCCCATTTCTGGTGACACGCGCGCTGTGTGCCCTGGACCCAGCGATGTGCATGCTTGGTTGCCCCTTGAGCACACTTGGCCGCTCAGATAAGCTGTTTCCATCTCTGGGTTTATCAATTAGGAACGGACCAGGGCTGTGATGCAATTTTTGGGTGTTGTCACACTTGTACAGGAGCCAGGAGGGGCAAAGAATGGGGGAAAAAAGTGAAGGGAATGGAGGAGTCGCAGTCCAGAATGATGAACGCGGACGTTAGGACAATGGCTATGGAGGGAACTGAGGAAATGGGAAAATGCAGTCTTAAAGCCACATATTTTTTTTTTTACCTTTTCTTTTAGACATGTCCTGTGTTGCTATTTTTCTGTATTGCTTTTTTTTTTTGTTGTTTTTTTCGCAATATTTTTTTTTTGTCCCCGATTTATAATGGCAGGAACGTTTATTTTGTGTGTAACATTTCATGGGAACAGATAGATAGGAAGTAAAGTCTGTAGGGCATCCATATCTTAGTAGAATTATTTTCATTTGACCAGTTTCTTTCTCTGACCTACCGAATTGCCTCACACACATACAGCCTCTCAGCTCACGTGACTTACATAGGTCTCTATTAATGATTCATTTTGTTTTCTTGCTTATTCTCATCAACATTGGTGTGAAAGTCACTCTGAGTGTTATCTGCGAGACATTCTGTTAAATCAAAACCCTGTTCATCTCTATCATCTTTTTGAAATTTAATTCTACTGTGCATGGCAGTGTTTCTCACACTTGGAGGGATGCGACGTCTTGACAGTGAAAAGAAAGGGGGGGGGGGCGCGAAAATGGTCAATTTACTTTTCAAATACAGTTTTCATTGTAGTTATAGATCAGATTAACCAAGTAATGTTTTTTAAAAGTAACATACTGTAAGTAAGAGACATTTTTTCATTTAAGAAAGATCTTTAAATTATATTCTGTTGTCCACATAGGCGTCTGCATTAATATTGACTTACAACTTAAAAACAAAAAAGGTGACATTTCCAAACTCGATTCTTTTCCATTTTCTTTATTCAGAACTGTCGAATTTCACGTAATTTTTACATATGATTCTACTGACGACTTTTTCCTAGCAAAAAAAAAGTTCCACGACTTAAGAAGAAGATAATTTTAGACGATCACGCACATTACAGATGTATTTAATTTGAATGTTCGTAGTAATAGTATTTGCAAGCTTTACCTCCTTCGTATTGGACAGTGTTAACCATTATAATACAACTTTTTTTTACATGAAATCTTCTTAATGGGATTAAAAAGTATTAGCAGAATATGTTGTAGAGCCAGGAGTATCAATTTGTGAAGCTTAGAACGCAGGAATCGGGCTCCGCCCCGGACCCTGCTTGAATACCTTATAGTGCTCTCATCCATCTTGCTACATGGTAAACTGCTGCTTGTCCAGAAAAATTTTTTTTTAGTAAACAAAAACACTTACTGCCTAAGAAACATTTTTGCGGAATAAAAAAAAAAGGACTTTCTGAACGGTTATTATGTAAATTTGGATTCCAAACAGATTGAAAATAGGTATGGAAAATTGTGGTAGGCCTATAATTTTATGTTTTTAAGTTTCTTTTCTTTTTCCTTACATTCTTATAAAACCCTCCCGGACCTCACTGTTGGATCTTACAGCGCTCCCACACATCCCCAGCTTGCTAAGGGAGTTGCAAACGAAAACAATTTCGTTTTCCCGGGCGCCACTGGTAAAAGTTTGAGAAACACTGTTTTTTGGTTAACACAAAAAAACACAACAACTTAAAACCCTTTTTTCCACATAACCTTTATCTATACTAAACGACTAAGACAAAGCCTTCGATCACTCATCACAAACTCACTCTCACTTGGGGTGATTTGAAAGAAAAAGGAACAAAATTTAACCAGTTATTACTTTTAACTGCTTACTTGGGGGTGTTAATCCATCTTATACTTTGACTATTTGCTACAAAAGATGACTCTGTAGGCGAATGACTTTGTATGCGGGGCTAATGTATTCACTGTGCCCTGCTTGTTTCAGCGAGCAAGCTAGTACCAAATCCTCATTTGTCTGGTAATTGAGCCCCAGATAATCGTGTCACTAGCTGTTGCAATTTGTACTTTTCAGAAATCTTCCGAAGTCATCAGCAAGATACCTTCCATTATGTTGTCCATTTCATTCAAAGGTGTCAAGTTTATTGACGCTGTTTCTAAGGTGAGGCTCGTTATCCTAGCTTTATACTGGGCTGCCATGATAAATTCATTGCTATTGGTTATTTTTTTATTATTATTATTTGTAGTCTCTAGCCCTCACAAAGACCAATCCACGTCAAGCGAATCGATCTTAAGCTTATTATTCCCCCATTCAGAAGTAGTTGACTGGCATTACTTTGAAAGAAAACATCTGTATATCCTTGTGATGAACACCTTGTGTGCGACCTGTTTATTACAATCGCCTCATTGTTGCACAGTATTTATGCCAAAGCAAAAGGTCTAAGCCATAATAGGCTGGACATGCCTTCAACCTCCTCCTATAAGACTTTTATTTGTGAATGGGGAGCTGTGCAATGTAAAGCCTTCTTAGAGGGGCCAACATAGATAAGCAAAAGAGCTCCCTCAGCTGTTGTGATTAGGAACAACAAGTCCATGGTCGCTCCACGTCACATTTACTATCCAATCCCTAGAGCAATGTCTTCCACTCCGTTAATTAAGGATGACATAACTGTGCAAACACAGTTGCGACCTGCATATTTTGCTACATCTGATACAGACAAAGCCGTTGTCCTTCGAACTTCTATTTAACTTTTCTTTTCGTCTTTTGCACCTGTGTTTGGCAAAAGCTTTTCTTTGGGTCTCAAATCTGTATCCTGTGACCTTCGTGAGAGCTGTCCCTAAAATTGTTAGAAAGAACTCATAACTAATGTTCATAATTATTATAAATAAACAGAAAATGAGTACAGTTGCAACTTCCTCTGCTCCTATAGAAATCATTTTTTGTCTGACCCAGTAATGCCCAGTATCCACACAATGGTCCTCATTGTATAGAGTGCTAAGTTGTTGTAGGCTTTGTATCCTTATATTGCCTTCGGTTGCTTTGACTTGTTTCTGTTTGCCTTTCAGAAAGTTGTCTGTGATCACGAGATCGCCAACATCTTCTGTGCCTGCCAGGATGGGGAACACTTAAACTTCTTTGCCTACATCACCAAGGACAGGGAGAACGGCAAGAACTATTGCCACGTCTTTAGCGTCAGAAACAGGGTAAGTTCTCCATCACTAGTAACATTGCTTTGAATGTCTCTTTTTACGAAGCCTATATCAACTCACTCTGTCTGTCTGGTAAAAAAATGTGTACACTTTATTTCTCCCTCGCCCATTCTCGGAACAAGTTAAAACTTTGCAAAATTATTCATTCAATAGAAATTAACCTCCCAGTACTCACAGATATGGCTAAATATGTATGGTTAAGTCTCCTTAGATAATTGTAGACATTTAAGTTGAAACTTTAAACAATTATTTACATGAATTGATTACAAAATTAATCAATTAGTCAACTAATTATTGGTAATTAATTATTCTGTTTGATATCTACATTATTTAGAGCTATAGTTGTTAGTTTAGATTTCGTCTCCTTACACAAGATTCATTTCCTAGTTCCATATGCTAGGATTAAGTTGTACCAATGCTCCATCTTCCCTCGTGCTATTAGAGCATGGAATGAGTTGCCTGAGTCAGCCAGGAAAACCAATGACTTGGCAGAATTTTAACATGCATGACTAGAATGATCTAGGGATACGCGGAGGACGTAATCATCTTTTTTTTAAAGTAACGTCTGTATTTTATAAGATAATATAAGCTTTGTTTTTAATTAAGGATTTTTTTTTTATTTTGTTTGTATTTTTTGGGGGGGTTTGGTCTGAGGTTTAAAGAGAAGCTATGAAAGTGAAAGCGCCCCCCCCCCCCACGCTTGCTCTTTATATATTTGGTTTTAAAGTGGTGTCGGTAGTTTAAAGAGAATGCACGTTCTGTTAACGAAGCTCGATCTACGTGCAAAGTAAAGTTTGAAGTCTTGGATTCAACTGGGATTCAACATCGTGTAGATTTGAAATCGTCTTCAGGGTAGACCAGGCTTGCTCTGAATAAGCATGCTCTGTTAATACAATAAACTGGAGTATAATGGGAATGTTTAGCTAAAAATGATTTTGAGAAAGAGAGGGTGAGAAATTGGAGATATATGGCAGTTTATTGTGCAGTGCATTCCCTTGTATAAGCTTTATTTATTTATCTATTGTTTTAGTATTGTTGTACATTTTGCTTGTTTCATTTTGTAATGTTCCAAAGTATTTCATTGATAGATTTGTGCCTTATCCTGTATTATTAGGATTGTGATAATGAAGCACATCATTATTTTTTAGTAACTACACGAACAATGTTTGTGAGTCTTATGTTTTAGGGTTGTGCACTACAGGTAATTTGGGGAAATAGGGAAAACATTATTTTCTTGAATTGTCCATTTTTATGTCTAACATAAACCGATGCCGATCTGGGTGTATGAAGAGCGAGTGTGCGGTCTCATTATTTGGAAGAACCTGTGTGTAAAGTGCATCCACGTAGAAAGTTGTGGAGCGGCATGCTTCTGATGATGGCGTGATGAGGGGAAGTATCAACGTGCGTGAGATAACCCCATACAACCGTCCAGAGCGGTTCTGTTTGGTTCTGTAAGCAACTTCTCACTGATTGATACCCCCTCCCTTCTCCAGCTTGAAGTGTCCATTTCTTTCTCCAGAGATATCGAATCTAAGCGGCTTACGGTTGTGTGTAAGCTATTTAGTGCGGTTATCGGCCTTAGTTTGTGGCGGGGGATTTACAACGGTGTAAAACAACGAGGGTCACTCTGGGGACCTTAGATCTTGGTGTACGCGCCTGTGATCTTTCAACCTTCCCGTCTTTAGCTAATCATCTGTGAGAACACGTGACTACAGTCGCAGCAGTGCTTCTGTTTGGCCCGAAAACGTTACTTCCCCCTTCCAGCGTTTTCTCAGAAAGGAAGGATTGCACACTACATTGTCTCAGAAAGGAAGGATTGCACACTACATTGTCACAGAAAGGAAGGATTGCACACTACATTGTCACAGAAAGGAAGAATTGCACACTACATTGTCTTAGAAAGGAAGGATTGCACCTGATTCATTTACAATGAGAGCTATTACTTTTTACCTTTCTTTTTAAAGATGTTGTTATTTGATATTAGGAGACGTATCTGTGTAAGTAGTTGTTGTTTCGTGGTCAGTTGGTTGTATGGTGGCCTGTTGTAAAATGGTTGTGGCTCCATATGTGTGAGGACAAAAGGTTTCCAGGTTATATGTGGCCAAGCACACTGATAAGCCACCTTAGTTTCTCTCAGCTCCTACTGAATTCAAAACGTCAGGCTACACAAAGATTTAAATTCATGTCCTGGTCTGTAACTAAAGGTGCATCACTTACTACTACATACATTTAAAAAAAAATTAAATGTGGAAATGACTTTAATGTTCTGGTCTCTTAACACCATACAAAGAGAGCCTCTAATGCCTTCTTGTATAGTATGTTTCTGAGTTGGGGTGAAATTTTAACGATTCCTATAGTCTGGAGACGCGACGTTTTAGCGCAGCCGTTTTGGCGCTAACGGTTCTGAGGATAATTTATGAAACAAAACTTTAAAACTTTTTTTTTCTCTATACTTTACAATATATATATATATGAGCAGTTGGCATGGAAATCAGTGCTGAAAAAATCAATGTACTAGTATGTGGTGGAGATAATACGAGATGTTGCCTACAGTTGAAAGGCCAAACATTAGAATATGTTGGCTCAATTGAATACCTTGGGTCAAACATAACAAGAGATGGAGGATCAATAAAAGAGATAAAACCCCGTTGGTTAGCATCCGCCGCCTTCATGAGCCAACTGTGGACAATCTGAAAGAGTAACATCAGCTTTCAAGTTAAGTTAAAAACTGTATTTTTCGTTATTGGTCTCCATGATCTTCAACGGTTGTGAATATTGGACACTGAATGCTGAGGATGAAAGAATAATTAAACCCTTTGAGAGTAAATGCTGCAGGAAATCGCATGGTACCAGATACCATAAAAAGAAGATCCATTAGTTTGTACTTTAAGTATTGAGATTTCAACCTAATAGACAACACTTGCATTAAACAGTTTTTTGTTGGGTTTTTTTTTTTGGTTGTTTTTTTACGGAGACCGCTAAAAAGCAACATGCTTGTTTCGTTAAACATAGTTGTAATTCCATAACAATCTTACTGCAAATCATCTTCATTTTTATATGCATATATTTTAAATAACCACTAACGCGTTTCATTTTTTTTTTAATATCGGCCATAATGTAAACTTACCTATATACAATATTCTATTTGGAGCAGCCAACTTTAATTTACTTCTTGCTACGTAATTAGAATATGTATCACTGTGAATGAATTGTGTGTGTGTGTGTATTTATAAGCGTCTCATAACTCCTGACCTCAAAATCTCATAATCTGTTGGGCTGGCATGATCTATTCGCTGACAGAAAATATCCCCCCGTATAATGTGTACACCCTTAGGTCTGTGTGTCTCCTCGTGTAAATCCGGACACATGTTGTGGAATGTTCTGTAAAGCTCATACTTAACTGCTCTTTTAACACTGGGGCTCTTAAGAGCTTTAACCTGTTCATCTAGGCATTCCGCCAGCGTAAGGAGCCATACAGACCGCAAAGCAAGAAAACTGTTTTAAGTTTTCTCAGCAGGACAAGATAATTCTGCAGCGATTCTTCTGGGTTGCATAATCCAATGAAATTCTACTTCATCTAATGTATTGTAAAGGCGTTTGTGTCGAGTTTGTTGAATGTGTAGAACAGAAGTTGTAGTCCAGCGTTCTGATCAGTTGCAGATTGATTGACATATTCTTGACGCTAAATTAGTATTATCTATGTTCTACACACATGTCAGTGAACATTGGAATGGGTACAGTTGACTGTAAAGCATTGATTCAAAAATTAGACTTATTCGTTCTTTTTTTTTTCTTTTGTTTGTTTTTGAAACGTTATTTCCCACACCACAATAATTACATTGAGATAAGTGTAATTACAACTGACGATGTGTGAGCACATTTCCCTAAATCAGATTCAATCTATGTTACAGAGTATATACACACCACTAGCTTACATGGAAAGGGAGAATTTATCTTTAGTTTTAAAGAGAGCAATAATTGAATATGTTAAGTCTTATAGAATGATGCAAGATAAGCGTCGCTGTTTTTATTGTTAGCTAGATTTGTTTAAAATATAAGTTTATTTCATTTCAGCTCAATTTAAAT
The DNA here is from genome assembly GCF_947242115.1 of Biomphalaria glabrata. Classification (NCBI taxonomy): domain Eukaryota; kingdom Metazoa; phylum Mollusca; class Gastropoda; family Planorbidae; genus Biomphalaria; species Biomphalaria glabrata. Next base: position 33,958,710 of record NC_074720.1, read on the forward strand.
TAGTCTATATTGTAAAAAAAAAAAGTTATATTTAGTTTTGTTCACAAAAAAAATTGAATAACCTTTAAGTTCTGCCTCAACCTTGGAATGACCTCAAATTCTTTGTAGTTTTCTATATTTTTTTTTTATTCCATCAGTACTAAGGCTGAATCCTTCGGGAGCCAGCTACTATAAACGTACTCTTCGGCGCAGGCGCGGGCACATATATATATATATGATTTGTTTCCTGATGTCGATAGAAATGTTGACTTCCATAAATGTTTTCCATCTTTTGCAGAGACTTGCATTTTTAAAAAGTTGCGATCTTTTTCTTTTTTTCTATATTAGCATCATTTTTAAATGGGCGAAATTATTGGTAATTTCTGTTAGAGTAGTGTTTTGTTTTGTTGTAGACTGTAAAGTAACATTCAGTTCTCATGTAAACTACAACTATGTAGCAATTCTTAGATCAACTGTCATGCGTTTTCTTTTTTTTTTTTTTCGGTGGGAAGGGGCAGCTTAAAAGAAATAAAAGGGGGATGTCAAGAATTGACGGACAGACGATCTGCTATCAACCCAACGTTTTGTGACGACTGTCAAGCCCCCTGCACCGCCAAGTGTTTATCTACAATTTAGACCATCATTTGAGCCCCCCGAGTAACGTCACTGAATAGGTAAACTCCTTCCACTGCTCCCTGTAGCCCCCAGGATGTCTCTTCGGGGAAGATCGGGTCGACAAACGAGACAAAGGAAAGCAATAGCCGGGTAGAACGAAGGTAAACATGTGGCGGACAATGGTTAGAAAAGAGGCTCGCCCAGTCTTAGGGCGTCTGCGGCAGTGTGGCGAGTCCAGCAGCATCTCTACTACCCGATTCTAGAAATGAAAGAGTGACATAATACACGCTCCTTGTTTGTGACACTGGTCTGCATGAGTTCCGTTTCAAGTGTCATACTTTGGACGTTCTAATCCTCATCTTGTTGCTTGGTCTACGGAAACCAATATTTAGCTTCGATTCAAGTGGCCCCATTGACTCTTGCTTTTTCTTCTCCTTTAAAACAAACCAACGCGAGATTACCGCGTGATCTAATTTTGTTTGGTTTGGTTTGCATGGCAACCAGTAGCAATCCTTTGGGAACTAAAAAGTAATATTTTTTGTGGAGGGGGTATGTTAAGATGGATCAGGTTTTTCGGAGAAAAGCACTTTAAAGATTGAGACCTGAAAAGCTAAGAGTCCACACTTGACAATCAGTCATGTAATAGATCTGCATCTGTCGTGTTTGGATTGGTATTTGTGGAGCTCACGCTTGAAATAGTCCACTCAACGTGGACTGTGGTTTGAGAAAATTGCAAGTATCCACAATGATGTTGTCCTATTCGTTATGAAATGATGTAGACGGGAGTACTGAGAAGTTCTTGAAATCATATTTACTTCAATGAGACATTGTGAAGAATAATAAGGGTAGAATAGCTTTGAACTGACCTTCTACGTGCATTTATATTTTATCATTGATGTCCATTTCCTTATAGCTAATGGACCAAAACACTGTAACCCATGAAAAACATTGTACTATTCTCATTTGTTTATGCTTCTAAGACATGTTTACAACCAAGAATGCAGTGTTAAGAATTGTGAAAGAGATCATTTGTGGTCTTAGCACTTTTAACAGTGGACAAAATTTGGAGAACACTTACATTGGGGGTAGAAATAAGAAAGTCTTGAACAATATAAGAAAATATTACAAAATTCCTATATCGTCTTTCCCCCCGAAGGGGCGCGCTGCCACATAGACTTCTTCAATAAATTGTTGAAAGTCTGTTTACTTTTCTCGAATAAAAGAAAGGAGCGCGCCATTCTCAGATTGAGCAAAGTTCTCCAGTCTTTTGTTATGCCCCAGGGGTAGACTCCATGCTGTTCAGAATCCTTGATGCACAATAGCAATACATTCCGCTTAAGGATAGGCTCAACTTCTTAGCATTTATTCAACGCGATACGGGCTTTTTTTTTTCTTTCCGGTATTTAACTGAAAAAGAAAATTACGAGGTGAAGGATAAGATATTTTGAGAACCTTCAGGGGGTCTGAGGGGAAAAGAAGAATCGTGCGTTAGGCTAGCCTGTAATTAGCGGGAGTGAACCTGGTTTAGTCTTGCCGCTAAGCAATTGGAGAGATCGGGATGTGGCGAGAGAAAAGGAACAAGCTTATGATGGACCTGCCGTTAGGAGATCTCAACTAGACAATGACGGCCCCTGTGGATGTCGTTAGGTGGGCTGCGTTCGTCAAAGGTCTGTAATGGTGCAGGGGCGTAGAACTAAATTTTTCTTTAGAACTAAAGAGAGTGAAGACTTAACACACATGCACAGTTTATTAATCGAACAAGCCATTAAAAATTTGTGTTATGTGATCTATCAATGTTTAAGGTAATGCCACCCTTTTGCGAAGTCCTAACATGCTATTTTTTATCGCATTGAGTTTAAAAACAAGAAAAACATTTTTAAAAATCGTTTTTTTTTATTAAACAAAGCTTATATTAAGTATAGATGTATCTATAAGTTTGGATTTAGAACATTGACGTAGACAGAATACATCTGTGCGACTAGAAATATTTTTACCACTTGTTTCTGTTCAGCTTTTAGTTTTCTCAATGCGTTATGATCCTAACACTTGTCTGGACCAGTTGTGAAAGGATGAGGAAAGAAGGCGGTTTATTTGTGAATGTTTACATGATCGTTTTTTAAATGCACAAACAAACAAAAGATTTCACTCAGGGCTCAAGAATCCTCAAGCATACTTATTCAACTTATACCACCATATCTGACAAGAACGATTTCTTTCCCTATTTCAAGATACTCAATAAAAAACATGATTACAAAGACAGTTTGTGTGGAAACACAAACTCAAAATCGGCCCCCGAAGTGGTCCACCCAGGCAGGCTTCAATATTTTCAGAAAGAAAATCCAAATGAAATTATATCAAAGACAAATGAGAGATAAGAATGGAGAAAGAAGGTTGACAGATCTTGTGTAGTGCCCCAACGGTACAGCAGATCAAAGGATAGGTGCCAGTGAATGCAAAGTTAGATGTAAACCTGGCCTAACTAGTTCCCCTTTCAGACCTTGTGGTCTATAGGGCAGATGATGTAAAGTTCATCTGTTTTTGTGGCCTACGGTTAACGAGGGTGTCATGTAGCCAGCACAACGACCAACCGCCTTTACTTTTCCCCAACTAATATCAGGTACCCATTGGAGCTGGGTGGACTCAGAGGCGCCTAAGGATTCCAAAGTTGAAAATCCCAGTCTTCACCAGGATTCGAACCCGGGGCCCCCGGTTCAGAAGCCAAGCGCTTTACCGCTCAGCTACCGCGCCTCTCCTGGCCTAACAGAAGTCTTATAATTGATGTAATTGTTTTGAAAAGGCCCAATCTCTTATTCGAATGCTCAAAAAAAAAAAAATTCGCAATAAAGAAAAAGTTTACGAAAATGAAGTTTACAGGATTACTATTCGTTTTTATTTAGGTTTAACTTATAATGCATACTAATTAGCTTTTTCTCTTTAAAAAACTACTTGCATAACTGATTTTAAAAATTAGATTTTTCGCTTTCAGAAAAAAAAAAGTAGCCGTTGCATCAGAACTTTGAATGGTCTAAAATATTGTGATGTCGGATTTTCAATATCTTTTCTAGTTTACGAGATCTAAACGGGACGGACGGACAGACATTTCGCACAAAACTAATAGCGTCTTTTCCCCTTTCGGGGGCCGCTAAAAACAACCATTAGTTCATTAACTAATTGGGTTTTTTTAATTGATTCTTGTGTTGTCATGTACAATAAATAATTGTGCCAAATTTCAGCTTGACCCGAGATTCGGTGTGGGAGAAAAAACGTGCACAAACTTTTTTTTAAAGACAAAGTGAGTTGATATAAGCTTTGGTAGAAACACAACTCACCTTCGTGGTCTCTAACACTCAGTGCTGTTACACATAGAGTGCGTTAGAAGGAGGCTCTATTTTCTGAATAGTCGTAAATTTGTCATTGGATAATAGATTGAAAATTGTTTTCTTTTAACTATTTTTAAATTCCTATGTATAATAAATTTGATAAAAGTGGGCAAGAAAAACAAATATGGAAAGGTTAAGTCTAGAGCTCATTAAGGTTTCTCTGGATGGGGATCTTTGTTTCATGAAATATCCAGAACGCCTTTCTGAAAAAGACAAGGATCATTGGTTATAAAATAAGGAGCCACTGTTCGTAATTGCTTTGTTGTACTTGTTTAGACATTCTAGTATATATTGTAAAAGGCAACAACAACACAAGTCTGGGTATTGGATAAACCGGGATCTTTAGTTAGCAATATAGATCTATCAAATGTACATTTTGCTGACCGATATTTTACATTTCCTAAGGCTATGTATGTTTACAAAAATATTGCCATGTGCATCTTCTGCCTGGGACACCCCAGCTCATGAAAACATTATAAAACAAAACTTGAACTGACGCAAAATAGACTCGGTGAGATTTATAACAAACGAATGTTATTCAAATTTGACTAGAGTTACACCATAAGTAAAATCACTCAATTTGGAAAAGCTTCAGGACAGAAGACTTACAAAGTAACATTGAACCGTCACTTACAACTACATAAACACAACCTAATTAAATACTCAGAAAGATAAGGCACATTTCTTATTCCATATGCTAGGACCTAATCGCTCAAGTGCTCCTTCTTCACTGGTGCCATCAGAGCATGGAACGGGTTGCCTGAATTAGCCAGGAAAACCAAGTCTCTAATCAACATTTCACGACTAGATGAACATATGGATACGCGCAGGACGACTTTAGTTTACTTATATAAGATTTTTTAAAAATTAATAAAACTAAAGAAGCAATTACAAACAAAAATGATAACTTCTTCCTTCAGTAGTGTCTCAAGCAACGCAAGATATTTTGACTGGTTAGAAATAACTTTCTTTTCCGTGCTTCATGTAACAGGTTTTTTATGAGCATTTAAATGTTTGGTCCCAGCTTCAATTGTTTGCTTTCTAAAGTTGTCCAAAGTTTTAACACTTGATAGGCTAGCATCATAGTTGTTCAATTAAATTAGCTCCAACACAAATGTCATGTGATTCAAGAATAATGTACTTCACCTACTACACCTTGTTTCTGTACATTTCCATCTAAACCTTCGTTAAAATTAATACTTATAAATTGTCAACTGCATTTATAATGATACTATAGTATTCTAGACCTTTTTTTTTTTAAACCTTTGATTTCAAAGAACATGTACCCGCAAAAAGTGGTTTAATCTATCTACAGTAATCTTATATCTTTTATGAGAAGCAACGTCAGAATAAATGATAGTTATACACATGGAGAGCGAAGACTGATGATAGTGGTAGTACGTAGGTTTACAGCGTCCCATCGTTCTGGAGAGGGCCACTGTAACAGAGGTCAAAGCAACACTCTTCACGAGTCTTTTGTCTGGGCTCTAAGGTCTCAACTCTTCACCCTGGGAGGAGCATGTCCTCTCCCTTTTAGTACTGTCCCTTTTGTGGTTCAGGGATGGAATAACTCATCCAGTGCTGCAAGTCAAAGGGCCATAACTCTTTTAAATTGTTCTGGTGAAAAGGGGATGATTCTGTTGGGCCCTTGTGTCTTGAGTTGGGAACTCTTCACGATGAGGGCTACAAGGAAGGAATGGCGCATTTCGTGATAGAAGGGAGGGGGGAGGGGGTTGATATGAAAGAGGATGGCTGGACGTGTGTGTGTGTGCACGCCATTCCATTGCTCTGCTTTTAATAAACAACGTCTCTTGTCTGCTATAGTGTTGGGTTTGAGCATTGGTTTCACCCGGGATACTCGGGTCTTCATAGTGCGAAGATTCCGATTTAATTGGCTGACCTTTGACACGGGGTCAGACGAACGCCTTGGGGCGATAGTTTGATCTCTTTTTGTAAGGTACCTCGACTTTTTTTTTTCTCCCCTCTTGCTGTTCTTAACGGTCTGAATGGATACGGGCAGACATCTTTGTAATCCATTCTTTTGATAAAAATGGTGAAAAAAAAAATTTTTTTTGGGGGGGGGGGGGGGGGGCGAGTTAGGGTCTAATATAAAATAGAGACTTCCGTGGCGACGGTCGTGGAAAGGGGGGGGGGATTCAGTTCTTAGCCCAGATTTGATTTTGATAGCGGTTAGGTTAGTCCAAACCCTCCCCCTCATTTCACAGATTTTTTTCTTAGCAGTTTCCGCTTAACTCCCGTTGGTGCATGTGTCTCTTATGTTCATCATGTATTCTCTATGGTGCCAATGCGGGTCTGTATTACAACCCCTACTCATTATCTGCAGCGACGTGCCTGTGTTTGCTGGACGCTGCGAATCCAAACTAAAACTGTGGGGTGGTTAGAAAATGGGGGGGGGGGCAATACTCTTTTTTTTTCCTTTTCTTCTTGATTGATATTTTTTGTGTCATGGAGTAAGGCAAGGGTAATCAGACATGCAGGGGCAGACAATTAATTGCCTTTGTCTCACATAGTACAAGATAGTGGATGGAAATTATAACTTTGGAAAGGGGGGAGCCTTTCTCTTTTTATTGTCGGGAATAAATCGTGCAGCAATGATGATTTAAACTGAAAATGCCCCCTTGAAGTGCCCCTATTGCGAAGCGACTGTGAGTTTTTTGTGCTTGTTTTTTCCCCCTAACTCGAGCCGTAGATTCTCTCCCCTGCTCCCATACCCGTTTTCCTCTCTTGGCGATTGATCGCTTAGGTATACAGGCAAAGCGGATTTGTTTAGTTTCGGAAAGGATAGAATTACAAACAATTCCGCAATATGTCATCGAAATCGAATGTGAACCGAATGACTCTCAGATTAGGCTGTAATTTCCTACGGTTGGAACGGAGGTGTGGGCGAGGGGAGTCCAAGTGGGAACAAAGGAAGCCCCCCACAGTGACCGCCACACTTCTGACGTGTTGAACATTGCGTAAAAATGGGCACCGCTGGTCACGTGGACAGTTGGCGGGATTCAGAAATCTTTTTTTTTTTGTGTATATTTAAGAATTAGGTGAAAGGGAAAGAAAGTCAATAAACGTGAAGGGGAATCTCCTGTGTTCGACAAACGATCGATCTTCCAAACAAAACAAAAAACATGTATCATTGGGGTAACACTACACTCAACTTGAGCCTAATAAGTGCTTCTCTTCTGTCTCCTCTGTCGTTGACTGGAAATGATACTACTATAATGCATCTATCATATACATGTGATGAGACCCCATGCTAAGCGTCTGTGCAACTCGGGTCTCAGGGGGGTTTTTTTTAGAGGGAGGGATGCAAGAGTGGCTTGACCCTCGTTTGTTTAAAAGGTACCCGGTTATCTGGATCTATTTCTATAACATAATTTAGTTTTGATGAATGGGCTGTTCGTATTTAACGTTTGCCCTGGGTTTTTGTTGTTGTTGTTTTTTCATCCTTTCTTTTTGTTTATTAGCAGCCATTCACATTTTGTATATTTGTAGCTTGTCTAAAAAGCTTAATAATAATCAGTAATGTTGAAAGTTATTCCGAGTTCTTTTGTGTACGAAGTATCAGTAAATCTCTTTGTCTGTTACAACTTGGGTTATCTATATATCATGTAGGCTTACGTAAAAAAAAATACATATATCATTAAGTTTAATTCATATCATTATCAATTATTATGCCATCTTGGGTAAGTAATGTATTCTCGTAGTCAACTAATGTTTGTAATTCAATGTATTTGTAGACTTGTGGAAAAAATGTGAAAATGATGATTAAGAAAATGTTAATTAACAAATCTTTTATAAAGTTTTCTTTACAATTGATTAATATACTGTTATGGAGTGTGGGTGTGGGTTTTCTATTGTGACGGGGAGAAGAAGTTAGCGATTGGTTGGTGGCGATGCACTACTATGCAGTGTGGATGATGTAAGATAAGCCGCACTGTCGTAAGCTATCTTGGGTACGCCAGACGACCTCAGGATGCCTGTGTAATGCACTACTATGCAGTGTGGATGATGTAAGATAAGCCGCACTGTCGTAAGCTATCTTGGGTACGCCAGACGACCTCAGGATGCCTGTGTAAAGACGTGTTTTTATAATGAGGTAGTTTAGTTTTAAATATAAGTTTATTTCACCTGAAGTTACGTTTGTTTATTTTGTAATTTAATCGTTGTATTAGTATTATATACATAGAAGTTATTCAAGTTATTTTAAGTTTTATAAGTTAAAATATAATACGCCTACGGCGGTTTAGTTGTCTACCAGCAGTTTGATTCTACAAATCAACAACCGTCCAGAACACATACATATGGTCTTTGATATAACCTTTACATTAACATGCAGTCCTAGATATAATCTTTACATTAACATTTAATTAATTATTTTATTTTACTCTCGCTATCTTGCAATTCCTGTCGCCTAATTCTCTAACACAAGGCTTAACTTTCTTTAGCCTAGCACGTTTTTTACCTATATAGGCCTATTTCATATAAAAACAAAGTCAATTCATTACGACGAATTAACAAAATAGTTGGTCAAGTTTTCGATTCATTCATTCATGTTTTGTTGGGGGCAATGAATTTATTTGCAAAGTTTCCACTTGATTCCAGAATGGAAAACGTGAGAAATATCGTAAAAAATGTGTACCAGACAGACATCGTGACTTGAGAGGAGATGTGTTTTACCTATGTTTTGCCTAGCAATAGTTATCAGGTCACAGTAATTTCATCACTGACATTTTTCAAATTAAAAAAAAAAACACGTGTCATTTTGTTTTTCTCTCCCAGTTACACTTCACATCATTTGATCTCGTTGTGGGCAAACCGATACAATAGTTTAAAGTAGCTTCTAATCGAGTCATTCTTCGACTAATTCTTGGTGCTCAAACTTCTCTTGTTTATATTCATTGCGCTAGTACTTTAGTGCCCTGAGATGAAACAACCTCTCTAGATGCTCTGTAAGCCTTACAGGATTTTATTTTTTACCGCTTGCAATTTCTTTCTAATTGGACCCCGGCAGTGGCACTTGAAGATGAGGGTTGGGAAGAAGGGAAGGGGGAGCACATCGGAATCAAAGGTCTGGGTAATGAGGTCAGGGCGAAAGAGGATTTCAATATTTTGACCACGTCCCGGAGAGGGGAGGCCGACGGGGGAGTGGGTTAAGTCCTGGTCATCGTACTCACTGAAGCGAAAGCCAGTCGTGTGTCCGAGTGATGAAGGTCATTGGATCTAAACACAATCGTGGTCACTCTGGCGCAAACCTTTTCTTCCATGAATGTTGGCCTCTCTCCTCCTCCTCCTCCCGCTGTCTCAAAAGCTGGGTCCCCCATTTCCTGACCAGGAAGACATCAATGATGTTCTAGTGCTGTATTGTTTCCCCTGCTTAGCGCATGTATTTCCTGCCTGTGGGTGTCTTGTTCACATAGTCCGGTGCTAGCCTTCACAATGCACATGCCCCCGTCTGACATAGTGGTGCATTAATGATGCAAACTTTAATAGTGCTCTTGTCTTTATAAGTATCAGACCATTCGTCTTTCTTAATAATACCCTTACAGTTACGTGTACAACATGACATAATATTTGTCTTTAGGAACCTATAAGTTTGTTTTGTTGTTTTTTTGTTGGTGTTATTTTTTTTTAATCACCTTTTTTTTTTTATAAATCCCAACGGTTAAATTATTGAACTATAAATTTTGTACGTTTGTTTTTCTCTTGTAGGAGTTGGCAGGTGAAATCATCTTGACTCTTGGGGAAGCCTTTGAAATAGCCTACCAATTGGCGCTAAAGGAGAGGGCGGAACAGGACGCTGCCGAGTTCGATAAATTGAGCACAAGCGATGACGCTTCTTCTCTCTCATCATCTCAACCTTGTGTGAATACAGTCTGATCTAGTAAGTGGACATTTGATGTCAAAACCTTTATATTTTGTACTGTGGGTAAAGGGACTTTAAAAAAAAATTTTAGTTTCGGGTGTTGTTATTTTGTGTACTGCACTTTACTTACCATCTAGTGGTTATTTCCGTTGTGTGTACCATAAAGTGTTTTTTTTATTACACAATTAGATGTGTGAGATTGTATTGAGACAATTCTCTTGAAAATGTAAGCCTTTCCAACCTGTGGGATACAAACACTTTCGTGTCAAAGGCGCAGTACAGCCAAAAGGAAAAAAAATGACTGAAGCCGATCCTGTGCAGAGTTTAAAGGAACCGGATGTGGCATGCTGGCAGCAGTTTAGCCTTGCCTGCTACAAGCAAATTTTAGTCATATCCACCGGCCTGAATAGATGCAGCCTTTCTTTCTGAGAGTCAGACCACATTGATGTATATCACTTTTTAAAATTATATAAGTAATAATTATTATGTTCTGTTTTCTTGAGATTATTTTTTTTAGATTAGTTTTTTTATTTATATCTAGAGGTGTATAGGTCAGGTGTTGTAAGACCAAGAATATGACAAACTGACTTTATCTTACTCATCCGAGCTCTGTAACCCTATAGCAGTCGTACACCTCACCACAGCACTGAAAGAAATACACGATTTTTTCTTTTGGTATATTCAGACCTACTGATTCAGAGTTGTTTTAAAAATTTTCCACATTCCTAATTTAGCCAAAGCTTTATGGTGGAGAAACAATTTATCCTGATAATAAATTGACCCATTGCTCTATGGCCATGAAGGGTTAATATTATATTACTGTTTCACTAGAGTGAGTGATGATTCTGTTTTAGTGTCCCTTGTTTTCAGGATCAGACTAGAATTGTACACAATTTGTCTTTGAGTACGATTAAGAATAAGAAAGACGGACGCTATAGTCCAAGAGGCATTGCCAGTGTGTATTTAAAACAGCACAAATGTGGGCCTATGGGGGCTCCAAGCGCGGCCCACTTCCTCGTGAGGCAGCATTAACAACCATTTGTCTTTCACTAAATATGTGATTTGTTCAGTTTGTAATGAGACAGCTCACAGTGTTGAGTGGCGAGTAGGGGATGGGGGGGGGGGCGGCGTACTTGTGGCGCCTGGCAATGACAAAACTGCGTTTTTGTTTTATTGGGGTTTTTTTTTGTGTTTTGTACGTTTCTTTCACTGGATGAGATAGAACTCTAGTTGGCCAACAGATTTGTTGTACCCAGTTAGCTCCAGTTAGGTCTGTAGTGAGACGGAATGGGAATGGATGCCAATTTGTGACAGGATGGACTGCCGACAGACACTTATAAATAGAGAGATCTAAAACTAGGAGTACTAATAGATGGGATTTCTTAAGGCGTGTCCAACAAGACCTAGTTTGAATAGATGCCTGCTACGAACAAATAATTTGAAGAAAGACTTACAATGGACATTATCAAATCTACTACAACGAAGCCTAGTAGTAGTTCTAAAACTATCGGACCAGAGCTTTTTTTTTTATTTAAGTTATAATTATAATAGCAGAAAAATAGATGCATGAATAAAGTGCTACCCCGTTGTAATGTTTAAAATACAGCAATAGTTTTTAAAAAGCTGGGATAGTATTATTTGACCAGAAATAATAAATGTATAGAGAAAAGAGATCAGTTCCTAATTACAGCCTCATGGACGCGTTATTGGTTCGTGGTAGATATTGACAACGTAACTGTCCCTTTCAGTTTGTTTACATAAGATTTAATAAAGGCCATTTAGTGCGTCATTGACAGTTGACTTGAGGACACGATCTCTGAGAACACGAGTCTAAGGACTATCAGCGAATAAGCCTAAATGAAGTGACGAGGATAAAGTAGATATCACTGTATGCAACAGTAGCTACAACTTCTACGTACAAACACGCTTCAATAGCTATTCCAGTGTGATGGGGGGAATTTGTTTTATGTCTGATAGTATCCGTACCGAAGCTTCCAATGAGACGGTTGCCAGAGATGAACTGCAGCTGAATCATAAAGAAGGCTAGATCTTGACTAAAAAGTAAAAAAAAAACAACATGAACACCAGTTGTAACAATGTAATATGTCATTTGAATGCACTAAGCAGTAGTCGGCTTTGTAGACGACTTGAATTTCGCTAATAAGACCCCGACATTTCTGTTACAAAACTGTGCTCTCTTTACATTTATTCACCCAGCGCCTTGATGTTGTTGTTTTTGTTTTTGTTAACAAGTTGTTATATGCTTGTTATTTCAAATGTTTGTTACGTTTTATGTTTGTTACGTTTTATGTTTGTTACATTATATGTTTTTTGTTATATGTTTGTTACGTTACATGTTTTGATACGCATATAGTGTCCTTTTGTGCCTGCTAATGGCGCTATATAGGTCTAGGTGAAATGTTAATTATCGTATTTACTACCCGTATTGCTGGAACAGTGAATGAAAGTAAAGAAGAAAGCAAATAGAAGAGACTAGATCGGTTCTTGTAAGAAAAGTTTTGTTGTGTTCTTGTGAAGAAGACATTTCTTACATCAACTCATCTGACCGACCAGATGGATTGCCCTGCTAATGATGCTGTTGTCGCAAGATGTGGAGAAGTGAAATTTAGAGAGCTCCCATATTGTCCTTTTGTCTTGGTCCACGACCACTCCAACGGCTTGGGTCCCACAGCTCATAAATCACTCCCGGTGATTGGTACGAGGAGCCGGGAACAATCCCCAAGATCGGCTGATGATCAACAGAATATTTGGCGCTTCATGCACCCACTTCCCCCATCCTAGTGGCACCCTGTGCCCCTCCCTCAGGTTCCTGAGCGAGTTTTTTTTTTCTTTGAGCCCAGAAGAAGAATTGTAAAAAATAACATTGTTTGAGGAATACCCAGAAATCAGGGTTTGGCTGTAGAAAGCGAAGCTATTGACAGGCAACATAAATCAGATCCGGCTATGAATAGCTGATTGGGTGCTGTAAAACAGTTTAGCCTTTGAAAAGTTAGAGTGTTGGAAGCTGTTTCCTCATTCTGTTTGGTTATTGTCTTTAGACTGGACTCACCACCTCTCCCCCACCTCTCTCACACTTTTTTACATTTTGTTTTAAAAGTTTTTGATTTATTTGGTTTCAAACTCCTCCCAGCGACTAGAAGCTTTAGTCCTTTATTAAGAAGGAAAGATCAAATAAAGGAGTTTAATGGCTGGTCGAACGTCCGCAGTCATCTGAAATAAAACGGGGGGTCTATAAATAACAAGTCACAGCTTAGTTACTGTGTGCTGTAGTGAATTTAAACTTGTTTTGAGTCTGACCTATTTAAAGTAGAGCCTGAACAGTGTGATCCTATAGCTTAAGAGATGAAGACGTGTAGATATTATGGTCGCGCAAAATTCAAACTTATTTTAAATAATCAGACACTAGAGTCATATTTAGGTTCCCAAACGTCTAATCGGGGCAGCTCTACGTTCTCCAAGTTCTTGTATTAAATAAGGACAAGATTCACTATTAGAATTATCAACCGATAATTCAAAATAAATGAGTTTCAAACTTTGTTTTGATCTCTGGACATTTCATTGGGCTGGGTCCCACTGAATTAAGAACTGACACACACACACACACACACACACAGAGGAAATGTAGAATACAAGCCTGGCATCAAAATTGTATTCATTCTGACACTGTGCCTATTTAATCATTCTGGTGTCCACGCATTAAACTTTGTAGGTTTCTCTCAGCTATCGCAAGTATGTCTGACAGAAATAACATCAGCTTTTATTTCTGATATTGTCGTGTGCATCGCGCTTGTCCGAGAGCTCTGTTCTCTTCCCTTCACGTTTTCTTTCTCCTAACATTGGCATCTTAGTTTATTGAATCAAGACTGTACCTACACTTTTCATTTCCCAAATGTGTAATTAAAGACCATCGCTTCAGTAACATTTGTCTTTGCAATGTAGAGGCCAAAATGTGAGAATGAGTTTCTTAAACAGTGTGAATAGACTCGTATTTAGAAGCGTATTGGTTTGTAATGTACAAATTCATTTTTTCTTATAAGTTCTAATATTTTAAAAAAAATCTTAAAACATTCGAAATGATAGAAAAAAAAAGAATGGGTGTCGCTATCTTGTCAGGTGCCGAGTTGTCTCCCTCTTTGACCAAGAAAGTTATGTGTTGATCAACGTGAAGCTCGCTGCGTCCAGCAATTAGTTCAGGAGTGGTCCCAGTCACAACAGAGTGTCATAAATCCATCTAGAGAAGCATCCCTTGGACAGATCAGTGCTGTGACGTAATTTACGTTGTTTAATCATCAATGAAGTCCCGTAGATGAGCACCGTTTGTTTCTTTGTCCTGAGAGAGAGAGAGAGATTGGGTTTATGTAACAGAAGACTATTTAATGAAATTTTGAGGTTCTCGGGTTCTGGTTAATGAAATTCTCTCAGCCCACTATATTTTACTTTAGGCTTCTGTGTGTTAGCTAATTGAGTCACATATAAAGAATCAATGTCTTTGGTGGCTCATCCTTTTTGAACTGCTACTAATGCACAAGCATAACTTATGCACATACATACATACATACACACACACACATACATACTTCTATCCATGCCATGTTTTACTCCTGTAACACTTGGTGCTTGACACAGTTAGTCTATTCATGTGGATTATATATTTATTTATTTTTTTTTTTTGCCTCAGTTTTAAAAAAAAATGATTATGGACAAATTGTACCAAACCTAGATTGAGTTGATATAAGCTTTGTAAAAAAAAAAAAGTGGTTGAAAGAAAAGAGGTGCTATTAAAGTTAACCTTTTTTTTAAAAAAAGTATTGAGTGCTGTTTGGTTGATAAAGTCAAACATAATGAAATATTGTTTTTTTTTTTTGTTTCTTTTCAGTGCCACACAACTTCACATATACAGTGTACAAAAAGTGTTTCAGCTGTTTCAAGGTTGCTGCTGTTTGTGACTATGTTGTTCCAGGAGGTGGTACACAAAGATGTACATGCTGTGTGTACTGTGTGATTACTAGAGCCAGTAGAGTCTCCTTCTAGAGTCTTGTCTCTCTCATTGAAGCTTCAAGCCAATACTGTTCTAGCCATAACATTGTTTCTTGTATAATGTAAGTGGATGTGTGACAGAATGACCTCTGGCCAGTCAGTACCTTGAGGGGGTGAAAATATTTTACTGTTGTTGTCTACCTGTGTAGTCCATTATGTACACACTACTTGCCAAATCTCTTTTTGTTGTAAAAACAAATTTCTTGAATATTATCATCACTATTCTAGAACTAATTACATCAATATAGATACAGTACTTGTCAAATCTTTTTTTTTTTATTTTCACGGTAACCAGAAACTGGTACCATCATTTTCATCTTTGACCCAGTGATTAGTAAATTGAGATTTATATTTCATTATTGAAATAGGTTTTTTTTTAGTTTTTTCATACTCGATTTCTCTGTAAGTCAAAATAATCACTGAGAACTAAACTCTCACATTTCTGTGACCTATAACTTTCAACTATTCAGAAGAATGATTACCAAATATTTGTCTAAGCTGACATGAGGCATTATTTAGAGTTGACTGGATTCAGGGTCTTCTGTATTTCCATACTGATCAAGCTCCATGTGAAAGTCAAATGTTAAGCAGAATTTGGAACCTAGACCTTTAATAAGCATCTAGGTGCTCTACCTCACAGCCACCCTATCAGATATCACATTGAGAAGTACTGTTTAAGAAAAATGTAATGGACACACACACACACACACACATATATATATATATATATAGCATATGTGCTTATACAAATTTGAAGCATTAGTTCATTTGATCAATTGACCTAGTCTTTTTACTACTTTTATATTCTCTGTCTTTGTCTTTTAGTTGTATTGTAAATATTTGCATTATTTAGATAATTAGAGAAAAACTTTTTATTTTTATTTTTCTTTATATAAGGATTTTTTTTTGCCATATAATTTTTGTGCATAATACATCAATACTTATATTTGAACTGGACTCATTCCCTGGATTGGGGTCATGTTCTGGAAGATTGACCTGGAGATTGGAGAAACATAATCTGTTTCCAAAGCAATATGTCTCTGATGTGTTAGTATATGAGCTTTATAAATATATAACAAGTTAATCAAATGGTTTCATAATACCTTAAAACCAGCTGATTGGGAAATGCCAGGGTTATTAATTAATTGCTTCTTTTATTTCATAGTACTTAAAGCCACTCAGACAATCACTAGAGATGGACCATTACAACTATGTGGGCCAGTGCCATGAAAAAATAATCTATGGGCATTTTAGGGTTGTGTGGGGAATGTGAAAAAAAATTGGTGAATTTTTAGTCTGTCTCAAACTGGAGCTACGAAGCTCAAGTATTTCAAAGGCAAGTCATAGAAAATACATAATATTAGTCAGTTCTTTGTCCATCGCTGCCCATATTGTTAAATAGAATGTGGCTTACCTTGTTTCTCCACAAACCAACTTATCTAGCTCCCACAGCAGAAAGAAAGGACATTGGTCATGCTAATCTCCAGTTATGCAGTTCACTCCCACTGCCTAGATTCCCTGCACACAACAAGAGCTCATTGTGATACAGTAAAAACAATTTTCTTTTTATTTTGTATATTGATAGACACATTTTATTATTGAACCTTATTTTCTTCTATCACACCCATATATATTTTTTTTTAATATATTTGTTAATGTTTGCTTGTTTTCGTTGGACTGGGAGAGAAGCTGATGCTCAGGTATGTTGTAGTGGTAGGGCTAGAACCTTAGAAACAGTCAGAGACAATGATGTAGTGTATTTTTCTTTCTAAACATTTTTTTTTTCATGGGGGGGGGGGGGGGGGGGGGCTGGGAATCATCAAGTCAAAATATTGGGTATTGAGGTCTTTAATCTGTGAATTGGCCATGTAGGTCATAAATCAAGTTGTTGTTTTTTTACAGTAATAAACTTTTTTTTCCCCTTCTATCGAGGAAAACCTAACCTTTGGCTATGTATTACATACTTAATGTTTTGTTATACAGAATCAAAAGATTGACTCTCATATCAAGCATTGTTTTTATACTATCAGTATGTTGAACTATATCAACTAACAAGTGAAAGAGACTTGTACAAAAAAAAATGATCTTTCCATGTGTTGACATTATTTTCTGAAGAACTATCTTCAACTGATTGCCCTGCTGACTATCAGTATTTACACTTAACCACTACTTGGGAAAATGAACCTGAAATAAGTGCCAATGCTATCAGAGAACCTGAAATAAGTACCAATGCTATCAGAAGGAGGAAGGTAGATTCTTTGTTCATACCTTGTGTTCTATGGGAAGATAATGTAAAGCTCATCTGTTTTTGTGTCTGACATTAAAAGAGGGTGGCCTGCACAATGACCAATCATTTTTACTTCTACAACTTATGTCAGGTACTCATTAGACTTAGTTTGGCTCAGGGGTGTCCTGAAATTGGAGAAGCTCAAAATGCCAATCTTAACTGGGATTTGAGTTTAAGTCCATTCTTTTCAGAAGCCAAGCACCTTACCACTCAGCAACCTTACCCCCTTCCATTAAATAGCTGTTTTTTTGTGAATAATTGTATTCAGTAGCACCCTCTTCTTTTTTGTCATTGCAATACGTTTTTAGTTCCAACATAGCAGGGCTTTTGAAAGTGATATCAAAATTGACTGGACCACTCATTAGTGGGACCTCCTGAATGTTAGATTCAGACTACTTCATTCTTAACATTGGTATTATTAACTCTGCATCTCAGCCTGGACATTTAGTGCCATTTGAAGCAGTGCTCTAGTAGTATGATTGAAACAAAACACTTGACAGGTTTTGATTGCATGTTCTTCACATATCATAGCACTGATGAAGAACACCACTTGGATTAACTTATAAAGACTTGCTGTCAGAATGTGTGTGTTGTGTTGGAATAGTAAGCTTTATTTTGCCATAGACTTTTAATTGTATTTTAATTCACAATTTACTTTTATGCACACACTTGTTCAGTTAAAAAGTTATTTTTATTTTTACTTTCTCATCAATATTGTGATGTTGTTTTTTTTGTAAATTTTGTTACCATTAGAAAGATTATAATATATTTTTATAAGTGTTTTTTTTTTAATTCATTTTTTTTTAAACAAATTTAACTTAAATTTACTGCATCTATTTTGAAATAATCTACTTTTTTTTTGTTTTCATAGTCATTTCATTGTATATGGAATCAGTCCACCGTTGGCTGTCTTGATCCACTAACTTTCTAGTGTTGTTGTTTTAGACTTAACAACAACCTGAACAAATCATATATCTACTTAATTTTTATCCAATGCTAAATGTGATATAACTTTGACAATTTTTTGTTTTGTTTCTGTATGTATAATTACAATGTTTGTATTATGCAAGATTATCTGTGTATGTTTCTGTATGTTTTGTTCATAAACTTTTTCTGTTCTGTGACCTAAAAGATTTAAATATATATCTGACTATTTGTAGTTCTTTGTTTTTCATTGTGATGGACTTGTGACTTTCCTTTGTGACCTTTATAGCTGAATGTCTCAGACAGTTGTACATTTGAAAAACAAAGGGGCTTGGGGGGGGGGGGATTAAGATAAAAAAAAAAACTTTACCAAAAAGAAATCTGTGTATGGATGACTTCCTAATCATGTGGTATGTGTTTCTGACTGTCATTCAAGATGGTCTTAAGTTTGAGACCCCCTGTCATCCAGCTGGAGGAGCTAGTATGTCATATCTTTTAGTTCTGAACTACCAACTGAAATGTACAACAAAAATGAATCTATGAAAACTACTTAATGTTTATGTTTGACATCATCAGTATTGATTTCATGTTTGTGTCTCTCTATAATTAGTCATTGTAGGCTTTACAGCTGCTGTCATTGTAGCAATAGTAGTTGGAACTAGTATCTTCCCAGCCCCTTTGTCTCTGCAATATGTTGAAGGCCCAAACGATTACAACAGTGATGAAAGATAATGTTATTCTCTTGAAAGTTTTTTTTTGGGGGGGGGGTTCAGATATTTTCATGAAGCCAGACCAAAATGCTTTTTTTTTTCAAACCTCTAAACACTGGAGATAGAATGTGAAGAAAATAAAAAAAAACATTTTTAATACTTCATCAATTCAACATTTTTTATTTCCTGCCATGTTTAACAAGTGGGTGCCAGGAGGTAGATTTAGATTTTGTGAGATTATGTTTAGTGTTAGGTTTTATTTATTTCAATGGAATATTATTACAATGTAGGAAATACATTTGTTTTATATTAATTTCCCAAACAGTAATTGGTCTTTGTGAATACTTTGTCCTCATCTGCCTCTCACTTCTGACATGTTTTTAATTCATCTTTCTGTTTAGCTTCAATAGAATACGTTCCTGAACTGAATGGACACATTTTTTCTTGTCAATCCTAATGTATTTCTTTGTTCGTTCTATTAGCAGAGAACTTTCACCTTTTGTTTGAATGTACTAAGATTGTCTTTTCAAATTGTATCCTTTCATCCTGTAAGTAGCTCTTAGCTTATCTAGACTGAACAATGAACCCACCACAACGAAATGCAATGCAATGCACTTTCCATTCTCTTTTAATCTATTCTTAAGCTCAACTCTTATAACTGGTTTGTGCCTGATGGGCAATTAGTAATTAATTGAAACTCTTGTATTTCGTATAAATTATTTAGTGATGTCCAAATAAAAAAAAAATTCAAAAAAATATTTCCCATGATCTTTGATGTCACTAAAACCTGGCACTTCTATGCCTAGAACTCCACATCTAATAATTTGGCTTTATTCTAGTGTCCAATAGTTAATCTGGATACATAGACCAGCTAGTAGCTAGCTACATTAAACTCTAGGCACTGTTCTATTGCAGTGATTCCCAAAGTGGAGCATGCATACCCCCAGGGGTACGGGAAGACGTTGGAGGGTGGGTACGCGTTGCACCTCATTAACTATGCTGATTTTTTTTAAATACCTATTTATTCTCTAAATTAAAGTGTGGTTGGGGGGGGGGGGTGAGGGGTACTCAGAGTTACAAAAATTATAACAGGGGTACACAGAGGTCAAAAGTTTGGGAAACACTGTTCTATTGGACTCATTGTCTTATGTTGGCTTTGATAGTTCCAAGTTGTGTTCTTTCTTCCCTCAGATTGAGTCCTTCAGAAGATTGGGCTGGGCATTTTGTACAGTGACAAGACATAGGCCCAACTTAAAGATTTTCTATGATGCTATTTGGCAAGTCCAACGATCTTTAAACCTCATTTACAACATACTTTGTCTGATAGCTCGTCCTAGTAGTGGATTACCAGGGCTGCTAATGACCATTTGAACATTGATCTATTTAGAACATGTGTTATCTTTTCTATGTTCATCTTTGTTTGGGGAGATGCCAATAGTGGCTAATCGTTTGCTTACTTATTCATAGTTGCAATCATATCGGTACAGTTAGTTCCCTTGTGCATTCAAAATGGCTATGATTTCTTTATCGAGTGAGAGGAGACTTGAATAATGTTTTCTACTTAGATTAGTCATAAATGGGGGTGGGGGTGTCTTTTATGTTCTATTCACTATTTTTCGTTGATTGTGAACTGAATGCTTTGTTTATTCTATGTTTCAGTACATTGCCATACTTGACAAATGACTCAATAAAACATTCTTTGTTTTTTTATTTTCACTCGGTTTGTCTTCTAGTTTTTGTTTAAAAGAGTGTTCCAACATTTGAGGGGAAAAATAAAAGAGAATTAGGCTATACTACATGTACTATGAATGAAATAAAATACGGTCTAAACATTGTGAATTAAGAACTGTGTGTGGCTGAGGTCAAGTGTTAACTGTCATTATGTTTTTATACTGTTTAATGTTGACATCCATAGGGGCGACTTCTCTTATAAATTACAGACGTTCCTTCGAGACCCTGCTTTCTTAGATTTTTCCCCTACTTTCACAATTATCTTTTCGTGGAACTTCTAATAGAGATGCTCTCTCGTTACTATCAAATAAAGATAGAACTTTTATCAAAATAAATGGAGGGAGGGAGGGGGGTGTCTTCTCGTGTGGCTGAGGATACCTATGTGAGCTCGGAATGACCGGCTGCACACTGGGCAAGCTTTTCCTGCTGGACTCTGTGTCCGTGGCCTTGATTTTTTTTTCTCTGGTGCTATTTTTCTGCTAGCACTGTTTTCTTGTCCACTGCGATTTTTAGCGACGCGGAAAGGGTAAAAGACGCTATTATAGTTTTGTTTGGTCTGTCCGTGCGTCCCGTTTAGATCTCGTAAAGTAAAAAGATATTGAAAAATAAAACATCATGATATTTTAGACTATTCAATGTTTGATGCAACTGCTACTTTTTTCTTTTCTGAAAGCGAAAAATATGATTTTTAAAATCAACTATGCAAACAGTTTTTTCTTTTCTGAAAGCGAAAAATATGATTAAAATCAACTATGCAAGCAGTTTTTTCATAAAAATAAACCATCTTTATTTGTCTTGAGGCTTTGAATAAGAGATTGACCCTTTACAAAACAATTACGTTAATAAGATAATCATAATATGACATCAGTTAGGCCAGGTTCACATCTAGCTTCACCTTCATTTTCACCTATCCCTTGGTCTGCTGGACCGTTAGGGCACCATACTGGATCTGTCAACCTTCTTTCTCCATTCTTCTCTGTCATTTGCCTTTGATAGAATTACATTATGATATTCTTTCTGAATATTTTGAAACCTGTCTGTTTACCTGCCTGGGTGGACCACTTCGGGGGCCGATTTTGAGTTTGTGTTTCTACACAAACTGTCTTTGTAACCTTGTTGTTTTGTTTTGTTTTTTTTTTCACTTTTTTGCGCCAGTTTTCCCTAAACTTCATTACATAAAAAATGCATGCAATGTACATAAAACTGCACAAGAACCTGGGAAATACATCAATTATATGTTTTCTGACTTCCTCTTGGTTTTCATTGGTTGCACAAATACTCCACCATAGATTGAGGTTTATACGAACTGAACTATCACAGAGAACTGAATGCTAAAGACAGCTAGTTTTCTTGTGACAATACGGATCCGTACCACCAAATAATGATGGCATGTATAAACTATCATTCAAACCACACAAAAAGTCACATTTTTAATTGTCAATGTGTTGCAATGACGAAAAAAAAATGTCACAAGCGGTCCACAGGCTGTAGTCTGACTGCAGTACAATGTGTCAAAACAGGTCAACACAAAGGACAACCACAATGGTGTCAATACCGGCCGGTTGGTTCCGATAACGAAACCACTAAGGAGCTATTACTCTTGTTAATCGCCCATCATCTCCCCCGCCGACTGCCAAAAAAGGAAAACTTAACTCTTGGTAAACAAGACATCGGAAACTGCCGATCTTGAGTCTCGGTTCTACAAAACAACACCCGAGTCTTAAGAGCATCTTTTTAATGGCCTTGTTGTCTTTCCATTTCTAGAGTCCACTAATGATCAATAAAGCAGAAGAATAAAAGGTTAAGAGAGGGCAGGGGCCTTTTGAAAAAGAAAAAAAAAAAGAGTGGGCGACAAGGTTTCGATCCCGCTTGTAATAGCAGAAGTGACCCGAGCGTCGCGTCTCGTTCAAAAGCTAGGGAAAACATTGGCTCCTGGCCGGAACTATTGTGTCACGGAAGGCAAGTAATTTTAACCCTCGCCACAGTTTCGTCTTGCTTGTTGTTTCATCCGGAGGTTCTCTTTGGGAAAGTCTGCCTCGATGTCTGCTCGGGCTTTGGGAAAGTCTGACAAAAGTGTCTGATGGTTTGGTACGAAAATAAAGGACAAAGCTGCCTTGCATGTGTGTGTGTGTGTAAGTATTATATTCGGTTGGGGGGGGGGGGGGAATCAAGTATGGTTGAATAACTATGTGTTAAGATTTGTATACCTGTCCTCTTTATGTAGCAAAAATCACACTTTAATGGCTATGGATATAGTTATGTGTTTGTTTCAATATCCTTAAAGTGTACCAGTGACTAGAAAAGTATCATTGGCTCGGTTTGTAGATTATGATGATGACAGACGCCTCTCCCTCTGAGAAACCTTTTAGAGTGACAAAAACAAATTAAGTTATCCAGTGGAAGAAAAAAAAAAGCTAAATATAAAACAATCCTTTTTTAAAGTACAAAGCTTTTCTAAGACATCTGCACTTACTACTATATCACCCACGAATGGTGTAGTTATTTCACTTTTTGGATGTCAAACAAAAACATTAATTACCAATAATTAATTTACTTTTACATCATGTTAGATACAATAAATAATTGTTTAAAGTTTCAACTTGATCCGAGAAATATGGGAGAAATAACGTGTACAATTTTTTAAAGAGATAAAACCCGACATATTTAACCATATCTCTGAATACAAAGGATTAGTTTCCCTTATTCGTATCAAAAATGTGAATTAATATCCAATAGTTAATGGGTTAATATATTAATTATTTTTATTGATATATGTATTGCCTATGCCACTGAATAATTGTTCAAAGTTTCAACTTGATCCAAGAATGGGTGTGGGAGAAATAACGTGTTCAAACCTTTTACCAGATAGACAGAGTGAGTTGATATAAGCTTTGTTTAAAAAAAAAAGGCATTTTCTTTATATATAGCACTTTTACGAGAAATAATGTCATTACGCTCGATTCAGTTACGACTTTTCAATAGTGTCATGACAGTCAATACAATGACTCCTAGGGCTAGTGCGTGTCCTAACCCCAACTGTAACCCAAAGTATCATGCAAAGAGTTTTTATGGTCCTTGGTAGAGATGCCGGAAAGACTTCAACAATATTGAGTAACACGTCTTGTTAAGGAGAATTGCTCTCTAATAAAAACCAACACAGTTTTGTTTTCAATGATCCTAGAACATCAAATCTTTTCTTTGCTCTAATCATGCTCAGTGTGCTAGGGTCCTATCTCTTTGGTACATATGTGGGCAGTGGGGTATCTGGGAGGTTTCCAGCAAGCACATCGCAGCTCGGGATTCGAACTCGACCCCCTTTGCTACGTAGCCAAGTGGTATCTGCTACTCAGCCACGCGTATTGGTAATGATCATTAGAATTTGTGTAAAGTTAGAAACAATTTAGGAGAGAAGACTCAAAAGTAAAGTAGCAATTATACATAAAACACTGAAATACAAAATCTAATAAAATACGCAAGAAAGACACAAAGATAAAGGCACATTCCTCGTTCCATATGCTAGGACAAATTTGTACAACTGCTCCTTCTTCCCTAGTGCTATAAGAGCATGGAATGGATTGCCTGAGCTAGCCAGGAAAACCAGTGACTTGGCAGAATTTAAGTCATTGGTTAACATGCATGACTAGATGCATGACGCGTAGGACGTAATCATCTTCTTTTTTGAAGTAACGTCTGTATTAAATAAGATAAGAAAGAGCCTATTTTTGGAGCATATGTGTATGGCGGACTGATGGTGACGAAGGAATCTCCATAGGCGCGGTCATCTCATTAGCCCCTGTTTGCTATCCCCTTGCCCATTTACAGTCTCTGACTACCTTGAAACACACAAATAAATGAGAACATTCCCAGGACCTTGTGGGTAGTATACCCATCCAATACTGACAAAAACCAAGATATAAGGCTTCTTGTGAGGTGTTTAGACATGCTGACTGTATTGGTTAAAAAAAAAGTATTTTTAAAGGATGATTAATAACGCTAGTTTTGTTCACAGTTAAAAAGCAGAAATAATTAATTTCCATATCTGATGCTAACGTAACTTACTTTGCCTTGGCCTGGCGAAGCTTTTCATCATTTTTTTTTTTGCTTAAATAGAGGTTTTCAGCGTTGTTTGGGTCTGTCCGAGTCATTAATTAAATCTAAATACTAGCTCGACCCCGTCTTTCGTAGCTCTTGTCTCTTCTTGTCTTCTCTTTACTTGCCTCCTCTCCCCTCCCTTTCTCTTCTGCTAAGAGTTGCTGCTCTTTGCCCCGAGGTGATGGTGTAATTTACGGGTATCCATGGCAGGTGGCGCTCCGGGTCACTCCCGCGTGGAAACACATCGCCGTCCTTGTCTGGGGCAGACATTCTCTCAATCATTTCACTTGGACACAGCCTCCATTCTAATGGGCAGTTATGGCGAGATCCCCAAACCCGATCCATGATTAGAATTTTACACGTCTACCATACTAAACATTAAAACGAAAATCTTCTTACAGCGATTGAAAAAAAAAAAAGCAAAGAAAGAAAAAATTATTGTCATCGATAATAATATATCCAGTGGCCAGAAGCGAAAATAAGGTGCATTGAGCCCCTGCTCTCAGAGGGGCGTCACATTAGGAGGGGCACCAAAATATTTTGAAGATAAATATAATTTTCTAGAAATTTTTTATTAAAATTAATCAAGGGGTTCGTGATATAGAGAATCATATGGAATTTAAGTTTTAATATTTATTGGATTAATGTTACGAAATAGTTGTTTACCAACTTTAGGTCCTTAAATGAAATTGTGGTGATAGGTAGGCTACAACTACTTTTTGAAGTTTCCAAGACACCCACATAACGATGTAATACTAGTGGGTGACGCTAAAGTCCAGGTTTAAGTACTGATAATAGGTTGGTTTAAAACATTTGTAAGTCTACAATCTAACTACATTTAACGTCTATGTAGATAAAGATTTCGTATAATCATGTACATGTATGCAGGCTTAGATTCGTTGCAATAGTATTTCTCTACTGTATGTAAGAAAAGAAAAAGTTGTTTTCCTCTCAGACCCTGCAATCCATGTGGCGCAAGATATAAAGGTTTGTTAGATTCACGGTTAACGAGAGTGTTATGTGGTCATCACAACGACCAACCGCCTTTACTTTTCCCCAACTAATGTCAGATACCCCCTGAGCTGGGTGGACTCAAAGGCGCCCGAAAGATCCCCAAATTCTCGCTTTGGAACCCAAGCGCTTTACCATTCAGCCACCGCGTCTTCCAACTGAATGTAGGTTGATTTTAAAAAAGAAAAAAAAAAGGCGTAACATAATCCTTAAATGTGAATCTGAAACACAACGGAATCATTAGTGTCCCTTTTTAGCTCTAAAAACAGTATACTATTTCATAGCAGCTAAGTTAGATAGTGAATATTCGTAGTACATATATTTAGTTAGGTAGTACTTTCTATCGTATTTGTGTTGAATTCTTATTGTTAAATACATTACATATGGAAGCCTATATTACGATGCTGTGTCTCTAAAATAAAAAGGGTGCAGGTGTCAATAAAGTGTGCGCCTGGCGCTAGCTATTGTTACGACACGATTAGGAATTAGTTGTTTGATAAATAGGGTAAGTTTTGACAATGACGGGCGACTAGTAAAAACTAGACTTGGCTTTGAGGAGAATAGCGAAATGTAGACAGAATACTTCTGAAGGCTTCAGAGAGAGGCAGTTTTGATAGACGTAGAGATTTAGCTTTGCGACATTCGACGCTTCCTCTCATTATTTATAAACTTCTTATTCATATTCGCTACCAGTGTCGACTGACTTCTAGTGTTGGCCTTTCGACTGTTTTAATGGATTACGTTATGTGAGCGTTATCTCCGTTTGATTTATCTGCATAAGACCCAGCGCGGAAGCGCCTAACACTATGCCAGAGCAACAATGGCGCGAAGGGGTTCATAGCGCCCTGGCCCATGACCATTTTTTTTATTTATTAGTACTTCAAAAAAAAATCGAATGTATGAAAGTTTCACAACGTATTAAGCACTAGAAGTTTGTTTCCATCAGTGTCCTGAACCCGAGTCCTTGGTTAACTAGGTACGCTATTAGGCATATTCTATCAAGATACTAAGTCCTTGGGCTAGGTTTATTTCAGGAAACACTAAGTAACTGTCAGTCAATATTTTGAATACCTTGCCACTGATACTTTTGACGTAATATTAGTGGAGATTTTATATTACAGATCATGTATATCTGCTTATTGTTTATAGTTTATCAATACTTCCGATTTACGTACACCGGATTGGTGACCGGATACACACACACACACACACACACACACAAAAAGCATGATATTTTATGGATTTGCCTCCATTTTATGAAACTCCCCAATTCTATTTGCTTTAGCTTTCTGTTCCAATTATATGATCTACATTCTTCTTTACATGCAAGCTGGTTGTCATCTGCTTTGCACATTGAGGGAAATGTATAGTTTGAAATGTGGGCTTTTGAATGATTACGGAAATCTGTTAAATAGATGTCCTTTTTGTCACCTTGTAACCCATGGATTGTTTACAAAGATCATAAATGAATTTTCAAACAACAACTGTAACTCAAGACTAGAACAATAAAACTACAAAGACAAGACATTTAGACAATGAAACACAGAGAAACGCAGAGACACAAAAAATGTGGAATACTTTATTTTTATTTTCCCAAGGGCGGGATAAACCAGGAGCAGACAACGAGCGACATCCGAGGACCTATCTGAGCGCCCCCTACACGACTCAGGTTTCCTTTGCCCTGTCTTGGTTGGTTCCCGCGCTGTCAATAGGGACCGTGTCCCTTCTGATGCCATAGTCCAGAAATGAACCGTGCACGAATTTTCAGCATGAGCAGTTCCTTGACAAATAGCCCCCCTCCCCCTTTTATGTTCCATCTTCTCCGGCCCTCAAATCTCACCCCACCCCTTACTGTTTTTTTTCGCCTCCCTGGTCATGGCCAGGTGGTGAATACCTCTGAGGGACAAAGGTAGGAGGGGACAAGGCGGAACTGGACGTTGAAATAATGGAGGCAAATTGAAAAAGTTTTAGCCCTAAATCTGATTGATGGTCCCAGCGTTCTTGTTCTCCTGCTAGACTACAGTCAGACATTTATTTTTACATCAACTGTTTTAGTGTTGCTTGCTTCACTGAAGAGGGTGAGAAAGAGAGAATGCTGTTTTATCAGCGCCAGACATTGAATAGTGAAATTAAAACAATATGTCGATACAACTTTTAGGTTTGAAAACAATTTCAATGTATTGAAGCGTTGATGTTTTATTTCATAGTTAAAAATGTGGTTTAAAAATGTCTTTAATATTCACAATAGTGGCTGTCCTATTCATTAGTTATATATATATATATATATTTATATAGAGAGAGAGAGACAGACAGACGGACGGACGGACAGACAGACATACAGAGAGCGAGAGAGAGAGAAGAGTAATTTTATAATTATTATTTATCATTATTGGGTGGATGGATGTATAGATAGATCTATAGATAGATAGATAGATAGATAGATAGATAGATAGATAGATAGATAGATAGATAGATAGATAGATAGATAGATAGATAGATAGATAGATAGATAGATAGATAGATAGATTGATAGATAGATTGATAGATAGACAGACAGATATAATTATTATTTATCATTATTGGGTGGATGGATGGATAGATAGATAGATAGATAGATAGATAGATAGATAGATAGATAGATAGATAGATAGATAGATAGATAGATAGATAGATAGATAGATAGGAATAACTTTTATAATTTCTTATTGGTTATATTTCCTCGGCATGTCTTAGATATTGAAATGAATCCTGTCATCTCTTCTCTACATTTATGAGTTCAAGATATCTGGAAAAGATTTGCTACTAAAACACTTTGATCAAATTATCTCAATCTCTCAGCTTTCATCAAACATTTGAGCTCAAGGCCCTCACTTCGACAGCCAAGCGGTTTATGCCAATCAGCCACACGCCGACCTTTGTCTCTAAGTTCCGCCATGAAGAGTCATGATTCCGTGTCACACTTTAGGATGTCCTCCCTGACCTTCCCTGGGTACAAACTTCTGAGTCTATAGTACTCACTTCAAGGTCACCATTAAAGTGCACAGCTAATAACATATTGTCGCCCGTTTCCGCGGCAGCTCTTGCGGCTTAGAAAAGTATAAAAACCTGGCTTTTAAAGTAATGACTCTCAGCTCTCTTGGCATTTTGTCCGTCACGATGTGTTCTCATCATGAAATGACGACCTAAGATCCGCCGCTGATCTGATATTTCATCCCACCTAATGCAATAATCAATGGAACAACCTTTATCTATTTTTTTTTCAAAGATACATTTAAATGTGTTTTATATTTTTAAAAAAACGACAACTTGGCAACAACTTTTTAACTTAGCCAATCAAACTCACCAGATGGGGAAACGTCTGCTTGTCAGTTGAACGAGTGCGTCATAAGTGGATTAACTTCCAAATTGAAAGTTTGAACATGGCGACCCTGTTCATTTCAAAGCCGCTAGATCGAGTAATATTAAAGACTCTTGAAGAAACCATTTTATTTATTGACAGCTTCATTTAAAATACGAATGAAATAGATTTATAATGTCGGTTTTTAGTGTTGCAGACCTTTTAAACTTTAAAAAAAAATGTAGGCTAAATTTGTTAACAATATAGAGAGAAATGTACACCACATATTAAAGAAACTAATTTATCTTAAATGATTTAGTCTAAAAATCCCCCACATTACTGTATAGAATTCCTTCTACTGAATATATATATATACATGTATATATACAGTGATTTTTTTGTAAAAGAATAGGTGCCGGTACTCAGTGATGGATAATAAATTAATAATAAACGTTAAAATACAAGAAAAGTAATCATTTTCCCCCACATTTAAAAACATGCCGGTACGAACCGTTCGTACCGTCACAAAAAAGCACTGTATATATATATATATATATATATATATATATATATATATATATATATATATATATATACTGCAAATTTACAACTTATTAAACAAAACAAGTAATATAAAACAAGAGCAGGAAAATTTTAAAAAATCAATAGCCACTTTATTGTCAAATAATACAGTAAACTACACATTTTTATTATGTATGTCATGGGGGAAAAAAAAGGCCTTTGAGGAGACCGTACTTACTTTATCCTCATTATTAGCACGTCGCCCTAATAACCTAGTTAACCATCCATACAAAAAAAAAAGGTCAAGCACAAATAAATAAGTCTAGATGGAATGGGTAGCAGAATTTAAGTCATTGATTAACCTGCATGTCTAGTTTGCCCCAGGACCACGCGTAGGAAGTAATCATCTTTTTTGAAGCAACGTCTATATTTTAAAAGATACAATAAATAAAATGGCCACCAAATTGTACGTAAACTTTTTTTTTCTAATTTATTCAATAATTATTGAAATTATCTTTCTTTATTTTTAGTTGAAAGGTGCCATCATGAAACACGAAATTTCCGCTGGACTGATGTCTCAACTTTCTTTCGCTAAACTACTGCTACTTGGTCCTGGCAATGCTTCACAGCCTCAGTGTGACGCTCGGGTGAAGACGGTCGTCAGACGATTAGGCCAATAGAGAAGCAAAAGCGAACCTCCGTTTGGGTTCCTAACAACCGAGTGCATTGCACTTGAAGGGATGGAAGAAAGCTCCAACAACGATTCACACGCCGTTCCTCGTGAGACCGTTTTATGGCGGACACCCAGAGATGGAATATGGGGGTGTTTTCCCGGTTTGCTCAGTCTCCGGTTTCGCTTATTACTCGAGATGTGAGCCATAGGTAATAGGGATATAACAAATGAAATCTGCTTTTATTCCTCCCAGACAAAGCAGTAGTTCAGACAAGCTGATGGAGGGGGGTTCTTCCACGGACTTAGACTTCTAAGAATCTTTGGACAATTACTAAGAAGTCATCCGAATCACAAGAAAGATGATGGCTATTATAAGCTATCCCGACAAGATCAACGTCTAATCTTTCAAGTCAGGACCGGACACAAAAGAATAAGACAACACATGTACCGGAAGCTCAAAATTGGAAGCATTGAAATCTGCCCATGTGGAGTGTCACCAGAGAATGTTGACCATGTCCTTCAAAACTCTTCTCTTTACCAAGAGGCCCATAAGACACTGGCCCCAAAGCACACTCAATAGAAAGAAAACTTTATGGAGAGCTCCCTGATTACTGCGCAGTTTATCTTATATATTGGTCTAGTCACCTGAACGCTCCATCAGTTCATCTCATATATTGGTCTAGTCACCTGAACGCTTCATCAGTTCGTCTCATATATTGGTCTAGTCATCTGAACGCTCCATCTGTTCATATCAAATATTGGTCTAGTCATCTGAACGCTCCATCAGTTCATCTCATATATTGGTCTAGTCATCTGAACGCTCCATCAGTTCATCCCATATATTGGTCTAGTCATCTGAACGCTCCATCAGTTCATCTCATATATTGATCTAGTCATCTGAACGCTCCATCAGTTCATCTCATATATTGGTCTAGTCATCTGAACGCTCCATCCGTTCATATCAAATATTGGTCTAGTCATCTGAACGCTCCATCCGTTCATCTCATATATTGGTCTAGTCATCTGAACGCTCCATCAGTTCATCTCATATATTGGTCTAGTCATCTGAACACTCCATCAGTTCATCCAATATATTGGTCTAGTCATCTGAACGCTCCATCAGTTCATCTCATATATTGGTCTAGTCATCTGAACGCTCCATCAGTTCATCTCATATATTGGTCTAGTCATCTGAACGCTCCATCAGTTCATCTCATATATTGGTCTAGTCATCTGAACGCTCCATCCGTTCATATCAAATATTGGTCTAGTCATCTGAACGCTCCATCCATTCATCTCATGTATTGGTCTAGTCATCTGAACGCTCCATCAGTTCATCTCATATATTGGTCTAGTCATCTGAACGCTCCATCAGTTCATCCAATATATTGGTCTAGTCATCTGAACGCTCCATCAGTTCATCTCATATATTGGTCTAGTCATATGAACGCTCCATCATTTCATCTCATATATTGGTCTAGTCATCTGAACGCTCCATCAGTTCATCTCATATATTGGTCTAGTCATATGAACGCTCCATCATTTCATCTCATATATTGGTCTAGTCATCTGAACGCTCCATCAGTTCATCTCATATATTGGTCTAGTCATATAAACGTTCCATCATTTCATCTCATATATTGGTCTAGTCATCTGAACGCTCCATCAGTTCATCTCATATATTGGTCTAGTCATATAAACGCTCCATCATTTCATCTCATATATTGGTCTAGTCATATGAACGCTCCATCAGTTCATCTCATATATTGATCTAGTCATCTGAACGCTCCATCAGTTCATCTCATATATTGGTCTAGTCATCTGAACGCTCCATCAGTTCATCTCATATATTGGTCTAGTCATCTGAACGCTCCAACATAAAATGAGGACGAGAAAGAAGAACAAAGAAGTCAAAAAATATTAATTGCACTGAACTTTCCATGAACTGTTTGGGAAAAAAATCATTAGTAATTTAGTTCCTTAACGTCTTTGCATACTAATGAGTCTGAAACCAATGTCCAAGTAAAATGTATCATTTGAATATATCACTACTAGCCAGATGTTACCCGCGGCCCGCGGGTCTTAATTTGCGCATCACTGTCGATATAGTCACTGAGAGAGTTTTGTAAACAATTAAACGAAATAATAATGTTATAAGTATAGCGAGTGCGTGAATGTAAAAATAGTATGAATGGAGCTATCAAAATAAAAACATTTGCTTGTAGGCCTACATATATTTGATTAAAATATGAAATGAATAGAATTTATTTTGTATGTTTATGTGTTGAAGTATAAAATAAATCTATCATCTTTGAATTAGATCTTGAGTTAGAGATAGCCTAGATCTAGACTAATCTAGAGTTAAATATTGGCTTGCATAGAGTTCTTTCTGCGCGTGCGTGGAGGCTTCGCTCTGTGCATGCGTGACCTTTTTTGTAGTATGTACGAAATCATGAATGGAACTATTAAAATGTATGTCAATACGACTTAGCAGCTATAGCGAACGAATGTATGAAAAATGCTTTAGGAAAACAAATTTGAATGTTACTTTGATTAAAATATGAAATGAATGGACTATAATTAGTATGTTTATTTGTTAAAGTATAAAACTATCTTTGCGAAGAGAAGTTCTATCATCTTGGAGTTGAATTAGAGTTTTAGACCTAGGAATAGAGAGAGGTGTAGCATTTCGGTCTTGTCTAATGAAAGAATGTACGTCAGGAATTCTAAATTCGAAGATATAAGGAACGAATTTATGTAAAAATGCTTTTGAAACACACATTTGAAGGTTAATTATATTAAATAATGAAATCAATAGACTATATTCTATATTTTCATGTGCCGAGGTAAAAAAAATCTGTGCAAAGTGTAGTTTTAATAATTAGATCTAGATCTAGATCCTTTCGATCTAAACATGGTAAACATGGCCTTGATTCATCGAATACTAATACTTTCATAGAGTTGGGCAACTTTTTTTTTTGATGGTCTTTAGTTTGTTTTAGGGCTACTGTACGTTACGGTTCCAGTTAGCACCCAAGGAACATTTGTGCAAAGTTTATCATCAAGATTGGTCAAACGATTTTGATTTCTATTCGGAACATACATACTCCTTACATTCTACTTTGTAGTATAGATTATAGGCTGTCGAACACGGGTGCCCAGCCTTTTTCGGCCATGTGGCCATATAAATAGACGAACTTGTGTCACGAACTGCATCAGTGCGAAAATTACCGAATCTTATAGAACTGACCTTCTACATCTTATATATGGACCGTGGGTAGAAGCTTCGAGGGGCAGGATATCATCACATCTGGTGCCGGATTTGTCCCGCGGACCGTAGTTTGTGCATCAAAACTGTAAAATGAAAGGAACAAGGGAAAAGTTGTTTTTTTATATATTTTTTTCTCCATAAACTAAACATGTCAGATGTCAAATATTTAACATTTTTTGAGTCAAAACTGTCAGAGAATGGCGAAACTAGGCCGGAAGTGAGTCGCCATTGTCGAGAGCTGTCAATTAGCCCGAGCAGACGACTTTGTGATGTCTGCACGTCTCGTAGACAAGATGAATTGAGCGGGACTGGAGGTGAGAGAAACTAAACGAGGCCTATTGTGATGCGCATGCGCGAGAAGTTTGAACCTGTATAATTGTATGGCTAATTACTGAATAGCTTTTAACAACAAGACGGCGATAGCATTGAAGCTCTTGTCCATTTGCTAACAAGATCAATTAGATTTACATGATAGAGCTATTTCTTTTGATGGAATTGTATTCATGTTTCTTAAATTAAGCATGAAGATTTTTCTTAGTAGTCTCAATAGGGAAAAGATGCTATTGGTTATGTGCTTTCGGTTCGTCCGTCTGTCTGTCACGTTTACATTTTTAAAATTTAACGGAGCTGTTATTAATCTGATTTTATAATCACATGTACCATGCTTATATGAAAGTGCAAAGGTTACTTTTGATCTTCTAAATACGAACATTTTTTTTAATTAAATGTGCAAACAATCGTTCATACATATTTTTTTTTTAAGTCAGCAGGCTGTTCAGTGCCAAATTTTACCAGTTGGCGAACCTGAGCAGGATTTTTTTTTGTTGAAAATCTTTCCCCTCTGCAAGCCTAAATATAAATGCACATAACAATGTTAATAAATCTAAAATAAAAGCATGACATAGCTGTGGAGAAATAGAGTGTATCCCTAATAGTACATTTAATCTTTGTGATATATATATTCATTTCATAGTATATATATATTCGAAATGTGGAGGCTCCCTCTATAGTCCAGGACCTGGAATGCGGGAACAGTCTTTAGTTGTTTAAATCTGGCCCTTATGTTCTTAGTGAGTGGTATTGAAATAATAAGAGAATCTTATGCTGTTATATTCGTGTGGATTCTGTTGGCCAATCCTAGACTTTTATTTCTTGCAAGAGATTTTATCTCTATATGATTGGGAGGGGGGGGATAAGGGAGAGAGAGAGAGAGAGAGGAGGAGGAGGAGGGAGGAGGAGGGTGTGAAACAGAGTACGAAAAGGGAGGAGGGAGAACAAAGGGGACGAAAAGAAGGGAGGTCTATGTAAAAGGGAAAGAAGAAAAAGGGAGATTGATGTGAAAAGGAGAAAGGAAGAGAAAGATCAAATTTAAGATTGCGGGAGAAAAGTGAAAAGAGGAGTAAGGAACGAGGACAAAAGAAGCACCAATAGCGACATTGAGAAAGAGTAACTCTGAGAGAGAGAGAGAGAGAGAGAGAGGGATAGAAACGGGTTACTTTACATTATTTAAAGAAGAAAACAACGTCTCTAGCGTGACTCGACGGATATGAGTTTTCCCGCCTTCAGGTACGCAGCTACAATACTAGCCCGGCAGAAATATCGAAATGACTACATACTTCCGGTGCGCAGCAGTCTGCTAGTGTGGAAGGGGAAAGAAATCCTGAATGCCCCACATCGGCAGACGTCATAATAAATTGCGGAGCGGGTCCTGGACTCCTGGTGATATATCAATCTTTATGAAACCGTGGAGCGGCCGATGAGAGCAGAAGAGAATTGATGAAACGACAGTTTATGGATCAGGCCCATGGAGCCGGCCCAACGGCACCGGCCCCGTCATTCGTTTCTGCTTGGCCGGACATTCAAATCAAGAACAGCAACCGCAGAACGAGGATGTCACATGACCTACAAGATGGAAGTTTTTGAGACGCCCGCGATGCCTGATGGGATGGATACACGCGTTATTAAAAATGCGAGAGATGGAGAGATGAGAGCTGGACGCGGAAAGAATCGCCTGTCATATTTATTGCGTAAATAAACATTGTGTCTGACAACAGAGTTTTGGGGCATTGGGTCAGCGACACAAAGACACAGCCGACATAAAGCACGTAATGTAAAGTCAGTAGTGACACAAGAAACACAAAGTTACGTGGCACACAAGTAGACAGACTATCAAGCAAGGTCAACTTATGATGTCATAAAATTGGAAAGTACATATTTCTACAAATATTCTAGAGCATGTTTTTATCTTCTTTCTATGCCACTATGACCATTGCGACTGCGCAAATGGCTGCCTGGTCGTGCGGTTTGCGCGCTGGACTGTCGTTTGGACTTAATGCTGGTCCCGGGTTCAAACCCTGCCAGCTCCAATCCCCCGTATTTCCGCGGAAGGTTTGGAATAGGAATAGGTTATCTTCAACTCTAAAGGAACATCTGAAACATGTCCAACATTTTACAAACAAAAAAGGAGAGAGGCAGCTGTTTGAGATTTGAATGTTAACTAAAACTTCATAGCCATTTCACAAGGTCCTCGGGGCTCTCAAAGACCTTCCTTCAGGGAACAGTACTAGGAAAAAATAAGAAAAGTCGGACAGAGAAAGCGATAGAAAGACAACATTAAGGAATTAAAGGGCCAGTCATTGAAAGGCAAAATGGTAGAAACGAATGGATAGAGACTGTCGACAGATCATATGTGGAGCCCAATCAAACTAAGAGATAGGTGAAGATGAAGAAAGTTAATTATGAACATGTACAATTACTAATGAGTAGTTTAAGGTAGCTGCTGGCATTGAAGTGATTCCAAAGTACTTGATATCTTGCTACTGACTTTCTCTTTTCTTCTTTATCTACTCCAGTCGTCTCTCACTCTCTCTTTCACCTTTTCTTTCTCTCTGTAACTTAGTGTTCTCTTTCTCTCTCAATTATTTTGTCTTTATCTACCTCTATGGACCCCTCTTTTATTCAATTCCGCATTTAAGTTCAATTCTCTCTCTTTCTCTCTCTTTCTATCCCTGTCTCTTTCATTTCCTCTTCCTCTCGATTTTCATTTCTCTCCTTTTCTCTTCCTTGTCTCTTTCTCTCCCTGTCTCTTTCTCTCTCTTTCTCTCACTATCTCTTTCTCTCCCCTCTTTCGCTCGCTCTTTCTCTCCCTGTCTCTTTCTTTCTCTTTCTCTCTCTCTCTCTTTCTCTTCCTCTTTCTTCCTCTCTTTTTCTCCCTTCGTCTCCCTCTCTTCTTTCCAAAATGAAGCATATTTTCGCTACTGCCTCCGATAACCATAAGCTTAATAAAATATCCAAGATTGTTCTCGGACCGATGACTTTGGCTAGAGTGATCTCTAGTTGGTCGTATCTCTATACCCTTATTAAAAACATCCCAACTCCGATGCAAGCAGCAATCATCTGGCCGAAACTAAATGATCCACCGGCCCACTCGTTTCACGGGGATTTAAACTCAGGCTAATTGAGTCGTACGAAACGCACCGGTATAACCATTCGGACATCAAAGTCAAGAGTTTCATCGATGAGACCTCCCACCCCTTTCCACTCTCTTGTCCTCCTCCCACCGTTACCGCGCCCTCCACACACCCATCCACTGCCCGGATCATACCTTCATAGCAGACGACAATTTAAGATCGTCATGACGTAGAGGATTTCTTCACGTTTGGCTGGTCGCAAGATTTGGTAATGAATTAGAACTAGATGACAGAACCCGGCTCAAAAAAGATTGGAAATTTAAAGAAGGGAAGGAAAAAAAAAAGGTTAAAAATGATTATCATTGAGAGATATTTAGTCATTCAATTTACAAGTTTAATAGGAAATCAATTCTGTGTATTGATTGTTTTGACATAAATACCCTTGTATATTAAAACTACTCAGCGAGGCCCACTTGGGCCTGTCTAAGATTATACGACTGAACAAGAGCACTTTGATAACCATCATAGCAAACATAAAACATGCTTAGCTGAATTAATATTGTGATAGTAACAGAACTCGTTATAAGAATTTAAAATAACATCATTGGAATGAGATGACACCTAGTTGCAATGTTTCCAATGCTTTAAAAAACAGGCCTAACGCTCAGTCTAAAGTGACTTTAGGACTTTTAGACCTAGTGTGCCCCAAAAATATAATTGAGGACAAGTTTCACCATTGCTTCCTGAGCGAGGCCCAAAGTAATCGGAGTCCCTAGATGGCTGCCTAGTTTGCCTATGCCTAAAGCCAACCCTGCTGCTAAACATACAATTTCCCTTCTTATCCTGGCTTGTAATTAGATTTTACTTGGAAATGTTCCAGTGGTCTAATGTTCTAAATGTCTAAAGTAACCTAGCTCCTAAATGTATGCGCCTCACTTTAGTATTTTTATTGAACTTTATTTACGAGCGTGTGAGGAGATGTCGTGGACAAGCAAAGACAGTGATCAGTCGTGATTTGGGAGGTTTCATGGAGGAGCTATGTCAGCTAAGTGTTCTAAAAGAAAGTCAACTAGAAGGCGTCTTCTTAAATAAATAGTGATGTTTCGGTCAACATCTAAGCTCAATTAAAAAGTGTTTTTATCCAGTTAGTAGCTGCACAACTTAAAAATAGGATGATTAATTAACATAAAGTTACTAAGTTTTGCATGACAAAGATTGTTTGTCATACTCAGAGGCGGCCCTAACCGGATCTACTAATGGACGACATTCTTATGCTAAGGTTTTTGTTTTTGATTGTTTAAACTGTAGTAAGTATTACAGTTTCAAAGAATCATTTGGCGTTTTTTTTTTTACTTGAAAACTTAGCAACCTGTTATCGATAACGAGATTTCACAAAATTTTGACAAGAAAACTGCCTGTGATATCTCTGAATAGCGATTTTAGATAATCCTATGTCGTTGTTTTTCAACAACATCTGGACAACCTATTATCTATAATGAGATTTCTTGACTTCTAGTAGCCTTTTTTTTTTTTTTTCCAATGTTAGACAGTCTTTAGTAAGTACGAACGTAATGTTCAATTTCATTGTAAAAAAAACAATCCTCTATATCACACAAACAATACAAGAATAGAATATCTCGAAATGAATTAGACCCATGTGATGTCTGGTATAGATGAGTGTAAGTACGAGATAATTGTTTCTAATAGACGTCATTAAACTGAAATGTGGGCATGGGGATTTGAATAACAGCGAAATAAATGGGAATTTGAAACATTGGGAAGTAAACAAGTGCTTCTATGAATTCTTTGGCTATGAACTAATTTGCTCACCAAAGTACTGTCTTGTCATATATCATGGCATTAGAGGAATTCTTTTTAAAAGAGAAAACAATCTTAAAACATCCTCTCAATGACAATCTTACATGTCACAGAAACAGGTAAAATAAATTTATGAAATATGTGAAGCCAAAAGAGAAATTATAATTTCGACATAAGACACTTACTGCGTGACAGATGTACAGATATTTATTAAACTAACTGGTTAATTTTTATTGACATGTTTTATTAGCGGCTTCCGAAAGGGGAAAAGACGTTATTAGTTTTGTGTGGCCTGTCTGTCCGTCCGTCCCGTTTAGATCTCAGAAACTAGAAGAGAAAATGAAAATCGGACATCATGATATTTTAGATCATTCAAAGTACTGATGCAACAGCTACTTATTTTCTTTTTCCGAAATTGAACCATCTAATTTTTAAAATTATATATGCCAGCAGATTTTTGCAAAAATTACACCACTTTTCAATGAAAAACTTCAGGGGAGGTAACTTTTTTTTAAAAAAGGTCATGGACGTCTTCATTAATAACTCAACCTTCATTCATAGATTTGCGCATTGGTACAAAAAATTTGCATCTAAGGTCACAATGGTAAAAGTGTCATTATAAAATATATTTTTCATTAATTAACTAAGTCATACTGATTCTAATGTTGTTTTTATAAGTTTCAAAAATAACAAAATACATTTATAGCGCGCAGTTGTGACATATCATCATTATAGGGGCCTACACTTGACAGTCTAAATAAGACTATATTGTCACGAAATAGAGCCCAGATCTAAATATATTTATAATAAATGTATTAATAATTTGAACAAAATCTTAGTTATTAAGGAAATAACCTATCTTCTGACAGCTAAGGGGTGCAGATTTATTTATTATGTAAACAATAGTATCACATTAAGAAAAGAATCGGATACGAACAGCATAGTACATCATTACCCGGTAACAAAAGGCCTACTATTCATGATCATAACATTGGCTTCGGTTTAGTAATTGTAAGATTAAACGTGTAAATTCATACGAGTTCTAGTCTAGATATAGTAGATTGTATATCATGATTCGATATCTAGTACTAGATCTAGATCTAGACTTAGATCTAATTCTATACTAGACTTAGATCTATTTCTAGATCTAGACTTAGATCTTGAATCTAGATTTAGATCTATAACTAGGTCTAGATCTAGTTAGATCTATGCCTAGTTTATATGACAAATGACAATGGAGATACTAATTTTTATTTTGCGAGGGAAATGTCTGGTCCAAGTAGACCTACTCCAAGTCTTTCAAGTCATTTCTAACTAGCTCACTAACTAAAATAGGTCGAGAATTATTTTTTCTCGTGGTGTCAATTTATCAAATTTTGTAAGAAGCATCAATCTTTTTTAGTTTCTCTTTATTACATGTAACATGACTAACATGTTATTAATTTTGAATGTATGGATAAGGTGTTTAAGGTTAATAATTATTATTTTACAAAATATAAGTGTACGCTAAATGAATATATGGAAATGCTGTGGCTGAGTGGTAAAGCACTTGGAACCAGAAGTCCCGTATTCGAATCCTGGTGAAGACTCTAGGTGGATAACTTCGAGGGCCGATTTTGAGTTTGTGTTTCCACACAAACTGTCTTTGTAACCTTGTTAAGAACAGAGAATACTTGTGCAAAGTTTCA
Organism: Biomphalaria glabrata; assembly: GCF_947242115.1. NCBI lineage: Eukaryota > Metazoa > Mollusca > Gastropoda > Planorbidae > Biomphalaria > Biomphalaria glabrata. The sequence continues at coordinate 33,999,097 of NC_074720.1, forward strand.
ACTTGATCCGAAATGGGAAGTGTGAGAAATAACGTGTTTCAAAATGTATACCAGACAGACAGAGTGAGTTGACATAAGCTTTATAAAGAGGTGTGACAAGGACATGTAAAAAAAGAAGACTCGATAAAGTCTTTTGTAATGACTTGATTTCTCCATCAGTTTTATCGAAGAGATGTCGCGCTGAGATTTATTCAATGATCTTTAACAATGAGAGACGCCTGTAAAAATTAATAGGACTATATGGATGAGGTCTTTTTCTTCATCTTGCATTTGCTTTGATGTCATGAGTCTTCCGCGTTGTATTCTGAGTCTTTCAAGTGTTATACATTGTGGCCTCTTTGATTGTCTGGCATTCTTATTTAACCATCCAACTCTCGTTATTGTTTGCTAGGTTAGAGATTAGCTAAATGGCATCAACTGTGCTCTCTTCGTCATCAGTCCTTGTGTTCAACGTGGGCCTGCTGTACTTGGTCTGTATCTCATTTCACAATGAGTTATTTATACATTTCAAGTGCAGTTCAAAATAAAAGGGCCATCACCTCGTCCATGCGAGCCAGCATCAATTAAAACCCAATTAATGTCCTTGTCTCAATATTGTTTAGAGAGACTCGAACGCACACCACTCTTGAATAGGGAGTGTGTGGGAAGACATTGTGACCCGCATTCAAATTTGCAAATGACGCCCATCTCTTCGATGCCTCCCGGCCTTTTAGATTCTCATCATCATTCGTTTTCATTTAAACCCATTGTTGATATGTGTATTGCAAGACTTCTGCTCCTTTGTCTATGTGAGTAGATTCCCTTGTCTTAACCACTGTTATTAACCAAGTATTTTTTTCTTGATCTTATTAACCTTGATGTGAATCTCTCTTATCTTACAAATTCGTGATTCTACTAACCTTGATGTTATCTTATAAACTACGGACGTTCCTTCTAAACAGAAGATAACGACGTCCTACGATTATCAATATGTTTATCTATTTGTGCATCTGCTAAGTAATTGGTCTTTCAGGCTAATTCAGTCAACCAGTTCCATGCTCAAAGGGCACTAGGGAAGAAGGGGCTCTGGCACGAATTAGTCCTTATATAAACATATAAAAATATATATATAAACAGGGGCGTAACTAGGGATTTGGGGGCCCGGGGGGGATTGACCTCTTTGGGGGCCCCTTGCAATTTGACATTCGACATATGACATGGGATAATGTACGCAAAAATATATAAGCCCCAAATCAAATTGATTCAGTATATCAGTAAACTTAACAAAAAGTAATCAAGATTCTTTTAATGAATAATACCAATGTTAATTAGTTAAATAATGCACAAGTGAAAATCTAAATTGATATCGCTTCACGTCGTGCATTCTGTGCAGCAAAGACATCTATAGCATCAACTACATCGACACTTTCTAGTATTTGTGACTTCACTGACATTAAAGCCATGATAAGACTTTGTTGTGTCGTTATGCTCCTGAGATAGCTTTTGATGAACTTGAGCTTTGAGAATGATCTCTCACATGACGTAATGGAACTGGCCTGAGTTAGCAATATTCGGAGCACACGTAATTCCCATATGAAGCCTGTTTCCTCAATATGTCTATTGGTGATTGTATTACTGGTTTGTTGATGAAAAGTGCTCGTGCATCAATGACATCATTGAAAAAGCGATTTTCCATTTATTTCATCATACAAACAGGAAAAGTAGCACAGTTTGTCATAAGCGTGTCTTCATCTAACAGGTGTCTTGGTTCAAGAAGAAACCCAAAGGTATCCATTTTCTTTCCAGCCTTTGAAATCTGCCCTTCATCTCCATATGAAATCTGTCCAGCACTTCTGTCGTAACACGTTTGAATTGCAGTTCTATTGACAGTCCTACATTAGAACTCAACTCCCCATTAAGTCTTTTCTTTCTTCTGGTTATTTTGATTACAGGGAATCCATAGTATTCACTACCTTCTTTTGCTTTTTCGATGGATTGGGTTTTTGTCAGTTTCTCATCATTTTGCAGAAAGCATGAAAGGGTACTAATTTCTTTAGCAGCTTCCCGTATATGCAGTCCAGACTTGTGTAGTTTCTTCTGAACTATATTAATTGGGCGCAAGAGCTTTGACCACAATTCAAGATAGGCAAAAAATTCTCAATTTTCCACTGCATTAAGAAGATTCTGTGCTAATATTATATGGTATTACGTCATAAGTCGTCATTGTTGGTTGTTTATGTTTTGTGCGCAAGCAAAAGGATTCAGAGCATACAAAAGTGGGAAAGATCCATATCTCGTTATGCTCGACTATAGAAATACTCCGATAAGTGGACTGCCGTATTCACCATCACAACTGATGACGAGAAGAAGACTCAGTGAATCATTCCAACTGATCCCAAACTATTGAAACCATCGGTAGCTGAAAATGCAGAGACATTACTCAACGAACGACAGATGAAAAGCAAAGTGAAATACAATGCAAAAGCAAGACTACCTAAAGATTATTCTGTCGGAGAGTTCGTCTAGGTCAAACATGGCAGAAAGCAGTTGTCATAAAAAAAACATTCAGCACCCAGATCTTACATCATAAAGACAAACGGAAAAACATACAGAAGAAATCAACGCTTTTTGAATAAGAGTTTCGATGAAGACATCTCTGGGTACTATGATACCAATGGAGACAATGAACTGCAAACTGTTGGAACAAACGAAACAGACAGTCATAGACCAACGTTTAGAGAACTTGTGCCAGTCAAGACAACCAGAAGTGGACGAATTCTTAAAGTTCCTAGTAGACAGGGCCGGCCTTAGGCCACTGCAGCCTATGCGGTCACAGTGGGCCCCGCGCTTTCATAGGACCCGCGCTAATTCTAAGTGTACATTATTAAATTAAACCATTATAACGTATATAAAATAACAGGGTTTTCGCGACCTCCTGATTTTCCAGGGCCTCCAGGAAATCTCATGAAAAGGCAAAATATACGATAAAGTCCTGATTTTTTTTTAAATTTATTCAATTCTCCCGAAGAATAGACGAAATTGACATTTTGGGGTGCCTATAAATAAAAAGTGGCATTGCGAGCTTTCATTTGATAAAAATTTATTGCAAAGACGAAAGTAGGCCTATTTTCTAATTCAAAAAAAATAATAATTTTGACATTATGCTCATCCCTACCCAGACTAGGCCCCACGCGATCCGTTTCGCATAGGGCCCCGCAAATGCTAGGGCCGGCCCTGCTAGTAGATATCACTAACTTTAAAAGGAAGGGTGTGATAATAACTTCAAAAGGAAGGATGTGCTAATATTATATGATATTACGTTATTGTTTGTTGTTTATGTTTTGTGCGAAAGCAAAAGGATTAGATGGAAATAAAATTTCCATTAAATTGAGGAAAGATTAATAGAGGGGTAATAACTCGAGTGAGAAGTTTAATTCTGAAATTATAGACGGCAAACCCGAATAATGGACTATTTTAGCTTTATTAAGAATAACTTTTGAATCTGTTATACTCGGTTTTGTAAATTTTGATTCAAGGTTAATTAGTGTAGCCATAAAATACTCGCCATTTAGATCTATTATTAGTAAAGGTAACAAGATACCAGGAATTCGCTGTATATCATGCAGTTTTATTCGTGGCAACAAAGTTTAAAATGTAAAATTAACTTTAAAAAAAACTTTGATCTCTGTGGGAAAAAATATTTTTAAAATGTCAACAAAGTCAACGTACTGATAGACCTAGATCTAGGTTTAGTCTTTGTGATAAATTTAATCCATAAATGTTGAAAAAAAAAAGACACCCGTTGACACTATTTGTCAATCAAATATATTAATTTATGTATTTACAAATAAATTTCGGACACCCATTTGGGGGCCCCCCCCGGGGGGATTTCAAAATTCTCCCCCCCCTCCCCCCCCCCCTTAGTTACGCCACTGTATATAAAATACAAAATACAAGAAAATTATTAATTTTTTCCCCGAATTGAAAAAGGTGACGGCCCTTTTTCAATGTGGGGAAAAATTAATACTTTTCTTGTATTTTGTATTATTATATATATATATATATATATATATATATATATATATATATATATATATATATATATATATATATGTTTCATCTCTAACACTTTTTCATATAACTGTAGAGCCCTATTTTGGAGAGACACTCCCGTCCACATATATTGCATGTCAAGGTGGCTTTCGCTTTGGTGGTAGTGGAGCTGGCCATTTTCTGTGTGGCACGCTTTTCTTCAAGAGCAGAGGTCCATGTTTTCTCGCTGTCCATAGCTTTCTTGGTCACCGTCTCTCTCCAAATAGTGCAGTCTAAGGCTATGTCTTCCCAATGGTCACTATCAATGTTCACTGATTTTAAACCAGTTTTTTCTTGAGCTCAGACCCTCGTAAAAAGAGCGCTTTTATTAGTTCAAAACCAATCGCCCTTGTATATGTATATTATATGTATGAAGCAATACATACATATAAATAATTTTAATGAAAAAAAAAATACGTCGCTTTCCAAATTTCCATTACTTAGTTAAAACATGATTTCGCCATCTTTTCGCAAGGGGGTTCTGATGGCCGAGTGATATAGTGCTTTGTTTCCTAACTGAAGGGTCTTGAGATCCAATACCAGTGAAGACTGGAATTTGGAGCATCCTGATTTCTAAAAGACGCCCCTAACTCTAATGGGTGCATTCCGTACGTTGGATAAGATAAGGTTGGTCTTTGTCCTGACCACATAACACGGAAAACCCTTGTTTACTCTCGACCATAGCAAATCGTGGACATCACCAACCCACATAGATCGCCAATGTCTGAAAGGGGTAACCTTGCTAACCAGAGGAAGTGATCTACGGCATCGAATGAACGGATTAGATTTCTACAAACAATGATTCCACTGGACTCAATGCGCATGTTTAACTCGCGCTACATTATCTTATAAGTGAGAACAATAAACTCGTTATAAGTATAGTTTCTTAAAGATGTTTATACACAAGATTTTATAGTACTTGTGATTCCAACTTTAAGTTGAATTAGAGTATCGAAGAAGGCGGGCTCGTAATAAATAAACAAACAAAAAAAGCGTCACGTGTTCATTATTCTTTAATAAATAGTTTCATTATATTTTCGAAAGTTATAATTACGTAACTATTCAACCGATGGACGGATTCACGGCAGCACAAGACTCAGGCCACATAGGCATCAACATTTAAATTGGCCTCCACATTTCAAAAATACACATTTTTCGTTTAACACTATATGTATAATAATAAATATACGAAAAATACAGGAGTATATGTGAAAGTATTGTATTTCTTTCCTGAAAAAACTGACGTGCTTTCATACGTATTAATAGTATTAAGTTTATTTTAAATGACGTTTTGTCCAGGGCCTCCACTAGATGAAGTCTGGCACTGATCTAAAAATGTACAAACACACACACACATATAACTGTTGTTCAATGAAAGAACTGGATGGAATATAGTACAGAAAGGAAGGAAACCAGGATCTTACACACACACGCACACACACAGACACACACACACACAGACACACACACACTTACTTTAACACTCACACAAATATTCCGTAGTACATTCATACACCTCGAGTTCCGTCTTACACTCACGTTGATTGTATCCACACAAAAGAAATCCGTCCCCGGGTTTAAATAGACAGTTAATTTGAGTTAGATTGGAAGCAAGAGACTTGACCCAGTCTGTACGGGGGACCCAAGGGTACTAATCAACCAGCATCTAGCGCCCGGTTCCTGGGCGATTTCAAATTATAATCTAGTAACATGAACTTTACACCAGCCACGATTGACAGACTCGATCTTTTTTGTATCAGACTGCACAATTTGTCTGGAATAAGATTTTACAAATTGTCTGCTATACAGTTATATGCTAGTTGTTTCAAATGTGTGTGTGTGTGTGCATTTGTGCGGGCATGTATGTATATGTGCTTAATAAGATTAATTTTCGAATGGCGCGATACCAGTAAATTCAGGCAATAATGAAATCTTATTCAAAGTGGAAATATCACAGTAAGTCCAATTATTTTAGAGATGTAAGGTGAATATCTTTGTAGCCAAGATTAAGTAGGGTTTAGGTGAAGGCACATGTTATATTGTAAAGGCTTAATATATGGATTAGAATAGAAAGAATCATAGAAAATTTAGCGGATAATTGTATAGTGAGAATTTTATATGTCATTGTCATATACTATACCCCATATGAATAGCCAACGGCTTTCATTTTGAAAACTTTCTCCTGTTCCTTAAAAAAAAAAAGCTTAAACCAATAGTTTGTAATCAATATGGCTAAAAATTCAACGTCTAGAAAAAGTTCACCTATTATCAGTTTTTATAATCTTTCCCGCAAAGATCATTCAGTACCGTCGGTGCCCTGTGGCGTAGTCTTCATGGCACAAAGAGGTTCATGGCACCATGGCACATGGCCACTTGGAGCCCTTGACACACACACAAAGATTTGACGTATCGAATTTATATCATTTGCAATGTATTTAGTACATAATGAGTGTAATGAGAATGACACTTGTAAAGTTAGTGCATGCATTTGAAAGCCTATTAGTACTTAGGCATCTTCAGGTCCTCGGGGTTTGCAAAGATTTTCCTTCAGGGGAGCTGCCAGGAAAAGAAAGAGAGGCAGACAGAGAAAGCGTTGGAAAGAAAACATACAAGAATGAACGTGCATGTCGTTGAAAGAAATTCTATCCAAGGCAAAAGACAGAGAGAAAAATCGAGAAAGATCGTCGACAGATCTTGTGTAACGCCCCAACGGTTCAGTAGACTAAGCTTAAAGGATAGGTGAAGATGAAGGAAGGAGTTCTTGAAACCCAGGCCCACGGCTATCTTGCTACGTTACTGTTGGAGCCTTCTTTTAAACTTTTCTATTCTCTAAGCACATTGATAAGTAAGATTAACACTTTGAGTAAAAGCTCATAGATTATATATAAATCTAATTGAAAATAAAATCTTTGGATAAATGCCTACCAAGTTAAGACCCCCCTCCTTCCCCTGTCTCTCGTTCGGCACTGATTTTAATGGTAGGCGTATTCAAGAGTAAGGCTTTTTTTTTTTCATCGTCAGAAATCGCTCCACCGAGCCTGGTCACCCAGAAATAGTCTCTTATTGACTTATACCAAAGATAATTTTCTGTCCTCCCACCGCCGTAAGTTCCCCTTCATTGACCTCTGACCCAAGATTCATTTTAACAAGCTTAATGATCTATGACAAATGGACGAAAATCGCTACATAGTTAATGGGGTGAGCTGTGCGTGTGTGTGTGTGTGTGTGTGTGTGTATATTATTTGGGTGTGTGGTTGTAAGTTTTAAAAAAATTGAGAAGGGAGGAGAAAAAAAAAAGTGGGGGGGTCAAGATGGACGGCTGAAAGCAAAAATGGGGAACAATAAGGGGGAGGGGATTGGGGGAGAGATTTAAAAGATGACATCTTATTGTAATGGGGCATGAAGTATTTGTAATGAGTGCAGGGTGTAGGTACAAGCTACACAAACGTCCTACATTCTTGGTGAGCTATAGTCATATATACTTGACTATACTGTATTTGGTTAATAATATTTTTTTAAATTTTAACGTTGAAGTGATAATAGGCTTTTTTTTTTTAAATCGTTCCTTTTTACCAGAGTTTGAACTCTTTCTCATGGGGCGTGGTGGCCAAGTGGTCTCAGGCCCAAACCTCAGTCAAGAGTTGGTTTTTAGTTTCAGGATTTTAAGGGCACTTCTGAGCTGTGGAAAGTTGTGCTGGCCACAAAAATCCTCGTTAACCGTAAAAAAAAAAAACAACCAACAGATTACCTTTACATGAAAATGTGGGAATGTGGCTTGCCTCATTTTCTCGCCCCTCGCCAGTTAATTCCAGAGGCAGAACATGGTCCAGAGTAGTCCAGACAACTGGAGATGGGTTGGTTTTTTTTTTGTGCAGCGGATGACCAGTGTGCTCTCTACATGTCTCATAGTGCTCCGAACGTTCCTCGACGTTTGCTAGGTGACGCCTGATGATCCTGGCCCTGGTAGTCATGTTTGGTGAATTTAGCGCCATGCAGCTGCAACTAAGCTTCACATGCTGGGTGGTGAACAGAGACCATTGTTTCACCAGATGCTAGCTCTGGCTAACCCTCACCTGCCCTGTAGATTGCATGGTCTGAAAGGGGAATTTTAAATAAAATCATTTAGAAATTTATAATTAATATCAGTTTAACCCTCCAGGCATCTGAAAATTATTTTAGGCTTTGACATACATCATCGTAAAGCAATAAAGAGCTTATTAATTCCTTTTCAGCACTTGACCTAGATAAGGAGCTAAGCTTTTTTACGATGTATTTCCTGTGCAATTTCTTGGAAATGATGGAAGATATCCCTGGAACTAATTTAGTCATGGAAGTCCTCTAAGCTATAGCTCTGGTCCTGTTGGTAGACTTATACTTGTGACTGCTTTTATTTGATGACACAGTTCTATTTTTAAGACAATGAATTAATGAGGTAAACTAAAAAACCGTTTAGTAATTCCACACACATTGTATTTAAAACAAACTAAATGCCTCTTCTATTTACAAAGCTTAGATCAACTCTGTCTGTCTGGTCAAAGTTTGTACACGTTATTTCTCCCACACCCAACCTCGGATCAAGCTGATATTGTGCAATTATTAATTTTACCTGACAACACAAGAATCAATTAAAAAAAAAATATAACCAATTAGTTAACTGAACTATTGGTAATAAATTATATGGTTTGGTATCTCGAACAAGGAAAAGAAATTGTAATTGACTGAAGTGGTGGCATAAGCTGAAATAGTCTCCTATAGGGGTCGCCGCTCTATATTGAAACAAACAATATCTTCTCTCGTCATAAGTACCTCATTGGCGGAGTGGTTAGCACGTCGGCCAGAGGAGGCGTGAGTCATGAGTTCGAATTCCGGTCGTTCGACTTTCCCCCCCCCCCATCCCAGATTTTCCAAACTTGTCCAGAAGTGTTAGGATCGTAGCGTTAGCATACTGAGAAAGCTAAAAGCATGAAATAGTCCTAAACAAAAACAATGGGTACAAATATTTCTAGTCAGACATATGTATTGTTGTGAGTCTAGATCTCGTACAAATTTAATTACATCTATAGTCCAATTAAATTGATGGAGTTACATTCCGTTCAGATTTGTTTTTCTTGTCTGTGTACTGTGGTTGCTAAAAGTGTCTTAAATCTCGCTTCCCTTCGCTTGCAAGGGAAAAAAAAAGGGAGTCTCAAAAACGTGGTGAAATCCACTTTTCTTGGATCATTAGGTGCCAGAAAAATAAAAGATTTGAACTTTTTCCTCTCTGTGAGGATCTTTTGTTCTTGTGTACTTGTTATGCTCTTTCACTGCGCGTGCGAGAGATATCAAGGTCAAGGTCAATGGCTAGCCAGGCGCACATGAAATCGTCTGAATTAAACTCCCCGATGACCTCTGTACTCTTACGCCAACGTCACGCGGCCATAAAGGGAGTTAACAATCAAACGAAGTGAAAATATAAAATCTTTGATAATTAATTGATCTGTTTCTTTCATCCCGTCTGAATTAGATGAAGATTTATAAAGTTTTATTCTACACTTGAGCCCAAACCAAAAGCAATGTTCATTACAACATAATTAAGCTGTTTCATTTCTTATTGGACCCCCCAAAAAATAAATTATTCCCTTTTAATATAGAAGGGCAGAATTTATTGTTTCTAGCCGCCGCGATTACAAGGTCTACTACTCCATTTCTATAAGTACCCCTGTAACATCACGGAATCACAAACTTGGCATAGATCTCATCAGACCCCTGGAGAATGTTGATATAAAAATATGCAATGAAACGTTACAGTAGACTAGAAATAGATTCAGACAGAGAAAGTAGCAGGGAGTGAAGCTGCTCGCAAATAATAAGAAGTACTTATATTGTAATTTGTTCTAATTAATTCATGGACTCACAAATGTTGTTGTTTTTTTTACTTTATTCAAGTAGCAGCTTCTTAGTGTTACACCGTCTCCCACACCATACCATTGAAATGTGAACATATCTTTCTTTTTCTTTTTCTCTTTCTCTCCCTCCTCTCTCTATTTCTCTCTCTCTCTCTCTCTTTTGCTTTCTCTCTCTCTTTCTCTCTCTCTTTCTCTTTTGCTTTCTCTCTCTCTCTTTCTCTCTCTCTCTTTCTCTTTTGCTTTCTCTCTCTCTTTCGCTTTCTCTCTCTCTTTCTCTTTTGCTTTCTCTCTCTCTTTCTCTCTCTCTTTCTCTTTTGCTTTCTCTTACTCTTTCTCTCTCTCTTTCTGTTTCTCTTTCACTGTCTCTTTTTCTTTATCTCTCTCTTTCTCTTTTGCTTTCTCTCTCTCTTTCTCTCTATCTTTCTCTCTCTCTTTTTCTTTCGCTTTCTCTCTCTCTCTTTTTCTCTCTCTCTTTCTCTTTTGCTTTCTCTCTTTCTCTCTCTCTCTTTCGCTTTCTCTCTCTCTCTCTCTCTCTCTCTTCAGAACAAATAAGATCTGAACCCAACAGATCAACGTATGAATCAGGTCCCCAGCTACTAGATCTAGAACTTCATGACTAATGTTATACAGATTCTTTTTGGTCCAGTAAGCCATTAGTCCATGGTCAGATGACCACAAGCTACACATATGGCTACATTGTGCATAGAATTCAGCCCCCCAAAAAAGTTATGGCGAAATAAGCCGCAGTTAGCATCATTCTAAAATAACAGCCATACCGCGACCCGAGGGTCACATCTGGCGAGTCTTGGTTGAATGACTGTTTTAATCGTCTAAGATTTGTGTTTAAGAAACTTGTCTTCATTACAACTGACTCTTGACAATAATGTACATTTTTTAAATGACTTGTGGCGGCGTTCTGCCAGGTAACATGTGTCCTTAATAGCCATCTGAAGAGTGATCTCTACATTCAGGCCTTGATCCAAATAAGGGGAGGTTATAGCACATTTGACTGAAGATAGAGAGGGGCGATTTATAAAAGAGAAACTCTTTCTCTCTCACTCTCTCTCTTTCCCTCTCTCTTTCTCTCTCTCTCTTTCATTCTAACCTCTTTTCTCTTTCTGTTTCAGATAGGCAGGCAGACATTAATATCTATTTCTACATCTATATTTATATCTATATCTTCCATATAATCTCTCTCTCTCTATCTCTCTCTCTCTCTCTCTCTCTATATATATATATATATATATATATATATATATATATTATATATACATGATACAAGGGCTATTTTGTGACGGTACGGCACACACACACAAAATAGAAGCATCTCAAACCATTGATAACAACTCAATAAAACTATTAATCAAAATTTAAAAAAAATATGTAAATAAAATGAGACTATAAATATTTGACCAAACATACTCTACTCTTTGTAAAAAAAAATATATTTCAATAAAACAATAACACCTATTTGATAGATTCATCTAGTTTCTACACCAAATTCATTTCCTATCGTACAATTTCTTTGAATAAAGAACATAGTACTTATTAATATACACACAAAAGACGCAACGTATTCATGAACGTTATTAAATGAAAGTTAATAAATATTTAGACGACTGGTGGCCTAGGCCCCCGGGGGCCTAGAGCATTGTGTGATGGAGATAACAAAAATAATGAGTAAAGGGAGACAATGAAACTAAATGAGAAGACTTGCTAAGGGGAGTTCATTAGCGTGAAATTTAACAATGACGGACACTTCTATTGGAAGAAAGAGATATAATGAAATAATATTGAAAAGATTTTTTAAAAAGTTGTCTCGCAAAAAATAATTTCATGATAGATGGAGAAACGTTGGTGTAGGATGAAAGAAAAGAACTTTCTCTTTGGATTCCAATTAATAGTCCCCCCAAATATCTTCCAGTAATTACTCATTCAGGCTCTCCATTATTCCACTTTATTTCACAGCAACACATGTCAATTATACAAATGAAAAGTAAACAATACTACAAATGTTTCCTCTGAAAATCCCTAATATCAAATCAGTAGAAAATTTACAACGAACGCACAACATTCGTAAACAAAATCAGAAAGACATTTTTAAACTACTTCCTAGGTCTAGAACTCTTGTTTCAACATTGGTTTTGAAAGGACTATCGTGTCCATGGAAAGACATTTCCTTTCGGGAATTTCCGAATGTATGGTTTTTATGGATTCAAGAGTTGAATCAATTAATGTTCAGCAAAAAATTGCGCATCGTCTTCTCAGTAAGGTCTAGATCTCAATGCTTATCATAGGAATATTAAAAGGTGTACATATCTATTATCTATACATTCGCTATGCCGCTATTTTTAAATACTACCTTCCGGAAGTTTTTGAAGCATTAGCCAAACCCATAGACATAAATAAATATAGACTGGCCAATTAAAGAGTTTTATGAAACGAAAATTTGTGACTTGCAATTTTGTGTACTGTATTATAAAGCATTTATGAGCAGTATAAAAGTGCTTTTTTAACTTTGATACACACCTATATATATTGTAAATAAGGAGGCAGTGTAGCTTTGTTTAATCTCTAAGAATGAAGATCATGTAACTTTTCATAACTCGGAAATCCGAATACAATAGATATACATGTTTTCAAGTTACATAAAGTTACTTCCTTCGGCCAGTCTATATTTATTTATGTCTATGGCCAAACCACAACCAAATTACTCAACCAAAACCCAACATCGATGTTACCCAACTAAATAGCGCGGGTAAAATCATGTAGAATTTTTCTTGAAAATAGCGCGGACTTATTAATCATTTTATCGGATTTTAATAAGTGGAGTCTCTGAGCAGGATTTTTGCGTAATCGCCTCCCTTCTTTAAGCGTTAAATATAAATGTTTTTTATGTTATTAAATGTATTAAATGTATTTTAGTTGAAATTAAATATTTTTTTAAACATGGAAGCTGCATAACCTTTGATAGTCGTAAGTCCGCCCATATATAGTGTGATAACCCTTCAATGCACAGCGCCATCCAAGCTCACGCAGAAGGTGCACACTGTTAGAGACCAGACGGAGAAGGATGTTGACAAGAAGGTAACGCAGCTTCCCCCAAGTCTAGAACTTTTATAGAGGCTGTGCTCAAGGCAGACATTGTTACAGGCATTGTTAGCCTACTATGTATATCGTTGAGTCGCCTCCCTTAAGTCATTACACTATAATGATATGTGTTGAATGTATGTGTTATAATTTAGTCAGAAATGTAGATAAAATACGAGGGTCATCTGTCAGCAGCCCTCTTAGATCAGACCCTGGCGTCTCAGGCGGCGAATGACCAATTCAAGCATCCATTTCTTTATATCTTGTCTATGACCATTGTCTTTGACCATTGTCCATCACATAGGTATCAAAGTTTCATTGTTAGATTGTAATCAACTCTCCCAAGCACACCAGTCCATGAGAATACAATGCTGGAGAGGGAAGCTAATTTGCAAGAGACTCTATAACCAAACAGACATTTTGCAGCAATGTTGCCACAGTTGGAGTTTCCTTACATACAATTTGTCTTTGACAATCCAATTAGTGGCAATTAGTGTATTTGACTAGTATGAAACTATTATTCTAGTTGTCATTTTGCTTACAATATTTTTTCATGTACAATTTTTTGGACTATAAATATAATGATATGTATATAATTGACTCTTTTTTGCGTAACATGTCTGTGTATTTATAGTTTGATATTTTACAATATCTAAAGTAATTACTGGAAAGTGAATAAAAAAAATTAAAGTTAAAAAAAAAATTGACGTTATTTTGTCAGGATTGATATTTTGTTGTTTTTTTTTTTTCAACGCTTTGTTGTGGTTCGCTGTTTTACAGGGTAACTAACATCGTATCCTATTGGCATACTTCTGGAATCAGTTGATGATTTCTGTTACCCTAGCTTTATTATCTTAAATGCTGTGCTACTTGATAAGGAAATTAATAACAGACGTACCAAAACGTTTAATCGTATATTTATTCGATCAATCAAATCTCCGTACCGAGATAATGAATGAACATATGGAATTTTGCAACGATTCTTACTACTGTTTAGCGGTTAGGAAGCACAATAGAGAGAAAATAATACTAGAACCCATGTTTGTAATAGAACTTGACTGACATGACTAAAAGAATGAAATAGTGCAAGATCCAAGGTAGTTAGCATTCCTTTAAAAAGCGTATTACTTCTGACGTATATATAAATGGGTACATTTCTGGTTCAGACAAATAAGATTGGTCAATACAATTTGATATTATTTTTCCATTTTATCTGTAAGCAGTTCCAATGTAAGCAGTTCCAATGTAAGCAGTTCTTAATGTTAACAGTTCTCAGTGTTAGCAGTTCAACGTAAACAGGAATAAGCTTTTTTTGCTGCTTCTAAGAAGTTTTAAGGAGACTATAGCTGCGTACGAAGTGTTTACATTGGTCTCAGTTATGCTTGAAAGCCGTGTGTCGGTGCCTAGGCTGCCCTATTGACTTTCTTTTAGTTCCACCTAGTTGTTTGGCGTTATTAGTACCTACTTGGTCTTCCTATGGTAAGAAGAATAGACCTATGGTCACTACCTATGGTCATTAGGAACTGTGAGAAATGCGGATACTATCTGCTGATATAAAAGTTGAGTCAGGTCTGCTGGTTGTGTTGTCGGAGGTGTGGTTCTATTTAGTACACGTTGTAGGTTAGAGGTAAGCTGCAAGCACTACTCAATGTAAGCACTACTCAATGTAAGCACTTATCAAATGAACCCATTATCAAATGAAGCTCTCATCAAAAAAGCACTTGTCAACAAAAGATGTATTATGCTAATTATTCATATGCTTGTACATAACAAACTGTTATGAAAATGATTTGCTGTATCGGTTGTCGTTCTTATGTTCACATGTGCTTGTAACTCGTCCGTAAGAATGTGTTCATGAAATGTGTTGTGTAGTCATTCTGTGTATTAAAGCCATACAATGCTGACATGGTTTTTGACTTTCTAATTATAATGTTCATAATATCAACTGTAGAGTTCAATATCTTTGTCTTACATCGTATATATACACTATTAAAATAACGAAATTTATTGGGTTGATAGTTTTTGCAAATGATTAATTTCATTTCTTTAATAGGAATTATTCAAGATTCAAGTCAAATTAATTACAATTTTCATTTAGTTTTTTTCCATCAGAATACCGAAGCTCATATCTGAATAATGTAGCCCTAACTTATTCCTGAAATTTCCATTTAGTTTTTGGTTCTCGTAGTAAAACCACGCATTTAAAAATGATTCTTCATTTTTTTTAAAATAAGTTAAAGTTAAGGTCACATCCCTCTTAAATGATGCAACAAGACAGCATTTGTATTGGCTACGTCTGACCAGCACGCTTGTCTCGAGAGGTGGGCTAATATGGATGACGTAAAATCAATCAACCAATCAGATGTCGACGATTTCGCCCTCAGCGGTGACTATCAAATCAAGACACACGCGCGACACGGCAAACAAGTGTGGTACTCTTTCCAGTCACGTGGGGGTCTGCGTCACTGGAAACACACACATTTTTATATTTTTATAAAACAACAACAACAAAAAAAAATGTTTGACACATTCACCCCATTTTTTTTTTTTATTTTAAATTGTATTATCTCCCTTTATTTTTTTCCGAGATATATTTAGGACAAACTTTGTAGTAATTTTGACAGACTAAAATATATAAATAATATGTTAATGAATCAAATGAAATCATAACTTACCCTTAGTATTTCTCGTCTTGTTCTATTATAATCCAACCTGGTGGACAAAGTCAAATATTGCTCTGAGGGGAAAAAATTAAATTCAATTACATTTTACGAATGAATTAAGAGCTCAGATAAATAGTAAAATCTAGTATCGGCAACGATGGCTGAGAGGGACTTTTAGAATAGAATGCTGAGATCATGTTACCAATACAGAAATCCTCTACCGCTGAAGGAGTACTCGCCGCCTATGTGAAGCTGTGATCAGACGTCGTATCAGAATTGGCGGGACAATTTCCCCAAAGACAACCAAAAACTTGGACATCGAAAAGCAGAACACGAAAGCAGAGGCCTATCCTCCACTAGCTGGGCGTCGCACCTTCTTGGAAGTTGTAGCTGCTGGCTGAGAGGAGGCGACTTTTGACCAATCTCTTTGGAGAGGGCTTTCCGCCCTAGGCTCTGATGGGATCTAAGTCTAATCTCAGTAGAGTATAGGCAGTACATTTTGTCTCTGACGCTCATTGCGTCAATAGGGTTAGGAATTCGTTCAAATTGTCTGTTAGTTAATCATCATGTTAGAATGAGTAACTCACATTACAATTTCACGCACTTTTAAAGCATGAATTTTTAAAATAATAAATTATGGAGTAAAGTTTATTGAAAAGATTTTTTGAATTTTATCTAATGACTATGTTTTTCCAGTGTCAATACCAAAGTATATGTCGATTTATTTTATTTTGTACATAAAAACTATATGCTTAATAATGGTATTACTAAATTTGAATACGATTTGGAAATCACAGTGCAGTTATCTCTAATCTAGAATTACTTAGTGAATGTAAACATATGAACATGG
This sequence comes from Biomphalaria glabrata, assembly GCF_947242115.1. Taxonomy (NCBI): domain Eukaryota; kingdom Metazoa; phylum Mollusca; class Gastropoda; family Planorbidae; genus Biomphalaria; species Biomphalaria glabrata. Next base: position 34,015,656 of record NC_074720.1, read on the forward strand.
AAGAAATATAATCGTAAGAGTCATGTTTGTGACTTCAAGATACTGACATGATTGAGTTACTGATATGATTGAGTTACTGATATGATTGAGCTACTGTCATGATAAAGGGGCATGATTGAAGTACTGACATAATTGAGTTGCTGCATAATTGAAGGGCATGACTGAGTTATCAGCATGCTCGAGTCACGGGTATGATTGAGTTATGGGCATGATTGAGTTACCAGCATGATTGAGGAGCATGTTTGAGTAATTGGCTTGAATGATCTACAATAAATATCGAGTTATTGACATGATTGGGTTACGGGCATGATTGACTTATTGGTATGATTGACGGGCATGATTGAGTTATTGACATGATTGAGCTAATGACATGAATAAGTTATAGGTTTGATTGAGTTATTGGCATGATTGAAAGGTGTGATTGAGTTATTTGCACGATTAAGTGACATGGTTAAGTAACTCACCTGATTGGTTGGAAGGATTGAGCTGCGTGCTGGCAAAGTTGAGTCTAAAAAAATTAAGGTTAGTGGTTGGGGGAAATGGTATAACTTTTTTTTGGTCAATTTCCAATAAATGTATTGATGCATGAAATATTAAATGAAATTGTGTACATTTATGAATTATATGAGGAGCGGTGGCTGAGTGGTAAAGCGCTAGGCTTTCGAATTGAAGGTCTCGGATTCAAATCTCGATGTAGACATAGATTTTCAATGTTGGGATTTTTTAGGCGCTCCTAGTACGTCTTACTCTAATGTGTACCTGTCATTAGTTGGGGAAAGTAAAGCTGTCTGTCGTTGTGCTGGCTACATGACACATGATGGCGGCCTGGTCGTGCGGTTAGCCAAAGTTTGCGCACTGGACTGTCGTTCAGATTTATCTATGGCCCTGGGTTCAAACCCTACCCCGTCGTCCTGCGGTAGGTTAGGACTAGGAAGTAAATTATCTTCAACTCTGAAGGAGCATCCGAAACTTGTCAAACATTTAAAAAACTGTTGTTTTTTTTGTTTGCACCCTCGACAACCGTGGGGCATTGAAAGAGAATGGCTGCCTGGTCGTGCCGTATGCCCGCTAAACTACCGTTCGGTCCTGTAGATGGTCCCGGATTCATACCTTTGTCTGTCGTCCTTCAGGAAGTATACACTAGGATGTAGATTATCTTCCACTCATCTGCCTTATAGATCGCAAGGTCGTTCATACTTGTGATAATTTTTATTTTCTAAGAAAAGAATTCTGCGCTATCCCAAAGGCTGTTGTTATTCAAACGAGCACATCGTAGTCAAGTTTGTTGCAATAGTACAACCCGTTAGAGAGCTTACACAATATAGTTCCGAGCTTAGGGATTTTACTGAGACTTCTGGATAACCTTTCGAAATAGCAAACTACATAGTTTAAAAAATACAACGAAAGGAAAAATAAAAAGACGAAAGAAAAACTTTTATTTTTATTTCGCATTGAAAATGTCATTTCCTGTTAATAGCTTTCCAGATGAGAAAAGGGAGATAAATACCCCTCTCCCAAACCCCCCCCCCCCCCCCAAAAAAAAAAAAAAATAAATAATTAAATTAAAAATGCATATATTATCAAATAAGTAGAAAAGAGAGTAATGTACAATAATACATTTATAAAGAGACACCGAGGTAGAAATAATGGATAGCAAAATGAAGCCAAATTTCTAATTCCAAGACTACCGGAAGTATGTCCCTGACAACAACAAAAACCTCGAATCGATACACTGTGGTAAGCTCCCTTTGATGTTATTGGCCTTGAGTTCCAGGCTCACTTTACTTGCCATTGTGCTCGGGTGTTTTGTTAAAAAGTTCTCATCAACCCCCCCCCCTCCTTTTTTTGACCCACCCATTCCCCTCTTTATAAAATATAAATGCAATACACCTTACTCCATATCAGTAATTTCTCCACTTAAACTCAGGGGCTAAAGAGAGCTAAAGCTCCTCAGTTGCTGGGTCTCGTATAATCCTCGGAAGCTGATTGGTGACGCGCTTTTGAAGTAAGTGTGGGTGCGCTGGTCACGTGACTCTGATTTTCATCCTAATTGGCTTAAACAAACTTTCGGGAGCAAGCGAAAACCGGCGAATTGAGCCGAGACATGACATGTATTGATGAAACTCTGTAAGTGGTTGGTGGAAGGTAAAGTGTTTGGCTTCCTAACCGAGATATCTCGGGTTCAAATCTCAGTGAAGATTGAGATTCTGAATTTCGGGATATTTTGAGCGCCCCTGAGTCCATCCAACTCTATTGGGTGCCTGACTTTAGTTTGTGAAAAGTAAAGTCGCCTTTCCTTGTGCTGGCCACATGACACCCTCGTTAACCGTAGGCCACAGAAACAGATGACCTTTACATCATCTGCCCTATTTATCGCAAGATCGGAAAGGGGTACTTTACTTTAATGTAATGTCCGAGAGGATCCGGCCTTGACTCGAGATGCACTCAAGCATATCTACGTCCATAATTAGATGTCTAGCAAGGCGCCGAATCAAAATGTTTTTTATGAATGGCGACACAACGATGATGGTTATGCAAGTTTGAGTTGAGTCTTTATAAAAAAATGCTTCTATGGTTTTGCTATTTCATCCCTAAAACTATCACCAAAGACATATAATCTCCCCTGCACTAAGAGTTACTACTACGAGTTATTAGTAGTTAACTAATTCCATACTAGGATAGCGGCAAGTTCCGATGTCAATTTCTGGTGGTTGCCTTATTGTCATTGTTGTTGAAGCTGGTCATTGAATGCTGAAAGTCAAACCTGAATACACGATATTGGGTGCTAATCAGCAGCTAATGTTCAAGAAGATGGATGGGTAGATTCTGTATCGATAGCACAGAATTAGAAAAAGAAAACAAATTAGTAGCGCGTTTCTCAACAATCGAGCGCGCTCCCAAAATGGCCAAAACGTGCTTAAAAAGGGATGTGGTGTGAATGCTTTCAAAGTTTTTTAATGGGACAAAACATTTATTCGCATTTTTTTTTCTATTTTTGAATACTAATTACAATTAATTATATTTAAAAAAACAACAAAATTATTTTCAATTTTTCAAAATATTTTTTTAAAAATTAATCAAGTCATTGTTTCTTTTTGTGTCTAGGACCTCTTAGAATGCATACTGTTGGCGACAGACTTCTGGGGAAAAAAAGGTTTTTAAAACGTACTCGCTAACGCGATTCTACCTGCATTTTCTCATGTCGGCTTTAGTAAGTCGTTTGGTTGATGTCTTATGTGTGGAAAAAAAAAGGCTTGCAGCTAGACGTCTTAATGAACTCAAAATAAATTATCATACAACAATCACGCGCAATACAGAAGCACAAGCGCTAAGTTGCTGGCATGTAGTTTTGACCAGTGCCGCTGAAGCCTACAACGTTCATTATAGAAACTGCTAAAATATAAAGGGTGTGAGTGAGTTGGATAAACGTGAGGGTGTATATATATATATATATATATATAGGCCTATATAAGATTAGCCTTAGATAAATTTCTTAAAATACTGTCAAGGAACGACAACTGGGAAAGTGTTGTCCCATTGCGGTACAGGAGTCCTCGGCCTTGACTCCGTCCTGCTTACTCGACTAAAGGATGAGCTGAAAGGAAGCTTGCTAGACACCATGAAGGATTCGATCAACATTGCACCGCCAATCTCTGGTGTGGGTAATGTCACGGCAACTCCATAGAGCTATCAATCCATTTGTCAGCTAGGAAACAAAAAATTGAAGCCTTAGTTTTTTTGTTTTATCTTCCGAAAGCATTTCGGCATGTCGTAAAAGAACTGTGCAAATATCCACTCCACTTTAAAGATGACACTTCCAAACACCAAACCAAATCACTAGACTCCTTTAAATCTAAATAAGATTTGTCACAAGATTCATACGGCTTACTTAATAGGTTATTTATATTTTGGTGCTATATTTTGGAAACTAAAGATTTGTAGATAATTTTTGTTACTATTCAATATTTAATTGTTTAAACTTACTTTATGCACATGTTAAATTTGTTAAAATATCTATTTTAATGGACTGCGTTAAACCATGTAATTTATGTTTCTCATAAAGTAAATATCTGAGATTCGTTACGTTGCCTTTGGAGAATATAAAGGACTTGGAATGGATGAAAAATTTGATAGAATACCAAAGAGTTATAGTAAATGCTTTGGGTCCTGAATACAGAAGAGTCAAGGAAACAATCGTCAAACACAGCTGTCCTTTCATGACTTGAATGTCAGCTAATGTCAGCTAATCTGGGTAGAATATACAGAGATTTTATTTTGAATTCGTTGGTTGAGATTTGGCTATGATTTCCTATTAAATCTGGCCAACGCTACATCATATTCTAAGACTTTTAAAGCTTTGAATTGTGCTTGGATTAGTATTGCAGTTATCTCCCTTTTATTAGGGTGGTGTTTGTTGTTGTTATTTCCCTTGTTGCGCTCTACTATCGCTTCTGTGATGACCATTAAAAGAAGATAGATATTTATAACATGAATTACACAATGACCAATTGTTTTTTGTCGACAAAAAGCTTTGATTGTGATCTATCTATCTATCTATCTATCTATCTATCTATCTATCTATCTATCTATCTATCTATCTATCTATCTATCTGTCTGTCTGTCTGTCTGTCTGTCTAATTGTCTGCCGTTTTATTAATCCATTTCTCTGTCTCTATCAATGTCTATCTAACAACATTCTTGAGCACAATCATTCAATTTTTTATATTTCCAATTCCAATGAAGTATGAATAATGAATGCATATAGATTTAATAGAATAATAAACTGGCTGAAACAAACTCTGAACAGTAGCGTTCATTTTGGAACGTTTATCGAAGATTTCAATGCATGTTTAAAAAAACAACAACAACACTAACTTACAAGGAAATATGTCTTCACTATTGTCCGAAGTGTTATAGCGTTAGGCTGAGAGTCTTGCAGTGTACATTAATTACATGTTAGCAGCAATCAAAAGAGAGACTGGATGAAAAGAGCCCAAACACCCAGCCAATAGCTAAAGAAGACTTAGCGCAGAGATTTGGAAAGGGGGGGGGTGATATGGAGGGGGGGGCCTCGTTTCTGTACTGTAACTTTGTTGTTTTCATTTATACAACTCTCCGAGCAGCACTAAGCTTTAAGCGCTCCGTCTCTCTCTCCTTCAAGAGGAGGTGTCGGAGGAGGCATATGTTGGCTGCGCCCTCGTTGACAAAAAAAAAAAAAGGAGTAGGGGGGACGATATTGTTCCGATGTTCGATTTAATACCCCTCCACTCTCCCCCCGGTTTTTTTTTAGCCTTTTCTTTAATCTCAAAGTGTTTCGGAAATGTATTCACAAAGCCATATTTTTGTCTTTTTTTTTTTTGTCACATTCAGTTTCAGGTTTTGGAAGGGGAGAGAGAGGGGCGACAACATTTGAATGTGCTAACAAAAGATTTGTTTATGAATAAACTTTTTTAGTTCTCCTGACGTGAACCAGGTTTAGAATCTGAGAGATGTACCAGGAGCTTGTTCAAACTCCAACATTGAGAAGAGCGGATGGCCGCCATTAAGTGGGACGCACCCAAGCTTAAAAAAGTTGGCCAACTGATGAAGGTGAAACATTTTGAAGAAAATATTGAAGAGAATATTGAAGAGAATAGGTCATTAGTGATGAGGAATTTTAAGCAATGGGAGACGGAGGGGACATTTTATTTTACCTACATTTGCTTCGGCATTCTGTTAGCTTCTGACACCAAACTAAGTGTTAATGTACACTTACTTCGGCATTCTGTTCACCTACATTTACTTCGGCATTCTGTTAGCTTCTGACACCAAACTAAGTGTTAATGTACACTTACTTCGGCATTCTGTTCACCTACATTTACTTCGGCATTCTGTTAGCTTCTGACACCAAACTAAGTGTTAATGTACACTTACTTTGACATTCTGTTCAACTACATTTACTTCGGCATTCTGTTAGCTTCTGACACCAAACAAAGTGTTAATGTACACTTACTTCGGCATTCTGTTCACCTACATTTACTTCGGCATTCTGTTAGCTTCTGACACCAAACTAAGTGTTAATGTACACTTACTTCGGCATTCTGTTAATTCCTGACATCAACTATGAGTCCTAGGCCGACAGAAAAGTAAAAAAAAAAATACAAAAGACCTAAATGCCTGAAAACTTGCTAGACCATAATAAAAACACAGAGAGTTTAGGCCAAGAGGCCTTCATCTTGTACGAAAAAACTAAAACAATAATCTATTTACAAAGCTGTTATCAACTCACTATCTCAGTCTGACTGGGTGGAATCTTGTATCTACGTTACCAATGTCGGATCAAGTTGAATGTAGTATGAAGCGTATCTTCTTGTCTAGAAAATCTATAAATAACATAAATGTCATAGGGACTATTTCTCAATCTACAACAGTATCATCAACATTATTATCACCATAAAACTACATATCTATTGATACTATTTCCTTATTGTGAAAAAAAACAACACCTGCTATTGTGCACAATGTGCACCACGCAAGTCAAGAGGATGTGGCTCCCAAACATGTCGAAACAGTAAACAAATTCTCTGGCTCTCCAGTGCGAGGGGACCTGGAGTCAAAGTAATTGAAACTGCAAAGTACCATCAATTTCTTAATAACTGCTAACTTCTTTCTCTTAGGTTGATGCCATCAACTAATTTCTTTTTTTTAAAGTCTAAATGCTCAAAAATATTTGCATGATATCTATTGTACACATATTAAATGCCATCAACTAATTTCTTTTTTTTAAGTCTATATTACTGGCTATATATTTTAACAAGGCATAAGATGTATCAATACGTTCTCTCTATATTATGTTGGTATGGCGGTAGAGAAATAGGTTCCTGTTATACATTTTATCTACACTATTTTTATCTGATGGCTTCAATTTGGGCTAGTATTGTGGAGTGTGTATGTTTAGTCCTAGGAGCTGGGGGGGGGGGGGGGACATTAAAGTACATTTTAAATTGCAAACAATTCATTGGTTTATTAAAAGTCAAAGTTTTCTTACATTTTTTTTTTCTGTCATGGAATAATTTAAATTTATCTATTCATAATTCATAGATTTTTTTTTCTTTAAATCAGTCAAATAGTTCCCACTCTTCTTTCTTTTATTTATCTCAATCCCTCTCTTTCTCTCCCTCACTCTCTCCCTCTCAATCCCTCTCTTTCTCTCACTTACCCTCTCCCTCCCCTCCAATATTTATCCTCTCTGCTCTGACACATTTCTATAAGAACCTCTAGGATATTATGAGACAGATCACTTATAAATGAAGAAAAGTTTTTAAAAAAAAGATACGAAGTTCCAAAATCCCCCCCCCCCCCACCACTATCGTTCCTACCTAATGAAAAGCTCACGGGGGCGTCTTTCTTGTGTAAGCGGGCACTGGAGGTATCCGGTACAGTTTGCTATAAAGCACGCGGTCCTTACCCCAGCTTCTTCCGTCGTGGATCTAAATAATACATAAATATCTGAGTCCGCGTTCTACAACGTACCATGGCGTGATGGGGCCTCCTGCTGGGGGCCCCGTTCATGGGCCAGTGCTACCGGAGAATCGCTTAGAGCGAAAGAAGAGAAAAAAAAAAGAAAGGGGAGGTGCCCCCTTCGTCCATAACTTCTGGGATACGTTGGTAGCCTTCTGTCATTTGAAGCAGCGTGACATCACTGGCGCGTGAATGAAAAGTACATTCAGAATACAGACAATTCAGTCTTGGATAGATGATGCGGGAATAACAGAAGAGTATAACTAACCAAGGAAGAGGTATTCTATAAACGTGGCGATGTATGGACACTATTTTCCTGGTCATGTGTCCTACTCCATTAACTCCCCTGTTCCAATGAAATATCAAAATAAGCTTTATTGTATCGACGAGTTAAAGGGGCTATAACTTTGTGAGGACCAACTATGAATCTATGTAAATTAGCTCCCATGCGACTTCTTTGGATTGGTTTACAATGCTTAGTGTAAATCTCCTATTGTTATCTGCCCCTCCTGGGGTATCGTTTTGAAGACAAATATACGTTCGTGGTACATGTGTTTTATAAAGATGAATGCGACCCTAGAATTGAATTTAGAAAAGTCTTGAAATATTGGCGTTTTAGAAAGAAAAGAACCAACACAAAAAAAAAACATCAAAGACTCATTCTAATCTGGAGGTAATTAAAGGCATTCAGCACAGACTGCGAGCCACAGGATTTATATAAGTTAAAAGGATTGTTTCCAGAGCTTTACAGGATTACACACACATACGCACACACATTTCCATACCCCCTCACCACCACCAGACGTAAACACCCAAAGGTTATAATAGAATCTACGTCTATCTATCATCCAGGTGTATTACAATGACATAGATAGTAGGACTTAACACGAGCTACGCATTAAAGAAGGGGACACAACCTATAAGCACATTTTAAAAAATTAAGCAATATACATTCTCTAATATATCAGAGACACAAAGAAAAACCCTTGCAGAAAACAGGTGCAAGCGCCGTAAAGTGATTTTCAATGAACCCCCGGTGGTGAACAACGACTTTGTCTGCATCCGTGTGACAAAAAAAGTAGGTCACAATTGGGTCTACGTTTACATGTGGATTACAGCACTCGTCCTTTAATCTTCGGACTTAATAAAATTCCTCTATAAACGATATATATCACAATTAATGTGATTGAAAGTGAAAAGCAAACGAAGAGGAACGACTTACAACGTTCTAGCCATGTCTCGCCTTGCACTGTGAGCGTGGAGCTTGTCCAGTCTTCTACTCTGATATGCTGTATTATTTATTTTAATCAAGAGAACCTAATTTTTTAATTGATCTTCTTTCACCTCTTATTGATTCTCCCATTTAGACACAAAAAACACGAAAATGTAATCTGTTATCACTGACCTTGGATGTAAGACAATTAAGAGAGTTGCATGATCGACACCGCATTTATTTAATTTACCAGAAACGCTTTTATTTATTAACAATTTCGACCCAATATGTTTTTTTTTTTTTACAGCCGACATATCAAAAAGTACAAGATTAAACTTTGTTCCGTTTTTAAGGACTATTTGAGCTCTTTCTCAGCGTGAATTTCTCCTTGGCAGGAAACTTACTTTTGTAGACAGTGTATAAAACAATCTTTTTTCTGTCATATGACAGAATAAATGTTTAAAAGTAAAGTTTCCCTTTCAGACCGTGGGGCAGATAATGTTTAAGTCATCAATTTCTCTGGCCAAGGGCTATTGGGCAGGGTTTCATGTGGCTAGAACAACTACCAAACGCCTTTACCTTTCACAACTTAAGTCAGGTACCCATTAGAGTTGGGTGGACTCAGTGGTGCCCAAAAAATCTCGAAATTGAAAATCCCAGGCTTCTCTAAGATTCGAACCCAGGACCTCAGGTTCGGAAACCAGGCGCTTAACAACTCGGCCACGGCGCCCTGAATACGTGTTTTTCTGTGTAAAAATTGTTTAAAAACAAAATGAAATGTAGGTATAACTGTATTATTATTTGTGTTGAGGGAGGAGTTAATAAAATAAAGAGTCACTCCCGCCAAGTTGATAACAAACAAAACAAAACATTTAAAAAAAACATTTTTTAAAAAAGAGAATACCTCCATTTATTAAACTTAAAATATAATAAAATAATTTATAAAAAAAAATATTTTAAAACATATTTGGTTTAAACCTGGTATTGAACCCTTGACAGCTTCTTGGACGCACGGTGTTTTTGATTCGGCCAGCGGGAAATGCATACTTGTGCTATTATTTATTGGTATGTTGTTATGGGTGTACACCCAAAGTATTGTGTCAGCATTTGCAAGCGTGAAATAAGAAAATTAGGTCCAGAACTGAAAAACATAAAAGTCGGTGTAAATAAGGACTATTTGCTAGGACGGAGAATTGAGGGGGTAAAGAAAAGTGATTCTCGAATTTACGGGCAGGTCCAAGTTATATGTACGAAAAAAGAAAAGAAGGGGGAGGTCCATTGTTATATTGAAACACATCAACGGGCGTAGCCGTTGGGTAATTCTAGGTAAACATAATACTGCAAATGGAAACTCTATTCTGGAGATGTATAACTTTGATTTGCAATCGATCAACAGACTGAGGGCAGAAAAAAAAATTACTCAAAATGAATAGTAGGTCTCATTAGAGGCAAATGTTAATGTTAAAAACGTTTACATTTCTCTAGTAAGGCTTTCTTTCTAATTGTTCTTATCAATCTCCAAACATTGATGAAGCTCATTCTTAATCTTATATTTTTTTCTCCTTACTTGTGAATTATTTGTAGTGCTTTGACCCATCCATTCACGGGCCACAACATTATCTATTTCCCTTTTTCTTGACTTCATTTTCTGTCGCCTTCTTTTTTTTTTTTTTTTTTGGTTTGTTTGTTTTCGTTACGATGAAAAAAAAAATAGGCGGGACATTCGGAACCTGAATTGTCCGTTCATTCCATAAGCTGGTTATGGTGATGGAAACTGCTCACAAAATGTGAAGCTTTTAAACAGCAATTGCAAAGAGCAAAACCGCCCCCCCCCCCGGGTCTCACGTGGGAAGGGGGAATGGAGAAGGTATTCCAGAACGACTTGGTGGTTATGTGTTCGCCAGTGTAACACTAATGTGTAGAACGTGTGTAGACAGTGTGTCAGCAGACGAAGACAAGAAATGTCTCGCGACACTTGACTTGGGTAAACCAGAAGTGACACTTCTGACTAATGGCGAAGCCCCGGTGTTAAAACATGACCACTCACCTTGTCCCGGCTCACACCTGTCAGCTAGTTAGGCAACAAATGGATTGCCTCCTCCCCTGGCTCTTGTGGAAGTGGAAGACATGTATCTGTGTGTTTCGTCTACCTGTGTCCAGGGGCGTAGCTATCTCATTTTTATGTCGTCCATTCGGTGCCTTTACCCCCCCCCCTTTTCTCTCTCCCTGTCCTCTTATATTGTTAAACCAACAGTAAATATAATAACAGACTATTTTTTTTTTATAAACAGACTCACAGCAGCAATTGGAACACACGATGACCAGCTAACAGCTGTAAAAAAAAACAAAAAAAATCCATAAAACTTATGACCATATCACAAGGTCCTCGGGAATAGCAAATACCTTTCTTTAGGGAATAGTACAAGGCAGTGCTTTTTTTTTGTGTGTAAAAAACAAAAAATAGGTGCCCTACTCAGTAATGGATTACCTCACTTTTAATAAACGATTAATAATAAACGTTAAAATACAAGAAAAGTCATATTTTCTCCCCTAATGAAAAAGGTGCCGGTACGCCGTACCGGTGCGTACCGTCACACAAAAAAAAATAGGTGCCGGTACTCAGTGATGGATTTCCTCACTTTTAATAAATGATTAATAATAAACGTTAAAATACAAGAAAAGTCATATTTTCTCCCCCAATGAAAAAGGTACCGGTACGCCGTACCGGTGCGTAAGTCACAAAAAAAAAAAAAAAGCGCTGGTACCAGGGAGAAGAAAAGACAGACAGAGATATCGATGGGAAGACAACATAAAAACGGACGGGCCTGTCACAGAATGCAATCCTAAAGCAAAAACAGAGAGAAATGGCGAAAGATGGTTAACTGATCATGTGTGGTGCCCCAACGACTCAACAGACTAAGGTGAAGGTTAATAATAATTATTTTACTTCCTAAATATAACATTAATGTCAATATTTTTTTTTTAAATGTTTGAATTCTCCAATTGGTAATACGATTTTTTTTTTAATTCAGACATCAATAGTTCTGTAACAATCAGGAAAACTGATGGCATCATATTGATTGGAAACAATAGGTAAATTTACTATTTTGTTCTTGTCTTATAGATGAATGCATTGTGATATGGTTGAAAATAAAATATTTTTTAAAATACACTGGGAAAGTTTGTTGTCTGGTAGAAGAGATGCAAAGAATTTCTGAGCTGCTTCCTATTCAGAGTCGAACTGCTTGACAAGTCTAAAGGCGGTTCAGAAGCGGCGTAAGCATGAAGCTGAATGTGGAAGCACTTTGGTGTTAAGTTTGTGTCACCTAATATAAGTGTCATTTTGAATTGTAGAAAAATAACCACAGGTTTAGACTTCGAGCAACAATAGAATCTCCAATAACCAAGGGAGTTAAACATAAACAGTGATCTCTGTCTATAGGAGAAACCAATTTTTAAGAGGATATAAATACAAGGGAGGAAAATAAGTTTAAAGTTTCATGTTAAGTTTACTTTGGTGAATCTTGAAAGAATTTTTATTCTGAGTTAATAGCGTGTGTTTATTGTGTGTGTGTGATTTCTATCCATCTCTCCAGCCCAGTGGCGCTACAACCCATGGAGTACCTCCCATTAAAGTGGGATATCATTCTTGTCTTAAATGCAACTGTCATAGATCTATTGAACTGCATGGCTCATGTGGTTGTTAAACGAAACCGACCTGTTCCACTCTATCAATATATACCAGTATTAACCTGGTCATGAGACATGCCAGTCAAAAGAGCTCTTGTTCTTTGAGTAGATTATATACAATCTTCACCAGGATTCGAATCCGGGACCCACGGACAAGAAGCCAAGGGCTTTATCGCTTTATATATATATAGAATACAAAGAGTCCTTATAACTCTACATGATAAGGTACAAAGAGACAAAGGAACAAATAAATAAAGGAACAAACAAACAAAGGAACAAAGATTAATGGAACAAGTAAAGGAACAAAAATTAACACAAAGGAACAAAGAGACTAGGGGATAAACAAAAAAACAAACAAACAAATGAACAAAGAAACAAACGAACAAAGAAACAAAGGAATAAAAATAAAAGGAACAAACAAAGGAACAAACAAATAAAGGAGGCAACGGAAATAATAAACAAATACAAATTAACAAAGAAACACAGCGACAAATGGATCAAAAAATATAAAGGAACAAAGAGACAAGGGAACAAACATACAAACAAAAAAAAACATATGTCAAGGAACTATTTGTTAAAATGTGTTTATTGTTCAAACTTTTGTTTCACTTGAATGATTGTATTTCTGACCACCCAAACAAAACATGCAAGCAGCACATTCACAAACACACACATATGTTTGTACATCATAACAGAAACATAATACCCAGCATACAACTTAAATATGTTATTGAGTGGGAAATATAAAGTTTGCGTGTTAAATGCTTTGGGGAAAAAAATCGCAATCGAATGTAAACATGTATAAACCAATTTTTAATTATTTTTTTTATATTTATCATATACATATATATATAATTTAAAAAATTTCAAATATTCGCTCATTTCCAATCAATGCAATAAATCATAAATTAGACAAAATGACATAAAGAAATATTTTATTAAAAAACAAACAACGGCAAATAATATAATTTATGTTGATTTTAAAAGGCAGAATATACAAATGAATACTTATAGTAACGTCAGACTCTCATATATGTTTAGTATACTGACTCACGGTCGTTATTCGGATGTGTTGATATAATTTGCATCAATAAATCTAGTTACTAGATTAATTAGTGTGTTGTACCGCCTAACCTCGTGTGATCAACTCGAGGTCTTAACAGCCTAAAGAACATATTCATTCCTGGTCTGCGAATTTTGAATATTTCAATTTCTTAAATTTTGACATATTACCAATCCCACTAGCCTCGGAATAGAAAGATCAAATTGCGAGACTCCAAACGTTACAGCGTTCTCTTGATGGATATTAAGTTACTGAAGACATACAAACCATATAAGAGGACAATAAAATACGTACTGTACTTTGTGATAGTACTTGTTCATAATTCATTTCTAAATGTCTTGACTTTAAAAAAAAAAAAAAGTAACTTGACATAGTTATTTGACTCAAAAGAGCTCATGCTTAGCAGACTAAAAGACCACTCAACAGTGCAGTTAGAAGGCTATCGATAAAAATATGAAAAATTCTGTCCAGACAGAAGTTGAATTAATATGAAAATATTTGGCTTCGAATATAGAACCTCTTCTTTATTCGACACTATGTTACGCACCTATTTGATCAGAATGAATGTAAATTAACACAACCTCTGTGTGCACCATATTGACTCTAAATTTATACTATATATATCTCAGAGCATGCACTCATAAGTAGACAGATCTTTTGAGCATTATTAACTCTTTTAAAACTAGCACCAAGAAAAACGTGAGTTCAAGGGTACATCATCTTGTAGTTGTTAGTAGCTATAGAGTTAAACTTTCAACAATTTTCTTTATTGAGTTGCATTTGGCTATATATGTAGCGTTAAAAGGCAATTTGCAGTCAATTTGTTTCCAAGACAGATCTACATGATCTAGATCTATATCAGGTTTATTTCCTAGACAAATCTATTTGATATAGATCTACATAAGTTTATTTCCAAGACAGATCTACTTCATAAAGATCTCTATTATAAGTTTACTTCCAAGACAGACAACTGTCTGTGAACAATGACAGACAAAGTTACATGTTTTAGTTTACGCTATACAGTAATCCCCAGCGGGCCATATCCGGCCGGAGTCCCGATGTGTCCCTCCGTCCCAGCCAATGTCTGACCACATTAAAGGTGATGCCGAGGCACATGTGGCTGAAATTTAAACGCTCCTTTTCTGAAAAATGTCGGACATCACTTTTTTTTTTAAATTTCGTTAGCATCTTTCTAAAGTAGAAGCCAGATTAAACTGATAATTAAAATAAAAATTTATTTTCTAGTTGTTTTTTTTCTCGTCCAATGCCTGGAGTCAATCAACCATGTCAGCAAAGGCAAGACATTAGCCAAACAGTTTAAAAGGTCTGCACTATCTGAAGTGACAGTCATTAAGTCATCCAGATAATAAAACAATAATGAGTTTTATAATAAATTATAAACAAATTTTTAAAATCTCTTTAAAACCAACAATCTCAAAGATTGAGAGCAAAATTACATCTATAAAAGAAAACTACACTCAGGAAATTACACGTATGTACTTGTAACGACGTACAATTCTACATAATTATAAAATATTTCACAATATAATAGCGTAATATCCCAAACTTTGAAATATCTATATTGTTATTTCAGTCATTTAATGAAACAATATCAGATACAACAATTACTTATTTCAAAGAAAACCAAAATACTGACTTAATCGTACATTTTGGTGAACTTTTTAAAAATATACAATTGATAAATTTTATGAGCATTGCACACACAATTGTAATAATTAGTAACCTATTGTCTAATGTTCAAAGCATTTGATCTTATTTGCCAAACACTGCAATCTGATAGCACAATGGAACTGAGATCCATTCACTTTTCAATCTTTTACCATCGTACACTGCGTCTCGTCTATGTTTTGGTCCATACACCTCTTTGTTTACTATTTACAATCTCTCCCTCTCTCTCTCTGTTAATCTTTCAACCATACACAAGTACATTATTGCCACGTTATTTCATTAAGCTAAAGAATCTATACAATGAAAATATCATTGATGATTGCTGGCCATAATTAAACAGTTAAGTTTATCAGAGTGGTTTCAAACAAATAAAGAGGAAAACAACCAATCAACAGTACACACATCAATCAGTTGACGTTTTTACACTCAGTAGTACATTGGCATGCAGAACCTGAAACTGAAACTAAAATGAAACAGTCACACAATATGAGAACAAAATGTCGAAGAGTTTTCTGATAATTTTTACCATAAACACAGCTAAGAAGATACTTTTCAGCCTCTTTCTCATTTGCAACTTAAAGAGAGTTAAAGAGAGTTAGCTCTTAGGATACCTGGTTGTTAAACGTCTGCGAGTTCAAGGAACCACTTTGACGTGGAGTACAGAGCTTCGCTTGAAAAGATTGTTGTGTTCCTCCATGGAACTCTTCGAAGAACATGTTCATCTGTGCTTTTATCAAAGCGAATGTCTGTAGCTGCCACAAGGGCAACAAAAGTTAATGTACAAGATCTGTACACTTTTTAAATAACACATTTGTTCCTAGTACTAGATCTGTACACTTTTTAAACAACACAGTGGTTCCTTGCTCTTTAGTGAGCTAGTCATGTTTCCTTATGTCCAAAGTAGCTGGTGAGTTGCTCTTTAGTGAGCTAGTCATGTTTCCTTATGTCCAAAGTAGCTGGTGAGTTGCTCTTTAGTGAGCTAGTCTTGTTTCCTAATGTCCAAAGTCTGCTGGTGAGTTGCTCTTTAGTGAGCTAGTCTTGTTTCCTAATGTCCAAAGTCTGCTGGTGAGTTGCTCTTTAGTGAGCTAGTCTTGTTTCCTAATGTCCAAAGTCTGCTGGTGAGTTGCTCTTTAGTGAGCTAGTCTTGTTTCCTTATGTCCAAAGTAGCTGGTGAGTTGCTCTTTAGTGAGCTAGTCTTGTTTCCTTATGTCCAAAGGAGCTGGTTAGTTGCTCTTTAGTGAGCTAGTCTTGTTTCCTTATATCCAAAGTGGCTGGTGATTTGCTCTTTAGGACTGCAATTTCAGTAAGCGTCTCTCTATGAGTTCAGAAGTGTAAATCTTTCTCGCTCTTTCAAGCACACTCCAAAGAAAATCGAAACGAACGTCCACAAAGATTCTAAATACACATCCTCTCGTTTACAATAAGAAGTTCTATATAATAAATAGCCGAATTCTCATTATGAAAAGCAGAATTTACACATTCACATTTTTCAAAAATTTGAAAACGTGATTTTGTTTAGAAAGAGTAAAGAAACGCCCTACTCATTACTTTGAGTGTCTTTGAGACTTAATTCTGAATGTTCCTACGAGTAATGTAATAGAATCAAGTGAAGCTGAACTGGTCCAGATTAGAGCAAAATTCATCCAATCCTCACCAAGCGTTTGATTCAACTGAAGAACCTCGTCACGTTGCAGAAGCAAAACACGACAAAGCTCGCAAGTGATGAGCCTTTAGTGTGACGTCAGCTTCTGCAGTCTTACGATGTTGTGTAGGTCAAGGTGCAGTTTCCGCCTTTAAATTCCCATTTATTGAGCTCTATTAAGATACAAGACACATGTAGTCAAAGATGACGTCATCTTATTAACATATTTCCTGTGACAGACGACTTGTGCCCAACGTTCGCACAAAAAACACAATTTTCATTGTTGATCTTTTTTTTTTTGTTATTGTTTTTACTTTTTTTTTTTACAATTTTGAAATTGTATGCTGTTTAGCTGTAGGGCAGTTTAATGACGAAATTAAATAAAACTAAAGATTTCATTTCAATTATTATCTCAAGCATAGGACTTTTTAAATAAAGTATTAATATATGCAGACACTGGGGGTCATGAGAATGACCGTAGCGCGGGCGAATACACAAGATGTCTTTGCCTTGTAACGTAATGACTACGTTCTCGGCCACAAGTTGCGTCGTGCTGGTGTTACATCCAGTTTATTTAAGAAAGCAAAGACGATCCTGAAGCAGGAAGGGAGAGAGGGGTCTCTCTACGTCAGACCCCACATCTCGCCCTGGCGTCATTGAAGTCTTGGCCAGTACTGCGACGTCATAGCTCCCATGTGGTGGTGGTGGTGGGCCCCCATGTCCTGCGCCCCGCCTGGTACTTGGATGGGCACAGACACGCCGGGGGAGATCAGACCTGGGAAATAAGAATAGAAAAATGGTGTCAGAATCAAACCCCAAAATAAAATATAAGTCATAGGGTAAGCTTATAGATATTAAACCTTTCTTGATGACGAGGTGACTCGTAACATTATATGCTTTTTCACTTGGTCCCAAAACCCAAATCCCCATGAACTGGCTAAACAGTAACATACTTCGATTCTAAGTCAATGAGCTTAAATTTACTGTTGTTAATGAACGTCATTCACCAATCGTAAAAAACCAACATTGAACCACTTGATTCTCTATATTTTCTTTACAAATTACGATCTAATTTTAATCAACTATGGTTATCACGTGACACTTTTTATTCCGTTGTTTTATCAATATCATGATGTGACCGTTCGTTTTTGGTGAATGAGGTTCATTGAATCTGACCTGAAGAGAACCCATTAGGAATGTTTCTCTTTTTCAATCTCTCTCTCTCTCTCTCCCTCTCTCTCTCTCTCTCTTTCTATCTATCTGTCTGTCAGTCTGTCTGTCTTCTACTTATCTACACCGCTTTATCACCTTAATGGAAATGCAATTTATCAAAGCTTACCTGTAGAGACAGAATTGTGTGGGGGTTGTGTCATATGGTTCTGGTGCATGCCAACTGTAGGGCCGCAGGGCGGTCGGCCGTAGTTGCCGAGAGACAGAGGATGATCGTACGCTCGGTGGTTGTAATCTGACAGAAGAAAAAAAAAATTACATTCTAATTTCAAATACAGAATTCATCAAATTGTGTCAAATTATTTAAACACAGTTATTTAAACCAGAAATGTCGATTACTTGACACGTGCCCAACAAGAGTGTGCCTTTAAGATTGAGTGTGTCCAATGATTGTATGTGCCTATTGATTGAGAGTGCACAGTGATTGTATGTACCAAATGATTGAGTGTGTCCAGTGATTGTATGTACCCAATGATTAAGTATGTGTAGTGATTATATGTACCCAATGATTGAGTGTCCAGTGATTGTTTATACCCACTGATTGTATTTACCCAGTGATTGTGTTCACCCAAAGATTATGTGTTCCCAGTGACAGCTAAAGAATGAAAGATTAACAATAGTGTTCAATTAGGAAGTTTGTGACCTCAATTCAATGCAACAAACACTTTACAAAGATGTGACACTTTGTATGGATTCTGTGCCAGGACTAAGAAAGAGAGAGAGAGAGAGGCAGACAAACAGATACACACATACACACTAACGAGTGCCAAGAGATATTCGAGTATCATTCAAGTGTGACCAAGAGTCATTCATCACTCACCAGGTATCATACAAGAGTACGACGAAGGTGCCGAGGACTGAATGCAGGCAGGGTTCGGTGGGATGTTATTGGACAGTGAGTAGCCAGACATGGATGGCATCGAGCTGTGAACACAAAAACGCATGGTCAGCAATGGTCATAAAGTAACGAATCCCTTATATTCATAATGTACTTAGAATTTACATGTAATATTTTTTTTAATTAAAGAAACATATTTTTTAAAAAACCCAGCTGCTTGTTCTTAAACCCAGCTGTACTGTCTACAAGTATATCACAGAATTTTTAAACAAATATACCACAGCATTTTTGTTTTTTTTTGACAGTTAGTAGGAAATTGAATAATTCACTCACCTGTACGTGTCGGCCATGGAAGGAATAGACTGGTGGATGGCTGGAGGCACCCCTGGGTACATGCTGTTACTAAAGCCGTGGTTGATGGGGAGCCGTGTGGCACCATTGCATACGTCCCTCCTCTGGTTCCTCAACTTTTCTTCCCTCCTCCATTTCGCTCTCCTGTTGGGGAGGAACAGAGAGGCCATTGAAAATACGATACACAGTTAAATTATGTCTACTAAGTAGATCTATGAGCTAAAGTCACTTGTAGACTTTTGACCAACTGTAGTTATAATATTGGAGATATTGATACATGGAGGAAATTTTTTAGAAATATTAAGCGTTTTGGTGTATCCGGTCATAATCCGGTGTACAAAATGGAGGACGTCACAACTGTGTACACTTTTATAGCACCGCAGAAACAATTTTTCCGAGCTCTTCCGTTCGTAGCACAAAAATACTCTCACTATGTAGGAAGCATCATCAACTACCTCGCATTGAGAAACTGTTGAAATTATAGCTCCCTTTTTTTTTTAATATATAGTTGGCAACAGTTTGGTTCAATCTAGAGTCCTTGACATTGACCTTGACATTAGTTTATCGTAAAAAACACACACAAAAAAAAAAGCTCAGTGATGTAGAGTCATATCTAAAATAACACAGAGTTCAGGCAGGGTATTAAAATCGGCCCGGCATTGCTATACTATCCGGCCCACAAATTGTATATCATAAGATTGACATCCATTTCTAGGTCTACCTGTCCTCAAAATCATTTTGTTAAGTTTGATAATGTATCGATAACTGAACGCATGCATACAATGAACTCTGTATCTTTATAAAAAAAATATAGTAGGCCTTGTGTCTCTTTTTAATCGCTAAAAGTGTGGGCCCTAAAAGGATGAAGCCTACTAGTAGCACTATCTACGGATGTAGACTATTACATTAGTTCGGAAAATGTGTTAGATTACATTAGCTTTATACTGTAGAGTCTGTAAAAGATTTTTTTTAAACACGACTCTATTTTTAATATTATTATTATTAACACTTTAATACGTTCTTTAGTGGATTCTTAAGGCCCTTTAGGTGACCCTACCGGCCCATTTGGGACCGGCCCACTGGGCATTTGCTGGAATGCCCATATAGCCAGTTCGCCCCTGGTTCAGGCATTGAGATAAAAAGTTCGCGAAAGCTCGGAATGGACAGATGTCTTCGATCCTAAAAGGATTTGTGACTATGTCGAGTTCACAGCGACGTCAAAACTTTAAAGAATAAATACATCCTTTGAGATTTGCAACCAAATTTTTTTTTAACCTTGGCTGGATTTAAGAAAGGGGTTACCCTGATTTTACCTGTTGGAAAACCACACTTGGATCCTGGCTTCCGGGAGATCAATCTTCTGCGCGAGCCTCTCTCTGGCAAACACATCCGGGTAGTGCGTCCTTTCAAATTCTGTAACATCCAAAAACTTTATGCTATAAAGTTTCAGAATAATATGTTCTAGGGGTATTAAATGGTACAATATAGGAAATACAATATTTGAAGTTCGTATCGAAACGAAAGTCTAATCCTAAAAGGGTTTAAGTTGTATACAATAGCAGTAATCCTATGCCGTAGAACTGTGGTAGAGTTTATTAAATATAAAAGTTTATTAAATATAACTATTACTCTTAACATTTAAAAGACACTCTTTATATTTCTTTACTTTTAAGTATAGCCAAAAAACAAATAAAAATTTTTAATTTTTTTTTAAATTTAAACTTTTAGAAATAGAATAACACAGGGTAACTATTTACAATTATATTAATTCATTCCGTATTTCTCTTGTATGTTACATAAATCTTTGCAATCGATTTTTCAACCACTTCTATTATTTTTTTTTTATAAAACAATGAAGACATGAAAATTATAAAATTGTGAAATTATAAGAGTTACATCTCTGAAAATTGTAGACAGTATATAGATATTGGCTCAGAGAACCAGGTGAGATTTGAACCCAAGCCTTTAAAGCAAGACTAAAGAGTACAAACCTTTTTCTAGAGATTCAATCTGTCCAGCTGTAAAGGACGTCCTGTTTCTCTGTAACTTCCGTTTTAGACGCATGCGCATTTGTTCGTCCGTCTCGCCCGCCTGACCATCACTCTGACTTCCGGTTGACCCAGCACTGCTAATGAGGTCATCTGTTGGTGAAACAAAAGAAATATATTGACAGTTACGATGAATATTTCTCCCCCCCCCCCTCAAAATATTCCTTAAGCGTGACTGTAATATAAATTCTGTGTGAATTATTTGAAATTTGAAAACGATATACTCCAAAACAAACAAAAACTTGCTCGCCAAAAGAAGAAATAAAAAGACCAATACTAAAAAGAATCATAGGTCCTTCTAAGCGAGACAGATAAAATCGTAATCCTTGCATTCGCTAATTTGTTAATATCAATCATCAGTTCTCTTTTCGTTATATAGAAATAATACCACAGAAAACACGTGTAAAGACCACTCCATCACACACACACACACTTACACACATGACACATTGAATTAAAAGCACAACAGCTAAGGAGATAGATTATAAAGATGGAAGTGTTCTTAATGCTTAGATCGGTGATAGATAGCTAGATTTAGTCGGTAATTCAGAGTTTATCAATCTGTCTCGGTTGTCTCTCTTTGTCACCCCTAAGAATTACATGTATAAAGTAATGCAATGGTTGAGCAAGAATTTATGCAAATTAAAGAAACTTAGCTTAGTTGTTAATTTTGACTTATACAGTCTGTCTCAGTTCTTTTTCGTTCAAAAGGGCACTACAGAGGAATTAGTAAGTAAATGGTTGTACAAACTAAAGAAACATAAGAATACAAAGAAAACTCTTTAATTATTTCTAAAATGTAGGGGAAAAAATGGTATGGGGTGGGGGAGAGGAACGCAAAAGACATAAATTGGCGGTAAAACCCGACATCTCCCTCGCAAATGCTCCTGCGGGCTGGATAATAAAATACTAAATAAATCAACTGATTTTTTTCTTGATTATTGAAATGAGCAAACATGCCGGAACTTTTATTTATTTTTTTCTTTTTGGGGGGGGGGGGCGGTTGCTGGTGACGCTGTAACCCGGATGCAAATGAGGTCCAATATCTTTAGTGTGGGGTGAAAAACTGACAATGGGCATGCGCATCGCGGAATGCTGGGAGCGCGTACGATAACGTTGCGGCAGAAGCGATGGACGTTGACCGCATAACGGACGCTGACCGCATGAAGAGCAGCCAGAAACAAGACAATTCTTGGAGATTCTAATCGAGGCTCAGAGCCGCCACATGGAGCCCTCGGACAATGGAGGGTGAAATCAATGTATGACAGGACAGGGGAAGGAATGGAGGCGCAGTATTAATCTGACCTCATTGCCGCCCTTTCTCTAATAATAAATAGTCCAACCACCACACACTGTGTCTCACCAAACTTGTGGTCAAAGAATCAGACCAGATCCTGACACGCGAACACGCAGCGCCCGGCTCCATTCTTTCCCTTTCCTTTACCTTTAATAAATTCTTGTACTCAACAATGAGCTCCCCCTACCCTTTCCCAGTTTTTTCACCCAGGGTCACGTGATTCGCCCGGAGGTCATCGCGGCGAGCGCATCCGCACGTGAGATGAAAGTGGACAGTTGTCTGGACACGCGCAAGAGGAAATTGGAGACAATGTCCAAAAACGGCTGCAAGTAGATTAGCTCCCATGGTCGGCGACCAATTTGCAAGTGGCGTCTGCTTTGAACTCTGATCCCGAGAACCTTGACCTTGTGGGATTATTGCAAGAAATCTACATTTTTGTGATAGTAAAGACAGCTTGTTTATTGAAGAACTCTCTTAAAAGGAGAAAACATAAAACAGTGATGAGTGGCATTTAGTAACGAGCAAAAGTCACACGGCGAAAAGAGAGCTGAATTAGGCCCCCAAAAGACATCACCTCTGTCTGCATCAGATGTGTCAAAATATGCATGAGGTAAATGGGTCTGAGATGCCACCTTAAACGAGCAAAAGTCACACGGCGAAAAGAGAGCTGAATTAGGCCCCTAAAAGACATCACTCTGTCTGCATCAGATGTGTCAAAATATGCATAGGGTAAATGGGTCTGAGATGACACCTGAAATAGTGCGCTCACCTTCACACTTCGGACTCGTGGACAATAACTAAATTTAAAGCAACGATCAGGTCAAATTTTTTGTTAATATAAACATAAATATAAACTTGATAATTGCTTAGTTTTCCCCATGTTTTCATTAGTAGGTAATAGCTTAGCTCTACCCAAGTATAACTGGTTAGTAATAGCTTAGCTCTACCCAAGTATAACTGGTTAGTAATAGCTTAGCTATGTTCAGATTTCATGGTTAGTAGGTTAATAGTTTAAAAAAAAAAGGAAAGTTCCCCTTTCAGACCGTGTGGTCTATAGGGCAGATGATGTAAAGGTCATCTTGTTCTGTGGCTAACAGTTAACGAGGGTGTCATGCGGCCAGCACAACGACCAACCGCCTTTACTTTTCCCCAACTGATGTCAGGTACCCATTAGAGCTGGGTGGACTCAGGGGCGCCCGAAGATCCCGAAATTAAAAATCCTAGTCTTCACTAGGATTCAAACCTCGGACCCCGGTTTGGAAGTCAAGCGCTTTACCGCTCATCCACCGCGCCTACAGGTTAGTAGTTAAGCAATACCAAAATTTTACTGGTTAGTGATAGTAACAGGGTCGGATTTACCGCAGTGGAATACTTGGTCTCACCCTTATGGGAGCCTCAACTTTTCAAATATAACATTGTTAACAATTTATGCTTATTAAATATCATGGGAAATGAGATTCAATTATGGGTACTCTATTTCCTTTTTTTTCTCTAATTAACATGCTTCTAGATTTACTAAATATATTAAGTGTTTTGCTTATATTGAAGAGGGTAAGGATCTACACAAAAATCCTGTCCAGGGGCCTCCATGTACTAAAATCCGGCACTAATTTATAGCTATATTTTTTTTTCAGAAAAAAGGACATTGGTCTGTACTTATTGTGGTAATACATTAAACAGGCAGAGTTAGCTATGGTCCACCAGTCATCAAAATATCCTCATTTTAAAAGCATCAAGTTCCAGTGGCGATAACTCTTAAACAAAGCAAAAAGTTTGCACTCCAGAACCTCCGGGTTTTGTTTTCTTGTTTCCCTTTTCTTCTTTCTTTCTTTTACATCGAAGAAATGACGCGGTGCGTAGAAGCTTGTCATAAATCTGTCGCGTTAATAAAGCCAAACTGTTCTGTTCTGTGGCGCAGAGAAAGAAAACGCCGACTTCGCGTCGAGTACTAACGACACGTTTCGTATCGCGGCGTTCGTCGCCCTATTTTAGGTCAGCCCAAAACCCGTAACTTCTGAGGAAGATACGTACAGTTTTAGCAAGAGACTGATTTTCAGCAAGGCCCGTAACTCTAAGCAAGGCCCGTAACTCTAAACAAAGCTCGCGAGTCTTTAGAATACAGTATAATGAAATCCGCAAATCCCTGCGCAGTCTCACTTAAAAGAAATAGTTCTGAAAAAGACTTAAGTTGGCATCGAGTATTTATCAGTCGGTTTAGAAAAAACTGCCGAGAAGAAAAAAAGTGATCATATCGTTGTAACTCTGTTCTTTTTTTGACGAGTTTTTAATCTGTATAAAAGTGTTGCAATAGCTGCATGTTTAGCTTCAAACATTTCCCGGGCAATGCTTCTCAGCCTGAACGTGGCGATCTGTTGGCAGCGTTGTAGGAGGAGACGATTAGGCCGCTAGCGGGGATGGAGGATAGCCCCCCCCCCCCAACCCGAAGTGTCACTATCCTCAAGGATCAGAGAATGAATATGGGAGAGTTTGCACGGTTTGCTCGGCCTTCGACCTTACTTCTACGCCGAGAGTCTTGGGATAAGAGCCATCGGTACTAGGCAAGTAAAATGGACAGTAAAATGGAGACGAGCTTCCGTGGAGCTAGTAGTACAAGAATCTAGCATTCAACTTTTAGAATGTCTGTACCGAAGAATCTCCAAGCCAGTAGTCTCAGAGCGAAATGTCTAACCAAGTATATATAAGTATATTTAATATATAAGTATAAATATATCACCTTTTTTTAATCACTCAAATGTCATTTTAAAGTCTTTTTCTTTTTTAATGGACTATACATTTTTTAAAAAATAAGCTATTCTCCCCATTGTCAGGGGCCTCAAGTATGTTCAATAATATTGAATGGACACCAATACCAGAAAATTGTATGCTTTTGATCTTTGACCACGGCAGACATCGTTTCCGGACAGCGGGAATCTCTTTTTGTCGTCTGCTCCTGAAGCTAGAACCG
This sequence comes from Biomphalaria glabrata, assembly GCF_947242115.1. Taxonomy (NCBI): domain Eukaryota; kingdom Metazoa; phylum Mollusca; class Gastropoda; family Planorbidae; genus Biomphalaria; species Biomphalaria glabrata. Next base: position 34,041,182 of record NC_074720.1, read on the forward strand.
GAGGTAATAATTAGGACAGTCTTCCCGCGCGCGGGAATTACGTTGATTAATTATCTCCAACAGAAGTAAAATAAGAATGGCGTGTTTTTTTTTTTAAATAGTGTCTTGTTGGCGGGATTTTTATTTCTATTTCCTTGCTAGGAGACAGAGACACAAAGAGTTATGGATCGCGGGCTCACAAGAAAGACAATACCATATATCAAATATGTAGGCTACAAAGAATTAAATTCGATTTTCCCAATATCGCGCGGTATCTTACTCAACTCAAAAAGAATTACGCCAATTTAAATTTTAAACCTCGGGTTATTTTCCACATCCCCGACATGATCCGAGCTTTGCCTTGAATGAGAACACTCATAGCGACATCCACGTAAGACCTCTAGCAATGATAGATGGGGGCAAAAGCAGGAAATCCTCAATCAGTGTTCAGTTCATCGTATCTCCCTAATTCCAGCAGAATGAGCATGTTGAGGTTGATGATCTGCGGTTCAAGACCGCTTAAGATTTTTTTTTTTTTTTTGGAGGGATGGTCAGTACTGGGAATAAAATGAGCGATCACCTGACATTTCAATACCTCCTTTGTTAAAACCTGAGCCTTTATCGAAGTGATTTATCCCCTAATTACAGAACAGTTGACGTCCACCTACTAAGAATTGTTCATCTCTTCCTGACCAGTGGTCAGCGTCAAAGACATTCTCGGATACCCCCCATCGATGATGCTTGGATTTGAGAGAATGATTACGACGACCGGCTGATGAAGACTGACCAGTTGAAACAGGAACGCTTTGTGTTGACGCTGTTCCCAGAGAATCTAACATCCTTGAAAAAAAAAAAGCTGACCAGTAGTTGATAGCTCGTTTTTCCCTGGTCACTCTGCTTATTGTAAGGGATTAGTGTTGCAACCAGGAGCTTCAAACTGTCATTAGTGGCTCGGCGGGAGGGAAGAAAAGTACTGAGTGTCTGTATTACGTCTAGCTCTTGGTGACTGCAGACAGAAAAGGGATTACACCCGCCCCTTCATCGGCGTAGCGCAAATCATTTTCTGTAACGTTTAAAGCAAAAACCCCGGTGTGGGTGTAGGAAGTTTGTCTATATGTCTGGAGATTAGTAGAGATGTGTGTCTCTATATCTAAAGAAGTGTCATGTATGGAAAGTGTGTCTTTACATCTGGTAATGGAAAGTGTGTCTTTAGATCTGGTAATGGAAAGTGTGTCTTTACATCTTGTAATGGAAAGTGTGTTTTACATCTGGTAATGGAAAGTGTTTCTTTACATCTGGTAATGGAAAGTGTGTCTTTACATCTTGTAATGGAAAGTGTGTTTTACATCTGGTAATGGAAAGTGTTTCTTTACATCTGGTAATGGAAAGTGTGTCTTTACATCTGGTAATGGAAAGTGTGTCTTTAGATCTCGTAATGGAAAGTGTGTCTTTAGATCTTGTAATGGAAAGTGTGTCTTTAGATCTCGTAATGGAAAGTGTGTCTTTAGATCTTGTAATGGAAAGTGTGTCTTTACATCTTGTAATGGAAAGTGTGTCTTTACATCTAGAAACATTTCGTTTTACCATTTAATGAAGTATTGAGACTAAACGAAAGGTAAAAAAAACCCTGAGAGGTATGGGTTCCAATCAGTCATTGTTCTTTGGCTGGTTTGTCTCTATTTCTGACGCTGGCTATGCCATTACTATCTTTATTTAATAAAGACCTTGGACCAAAAAAAAATTCAAATTCATCTAGATATAAAAAAAACAACAACTTAAAACAAATTACTTCACGGTGGCAATTACAAATAAACATTATTGATATGAACCTTAAGCAAAGATCCATATTTAGTTTATCACAGAATTTAGAAAATCTCTGGTATGTTGTTTAGATAAAAGTTTGCTATTCCAATTTGTTAAGTTTCAAGTCCAAAGATGTCAACATTTGACAACTGAACAACGTCTTTAGGCTTCTAGTAAACTGCGATGTATGCACATTGGAGGCGCAGTGGCTGAGCGGTAAAGCGCTTGGCTTCTGAAACGAGGTCCAGGGTTCGAATCCTGGTGAAGACTGTGATTTTAATTTCTGGATCTTTACGGAGCCTCTGAGTACACCCAGCTCCAATGGGTACCTGACATTAGTTGTGGAAAGTAAAGGCGGTTGGTCGTTGTGCTGGCCACATGACACTCTCGTTAACCGTCAGCCACAGAAACAGATCATCTGCCCTATAGATCGCAAGGTCCGAAAGGGGAAGTCAAATTTACTTTTTATGCACATATTTCCGGGGGCGTATATCCAGGGGCGCATACAAAAAAAAAAGTTAAACTCACCGTGCCAGTCATTTTTCTTCTCCTGCATCAGGTGGTGGGTGGCCGCCTGCGACGGTGAATAGGCTGAAGGGTGAGCCAAGCCTCCCATGGCGGAGACCGTGGGCGAGTACCAAGGGTTGGGCCGGTGCCACCCCTGACCGTTGAGCAGACCCAGCTTGTCGTACATGGACCCTTGACCCAAGACCTTCTGGTTCTCACTGGCCAAGTTCCGTAAGACACGATTGATTGAAGAGACCTGTGTTAGAAGAAAACAATAGGCCGGGCGATGAACTTACGGGGATTGAGTTAGGTGATAAGTGATGGGGATAAGTGTTTGATATAGATGATTTAACTAGGTGATTCTTAAAGCTGATTGAGTTTCATTTCTAACACAACAGATTCTTTGTAAAATTAAAGAATTATGAGAATTGATTTATGTATATGATAAAGCCATGTATAAAAATAGTTAGAAAGACAAGCCGTCTGTAGAGAGACATAAATACAGACAAAGAAAAACAGACAAGGAGAGACAGCTTGAAATAATAGACATAGTGAAAGTCATAGACTGAAATATATGAAGACACCACAATAGATTAGATAGATAGCTAGATACATATATAGTGTCATACATACATACATACATAGATACATACATAAATATACATACATAAATAATTACATATTAGATAGATAGATAGATAGATAGATAGATAGATAGATAGATAGATAGATAGATAGATAGATAGATAGATAGATAGATAGATAGATAGATAGATATTTGTTATTGTATTTTCAAATGCCGTGCCTCACATAAAACACAAACTCTTCACCAACATGTCAAATAAAACACCTTAGACTCCGTCTGGAATTCGAGTATGACACTTTCATGTTGACTCCAGTTTGAGGACACGGATGAGGAGAGGGGGGACGCAGCGGTATGACAATATGACAAGTGTCATACGCAATCGTCATGACAGGAGGACACGTTGGCAGTGTCAGTCATCGGCTGCTGTCTTGTTAGCCTCAACAAACATACAAATGACACTTGGCCGGAAACATGGACTGTACATTTTTTTTTAAATTATTTTTATTTTAGCTGTACATGGGATCATGGTTAGGATCATGGTTAGGATTATGGTTAGGGTCATGGTTAGGATTATGGTTAGGGTTATGGTTAGGATTATGGTTAGGGTTATGGTTAGGATTATGGTTAGGATTATGGTTAGGATTATGGTTAGGGTTATGGTTAGGATTATGGTTAGGATTATGGTTAGGGTTATGGTTAGGATTATGGTTAGGATTATGGTTAGGATTATGGTTAGGGTTATGGTTAGGATTATGGTTAGGATTATGGTTAGGATTATGGTTAGGGTTATGGTTAGGGTTATGGTTAGGTAGATCGCGGCGATGGTGGATGTTGTGGACACTGTTGACTAAGTATCCTTAAGAGGGTAGGGCGTACCTTGATTATATCAGCTCACACAGTTTTGTGTAACCTTTTACATACATCAGCACACGCTAACACACACACACACACACTCAAATGATGGAAATTAGCCCTTTCATCGTTTTCTACTTTCTTTTCTCTTTTTGTCTCTTTTTTCTTTTTCCTTTTTGTCTCTTTTTTCTTTTTGTCTCTTTTTCTAAATTTCTTTTTACTTTTTTAACTCTCATTGAATATATCTTTTTTTTCATCTCTCTGAGTTTCTCACTCTGTATTTCTCTCTCATTCTATCTCTCTCCTACTCTCTCGCCATCTTTCCCTCTCCGGCTCTCTATCTCTTTATTTCATTCGTTCGTTTTCTCACTCTCTTTTTCTCTCTCTCTGTCACTCATTCTATCTCTCTTTCTTTTTTTCCCTTTCTTTCCCACTTTGGTCCGTCCAACTATTTTTTTAAATTCCCAAATAAATTACCCATTAGGAAATCTGCTGCCAACATTGTTGTTTTTTTTAATTTTGGAACTCACAGTCCCAACCAGAATCCATTTTGAATTAGCTAGGTGTAGAGTTGGCAAGTTAATAGACCAGTGCTCTGGTTTTCTGTAGGTTACTGCCCAAATCTCACCTGCCAGGTCTACCTCAAAATAAGCAAAAAAACAAAACAAAAAAAAAAAAAACAACATTCACACGATATAAAAAAAAAATAAAAAAATTCTGGATTACATGCAAGACGAGTTTCTTTTAGGGGAGGGGGGTGCACAATGGCGAGGGTGCGCAACAAGGTGGCTCCTTGTAGAAGATATACCATTCGTACAACCGCTAAGCTTGACATGGAAAAAGTTTATAGTGGGGGGCGAAAGAAAGGCTTAGCCCGTCGCCAACTTGGAGACGAAATCTGCACGTCCCAGAGGTCGAGTTCCTGTCGGATGTCAACAACAACTACATTCGTGAATGGATGGACTTTCTTTTTTTTTCTCTTTTGGCTTGATGAATATATTTATGCGCGTTTTGCTGAAATTTATCTTTTTTGTTTCAAAACTAGATCCAAATGCTAAATATGTGCGTTTAAAATATTTTTACCCCCCCCCCAAAAAAAAAAAAACAAAAAAAAAAAAACATTTTTACATGTAGATAATTTGTTTGTCCAGTGGATAAATGTGTTATTAGAAAATGAATAAGAGTGGTCAACTTGTAGATGTAGCATTACCATGTTAAATATTCTATGTCTCCTTCACCTTTGTTAATCATTTGTCCCGTAGTGTAAATTTGCTAGTGGAACATAATACGTTTTATGTAGGCATTACAAATTATACTAGTTACAGGCTTTGACAAAATGCAATTCCAGACACTTGTCACACCCATGGAAAGGGTTTATTCTTTATGTCTCAGAACCCTGAAGCTCTGCCAGCATTGTCCAAGATTAGGTCTATGTCAGGAGATTAATGAAATGCGTGCAGTATAGAAGCATATCTGAAGAATAGCGTTAAGTATAAAGTATATGAGTGTATATGAAGTATGTCTGAAGTATCCTAATTGGTCTGAAGTATTTGAATATGTCTGAAGTATCTCGAATTGTCTAAATTATCTCGAAATGTCTTCACTGTTGTAAATTGTCTGGGGTATCGTTCTCTGTCGTCTAAAATGTTTTACACCTAAATATGCGGTTGAGTAGCTAAAACCGTTGGGCTATCTATCAAGGAGGCTCAAGCTTGAATCCCAACTCGAAATTAAGCGTGGTCGAGAGGCTAAGTGCGCTTGAACTTGGCTTGCCTTGGCTCGAGGTTCGACGCCCGACACGGGCAGAGTTGTGTTTACTGAGCGCCTGAAGGCAGCACGGAAAAACCTTCTCCCAGATACCCCCTCCCGCCCCCTCCCCCACTGGTCCACAAATGAGATTGGACCAAAGCGTTCTGAGCATGCTTTAAGCATGAAAGTAGCGCTATATAAAAGCCATAATTTATTTATTTTATTTATTAACTGTGTTTGTTGAGTGCCGTTAGACAGCACTGAAACCTTCTCCTAGATACCCCCTCTACAAAAGGTCACAGGTCCACAAAAGAGATCGGACCATAGCGCACTGAGTATGATTTTAGCCTGAAATATGCGCTACTCAAGCAATCGGAACAAAAATAGTTAGAGAGAAAAAAAAAAGAAAAACAAACAAACATATCAGAACGTGAAACAAAATTCTTAAAAAAAAAAAAGAAACTTCAGACCGCCATCTTTGTGAATGTCGAACGCCCCACACTACGTCATCAGTGTACGTTGACATGAAAATTTCAGCCTCCAATCATGCACGTACCTCCCCTCTCGCCAGCTGACCTCCAGCTAGACTGCGTCTCTCCCTCCAGAGCCAGACCAGGGTCATTAAGGGCCAGCTCACGTCAACTTCTTCAAACTCGTTGGAGCCACTGGGGCGGAAAGAATGAGTGAACCTTTGGGACTAGTGGAGGCGGGGGGGGGGGGTGTCACCTAGTCTGTTTTCTGAATGTCTGGCTTTATATAAGAGTGCTTGGTAACTTACATGTGCACTGTCTTGTGCACTTTCTCACTTTGGTCTCAGATGATTATTTCTCATCAACACAGACAATCATACACTTTCTCATCCCTAATTCTGCTGCTTCTTTTTTTTTGTTTCACTCCCATTCTCTCTTTTATGAACACTCTCTTACTTTCTTTCTCGAATTCTTTCTTTTACCATTACTCTTTAAAGCTTTTTTTTTTCTTTTTGCACCCTCTGTCTCTCTGTTTCTCTCGCTCTCTCTCTCTCTCTCTCTCTCAATCATATTTCAACAAACGTTTTCTTTTTTTTTGTTGTTGTTGTTGATTTCTTTACATCACTAAGCTAGGGCCTACCTACTTCTTTTGAAACCTAACACTCTCTTTTTCCTTTTTTTTTTTAAAGCTAACCAAATTCTTACACACCGAACTAAAAACAATAAAAATATAAAATAATCACTGATTAATTACAGCAATTATTTATCCAGTTAGTTGAATGTACCAATTATATATTATAACAAACTATTATACATTGTGGATAGTACAGTTTAGAAGTCTGATATATGTAAACTCTAAAAAATATAGAGGAGAATTGATGAAAACCATAACTGTGTACAAGTTGTGTATAATTATGTAGATCCATACACCATAGCAGCTTGTTCTTATATGAAATACAAATGCATATCCCAAAAGAAACCTTTTTTTTCTTTGATTAAACATTGTCAATGGATACCATCGCAGGCTAACTTTTATGACTTCCCATTTGCATGTTAGATTTAAAATGCGCATTACAAGGTATCTGGTAATTCTACTAGATCTCTGAAATCTCATGGCGTCAACTGAAGATCAGCTAACTGGAGTTTCTTGGGGAACAAATTCTCTCAACATTAGACCTTATAGGAACCTCTTTTTCGTATATAAAAAGCTACTTAACGAAAGCAGAATGGCTGCTGAGGGGAAAGGTCCAGAACAGAGTCCGAGGGCAAAGTGCTGTTGCGGCCCAATCCTCCACTGGGAGTCAAAAGTCAAGTCATATGGTGATTTTAAATGTTCAACTAGTTACCGTAAATGTGTAGCGAGAATTGGCCTCTTTAGTCACAAGGTGAGGTTCACCAATTCCAAAACGTAAAATGCCAGCTATATTATATCATCAAAGAAAATGAAAAGAATGCCATAGCCCAAATATAACACTATATGCCATTTTATGCAGTCTTAAGTGTGAAACATTCAAATATGCTGGTGAGCGAACGAGAGCACTTCGATATGGATCCTTCGTTCATCTTAATTAATCACTTCATTGCCCACGGATTCCATACACTTAATGAATGGATTCGAATCCCACTTCAAAGTAAAGATTTTGATGTATCGATTTAAATGTCATCCAATGCTGAGAACAGGGTGGCGATCGCACCCAGAAAAGCTCTCTCTCTCTCTCTCTCACTCACACACACACAAATACACAAACACGACACCGCGCATTAACAAAAAAAAAAAGTACTCGCGATTAGAAAATAACGTCGGATAAACTATTTAATTATTTTAATTGGTCACAATAAAGCGATTACGTCATGTCAGGGAGATTAGCGAGCGAAGGGTCTCCCCAGAGAGACAAAACAATCTTACTACAAAAAAGGAATGCAAAAAGAGGGGGAGACATCAGTTGGAGGGGGAGGGTTGCGGTGGAAAGAGGGGGCTAACACATAAAAGCAGGTGGAAAGGGTAGGGATGGGGGGGGGGTCCCTATTATGAAATTGGTTTGCTGGGTTTTAAAAAAAGTGTGGTGGGGGGGGATTGAATAAGATAGGGTGGTAGAATAGAATGGTTTTTCCCTCCAATTTGTCTCAATTAGAAGGATGTATGATCCGCGAGACACAGGAGCTTTAAGACTGAGGGAAATGATGGGTATCACTGACTTTAACAATGACGGGGGGGACAGGCCGAGAGGACAATAGAGATGTCACCGAGCCTGGAACAGGAGCCGCTGCCCCATGCTGGGCGCGCAGTGGGGGCGCCGACGATACCGCGGAGGGGGATGAAGGGAGAAATGACTTTGAAATTAGTCCTGGCTCAGGAGGGGGCCCCGTTTTCCTGGGGACCGGCGTGGGTGAAGAGATGGCAATCTCGGGGGTTTCTATCTCTTCGCTGATAGAGATAAAGTTCGAAACTCTTTTTTTTTTTCTGTGATATTTTTCTCTTTCAGTTTTCTTATACCGGATTAGCTTCCCTTTGATGTCGTTGTTTTGAAGACGCCGTGGACGGTGTCACTGACTAGGGCGCTGACGGGGCGCGGACGTAGGTTGATGCGGTGGTGTCATGATAGCTGATCCTTGTTACCCCACTTTTTTTTCCGTTTTTTTTTCCGCTTTCGGTATATAAGAAATTATGACTAAGAGAGGCGGCCCCTATCAAGGGAAGCTGCCAACGTGTCTATTGTTATAATTCTGTTATGATGTCGCCCCTGGCAAGGTAAAGTTGATGACGACAGTGAGGTGAGTCCAAAAGAGAGACAGAAGGCGGCACATCTGCATGCGCAGTGCAGGTGGCAGGTGATTTGCAAAATAGCAACCCTAAAAGCAAAATAATTTTGGCATTTTTGGTAATGACTTTACGACTTCCGTTTTGGGTCTGTGTAAAGTGATATATGATTTGAATTTGTTAGAAGCTAATATCTTCGTCCACACTGACAAGTGTTAACATTAATCACAATGCTAAAAATCTGTACAATTCAAATGTCTAGATTACCGATAGGGTCGCAGACATTCCATAAAGGGGCGACGTAATCTTTTTTTTTTTTTTTTTGATTTATTGAACAATATCAATTGAACAAGATCTAGGCCTATTGAAAAAAAAAAATCTAATGAACAAGATATACAAAACACTGTCGATTGAACAAGGCATATGCCTTTTGAACAAGATCTATTGGATTAAAATTAAAATTAAACGTGGACCGTTGAAAATCTATCTTTAAGATATCTCAAATAAATTTAAATAAGATCTTCTGAACAAGCGCTAGAAAACGAAATCTATTGAATAAGATCTTTGAACAAGATGTATAAGATAAGATAGGAATAAAAAAAAAATATTACGATAGATGAAATTAAAAGGATTTTTATAAATCAGGCGTGAGATTTTCACACACCAATTCCTCGTCCCCCTCTACTCTTGTTTTTTTTCCCCTCTCACTGAGCAGCGTACTGTTTCATAGACAGCCCCCCCCCTTTCTCTCCATCTCACCCGTTCCTATTTATCTCAAGCATCGTCCCGGATTAAGCCGCCCCCCCCCTTTAATGTCGCAAAACTAAAAACTTTCTTTCTTTCATTTTTTTCCCCTAAGCCATTAATTCCCACCATTGGATGTGTCAATGGATTTGTTCCATTAAAAAAAAAAAGGGTTTTGGAAGCAGACGATAAATTTGAGCGGGAACGAGCGCTGCAGGAGGGAGATGGAAGTCGCGGGATGGATAAGATGATGTGGAGGGAGGGTGGGGGGAGGTGGAAGATGAGAGAGTGGATGGTAATACATGTTTCGCAAACTTGTAACGGATGACTGCGGAAGAAAACACAGAGGTATCAAACCGTGACATGCTGTGACGTGTCCGAGCGATTCTCAATCTATCAATCAAAGTCGACACCTTTTTTTTTTCTGTCCTTTTTTTTTTCTCTTGTTTTTTTTTTTTTTTGAGTCAAAATAGAATAGTCACACACACACACACACACATTCTTATTCAACAGCTTTCATGTCTCTTTTCCCCCCCCCCCCATCTCTACTTTCCTCTCTTTCTCTCTTATCTTATCTTATATAATACAGACGTTACTTCAAAAAAGAAGATGATTACGTCATGCCTATTAACCAATGACCACCCACTCCCACGTGACTTTAACAGATATGTATTAGGATTTTGATAATAACCTAAACAATGTCAAGGACGCTCAATGGAACTTCAATGTTGCCAACTCATCACAAGACAATGAGCTACAAACGGAAAGGCTTAGAAACTATAGATCTGCATTGCTCAAAAGTGCACAGAAATTAAGATATAACTTGAAAAAAAAAATTTATCAAAACATTTTCTTCCTTCTGTACACCAGATACACCAAACTGCTAGCTATTCTTAGTGTTCTAGAAATAGATCAAGATCTACACGTCTAGTTTGCTATATATGTGATGTCTCAAGCTGACAGAGAATATAAACAATGAATTAATCACTTGGTGATTTTTTTTTTATTTTTTATCCAGTACCGTTCTCTCTTCTCAAAGAAAGACTCTTGAAATCTTGAGTTTTTAGATTTAAATCTAAACTGATTGGAGGGGGGTGGGGTAGATGAATGACAAAGAAGCAGTGAAATAGAATATCAACACTAAAACGACATTATCATTATTCTTATTCTTATCATTATTCTTATCATTATTCTTATTCTTATCATTATTCTGTAGATGTTTGACATGTGCGGGATGCGCCTTACGAGGTGAAGATTATTACCATCCAAAACAAAAACGAAAACAAAACAAATCTACGAAGTGGTCCAACATTCGGTAACAGGGTTTTGGACAGGAAACACATCAAAATACGTTTTAACAAAAGGCAATACATTCTTTATACATCTTATAGAACCATTATTTTGCTCTTGATAATTAATGAATGCAAGATTTTTTTTTTTTAAAGGTTCTTTTTTAAATTATTTTCATTTTTTAAATTGAAAAATTGTAACAGTCAAACTAGAGTTTTCCCAGTGTGGCCAACGAGCTAGCAATTTTTTTCCCAAACGATATACATACACCAACTGTCAAATTTATAGGAAAATCGTCAGAGCCGTTTTCGAGATCCGCTTCCATCCAGGTTTTTGACCCCACACCTTTAAAAGTTTCCAGAAAGGTATTGTAAAATAAATAAAATACTTATAGATTATTTGTATTTTTTTTTTTTTGGTTCTGGGTAAAAGAAAAAAACAGTTAAACATTTTAAACAATAGAAGCAATAATAATAATAATATAAATAATAATGATAATAGCAATAACAATAATAATAGCAATAGTAATGGCAATGTTTTCTTTAAACAATAACGACACAATAAAGTAAACATTTTCTTGCTGATATTCTCTGATCTTCCTACGCTTCAGTTTCCCGTAAGTTCTCCAGTCGATACTACTGCTGTGCTATTATGCGAGCTTCAAACTACCCAGCTAGCCCCCCCCCCCCTCCCAGTCTTATTATTTCCCCACTCCTCCTTTCTCGGGCCGTGTTCTCCAACCATCCAATTTCTTAGTCTACCTCCCCTCCTCTATCTTCCTCCCTCCCTCGCACGTTTTTTTCCCCTCCGCCTTCCCGGAAGAAGTGAGTATTCACGGAGTGTACTCGAGCGTACGGAACATTTTTGGACATGGGACGGGCCATTCCTTCCTCGACACGAGGACTCTCCTTTCTAGTGAGTCCCTCCATCAGCTCCAGCCCTGGTCTTCCCTTCTCCACTGGTCGCATGAAGAGAAAAAGTGTCCTAATGAACGGTTCAAGTTTAAGGCTCAAAAATGTAGGTCAGTGCTTTCCCCCTTGCTTTCAAATAGTGGAGATTTTCACCATAAAGTAAACAATGTCAAGGGCGCTAAACTGAAAGTTACTGTTTCTAACTAAATAAAAAAGAATTTGGTTACAATTGAAACAATATTTCAACGTCAGGCTGCCTATCTTCGTATCTAATCTTCTTTATTATCGCTAATTAGTTGCCCATTTGTTTTCAAATGGGTTTTAAGTCATAGAGTGAAAGTCCTTCATCCATATTGAGCTGTTATAAACGGGAGAGCTTAGAATATTTGATTCTGCAGTGTTAACAAAATGCACACAAATATCCCATACCATTCAAAAAAAAAAAAAAAAAAACAAGGTTAAAAAAAAAAAACCCTCAAAATCGGCCCCGAAGTGGTCCGCCCAGGCAGGTAAAAAGGCAGGTTTCAATATTTTCAGAAAGAATATTAAAATGAAATTATATCAAAGGCAAATGACAGAGAAGAATGGAGCAAGAAGGTTGACAGATCTTGTGTGGTGCCCTGAAGGGTCCAGCAGACCAAGAGACAGGTCAAAGTGAAGAAGTTCGATTTGAACCTGGCCTAACAAATGTTATATAATGATTATCTAATTGATCTACTTGTTCTGTAAAGGTCAATCTCTTATTCGAAATCTCAAGAAAAAAAAAATCCATTAAAAAAATATACCCTTCGTTTAAATCAGTGTTCAATAATATGATGTCGCGCTGAAGTTTACCCGATAATATGAAAAATTACTTATTAATTGTTATTTTAAATTATGTCCAACTTATATGCAGACCAAATAGATTTTTTCTCTTTAAAAAAAGAAAACATATTTTTATGTAGATGTAGTAGTGAGTATGACAGAACTAACTTAACTTAATACAAATGTAAAACACTTTTTTTTTTACAAAAAATCTAAAACTTTTACTTAAATTTTATTAAAATATGGTAAAATGTTATCCTCACTACTAAATAGCCCCCCCCCACACACACACTATTTGTTACTATTATTAGTGAATAGTTGTAAAAATGGTGTATTTTTATGTCTAAAATATCGTGATGTAGGATTTTCAATCTTTTCTAGTTTACGAGATCTAAACGGGACGGACGGACAGACAGACCACACAAAACTATTAGCGTCTATTCCCTTTTCGGGAGCCGCTAAAAACATAGCTCATCTACACTTCCTTTACTTTGTACACCGGATGCACCCAAAGGCTAACTATTTATAGTTTTTCCGCCATGTATGAAAATGCATAATAAGAAACAAAAAAAATATAACATATATAACTTGGCACCACACGTTCATTGAGGACCTCAGAGCAGTGGACAACAGGTGGAAAGAGGCTTCACACATTGCCAGAGACAGATCTTTTATTGGAGACAGCTTGCAGACCAATGCGCTAAACGGCGCGGGATGATTTAAGTCTAAGTAAGATATATCAGCTATAGAAGTTATATAATCATATTATATCAGCTACAGAAGTTATATTATCATGATACATCAGCTACAATAGTTATATTAACCTGATACATCAGCTACAGAGGTTACATTATCATCATACGTAAGCTACAGTAGTTACATTATCTCGATGCATCAGCTATAGAAATTACATTAGATAATATTATATCAGCTACAAAAGTTATATTATCATGATACACCAGCGACAGAAGTTATAGCCTATTACGATGACAAATTCAGTACAATAAATACTACCAGCGTTCTGTACCCTTTGATCAGATAAGCTATGTTAGTGTAAATTGAATTCATTATATATGATCTTAGGTATCCCCACCTTTTAGATGTTCCATCTCTATAGAGTCCAATATTGCCATATGTTCATGTTGCTACCCCGCGTCGAACTGGGTGCCTTTATCAACCTCAAACATGGCAGCGGACCCAGGCGGAGCTGAATTTTCTCTATTCTCAATGAAATTGTGGGGATAATGGCGCCCTCGTTTGAATTTCGTGTGTAATGGCGCGAAAGTAAATGTCCCGCTCCGCTTTCCAAACAAAAAAACAGTTTTTCTATGATCTTTTTGGAATACTCTAATATCTTAATTTTTTTTTTTTTTTGGTTTTGTTTTCGGCGTTGCGTAGTTTTGTGCAGCCCAACAATGAATGTTTTTAGACTGTTCGCTTGCAGGGCGCCTCAATGAAGGTGTCATAAAGAGACGAATCAGATCATAAATTACATCTGGCTGAATCAAAAAAATGACGGCCATTAGGGGGGCGCCACTGCACGCCGGACGCAGTTGACTCTTCAGCTTACTGGAGGCGATGGGAGGGACGGGGGTTGGGAGGTGGGGGGGGGGCGGCTTGGTTGCAGTGTGCACGAGGGGGTCGATGCGTAAGTTCAATGCAGCGTAAAACATCCAGTGTTCCCTGGGCGATCTCGAGGAAAGGAAAGTACACGAAGACATCACAAACGAGGTTTTGGTTAGGAGTTATCTTCCCAGAGGCTCACTCGCTCTAATCCTTTGCTGGTCTTCTGACAGTCCGATTTCGCCCCCCCCCCCCCACCACAACTTTGACAAATATAAAATCAAAAAGTAAATGGGGCGGGACTAAATATAAATGTAGAATTTTTTTAGTGTTTTAATTACAGACCTTTTTTTACCATTTTCTGGTTTGAAAAAAACAAAAAAAAAAAAAAACAAAAGAAACACTCAAAAATAGGGATAGGACACCAATAAAGATTATATTGTTTTAAAAGAAATGCGTTCTTTTTTTTAAAGTATTGGTTAACTAAAGTTTAAAGTTATTACTATTGTATGCTGGGAAATTCTCAATAGATCAGGGATTTAGCTAGTTTAATTTTTTTTATGAAGGAAAAAAAAAGAAATGTATAGTCATTCCCAGTTGAAGAAGTTATAATCACATCTTATCTAATCAAAAGGGTATAAACAAATTATTTCTAGGCATCTTTTCATAATTAAGTTTTTGTTGTTGTTGTTGTTATTGTTTATTTTTGCAGAATGTCCGCTCTTCATTTAAATTTTGATTATCAATTCATTTTCAAACTGCTAAAACTGTAAAAAAAAAAAAAAAAAAGTAAATAGTAATAAAAAAAAATCGTATTTTCTAAAGATTAAAGAGAAAAGCTTTCAAAAGTACTCTATGTTTAAATATTAAAATGTAAACAAAAAGGAGATCCTGTCATAAATTTCAATATTCGAATCGTGTATACATGTATGTGAATATCGTAATGATAATATACAAATATACTGTCAAATAGGAGAGAAAGTAAGTAGAAACATTTTGCAAACATGTATACAATTTCTTGAACTATGACCCTACGACATTGCTCGATATAAGATTTTCACGCATGCGTTAAACAGAGCAAGCCTCGTATCCATTTTCTCAAACTAATTTATAGTTCATGTCAAACTTGTGACACATAAATACTATGTTGCTTCTTTGGAAAGCAAAAAAGTATTTCCAGCATTTAAGTTCTTTTAATGGCTTGTAAAAAAATGTCAGATCCAGAGCCAGAATCTTCTCTTGTCCAAAAGTATAGAGCCTAGAAATCTTCCGACTTCCAGAATGTTCCCTTAGGACGGCCTCACAATAAAAAAAAAGGAGGACAAGCACTCACCTAGAAAATGCGCTCAAATCGGGCGAGAAAAATTAGATTTTTGACGTAAAATTAGCGAGGGGTGAGTCAAGCATAATTAATATTAGACTAGCCGGCCTTTTTTTTTTTTTGGAGACCCCAGTGAGTGTCCTCACCAAATCATGACCTTTATGCATGAGCTCCCTTTCTTTTTCCTTTTTTGTTATGTCCCACTTCTCCTTTCCGATTCTTGCCGTCTTTCTTTCAAGCTTTTTTTTTTTTTTTTTAAACTGCAATTTGTATTTAAGGGCAGTATTTCTATAGCGTAAATGTTAATTGGAAATCGAAAACAAAATGAACTTCAATGCGCATGACTGTCAGAGAACGTGAGGGATGGTGGGATTGGAAAAGCAGTAATTAGTAGTGAGTAGGTACCTCCAGGGAAGGAAGGACATGGAAGGACAAAGAGGACTTGAATAGAGCCGAAGCTGGAGGCAACTACAAATACTTAAGATCTGTAATTTTTTTTTTTAACATACTGTATGTGCGCGGGCCATCTGAACAAAGGTTGTAGACATTACTATGTGTTTTAAAGCTGACAAAGTATAGACACAAAATACATTTTTAAAATCTTTCATATATAAAGACAATAGAGACATGATCATATTTTTTTCTTCTTGTCGCCAAAAGCTTTGTCTATGATCAGTACAAGCCTATTTCATATTGTCGACTGTGACAGACCATGGCAGTGGAAAAGTAACTTAACCTACTCATGAACTTGTGAGGTCATTGGAAAAATAATTATTACGTCATCCAGTTGTGTTGTCTTGGGGTAAGTCGTGTGAGTGAAGCCAGACCGGAAGTTTCCATTCCAGATTTATGTGTTAAAGACCGGGTTTTGTTAAGGTACGTAACTACGAAGCCTTATGGACAAGCCAGTCAAGGAGCTTGGTTCATATATTTAATAATTTATCGCCTAGCTTGGCTCAACAAATGTTGTTTTTGCGATTCTATGTTATAATTTGAAATTGTGCCGCTTTTATTAGACTCATAGAGGCGCGTCCGCATGTTTAGTACAATAAGTATAAAAAAATTGTGCTTTTAAATGTGGTGAAGGTTGTAATGAATATCGCTAAGCAATAAGAGCTCACTTAATATACTTTCTCCAGACTGAATACGAATGTCAATATGACCTTTTTTCTCGCTATAAAAAGCTTTCGTTATTTGTTGTTAACGTCACGTGAGCTCATTGATGCAAAATCTATATGATGTACGTGATCAAAGAGCCTTGACCTTTATAGTACAATCATTGTGGGGTCACACATGTGCGTGACACGAAGAAGCTGTGCTGTGAGAAGATTTACTATCACATATCGCTATCAATACTTGTAACTGATAAATGATCCCTCCAGAGGCGGAGCTAGCTAATGCCCCTGGGGGTCGGGACTTATATTTGTTGATGTATACAAATATCGGTTAAGACTTAAGTCATCCAATGTGTCCACGGATGCGCAAATATGGTAGAAAAAAAGTTAAACCAAACATTTTAGAATTTATTGTAACATTTATTTTATTTTTTTATAAACCTTTTACATATTAAATGTGATTATTTAACAATAGCAAAATAAGACTTTGCGATTTGTAGGGCAGATGATGTTAAGGTCATCCGCTTCTTTGGCCAACGGTTAACGAGCAGGGTGTCATGTGCAGTGGTGTAGCTAGGTTGGGGGATGGGCGAAATAATTTAAACTCCCGCCGGGCCCCGTCTTGAGGGGGGAGGGCCCAAAAAAGTGTTCGAATTTTTTTTACATTAAATATTAAATATCACGCCATTATCTCATGTCATGATGTCGAATGTCAAAATGCAGGGATTCCCATTTTTATTATTAAATGAATTTTCGATATGGAATTCTATTAGCCTCTTGTTATGTAGAAAAGGAAACCTTAAAGTCTCGCTAAAGATTAGGATTTGAATTTTCAGATTTTTAGGACGCCCCTGAGTCCAGCCAACTCTAATGGTATATTTGTTGTTGGTCTCCTTCAGTCGTAAAACGACTATGGTTCATCTCGAACACTTTTTCATGTGACTGTGGAGACCTATTTTGGAGAGACACTTCCGTCCACAAATATCTCAGGTTAAGGTGGCTTTCGCTTTGGTGGTAGAGGATCTGGCCATATTCCGCATGGCACGTTTTTCTTCTATATATCAGTTGAAGGAAAAAAAGCCGGTTAGTCGTTGTGCTGACCACATGATATCCATTGAGAAATATGATCTTAACATCATCTGCTTTATAGATCGCAAGGTAGGATAAATTTAGAAGAAAAAAATACTATGTATAGTAAAAAAGATTATTGTATTTCCATTATATAAACATCTAATTAACATAAGAACACAAGGCATGTCACTTTCATAAGAATTTTCTAATCAGTATAATTATTGCAATATAGATTTCTTTGAAAAAATGTTCCACTATCTTCTAGATCTATGTTACCAAACAATCAACGTCTGCCTGCTTAGCTATTTTGACGCCACAACTTGCCGCAACAATCGCCAGTTGCATGTCGCGATGATATTTGATTGCTCTGAATGGGATGAGCTAATTTGGATGTCGCGTGCTCGACGCATCACGTGACTGTGCATACAGGTAAGCTGCTTTACACTGCGGCAGTAAAGTTTCGGGGGGACCACCTACGCTGCTGGTGAGTTAGCAGATACATGGTGGAGGCGGGGCAAAGGACTCCATGCTTGAGATCAAGATGAACTAACCTTGAGAAAGAGGAGTTTAAAATTTCCTATTTTACTTTAAAAAAAAAACGAAAACAAAAAAACACGCACGCTCCTAGCTAATGACATTTACATTTCGTCCGTCTCTTGGTTGTAAAAATCGTAGTTCGAGTCTGAGAGACAAAAAAGTCTCCTCCAGTGGTGGAGGCTACCAAGCCGACCAAGGTCTATATTAGATATTATGACCCAGTTCAGGACGCGTGTTTGTCCCATTGTTTTATGACGCAAGGTTCGTGTACACATTTTGAAGCATGGTGTCCCAGCTGTGATGAAAAAGAGAAAAACATGTCACATATTCATTCTGTCTCAGGTCGGCCAAATTCCGCATAGGAAAATCAGAGAACCAACTTGCTGTTACACGCTGTAACGAGGAATTTCTATCCAGGGCTTTTTGAAAGAGAGTTTTCTAGCCTCTCAAGCGCTCACTCATAATGAGGATGATGATGAAATAGACCTGATTAAATGTGAAGGTATAGAGTACAAACGAAGCGGTCAAAATGTGGTCAAATTTTCCTCAAAATCAGAGAACATGAGTAAAGATTTGAAGTATAGATTTCGAGTGTATATTTCAAGTATATTATCTTTATTGCTGTTATATATATATATACAATTATCAGAGCGCTTTGGTCCAATCTCTGTTGAGGAAATCTGCACAGAGAGAGAGAGAGAGAGAGAAGGGGGGGGGCAGGGAGATACTTAAAATTTGTTTACTTACTGCAATAAACACAATTAGCTGAAAATCTGACCAAAAAAATCTACAATGGGATTTGAACTCGATCCCCACTCATGTAGCCAAGCGATTTATTCAGCTCGGCCACCTAAATCCCAAAATGACGGATTCGAAGATCAACAAATCATTTTAAAGCCACATTTGTAAATAGTTGCACTGACCACTGCATTCTGTCTCTAAGTGTTTATAAAACATGCACATTGAGCGAGTCCGATCTAAATGTTCTTTTGTTTTTCTCTCTGAAGCTTGGTCTTAAATTATAGGCTCGTGTTTCGCATAAATGAAAAGAACCTAAAAATAAAAATACGAAATATTAATTGAGCGACGTGAGCATTGAAAGACTCCAATAAGAAGCGGGACAAGACTGAAGATACTAGGAACGTGTGAACAGATTGGGCGCTAGCATGCATGCCAAGACTCATCCACACCCTGTGTCCCTCGACTGCCCTTGGGCCAGAACAACAGACCAGGGCGCCCAGTATCCAATGATGGAAGAAAGTGATGGGCCGTTTTAACGCGCCCCATTTCTCAATTCCCTTTCGGTCAATTGTGTAATTCTACGCTGGCCGCCCCAGGGTAAGGAGAAGAAATCACTCCCCCCCCCCTTCTTACTGTACCGTAAAGATTTTGTTTTTTCGAGGATCCTTAGGAATCGTATTATTTGCCCGAGCTGAAAATGACCGGATCTTTATTTAGGCTCTTGTTTATTTGGCGGCCTTTTTGTATTCTAGTAAGAAATAAACGTTACAAAAAGAGGCCTGCCAACAAAATTCAATCGGCCCTCTATCTCTTATTCTTTGATAACTCAATCGGCCCTCTATCTCTTATTCTTTGATAACTCAATCGGCCCTATATCTCTTATTCTTTGATAACCGCCGATGAGTTAACTGTTGCACTCTCTATGAAAAAGTCATTTAGCAGGTAAACAAAACGTTAACATATGAGTTATAACAATCACAAGAGTTTTCTAAATTTAGCTTTTTAGATTACGAAACGAAATAAAAATTATTTTGAAGCTGGTAAAGTCATTTTTATAGTTTTCTTCTTATTTATTGTCTTTAAAGTTGTAGGAGTCAAACATGTATATCAATATGTGATAAACTGCAAATCGCTTCCCAGATTAAACAATTCTCCATAAAGTTTGTCTTTGAGACTTGTGAATTTGGTATCCTATTAAAAGAATTTAGTTTTTTTTTCAAACGCAATACTATACTTATAAAATATGTATGGTGCTAAATAATTTTAAATTCTAATAATAATTTTAAAATCTTTTAGGAAAAAAAATGCATTAAAGGAATCAACATGGCGTCATATTAAAAATAATAATTTTAAATTGGATTGTATCACACTAATTGAAATGGTCTTACTCAAATTTTAAGGAGGTTACATTTACAAGGGTTTACAGTATTGGTGCAGACGACCACGGATCTCTTCCAGTTGTGTCCTATGAAGGTCGAAATCTGTGAAAACTGGCTCTCTTACAGTAGAGGTGTTGGGGCGAACTCACTCTCTCTCTCACACAAATGGGCGCGTGTTATTGCATTGCCAAGGCTGGTCAGAAAATACTAAACTTAGAGGATGGTGTGAACTGCTAGAGGGTCTGAGGAGGCGTAGCAAGGAGAAAGTTTTTTTTTGGAGGGGAGAATGAGCAAATGTTTTATCGGTCAGTGGCTTCTATATGGTCAAAAGACTGCTCACACACAAGGTCGTGGGTATTAATCTCCTTCAATGATCGATGCAAAACTTCTTCTTTTGGCTGCTTTGTCGGTTTTCTTCTATATAGCTTGTTTTTCAAGATAGACATAATGTCTTTGTATGACTTAACTGTTAAGTCGAATTACTTTTATAAAGTCACACTACTGATGCTCATAGTGCATTTTTGTTTACCATGCACATTGTTACGGGGGTCTGTGGGCGTGTATCTGGTGTTGTGTAACTATGAGAAAGGCTTGGAGGATGGTCTGGTTGTTGGCTGGAAAGACTCTGACGAAATCACTAGGTCGTCTGTCGTAGTTCAAGTTACTAAATATTAGTGTGACAGTGGAAGAAGGAAGAACCAGAGAGAGACGTGTGACAGATTGGCGTGTATTTTTTGTGAGTTATATCTTGTTTAAATTATCCTTTTTTATATTGTGTTTCTACAAACATCTAGAATTGAAGTTGAAAGTTGTGTATATTTGAAAATAAAAATGATATCCAAGTTTGTTTTAAAACGAAGTCAGTTCAAGTTTATTTAAAGCTCTACATTCAGAATGTAATACGACTACATCGGTTTGGATCTGTGTGGAGCAACAAATTAACGATAGAGAATCAACTCAGTGTTGAAGAGATCGATATCGTCCTCAGTTGACAAGGATAGACTATAAGACAAACAGAAAAGACTTTACAGCCAGACTTGCGCTACCTTTACCTGTGATGTATGTGACAAGAACATTGTTGAGTACCTCCATTTACATGAGCTAAGTGGGGACATCTGGGGGGGGATGTCTTAGATTTATATGAGAGCTTAAAAACACTACGTCGTACAGGACATCTAGAGCTTTGTGAGAGGAATCATCCTTCCTGGTCCTGCTCTTTAGCCAAGAAGAGTTCATCTTGGACAAGGTTCTAGACCAGTAAGAAGTAATGATCTACGAGATGGAGTCATACATGTTCTCACCACTAAAGTCGGTAAAACCATAACAGCAACAATCATAACAGCAACAATCATAACAGCAACAACCATAACAGCAACAATCGGTGTTTCACATTGAACTCAGGCAAAAAAAACAACCTCTCCTCACGTTGCTCTGCAGTCATTTCACGAGCCCCAATCAGATATTTTACTTATTTATTTATAATTCGAAACATACCTTACGTTAATCAGTAAATCAATTCTACAATGCTAGAATGTCAGTCTGTCATTGTTTGGGTCTCTTGATGTCTTTCAAATGTTCTTTAGACTTAGGTCGACGTTTAGTTTCTAACTTTGTTTTTACTATTGTAAGTAGTTCTTTCTATTCACTGTAATACACTGGCATCGAAATATAAGCGAACGAGAAATATTCAGGATATTGTTTCGCTATCCCGCCTCCCCCCCCCCCCCCCCCCCCGCTTTCCTCAACTCTAGACAAAGATGTTTGCTAAATAAGAAAGTAGGAAAAATGTTAACAAAAAACATTTAAAGGAGTCACGTCAAGGTCAACAAAAACAAAATTAATGATCGCAAAAGCGTTAAATCTTAGTGTGTGTGTGGGTCAACTAGATGTTGAAGATGAGGATATTGCCAGAGAAAAGAAAGAGTGAGACAGAGAGAGAGAGAGAGACAGAGAGAGAGGTGGCTGGACTCTCGTAGAGATAATCGGCTTACTCTTTCTTCTGATTGGGAAAATTAATCGCCGAATCGATTTCTAAATTAAAAAGAAGTGGCTCTAAGTCTTCGCGTAGCTCTAGCCAGCATTGACTACAACACTGACCCACATAATATTCTAACTTTGTAATGGTCGGAATCTTGGTACATTTTTTTAAACGGAAAAATATGACAGAAGAATATATCTCAATATTTAGTTATTTGAAGAAATGTTTAAACGTGTGTTATAGTACTAGCTTTATAGCTGACATGTATTCCGAATCTTATATGTATAGAGCACATTGGTGTATATATTTGAATCTGAATGTACGTATCAACGAGATCCGTGCAGAAGTTAGATCTGATGATCAGATCTCGAAAGGACGCCGCGGTATCTTTATAAACACTCAATATAGCGTAGATTCAAAAATAGATTCATGAAAGTAGATTTAATATGAAGCTTGAAACATTGACTGTTCTCATTTATTGTCTTCCCTTGTTTATCTCTATATATAATTCTCTTCGTCGTCCAACCACGGGACACCATGATGAAAAAATCCTGGAAAGATAAACTTTTTTATTTCTGCTAGTCGGACTAGAGTTACCCCGCGAAACCTTCACGGTGACAGAGAGTGAGGCTCTGAAAAAAAAAAGGGGGGGGTATGCTACGCCGCGGGTCGGCTCGTAATATATACATTACATATATGTTGTGTTAGTTGTTCCCTTTTCAGACCTTGCGATCTATAGGGCACATGATGTAAAGTTCATCTTTCCTGTGGCCAACGGTCACCGAGGGTGTCATGTGTGCAGCTCAACGACCCACCTCCTTTATTTTTGCCACAACTGAGGTCAGGTCCCCAATAGTGCTGGGTGGACACAGAGGCGCCCAAACATACCGAAACGAAAAATTCAAGCCATCAACAGGATTCAAACCCGTGACCACTCAGCCACCGCTCCCCTTCTCTTACATACTAGAAAGAACCAAAGACCCTTTTTTTTAAACACCCGTAGTTATTTTTAGTACTATGGGGAGATTACTGTTGTTTCGCGAGTGTATCATAGTAAAACATATTGTTTATACAATTAAAATAACCCTGACATTGACCTTGACACTTATTATTACAGTGTCCACAGTATGCATGAAATCTTGACCAGTCACTAGAATGAATCACGAGCGCTCAGAGGTTCTACCATCATGTTCTACACAGTCATCGTAAGGGAAGGCGGGGATCTAATAAAGATGATGGTCACTAAGGATGAAAAGCGGAATAAAACATATCGACACCCTCTTGGTGCGGGCGCCTTCATATTGCATGGAGGTAAAGGGAGGGGTGGCATTGATAGATTTATAAAGAAGGTCGCCGTCCACTTATGGCTGGCCACTCAGTTCTCCTCCCCCCCCCCTTTTATATTCTTTCTTTATATTTTTCTTCTTTATTTAATTAATTAGATACTAATGCACGTAAGCAAAGGGCCTTAACTCTGTGACCTCATTGAAAAAAAATGGGTTGGCCAGAAAGAGGGGGGGGGGGAATGAATACATGCCGGCGTTAAGACCTGGGGAAAATCTGATTAATCAAAGAAGGCAAGGAGCTCTCACTGCAAACAAGATTTTATAAATAATATAGGCGAGAGAAAGAGACAGATAGACTTACAGATACATATTGTATTAGAGACAGATAGACTTACAGACAAATATTGTATTAGAGAGAGATAGACTTACAGACAAATATTGTATTAGAGAGAGATAGACTTACAGACAAATATTGTATTAGAGAGAGATAGACTTACAGACAAATATTGTATTAGAGAGAGATAGACTTACAGACAAATATTGTATTAGAGAGAGATAGACTTACAGACAAATATTGTATTTATCTATCTATCTATCTATCTATCTATCTATCTATCTATCTATCTATCTAGGCCTATGTATGTATGTATGTATGTATGTATGTATGTTTTGTTTGTTTTTACATATTTCGGATGTTCCTTCAGAGTTGAAGATAGTTTACTGCCTAGTCCAAACCTCCCGCAGGACGACAGGGGATGGGAGCGGGCAGGGTTTGAACCCTCGACCGTCGATAAATCCGAACGACAGTCCAGCGCGCAAACCGCACGACCAGGCAGCTATCTATCTTTCTATCTATCTATCTATCTATATATATATATATATCGTGTCTGTCTGTCTATCTATCTATCTATCTATCTATCTATCTATCTATCTATCTATCTATCTATCTATCTATCTATCTATCTATCTATCTATCTATCTATCTATCTATCTATCTATTCACTAACGATGTATTTCTGGTTTTATGTGCATAGTCAAATAAAGGCTTACATTTGTTCATATCATATAATTCGCATCCCAGTGCACCGTATTACAGGACGAACAAATTTGTGTATTTAACTTTACTCTTACACTGCTAATACTTAATTGACAATTAAAAGCAAAAACAAAACAAACAAAGTTATGACAACTTTATCGGAGCCAAGATATTTTGTTTTCTTTAAAAGGTATTGGTAAGAAAGGGGGTTATTAGAAATGAGCTTTTGGGCCTTGGGGTGGGGTGAAAAACTCTTTAACCATCTGTCGGGGGCCAATTTTTATCTGCTCCTGCCATGTTAACGCTGCGACATTTCTAGCCTATTCAGATTTACCAAGGCAATACTGTAAAGTGTAAAAGGGTCTTGAGAAGAGGGGGAGGGATATTCAATACAACATTCTCCCTCGGCGAAAAGGGCTGTATATCCATTTTGCCGTTCCTAGCCACGCGGGAGTGGCGCGATCTGTTCGCCTCCTTGCTGTATAAAAAAAAAACGACCCATCATAGAGAGATCTCTATTATAACCACTATTGAAGAAATGGGCGCCCCCCTTTTTTATTTTTCTTCTTTTTGGAGTTTTAGAAGCAGGGGGTAATTTGATGTGGGCGAAGGTACGCTGCACGAGTAAGCCCTGACGAAAAGGGGGAAAAAAATCACCCGGCGCCTTTATGTCACTGGGCGCTCCTCCCGACTGAAACATTTTAGAACGTACGATAACAAGCGCCCTTTGCAACATCGATATTGCATTCAAGGTTTTGTGAGATAAAGTAGATGGTGTGGGCGGGGGAGGGTTGATTAAGGCGGAACTGTTTTCGACTGGCAACTATCAATAATCTGACAAAAGATTCATTATATCGCAATGCTTTCTCTGATTGTAATGTGTAACATAATATTGTCACATACATTGTTAAAATATTGATTGATCTTATCACGCAAAGGGTGTTAAAGCTGACTGAATGGAATGTTGGAAATATACATCAGTATAGAGGGCTCTACAGACTGTAATAGGAAGACAGAGAAGACATCGACAAGACTCACTAGTCCTAGAGAGACATGGGAGACTAATTAGAGTGAAGACGCTACGAAGTGATAATATACTTTCTCTATACCAAGAAGGACCTATATCTATGGTGCATTCTGTCTCAAGAGATAGTGGATATTTATTTTCTATAAGAAAGAGAAGTCACTACATAAAAAAAACAACTGACTCTCGTGGTGCAGGCTGGTTGAAAATGAAACCAAATCAATTAGACGAGCGACATCAGGACTACGGATCATAACTTAGTAATGAATCGATTAGCGCAGAGTTTCCCAAACTTGTTTCTGAACGCAACACTTCCTATACGTGGAGTATTTAGCGGAACGCTTTGCTTATTGTTTGTTTGTTTTTAGATTAATTCACGTGATGACCTAGTTTGTTGAACACCTATTCAGGCTTCGCGGAACACTGGGGTTCTGTCTAACTCGGTTTGGGAAACCCTGGATTAGCGTGTGTGTGTTTGTTTGTGTGTTGGTATCTGTGTATGTGTGTGTCTCTGTGCGTGTCTGTGTCTGTGTGTGTGCATGACAGAGAGAGCGAGAGAGAGAGAGAGAGAGAGTAAAACACTAAAAGTATTGAGTTCACCTTACAATTAATAACTTAAGAAGTATATATCTTCTAGTTTAAAGTAACGTCTGTAATTTATAAGATCAATTGTATAAGATAGAACGTCTCTTGACACAATGACAATGTTGTTTGATTAACATGGTGGTTAGGGTTTTTGCACTCAGTGCACTCAAGTCAGTCAAGTGACTGTAACTTGTAAAAGTGCTTGTTTATTGTGTTTTGTTTTCCTTGTCAGAGTTTACTAGTTGCTTAAGTTTACTTATATAAATTTGTTTCAACAAGTTTATTTTCATAACCACATTCCATAGGTTTTTTATCATAGGTACAGTTCCATGGTTTTAATAGTGTGGTTCAAAGTTGTCTGATTTGTATTAAACTCCAGTTTCTCAGTCTTGCTGTTCCTCTCTGTCCTCCTCTGACTAACTACCTCCCTGGTCTCACTCTCCATCTCTCTCATTATAGAGGTTCATTTCGGTATTCATAACTTCCCAAACTGTTTCTCTATCACTCTTCTTTCATTTATTTCTTTCTTTCCTTTATCCCACTCTGTTTCTCAACTGTTAATTTCCCTCTCTCTATTTCTCTTCCCATTTCTCTCTCTCTCTATCTGTCTCCCTCACTCTCTTGCAGTACCCTAACATTTTGTCGTTCTACTTTTCACCTAAGCCTAATCTTTGACTACGGTTATCGCTCAGGTTTTGACCAAAATCCTTGCCGTCATTGCTACTAATAACGGGTGCATTCACGAAAAAAAAAGGAGGGGGGGTGGAGAATCGGAAACAAGAAAAATCTCTTACTTTATTCCGCATTCAAAGTTACGCTGCGTAGGAGAGCGGGGTGCGTACGATTAACGCTAATTCCCAGCGCTCTTTAAATACGCTGAATGCCCCCTCCCCCACCCCTTCTTTTTTTAATCTCTTCCCGCGACTATCTCTCCCTGTCGCAGTTCGCGGGGTTTTGATCTTTTCTTTTCGCTACTTCTTGTTTAGATCCGCCACTGCGGATGCCCCGCTGAGCAGTCTTCGGAGACCGACGACGATTTCTGAACTAAAGATTTTTTTTTTTTTGGTTATTCTTATTCACGGTTGACTTAGTTCTCTTTCTCTCTCTCTCTCTCTTCACCCACCGTTCTTTCTCTCTTTAAGATCAACTTAAAACATGAAAGTGTTATGAAGAAGTAACAGATTTATAAACACCTCCCCCCCACTCCCTCCCAACACGAGTTCTAAAGATTGTGTTTAATAAAGGCACTGAGATGCTAGCAACTAAAGCAAATCTAGATCTAATTCAGCAATCTTTTAACCCCAAACCCAAACCGAATGATCCCCCCCCCCTTTTTTTTTTTTTAAATTCTTACCGCAAGTTCATTTTTTTACATCCTGATTTTAAAAATGAGATTTTCCAAAAGCCAAAAAATATGGACTCCCTATTCTTTTATTTGTATAAATGAAGTCCAGGGCCCCCCACTGTTTTAGAGGCTGCGAATCTGACCATGGATGGGCAGCTCACAGTAAGGGCCCATGTTGAGGTCCGTTAACTTCCGGTAAAAGGTCAACTTAAAACTCATTAACGCTTAGGACGATTTTTTAAAGGGTAAAACGTCAGACGCTATTGTTAAATCAAGGGGAGGTGATGCGAGATGAAGAATAATTGTGCCCCTGATGGGTAGAATCCGATATTAGTGGTATAAATATTTGCAACAGAAGTTCTAATACTTTGCAAATAGCTTTCAAGATACAAACTACAATAGTTATGATTCCGGTATTCGTCTGTAGTTTTAATGCAAACCATGGAATTGATACATTTATCTTCAAAAAACTATAATCCAAATTGTAAATCAGTTCTATAGATTAGTGTCCAATAACATATACATTAACATCAGTACATATTGTCCAGCAATATGACTATACACTGGCCTACAATTTTACATAGAATACATTTGGATACACTGTAAATAGGAAGCTAATTATTTATTAGCTATGTCTATCTGGTACACATTTTGTAAACGTTATGTCTCGCGCTATTTCTCCCACTTCCCCATTCTATCAAAGGGAGAAGAGTTCGAATCCTGACTTGCGCTGAGTTCTGCTCGCTGGGCACCAAAGGCAGCACGGAAACCACGAGTTCACAAAATAGATGGGACCTGAACACACTGAGCAAACGCTTAGCATGCAAATTGTGCTATACAAAAGTGTTGTTTTTTTTTAACGCTATTATATCACAATTGACATTATACTGTTATTCAAAAACTTTTGGGATGTGTATTAGACATTGTAAAACATTCAAACAGGACAAATGCACTCTCGGAAGTGAGATGTGATTTAATCATTATTAGTGAACCGAAAATAAACTGACCATACGCTTCAAAGATGTCTTCAATATCCTTGTCAACTGAAGCCATAAACAGTAACTCATCATTCTAGACACTAAAGCCCCTGAAAATTCGGCATAACATTTATTTATAACATTCATAACATTCAGCTTATACCATTATTTCAGTCAAGTACTATTTCTTTCCCTTGTTTGAGATGCCAAACAAAATAAGTGATTAAAATATTTAATTAACTACTTTTATTATTATTATTATTATTATTATTATTATTAATGACTCTTGTGTTGTCGGGTACAAGAAATAATTGTGTACAAATTTCAGCTTCATCCGAACTTTTTTACCAGACAGACAAATTGAGTTGACATAAGCTTAGTGATAAAAAGAAAACCTCTTTCAGACAACAGATACGACCCAGCGGGTTTGAACCCATGCCAGGTAGTGAGTGATAAGTTACCACAAAGGTTCCCCTCCTTAGTGTCCTTAGATATATGAGATCTGGATCAGGGAGCCAGTCTTCTGGAAAACTCGCTCGGGGAGGGGGAAGTGAAATCAACTATTGAGGTAAGAAGATGATTTCAAGGTTGTTATTATCCCCATGGTAGGTAGATCTACTTCTTAACCATTAAACGACACGCTACAGTTTGAAGACATGACAGTTGAGCAATTGAAACATTCAACAAGAAAAAGAGAAATATTTAGAATCTATTCAGCCAAGCTTCGAAGTAGACAAAACAAAAAGAAGACAATACTACTTGTAAATGTTCTTTGAAATCATATTTGTCCTCACTACATGCCTGCAGGGGCCCCCAAGACACGCCCATCCTCGGGCAGTCTGAGCCTTCGTAGGACGAATATGTCGCGGAACATGCCTGCAGGGGCCCCCAAGACACGCCCATCCTCGGGCAGTCTGAGCTCTTGTAGGACGAACATGTCGCGGAACATGCCTGCAGGGGCCCCCAAGACACGCCCATCCTCGGGCAGTCTGAGCTTTCGTAGGACGAACATGTCGCGGAACATGCCTGCAGGGGCCCCCAAGATACGCCCATCCTAGGGCAGTCTGAGCTCTTGTAGAACTTAGACAATAGTTAAAGTTATGTTAAATGAAAACTGTTGCATTTTGTGCTCGCTTTTACAACACCTCTATTCAAGCCATAACTTCATGGAGGGAGGGTGGTACCTAGACGCGGATCAACAAAAACTAGAAATATAACAGTTGATGTATATAGCTGAGAAAAGAACTGCTAGTTCGTTGGCCACACGGGGAAAACTCTAGTTGGACCATTATCATTTTGCAAGTAAAAAAACAACAAAATTAAATTAAATTTGGGTAGAGAACTAGACCTAGGTCTTGTTCCAACATCGGTTTAAAAAAAATGTTCCATTGATTTTTAATTTAACATTCATTAGTTATTAATAGAAAAACCATCGCTCTATAAGTTGTATGTAGGAGCTATTGTCTTTTTTTTTTAAAGTATCTAAAATGTTTTTGTTGTTTATTTGTTTATGTGTGTTTCTGAGTATTATGAGTGGAAGAACCAGTGAAAGATTCTGGTTTTTAAAGTATTCGAATATATTGTTTTCTTTTTTTTTTTCTATTCCGAGTGGAGAAAATATAATCAGAAAGTAATTTGTTGTGATTTGATTATTTTGTTTATGGAGATATAAAGTAAAGTTCCCCTTTCAGACTTTGTAGTCTTTAGGGCAGATGATGTAAAGGTCATCTGTTTCTGCGACCTACGGTTAACGAGAGTGTCATGTGGCCAGCGAAACGACCAACCGCCTTTACTTTTCCCCGACTAATGTCAGGTACCCATTACATCTGGGTGGATTCAGAGGCTCACAAGGATCCCGAAATTTAAAAAATCCCAGTCTTCACCGGGATTCGAACGTGGGATCCCCGGTTCGGAGACAAGCACTTTACCGCTCAGCCACCGCGCCTGTTTATGGAGAAATACTGAAGCATGGTACATTGCCTTTGCTTTGGCCTCTGATGGTGTTGATAGTTTTATTTTGTTTGCGTAGCAACGTCACGCTGTTATCTCAGCCGAGTAAAAGGATGCAAATGTTATCGCCTTAACCTGCCCCTGAAAGTGCTGTCACCCACTGTCTAGTTATTAATTATGCTGCTGTTGAATTAGGAAGGGTGTTCGCTTCACTTTACTTGATTCAATTCACTAGGCTTGGTATCGCCAGAAATCTGTCAAGCAGATGCAATCAAACCTCCCCTCCCCTCCTCCCCTTTTCAAGTGCTCACAGTAATGTGACGTACTATTCGAACGGGCGGAAAGGGAGGACAATTAAACCAGTGTAGTTCTCTCCTCCCGAAATACCCCCGCCACCCTCCCAAACACTCTTTCATAATAAAGAGGTTCCTCCTCCCCCCCCCCCCCCACTCCAATCATTACTCCGAGCATTCAATTTTCTTGTTTAAGTCTTCCTAACACAATCATCACTCATTACGGAGATTGGGGAGTGAGGCGCTATCAGTGGAATCCGACGCCACAGCTTTTGGACTAATTGGGGGAGGGGGGCGGAAGGCGTAATGAAGGCATTTAGCTCCCTCCTAGTGGCCACATCTTTCACCGGAGCTGGACAGAACTTAGGATTACAAGAGGATTTTTTTCCCGTTTTTGTTTTTGTTTTAAGTGGTCACAGCCAAGGCGATTTCATGGAACTTCTGACAAAACGTCTCAAGTATTACATCTTTGACTTTTAATAACAGCGCCACCTAGCAGATGTCTATCACATCTGCAGCGAATATAAGCTCAGGTAATTACGATGACAGAATGTATATAACAAAGTACAAGGTGTTGCACGCGAATGGCTAGTAATCAATTAAAAAAAAAAAAGAAGGGGGGAGGGAGAGAAGAATTTTGGATTTCCCTGTTAAGGCACCAAGGGATAAAAAATAACTTTCTTTCATGGGTTTTTAGAACTAGATCTGTGTTGAACGTTATTTTTTAACAAAGAAAAGGTCCGTAAGACACAGAAAATATTCAAGATAGATTCAATTTGAAAATTTGTGGTTTAAAAACGTATGAGAAGTTTTCAAAGTAACTAGTTCTTTAGTTAACCCTTTAGATGCGTGTGGTAGCTAAGCCTCTAAACACTAGCATTGTAATTCCATTTTGTATGCACTCATTGTAAAAAAGATCAGCACTTTAAGGGTTAACTAAGGTTCTGTGTAGTTAGCACAGCGTGAAACAGGTCTTCAACTTTCCACGAAAGAATCTGTTAGATTTAGAAGGTCCTTAAATATATCTTTATAAAAGATTCGAACCCACGGTCTTCACTCAACAAGATACTACACCTGACTGAGATTTCACTTTTTGTTATACTAAGACGTTAGAATCCAGCCCCCCCCCCCTTTTTAAAAATGAAAGAACGTCCTCTCAGTATAACATCTTTAATTTACAAGAACTTTAAAAGTGGGATTTGGATTTATTTCAAGATATTTACATTTTTGGATGACATTGTGTTTACATTAGAGAATGTTCCCATTCGGCTATCTTTCGATAACAAAGAAGAAACATTGTATTATATATATTATATTTAAATTTTAAAAGTTTCCCTTTCAGACCTTACGATCTATAGGGCAGATGAAGTAAAGGTCATCTGTTTCCCTGGTCAACGGTTAACGAGGGTGTCTTGAGACCAGCAAAACGGCCAACCACCTTTACTTTTCCCCGACATATGTCACGTACTTATTGGAGTTGGGTTGACTCAGAGGCGCCCTAATGATCCTGAAAGTAAAAATACCAGTCTTCATCAGGATTCGAACCCGGGATTTCAGGTTGAAAGTCAAATGTTTTACCACTTAGCCTTCGTGCCTTTTATGTTTAGAAAGCTAACATATAGACACGATTTGGGATACTATAAAAGGGCCTGAATTTTTATTATTAGTTATGCCCTCTTTCACCCCAAAACTCTGACGCTTTGACTGTATTTAATGCACTTTCCGTTACATAAACAACAAAAAAACCTAACTTACTTTATAAAATAAGATAAGATAAGATACTTTTTATTGGTTCATTCAAATGGAAATTCAGTTTGACTACAATTGACCACCTCAGCGTTACTCAATATAGATGCAAATACGAACAACATTCACGCACTAACAACCAGCGCTTTATGAATTAAACTTCTATGTACTTCTCGATGACGACAAATGACCTTGTAACACTCTGACCGAAAGTTTACTTTTGATTGCAAGTCGATAAAAACTAAAGAAATATAGGAACAAACAAAATATTGTCATCAATTTGTAATACCAGCAGATATCCTTATCAAATTATAATCTTTCATATTGAACTGCTTACAATTGGCCCATTTCCTTTGTAAATGGCGCTATATTTAAGAAATAATATTTGGGTGATTTTGTCGCTTAGATTAACAACCGGAACTACGTATCGGCTGCTTTTTTGTCTACATTTGTCGCAATTATGATTCAGTGCTATTAAGTGCAGCATCGCCCTCAATCATAAGCAATGAATCAATACTACAGTCAAAGAAAAGTTTAGGAAGAAACTTGAGATTTAAAGCCAGCGCTTCATTCAATCTTCAGCTTTCTTTATCAAGCTATCACCAATTTAGACGTCTTTGTCTGCCCCTTCTGTCCAAACCTCACTAATGAGACGCATCTCCCCGGGATGACGCGATTGACCAGCGTCCACTGCAATGGACGAGCCGCAAACAATGACCATTAATGATAGGCTCAGCGAAGACGGTCTAATTCGTTTTTGATGCGCGTTCGTTTTCGTCCAGTTGTTGATATCTTCATCCGGCCTAGGCGAAGACATTGCTAACAGAGTTATCTCTAGAAAACAGATTCAGTTAACTCCCTTATTTTTAATGACCAATCAGCACTTGAGTTATATTGAAATCAATTTCCTTGAAGCACTGAGTACGAATTATAGTGACATCAAAAGGTTACATGTACATGTCCTGGAGTATACATTATTTATATAGTGTACTTAAATGTTTGTTATTGGAAAGAAGAGTCGATGTTTGACATGCATAGAATGTTATTACAAAGTACGTACTCATAGAATAAACATCATTATTGTATTTATCCTTTATATTCAATATCCAATATCTCCATTGGTCTCTGTAAGTTACATCGACAGAGAAAGAGAGCAAAACAAAGAGCAAAAACGTTTTTGTAGGGAAACATGAAGTACAACAAGAAGAACATTAACAACAACAACAACAACAACAAAGATAAAGATAATTGGCTACAACAAAAGAAAAGAGAGAGGAAAAAAAAATAGATGTACAACAGGAAGAGATAATATAAAAAAAAGCGAGAAAGAAAAGAGAGTGAATGAGAGAGAGAGAAAGAGAGAGAGAGTGATTGAAAGTGAGAGAGTGAGAGTGAGAGAGTGTGAGAGAGTATGTGAGATAGAGTGTGTGAGAAAGAGAGAGGCTGACAGATGTCTATTTCACTAACTACCCTCTGATAATCTACTTTTGTTTTTTAGACTATGACGTGTGAAATGTGTCCTTGTGGAAAATCTCCTTCAAAGTCGCATACTCCATCGAGATGCCCGAACAAGACATAGGCCCTAAAACTCCACTATAAAGGAAAAAGGGTGCCTGATTCAAGTATTGGACTAACTAGAACCCTCCAACATAATAAAAACACAGAAAATTTTAGATTATCTTTGTGCAAATAGCTAATCGGAACGAGGACAGACTCTCTGGCAGGCGCAGACAAAGCTTCCGGTACTTACACTTGGAATATTCTCCTGGTTACAGATGCCTTCACTCAACAACCTGTCCCGTATCTCCCAGGCGAAAATGCTCGGGCACTCCCGCTTGTAGTGGGCTATCCGGCCCACCACGTCGTTGGTGGCCACCCTTGGCTTGGACCCTCCAATAGCTCGGGGTCGGATACTCCCTGTTTCGTAGTAGCGCCCCAGGATTTTGCTGACACATCCGTTGGATACCTACACACGATAAAATAAAACATAATTATGCATTTTTCGAAATGATTTAATGCAAATGACCTAAAAAAAAAGTATTCATGTTATTTTAGCATAAAAAAAAAGGAAAATGAATCTATTGCTCTACTACAATCCTAGAACGCCAAAAAACTTTATTTTAGGGTCAAGGTTACTTTTGCTTTAATGTGAGGGATTTCCCTAACTGGAGTACACAGTGTATCCGTCGTCTGCAAAGTACGGAAGTTTTGATAAGCTCTGAATTTTAAGTATCATATAAATATGATCTTTTCAAAGAGAAGAATCGAATGTCTAGGTCATTGTAGCATAAATTATTATTATTATTTTATTTATTTAAATTTTAGTTGGCAAAAGTGATCTTTTAAGTGGAGCTTCTTCGGCATGGTTTCTTTTCATGTTCCCTTACATTTCTTAATATCGCTTTCTCTTCTTTGACTATTTTTTTTTTTGTTTAAAGAATGTACAAATCTTAACCAAAATTCAAACAAACAGTAAATTACTGTAATTAATTAAGATATGAACATCCTGTATAGCAGTGTATAGGATCTCCAGCGTAGGTCATGTGATATCTACAGGCCACCATGGACCATGGACTCAAAGAAAATATCCTTTCAGGTCTAAGATCATTTGTCACGTTTTAATTTCTTCTAGACTAAATCGTATCAGAATTGTGAGGGCTTGCTCCGAATTAATTGTGCACATCGACCAAATATCTTACCTGTAAGATCCGTGATATATCGCACGGCCTGGCACCGCTGTGGGCTAGTTCCACGATTCTCTGCCGCGTGGAGTCTGGCAATGGCCTGCCGTTAACAAAAACACCGCCCAATTGGTTAACTCCGCTATGACCTGTAGGAAGAAACAAGACTAACATATTATAACAGCTAGAGTGTATTACCTTGCATGGTTCCTTCCAGTAGAAGATTGTTCCCTGTCAATTAGAAAAGCTATGTAATGGAAGATATTTATATAGGCCAACAAAGGAAGACAATAAACGTAGCCGGTCAAGAAGTTTCAAGCTTTATATTAAGTCTACTTTTGTGATTTTATCATTGAAATCCAATTATATAGCGTGTCAATAGTGTTCATTTCAAGAGGTCAACATGTTTATTTCAATCAACAGAAGTTTACGGCGTCCGAACAGCAAAAACAAAAAAGATAATTAAGCTAATGTAATAAGTCTCTAGAATTTTACACCCTCAGCTAAGATGGAAGTATATTTTAAGTACACATGCATGTCATAATGTGCAAGATAATCAAAGGATTTCGATTATTATGTATAATGAACTTATAGACTTCAATCCCTCCAAAAATATTTAAAAAAATGAACTATCTTAAGACACTTTTATAAGTATTTGATTTATTTAAAAATATGAATATCGAGTATACAACTTTTTATATTTTCAAAATTCAATAAGTATTCAGTCTTTGGTAATTTTACATAGAAGTCTAATAAACCTAATTGTTTATATCTATTTCATATATTTTAACTTTAGCCTTTAATTCTTTTTTATGTCATTGTTAACCTGGCAATGAGAATTTTAAGTTTGGTTTTAATTTGTCTCCAGCTCAGAACTAGGTCACAGCCAAGGGACTCTACTCATCATCTTGTCTGAAAAAGCGCGCCTCATCACTTTCCGCATCGCAGATTGAACACAGGGATCACTTCCGGCCGAACTTGCATCTCTGGCAGATATCTTCCGGAGAAACGTCTCCGGCGCTGGTGTGACCAAGTCGGGAACTTTCTAAGTGGGCCTAGCTCTTCACGGTATCTCACGTGACCACATCTTAGTGTGACTCTAGTAGGGGCTGATTTGTGCTTTAGGAGGGCCATGAGTTTTGTACACTAATGACTTTCTGGAGATTGGCATTAACTTTGAAGATTGTTTACAAAATGACTAGATCTAATTTGTACATGGTTTAGTTTCGTAAAATCCTTAAAGTTTAATGAGATCCATACGTCATGACGAATAAATCTGAATTGGAAAATGTTAAGAACGTTGGTAGGGCTGAGAGGCAAAGAGCTTGGCTTACAAAACTGAAGGGTTCCGAGTTTAAATCTAGAAGAATATTGGGATTTTGAATTTCGGGATTTTTTTGACGTCTAGAAACTTCTTAACTGTAATGGACATTATAAAACTGTAAATTTAAATGAACAGTCGAAACCGTTACAATTTAAATAAGATGCTGCCCACATGGTGACAAAAAAGATTATGGAAATATTTAATGTACACAATTCCAAGACATCTCATGGGTGATAGGCGTTTTAGCAAGTCTCTTCAGAGCCAAATGACTTCTTGAAAACCTTTTTTTTTTTTTCGTGCAGAGAGAGTATGATTTCATTTCCTCTAGATGACAGCAGGAAACTAAGGCGGATCCACGGCACTCTTCTGATGGGGCTCAATGACAGAAGGTGTTTCCTACAATCAAGAGACGGTTTTTGTAGCAAAGTTGTACGTTATCAACGACTTATATTCTGACCATTCTTATGTAAGATATTAACATTAGTATTGATATGGGTTGATGTCAATTGTGATTTAAAACACAAACATAAACGTTTACATTAACTCTAAAGAAGAAATGTATAATGCTGATTTTAAGCATACAAATATTTAAACATTGACACATGTTTTTATTTATTTATTTTCTTTATTTATATTTGTTGTTAATTTTTAGTCACATTTGCCCTAAATATACTGCATTGATTAGATTTAAAAAATCAGATAGTCAAGCAATAAAAGAATTCTAAAATGACTTCGTAGA
Organism: Biomphalaria glabrata; assembly: GCF_947242115.1. Lineage (NCBI taxonomy): Eukaryota > Metazoa > Mollusca > Gastropoda > Planorbidae > Biomphalaria > Biomphalaria glabrata. The sequence continues at coordinate 34,078,326 of NC_074720.1, forward strand.
GTTTGTCTCTAATTAAAATGTAAGACTAGACTGACTCGCGGATACGAGTAGGAAGTAATTATCTTCTATTCAATAGAAACTTCTTCTAAGACAATACGAGATGAGATACGGTGCACACGAAAGGAAACGTTCAGAATCCCCAAGTTTCAAAGTTGGTAATTGGAATGTCGCACAAAAAAAGATACTCTGAATGCACATTTAAATGTGTGTTTCTGTACATGATTAAGGCCTATGTCTAATGTCCTTTGGTTTGGTTTGTAATTGAACGTTCCTGTTGGTTTATTGTATGTCTATAGAACTTTCAGAATTATGTAATAGCATGAATCGAGCTGTTATTATGTTTTAAAACAATCAATGTTGAAATTGATTATTCATAAACTGGACAGCGTGGTTAAAACTAAAAGAAGATGTATAACTAATGACACCTGAAAAGTTTCTTTAGTAACGTGGGACTAGTGTAGATAAATTTAAAGCTGATTAGAAAATCCTATAATAATTTCTGATCAAATTGTTATTGAATAACACTATTATTGACGAATTAAGTTAAGTTTCATTTATTTATTTAACACAATGATATCTAGCTTCAATTTTAAAATGTATAAGTGATTTGATATTATACGTGAGTCCACATGGGAGATTGAATTAACTATTTGGAGCTACATAAGAGCCATACTACAACATTTGTCATAAGATAAACATACACCTAATAGTTTCTAAAACGATCCTTGCTAATAGACTCATGGATTTAACTTTTGATTGCTAAATTTCTAGCCTCATAATTTATACGTCAAAAAAGGAGCTTAACTGTGCATAAAACCGCCATATTTGTTCATGATTCATATTGACCTAGATTCCGCATGAACCACGGAGAAAAATATGATCCAATGTTTCATATTTTCTTTCTACTTTCACTTTCCAGTCTGTGTGTAAGTGAATGGGCTAAATGACAGGGGAGGATTACTCCCGATTCAAGGCTGTGGCGTTTGCGGTGTCACCAATTGATGAAAAAAAACAGTTCAATGGAATGGCCATGACAGAGGGGGCCATCAACAGTCTAAATGTCCGAAGTGGAACCCGGCTTAGCAGCAAAACGCCAAAGACAATAGAGAGTCGCCCTAATAAAGCGCTCTTGGTTGATGGCAAGCAAGGGTGGAGTGTTGAGTGTTCTGGAGAGGGGGGGGGGGGCGCCTTTTGCAGGACAGTCGGACCATCCAAACTGAAGAGGGTAACGACGAAAAAAAAAAAGCCCCAAGGTCAGCTTGGTTTGAAAAGCTCCTCGAAGAGCTCCCACGTGCGGGAGGGGTGAGCGACCTTTTTTTTTGATGCGCGTGAGTCGGGAGGGCAAAACACAAGGGCCGTAAATGGAGGGGGGTCAGTCTCGAGGTCTAGTGAGGGATTTTATCTGTCTGGATGTTCTACAATGTTGGAGAGCTGTCTGGAACATTGTTTTATGGTTGGCAGATGGACAGAAAGATGTAGTGAATGAACGAAGATGATAAAAAAAAAGACGAGAAGCGATGATTTACTATGGAGAGCGGGGGGTCTTGGGAGGATGATAAATTGATACCTCTTAAGCTGGGCTTTTGACTCATGGTCTGAACATAGCTGGACTGTTCATGAACGTTTATTTAATCTCGTGATGAACTTCTTACAAAATTATACAAGTACTATATATACATATATATTTATATATATATATAATATACGAGTGGGTATGGTGGTTGAGTTGTCAAGCTCTCGGATTTCAAACCGGGGGTCTCAAGTTCGACTGCCGGTGAAGAGTTGAGTTTTGATCTTCGGGATTTTCTTGACACCTAAAACTTTAATAGGTCAATGACTTACGTTGGCGAAGTAAGGGTGATTGGCCGTTGTGCTGGCCACATAACATCTTCGTAAACCGTCGGCCACAGAAAAACCTTCACCTTGAAATCTCAAAGCTTGAAAGGGTGAGTACCTGCCCTAAGTTACGAGTGCAAGGAAATTTTTCTAAAACAATTTGTTCTTTGCAATACTTTGCGTCACTGTTGGTCATTGAACGAGCGAATTCACACCATAGCCAATATGGTCAATTTTTTGGGGGGGGGGGCTTCCAGCCGATCAGTGATGCCTTTAGGCCAAACCTGGCACGAAACAAGACAATTCTCCTTACACTGAATAATGAAGCCACGCGGATTGGTTCCATTGAATTCTACGATTTTTTCAGGCGGAGGTGCCTGCGACATGCGTGTTGGAAATTTATATGATCCCACCCCACCCCACCCCCGTCCTGGACGAAAAAGGTTGGTCACCACTGTACTATTTGACCATATTTGACGATATTAACTGTTTCGGGTTCGAATCCTGGTAAAAACCTTAATTTTTAATTTCGGAATCTTTGGGCGCCCATGAGTCCAGCCAACTGACATAAGTTGGGGGAAAGTAAAGGCGGTTGGTCGTTGTGCTGGCCACATGACATCCTCGTTAACTGTTCGCCACAGAATCAGATGACCTTTACATCATCTGCCACATAGATCGCAAGGTCTGAAAGGGAAACTTTACTTTTATATTAACTGTATATAAATCCCTTTGCTGGCATAGAACCATATCCTCTAAGAAAGTTAAATTCTTGAAACCATATACATTTGTGAGGGTAAGATCAGGGGGAGATGACCACATCTATGACAAGTTTTAACATCTGCATAAGAAAAGTCAGCTGGGGAAACGGAATAGTTGTATTCACCTTTTTTCTAATATATTTAAGATGTTTCTTCAGAATTGAAGACTATTACATCCTAGCCCAAACCTCCAGCAGGACAGCAAGGGATGGCGGCGGACAGGTTTCGAACCCGGGACCATCGCATACCACATGACCTGGAAGCCAACCAGTGATGTGGAACGGCGGGAAACATACTGTTTTTTAAAAAAAGCCACAACGAAATATAATCTCACATTTTGGCTTCATGAACATCACAATTCGACTTTTTCTTTTTTTCGTAACGCTATCTCATTTTAAACGATGTAGGACACATTTCTGCCTAATCTTTATGATTTCGTATTAAACGGGGAACAAAAATACGAAGACGCTATCTTCGCCAGTTAATTGAATGCGCAACTCAGTCAGGTGACGAATGTGTAATCATAATAAAGAGCTGTGTATTTATTTGAACGAGTCGCGTATTTACATTCGCGCCAACTAGCACATCGACTTCCGGATGTGTTGCTGAAAACAGACGAGCCAAGTAGATGTGTTGACACACCGTCTGCTTCAGTGCGCACAACCAAGAAAAGAAACAAACATAGCATTTCAATGGATGGTTACCGCCACTAAATCACGTGGTTCTACTTCTGCGTTAAGTGAGTGTGTGTGTGTGTGTTTGCGCGCGCCAGACTTTCTTTTCTTTTTTTAAATTGCGGATTAACAGACATGTTCGTCTCTGGATGTGCAAACATAGCGGTCTGGTGAAGGGACCGCGGGAAAATGGTCGTCCGCTAGTGTTTACTTTGCGTTCGCTGCAGTTGTGGAAAATCTGTGGACGGCCACTTGTCGTCAATTGGCGAAATGGCTCCATCTTCACACCAAGCACACCCGCCCCTTCTTCTGCTCTATTCCGACTCCATTCATGAACTTAGCACACGACAGTCATTTGCTTGAAACCAGAAACAGGTTAAAATTGGAAGGATGTGTGAATAGTTTGGTGTTTCGAAGACATAAAGTAAATTACAGAAATCTGAAGATTAAATATTTGTCAGTGATAGAGATTTTCATGGTATAGATTATTCCCAGTGATCTGCTCCTTGTTTACATTCTACATTTCGATAGTTCCCTTCTTCTCTTGTTCTTATTTGCTTTATAAGTTTCATAAGATCCTTCTTAAATGAATATTATTACGTCATAGTCGAAACTTCCGGCTGGAGGCCAGGGCTAGAGCTCGGGACAGTCCAAATGACATCCTGCAAGACCAGGCAGGCATTCATTTTCTCAATGGCTCTCTCGTTCTCTCTCTCTCTCTCTCTCTCTCTCTGTCTCTCTCTTATATTCTCATACTGTATTCTTGTCATTCTTACTTTAGTTCTTTCTCTTTTCTTATTTTCCTTTCTGTTAATCTTTCTTTTTTTTTCATTTTCTGTCGCAGTGTTTCTTAAACTGTGTTCCGCGGAGCCCTAGTGTTCCGCGATGCCTCAATAGTTGTTCCACGAATTACAGGAATAATTAACTAGTAGGCCACCAGCTGAAGTCATCTCTCTAAAACAAATTTAAGCAAAGTGTTCCGCTAAATACTCAGAATGAGAGAGAAGTGTTCCGCTAAATACTCAGAATGAGAGAAAAGTGTTCCGTAAAGGAAAAAAGTTTGGGAAACACTGCTCTGTTGATTCATTGTTTGTGTTCTGTTTTTCCTTTAAATTCCTTTATTTGTATCGTTATTAACATATCGCTAGTTCTCTTATAATGTCTGGTACTATTTTTATTGTACATAACAAAGATTTATGGAGGGAAGCATATATAATAAGATAAGAGAGTAAAAAAAAAAGAGACAGAGGGAAGATAGAGAGAAAGAGAAATGAATACATTATATTTGAAGGCATACAAAACTATTTAGGAGATACGCTTGGAGAACAGGCAGAGTGTACCACGTACTCCGTCCAACGGGCGGGACTGGGGTGACGGACGTGAAATAATGGGGGGGATGGGGCAGGGGGAACGCTCCCTTACCACGCGCTGTCAACCTGATTACACCAAAGTGAGCGCTCCCAGGCCGCTAAGAGCATTTGTGGGCAAACAGAAGCGGAGATTAAAAGTGCTAGCGTGATGGTCACTGGTCATACAACATGATTACTTTAGACTTGCTCCCTTTCTGGACTGTACACACCCCCCCTCTCTCTCGCACACCCATACCAATTCCCTTTATAATTCTTCCCTCCCCCCCCCCGGTACTCTCTCTCTCTCTTTCTTTTTTTTTTTTTATTTAACTTAAATAGTGGGGTCGGACTGTCAGGGCTTCTTCTCAAGGGCTGATGCTTGGCCTTCAATTGTTTGGCGTGTAGGCGACCAGCAGTATGACAAAATATGAAGAGGTGAAGGTCAAATTAGAAGCCTCTATATGTCTTATGGATTAATATATGTAACCAAATGATGACGTCACTCTCGATATGATGTAATCTAAAATACAGTGTTACATAAACGTATGTAATATATAAAGAACAAAGTAAGACGTATATATAAATGCATGGTCCGAATACAAAGCAAAACCGTTTGACCAATCTTGATAAAACGTGGCATAAATGTTCATAAGATCACAACGGAGACCGTAGTGTATGTTTAATGTCCCTCCATCAACCCGGGGGCCCTAAAAATAGGCAAAAAGTACCCAAATGTATTTCTATTAAAGACGAAACTTTTTAATATATCGGGTAAACCCGTTTTCACAGTATTTTATATTTGATAGGAATATGTCGGCTGAACGGGTAAACCCATTTTCACACTCTACTTTTATTTTCGTGGCAAAATTAAAAAAAAAATATGAAGGAAACATTGAAAGAACTTCGTCCCCGAAAAAATGGAAGAAGAGTTGGACAGTTTAATCGGATTAATTCAACCACAATAACCACATTTTCGTTCATTTCTTTTATCTGGACCGCCAGCTCATAAATTTACTTTTCATTAGAAACAAGAACAAGAAGAATGTCGTAAAAAAAAGCCGACAAAGAAACAAAAAAAAAAAAAAAAAAAAAACTCAACTGCGGTTTGATTGAAAGATAAAAGCTAATCATACCATCTAACTTGATGCGGACAAGTTTAGTGCCAGGAGATCAACTCAACTGAACTCTGAACGTTTTTTTTTTTTCACATCTTTTCTTTATTGATTTCTTTATGTGGAAAATATAATTTTGTGCTTTCTTGTCTTTTAATACATTTGTAAATAGTTTTATCTTGGTTTTGTAGTGTAAGAATACTCATTAGCGAACACAATAGTGGAATTCCTCTCCAAGACCAGCTAATATAATTTCACTAGAATGTTATATATTTAGTTAGACAATTAGCTGAAGTCCGCGATGTAATTTTAGTTTTTCATGACATGTTTTGGATATTCCTTCAGATTTGAAGATTATTACATCCTAGCATGATTCTCCGGCAGAACGGCGGGGGACTAACAGCGAGCAGGGTTCGAATCCTGGAAATGGGGACATATATATCTGGAAATGGGGACATATATATCTGGAAATGGGGACATATATATATTGTAATAACCTTGCCATGCACACCGCCATCCAAGATAGTGCAGAAGGTGCGCACTATTAGAGACTAGACTAGGAAGGATGTTGACATTAGAGAAGAGAGAACGATTTCCGCCCAAGTCTAGAGGCGAAACGAAGATGCTGTGCTCAAGGCAGATGTCCTATGTGTTTGTCATGTCTCCATGTAAATGAACATCTATGTCTCGTTGAGTTGCCTCCCTTAAGTTATTACACTATATATACCTATTGCCGAAGCTCATTTGTGACTAATGAATGCACTCCCACAAGTTCGTCTTAGTCTGAGTTCAGTTTCAAACTGAAGACCTCGACCTTCGCTCGCCCTCTGCCCTCGTGTCGTGTAACCTTACAGATGAAGATGGTACCAGCTAGAATGAGGGACCGACAAAAAAAAAAAAAAAAGGAAAACTTGTGTTTGAGTTCGGTAAAAATATTTTTGTTTTGGTATGAGACCTGAGACCCCTTGGGCTTATATCATCTGTGTAAATATCCCATGAAAATATGAGAGGTTGCGTGTTGATAGTAAAACTATGACATTTTAAGACATACGCTCTGCACACTGTGTCTTCTGGTCTGCCTGTTATGATGTTACAGCAACAAAAACATAAACAAAATTCGTAAACGCTTACATGTTGAGCCGAAGTAAGTAAAATAATATACTAAAAACTATAATATTCTTTTGACACATACAAAATATATATATGTCCATAGGAAGGCTGACAATTTCAGAAAAATCTGGCCGCTTTCTGAAGACGTTTCAATTTCTGTAAGCAAAGTGTTGCCATCAGTAAATAAATAGTCATACGAGGCCAGCATTCTGTCATGTAATTGCCAGATGGGGGTTATAAGTGCTGCAGTTACGCATGGGTCCAGTCCTACATTAAAAAATAGATCTGCATCTTTTAGAGAGGCGGTGTATTGCTGCTTTCTTTATTTTGTTAGGGAATTTTTAAAATATTTTTTTTGTATTATAAATAATGGAGACTACAAATTTATTCTAAAATTAGGCTTAAATTTATGGAAGCTATTAATAAGAAAAATTTGAAATTCGTTAAATAAAGAAATGACTTTCAGAGAGAAAAATAATTCAATTAAATTAAAATACAAAACTAAAGCAACACATAAACGTATTTTTTTTTTACACTGTGAATATCTAAATATTTCTAGATCTATTCTTAGATCAAGTAGTTTGCAGGATGTAAAAAATGCCTGTATAACTTTACAATTTTGTGCGATTATTTATTCTATGATTCAAGTTAATGATAATAAATATGGATGTGCGTGCATTGCATACTATTCACGGATCTTCGGCTAACGCTTGAAGTTGTGTCACCAATGATTCTCAAAGTGGCGCTCGGGTGGAAACTGTTGTAGGAGGTGGCGATTAGGGCAACACGGAAGCAAATAAGAACCCTTATTGGGGTGCCTTAGGACCGAGTCCATTGTACCGGCGATGATGGGAGAAGGCGCCAACAAACATGTCATAATCCACACACCGTTACTCAAGGGGCCGCTTTCATAGCGGACACCTGCACGACTGATACGATACAAGGAAAGAATATGGGGGAGTTTTCCCGGTGTGCTCTGCCTTTGGCCTCGCTTCCAACCCGACGAGCCTTGGGATACAAGCCTTAAGTAATAGGGATGCAATAATTTACATCTGCTTGGATCTTTCCCAAACAGAAGTTTGTTCAGACAGTCGGAGGCAAGCTTCCAAGACTCAATTCTAGTGACATTTATGAGGAAATATTACCAAGAAATAAAACAACTACAGTGGCTACAGCACAATATGCAATGGAGCTCGATTATAAAGTTTAACTCTTTCTCTCCTAACTGTCGCTACCAGTGTTGATTCCACCAGAATGTGGTAAATAATTACGGAGAGAATGAGTTAAATATATAAGTGTCATTTTTTTAAAATCATTAGATATGTTCTCTGTTTATTCTCGCTACTGGACAAGATGTTTCTGAGTGTTTCATTAGAGAAAACAAAAGCTCAGGGGTTTTTTTTTACGAATTCTTTTTTTTTAACGTGTCATGTCAACGACAAAAGGCATTAACTCTTTCTCTCCTAACTGACGATACCAACGTTGATTCCACTAGAATGTGGTAAATAATTACGCAGAGAAAGAGTTAAGGGGGGAGGGTACAAAATGTTATGAAAAAGGAGACTTTCCCAAGCGCTGTAAATGGGCAAACATTGACGAACAGAGAGGAACCTACTGTTCACGTAGGAATCGAGAGGCAATGTCGTCAAGTCAGTCTTCCAGTTTATAGGCACAGCGTCATTAACATGCTCCCTGGTTTGTTTTCACGGCATCGCTCACACTCCGAGATTCCATGTTTGCCTTGAAACATGTGCGCCGTGCTGATTGTTGACTTACTTGTCTCATTTCACAGATGGCTGGACCCGCGTGAAAACATTTTAGACTACATTTAATAAAGTTCTCTTATTTCTGTCGTCTTGTCTACTCCTTCTCCCACCTCCCAACCCATGCCACGATTATTTATATTTTGTTCCCCCTTTTTCGTTCACAAAAAAAAATTACAAGTTAAAAAAAAGTTAAACGACATTAAAAAGGGAGACTACTTATTGAAATGATACGAGTTAATGCCCTTAACTTTTTATAATTATTAGAATTCTCCATTCCCATCACCGATGGTTATGAAAGCAGAGAGATTGCTGAGGGAGGAGGATTAGTGTTCATGTTTGTGCGTGTGTGTGTGTTAGTGCACAATGTTCATCTATTACAAGCGTTGCTAATGTTCAGAGTGTTATTGGTTCTGTCGTTCTTCCGAAACAACAAGGGGTTAGAGGTCGTAATACACTGTAGGGGTCAAAGTTTACATGCCAGCAAAGAGTAAACGAGAATAGTTCAGAAAAACTGGATCATTTGTTTGAGAGAGCATGAGAACTGTATGACAAGTTGAAATAGCGACTTCCTATTGTTTCAGGAGGCTTACTGGATTACAGAAGTATCCAAAAGTCTGCTGAACTGACTCGTACGATGCCTATGAGAAACGGATTTATGTAAAGTTGTGAAACATTATTTAATTATGTACAATCTTTTAAACTGTTTGAAATTTAAGTAGGCTTACAGTTCCTTCCCCTTTTTTGGCCGTCCATAGTCTATTTTTATAGCCGACGGGGAACGAGAGTGTCAGGTGGCCAGCACAACGACCAAATCGCCTACATTATGTCAAATACTCATAAGATTTGAATGGACTGACAACCCTAAGGCTAGAAAATCTCGGAACTCAAAATCATTCCCCTTGTTCATTATTTGCTCAATGCTTTAAGTTCAGCCAACCATGACCTCCCAGTGCATTGCAGCTCGATCTTGGTGAATTGGTCAAGAATGGACAAAATTAAAATAGGCCATGGGGGGGGGGGAGTAGTAAGGCTGATGGAGAAGTTACGTTAAACATTGATGTGTATTATTTTAAATGCATCCTCCATTCGATTGGTAAGATTGAAATATTCCTATGTTTATCATAACTTAGATCTAGGTTTTTGAGAACAAGACATTCCATTTTTTTTTAAATAATTTTTTTTTTCAATTTCTTCAACTGGCTAACACTTTCTTCCTGTTTGTCAAAAGCACAAATATCCAGCGTGGTGTGAATGTGAAATGGTGCAAATGGGTGCTCAATATAAAAAAGAATAGGAAGTAGACTTATTATGTTGTTGTTTTGTATTTATTGATATATTGAAGTTATTCAGGAATTAGAGCAATGAAAGTTCAAGACAATATTTGTATTTAGCGCAAATGTCGTGAGTTCGACCCCCACGCTGGTTCTTTTATTTTGTTCTTTATTTTATTTTAACATAAATTAGAAATTGATTGTTTTTTTTTGTCAAATGAATACTATACTTGTAGTTTGTTAGCTCTAGATTTAAGTTTTATCGATAATTTTGTACTTGAAAACATAAAGAGTCATTTTATTCAAGTCTAGCCTTGTTAAAGAGAAGAAGAAAAAAACGACAATGAGAATAACAACAAAGTAATCGATAAAAGTTGGAAAGTACAAATCTTTCAGCTTTTCTGAACCAATGTGTTTTTCTATTGGCAAGTTCTCAGGGCTAGAATAATATTTTTTTTTAAATAGTCAAGTCATCTAACAGCTTTTTCAAATTGAACAAGCAATAAATCATCTGATCAGGCGTCGTATCGATCAGTTCACACTCGGATGTATTCTATAGGCCGTTGAGATTGATCAATAAATCATTGATTGCAGGAAATAATTTTCATGCAAATTTGAAAGGCAGGACGAAGTAAACTTTCCAACCAATCACTATAAAGATACCTACACACACACACACACACGCACACACACACACACGCACACACACACACTCTCACACACACAAACACACACGCACACACACACACACACAACGAGATATCCGTGTTTATAACCGTGTTGAATTTGTCTTGCTGTTCGATAAAATATTGATTAAATTAATATAAATATATAATAAGACATATTATTACATCATTATACTTTTTAATGCAACATCAAATGAACTATGTATCCTAGTTCATAAGTCTTATTCTATGAAGGCTCATCATTCCATCCACGCTATGCTGGTGTGACAATGCGAGAAACAGAGTTTCTCTTCTCCTCTCGGTCACAAACCATCAGTACTAGATCTAGGTATTAAAAGACGAGCCTATTAATTAACTCTTTTAACGTTGTTTAACCCATGTAAAAAAAATGTATATATTCGAACAATATGATTGTTTAGATTGAAATTGAATATCCCTAGTATCGAGTCTTATTTAATTTTAATAAAGGGATCCTCTGACTCAGCTAGTTGGACAGCATGACTCGCTTCTCTCTTGACATTAACTCCTAGAACAGACTATGTTTGAAGCAATGCACAAATCCCTGCGTTAACCTAGACGGCCTGAAGAAATTCTTTCCTTAGATCAATCCCAGGACTTTCGTATTGATACATGGACAAAGGAATTGTAAATATGGATTGATAGCTCACTCGGACACAAAATAAACAACGTGGAGGCGGGAAAACCTTTCAAATAAAGCTGCACATGCAAGTGATATGTTACCATTGTATTCATAGCTAAAAGATATCCTCAAACTATATAGCGCCTTAACAAATGTGCTGGTTTATAATAATAACATAGACTAAATATAATAGCATATTCTATTTACAAATATATTTACTTGATATTACCACTATAAATACATATTAGCTTTTTTTTAATTTTTTTTTTATTAATAAGTTTTTGATCCTACATTTTCAATTTCATTCCCCCCCCCCACCCCACATGACTATCCTTCCCTACAAAATGTTTGTCGACAAGAGGCTGCTGCATTTTTTAATTGCTAATGACAGATCGATCTTATTTTTTTTTTTGTTAATTAGTGTCCACTTCATAAACTGGACCTGTCAGAGCCATATGTATCCCACCACTCATTGGGCTGACCATCACACGCGCCCCCTCCCCTTTTGTTCCTATTGAAACTCCCCGCCTCCCACACAATCAAACCACTTTCCCTTTTCTCTATCCCCTGATACATTATTATGACTTCCATACAAAAGCTAATGTATTTTTATTCTTGTGTACGTGTGCTGTACACGCTATTAAAAGACCGTTTTATCAGAGACCTCTTTACATATATTAAAAAAAAAAAAAGCTTATGCGGCCTACCGCAAGGCCGCTGAACCCGCTGGTGGCAATATCTAAACAGTTGTTTGATGGCCTGGTCCGATAAGAGCATGCATTCTTAGCAACCTGTTACCCCCACAGTTTCAGCAGCCACGCGCCCAGATCTCCCCCCACAGAAAGTTGACCCATTCGGAGGTTAGATCCCTCCCGAGGACACAGATGCGAGTGCTGAAAGTAAGAGATGGGGGAGTGGGTGAGGGCAGGAATAAAAAAAAAACAACAGAAAATCCATTTAAAAAAAAAGATGTAAAGTAGGGAATGAACAAATGAAACATGTGTGTGTGTGTGTGTGTGTGCGCCGACATGATCAAATTATAGTTCAATAACATTTCGTGTTTCCATAACTTTTAATAATATAAATTCTGTTCGCTGCTTGTTATAGGGTTAATTTGCATAAGCAAGTAAGCTGAGCAATTAGTCACACTATGATGTGTGAGAAATTATTTTTTTTTTTGACAACTTTAGTAGGTATTTAGATTTGGTCTGCGGTAGTTGTTTTAAAATATTTTTTTGTTATAATTATTATTATTTTAATCGCAGTTTAATTTTATTTTCCAAATCCCGGTCTAAAGTTTGTGTTACTAAATACTTTTAATTTTTTCTCTTTTTTTTTATTTTTTGGGGGGGGGGGAGAGAAGAGGGAGAGAGAGAAAAGGAGTTAGAAATGCGAAGAGTTAAAGAAAGAAAGAGGGTGGAGGGAGAGAGAGAAATCTGAGGAGAGAAGGCGAGGGAGAGTAAGGTAGAGAGAGGGGCAGAGTTGGGAAGAGGCTGAGAGAGGAGAAACGTACGCGAGTAAGAGAGAGAGAGTGAGAGAGAGAGAGTGAGAGTGGGAGAGAGAGAGAGAGTGAGAGGGTGAGTGAGAGAAAGAAAGAATGAATGAATAAAACAGAGAACGTTTACTCGACTTGCAATTGATGCAAGTGAAACATCAGTTACACTCTTTATCAACACTGTATATAATACAGTATATATTTATATTAGATATCAATATCATAAATCAGCAATTTTAAGGTGGGGTGACCACATAGAAGCAAGCTAATGTAGTTTTAATGACTTTTAGACGATTATCCAAATTATAATTTCATTTGCATATTTAAAATTTTGACTTTTTTGCAAGAAATAAAAAACAACTCTGATCAACGTTTAGGATAAGGTGGAGTGTGAATAGCATTTATTGTCGTATTTCTCTCTCTCTCTCTCTCTCTCTCTCTCTCTCTCTCTCTCTCTCTCTCTCTCTCTCTCTCTCACTGTTGGGTACAATGGAGCATGACGTAATATATTAAAAAAAACAACAATTTAAAAAAACTAATTCAGAGTGTGGTGGGTAGTAACCAATGGAGCCGATTCATGCGGCTTGATGTCCTGGCCTGATAGCACATCACCATAGGCCTGATAGCACAGCACCATGGACCGATAGCACAAAACCATTGGCCATATAGCACAACACTATTGACCGGATATGATCCACGAGACCTACTTATGGCATCACAGTTCTAGACAAGCCAGGAATCAATTAGCGAGATCTTCTCCTAAAAGGAGAAAGTTGTTTTCTAATGTATGTTTCAATGTGAGATGTATGTTTAGGGAAACAGCGCCACTGCGCCCCATCGCTATTTATTTGCTCATCTCTCTAGCTTCTGAAACATGCTCTCAGTGTCGAGTCTAACTCCACACTCCCCCGCCCCCCCCCTCAACTGTAGTTAGGCTCACAAAGTAAACTGTGACCCACTCTAACAAAAAATAAAGCCTGAACAATGTCACAATTGCATTTTTTTTTAAAATGTTATTCTACGTAAGTGTGTGTGTAGGAGTATGTGTGTGTGTGTGTAGGAGTATAGGTGTGTGGGAGGAGGAGAGGGGGGTCGAAATAAAAATGGGGCAAGGCATTAGTGTGCGCTTACGCGAGTGCTGAAATGTTGTGGGCAATTTGAGAGCGGCCCGGTCACTCTATATAGAGAATAACAAAAACAAATTTAAAGACATTAGGAACCAGGGGGTCGACCTGACAAAATCATTCTAGGAGATGTCTTTATCATGAGTGTCAGAAGAAAGAAAGAAAGTAGTGAGGAAGATTTTTTTTTTAAAAAAAAAAAAAGGTATTCTTCTTTTACATTGAAGTAAAAAAAAAAATTGTCTTCGAGTTTTATGTTTGTAAGTCAAGTTTGAAAGCAACAGCGTTGAGTTATGTAGTTATGTCTATATGTCTGTGTGTAGCAAGAGAGACAGACAGACAGACAGACAGACAGACATGGGGTGGGGGAGGAAGAGAGAGAAAATATACGAGAGAGAGAGATAGATAGAGAGAGAGAGAGAGAGAGAATATGAGGAAGTTGTTTGAGGTTTCAGACTAAACGTGAGTAACTAGAGAACACTGATCAGTTGACGGAAGGAAGTGGTTTAAACAACAATAAATTAGGTAGAAACAAAAATAAAATATTAAGAAATTATTTCGCTGTAGTTTGAGTGCTTTTTTTCATATAAAGGAGAAAGAGAAAAGGAAAAAAAAGGGATGGAGATTAGAAAAGAGAGGGTGAGAGAGAAACAGCGAATTTTCCATCACATACAAGCGTTCTAGGTTGTTCTTGAGAGGTAGGCTATTAGTACGATTTAAATGAGTTAGAAATAGATTTAGAAATGTAAGAAATATAGTTACACTAATTTGCATTTTATTCCCTTCAGTGCGACAGTATTTAGACATGCAGCTGGATATTTATAGTAATTAAATAATCAATTTTTTTTAGCCAAACATTTTGATTCATGAAAAATGTAAAAAAAAGCGAATTCTTATGAATTGAATTTCAGCAGAATAACTAAAACAGAAAAATTTAAAAACTCCTTCATCCCACTTTGGGTTGGAGTGTTGCAAGATCATCTGTCGTCATCGAGAAGTACATAGAAGTTTAATTTATACAGCGCTGTTTAGGAGTGTGTATATGTTTCCTGTGAGAATGTTGTTCTTATTAGCATCTATATTGTTATTGTACAGTAGTTACGCTGAGGTTGTCAATTGTAGTCAAACTGAATTTCCATTGAATCGGATCAATAAAAATCATCATATCTTATCTTATGTTATCTTATAAAAAAAAAATGGAACAAGATGTCTGAAATTCGATGTTTGTTTTGTTGTTTTCTACTTTCAAAATTTACTTTTTCAAAACTGAAAAAAGATGCTAGAGTTCTACAAGGCGGAACTTTCCCTTCAGAAAATGTGGGCATTGTATGACTAACATAAAAACTGTCACTTGCACATATAAACGAAGATTCGAAATTGCAGCCAACTTACCTCTTTTTCTATTTGGTTTCTTAGCAGCGTTGGCATTGCCAGCAGTATCCGGACTTTGGCTGTTTGGAGAGTTGGCATGCGATGAGTGGCTGTGATCTTCTTCTGGAATGGATGGAAAATGTATTAATTGTATTTGTTGTTTTTAAAACGTCTTTCTGGATGTATGCATTTTTTTTTTCTAAAATCAGATTATAAATAGATCATTGTATAATAGTTGTTAAATGAAGTATTTAATTAAAGTTTGTCTTCATTGTACTTTTCAATGCTGTACTCTAAGCCTAAGCCTAAAAAAAAGTAGGCCAGAATTGGGATTGAACCCAAGCTATTCGGGTTGTTTGCACGACGCTCTAAAAATTTAGCTAACCAAGAATTGTACCACATGCGAAATTTAAGCTTGAAATAAATTATTAAAGTTTTCATTTTTACTTCTTGTTTTGGAGTTTTTGACTTTAGATATGAGATTTTGAAAATTTTTTAACTATACGTTTGAGCTAGGAATGGATTAAGAAATTGTCCTACAAGGCTGATTTGTCATGAATGGATGATTAGATAGATGGAGATTGCTTAATTAACCAGCCTAAAAAAATAATACATTACATTCACTATATAATACTTATTGTCAGCCAAGACATTGTTTTTCCAGGCCTATCGTATGATAAAAGTGAGAGAGAAAAAAAGACTGCTTTTATTTCACACATATTCTTAAATTTCAATTAATATTTTCCACTTATTTTTCACATAATTTAGAAGACGTCTCTATAGCTTTCAATCAATCAAAACAAAAATTATTAATAAGAGTAAAACTTTTTTTTTTTGTCATTAATTTTGTTTTGAAATAAACAGATTCGATAAAATATTCAGGCCATGGGCGGAGTTACATAGTCGTTCGTTATTTATGGCAGCGTTTGGCTTCCCGGGTCTTGTGACAAATAACTTTCACTTGACCACTCGGACAACGGGATGGACTCACGTCCAGGCTGCTAGAAAATATTTTAATAGTTGATTTGTTTTCGTGAAGTATTTACAATGAACAGCCGATGAAACATGCTACAACTAAAGCACATTCTGTAAGACATTCTTGAACTCTATAATGAACGTGACAGGTGTAAGAAGATATAGCAGTAACGTATCATCTACATAGAGTTGCATAGCAATACATAATACATAACAAAGCTGGTACTCATCATACAAGTTTGACAGCATCATAAACAAATACGCTAGGCTGTATTGTACACAAATACATTGGGGAGACACACAACGGTAATCACAGGAACATTTCATCTCTCTCTCTCTCTCTCTCTCTCTCTCTCTGTATATATAGCAAAGACAAACACACACAAAACTCTTTTGTTCCCCTGGCAATCAAATCATTCCATAAAAACTATATGTTATAAACTTTGGCATGCAAATTATGAGCGAGTCTGGTGCAGTGGCGTAGCATCCTTGGCACGAAGGGGTTCAATGAACCCGGGCCCACGACCATTATGGGCCCACAGTAGCAACAATGACGCAAAGGGGTTCATTTCACATGGGCCCATGACTCTTGATTAGTTGAAGCCCACGTGAGAACCTACATATGACACTAAAGTCCTAATGTTCAGAATTAAAATTTCGACACAGCTGCTAATTATTCAATTTTCACTAAGCTCAATCAGTTTCTTTATTTTTCTGTATTTAAAATGTTTCAACACCAAGTTATTTATTCGACAAATACTGTTTTATGTAAATTTAAAATAACTCATGAATTGTACTTTTGAAACTATTACTTCATAAAATTTTGATATCAAATATTCTTGTATTATTATTGATTTAAAATAATATATTATGTCTTTTCTTTTGAATAAAATTTCTTTTAAAAAAAAAGAGGCAAAAGCCCAAGGATTCCAAGGATGTAAAAAGCTCGACAAAGTCAAAAGCTAAAAAGCCGAGGTATCCTAAAAAAAAAAAAGAGAAGTAAAAAAATAAATTTAAAAAGTCTGTTATTTTAACTGACTTTCAACTTTGTTAACTAAGTAGCAAACTATCTCAACAGTTGCGACTCTAAAACGTTTGTAGCCGCTCCAAAGAAGTAAAGACTTTGAAATCGTGTAAAACACTCATTAAGGACAAACTCGAAAGTCTTCATCATATTTAGCAAGCAAACTAAACACCATTGTAGGCCTATGTTTCATATGTCTTGTTAAAGTTGAATATGTTTATTCTGCTACAATGAATGGCGAAACCAAATTGGGAAGGGGGGGGGGGCAACCTTATAACAAGGATCTAGAAGATAAGAGAGATGTCCAAATTAATCAGGAATAGTGTCTTTCTCGGACCATGCTTAGTATTTGGTTTATAGTTCTTAAAGAAAGTTAACACCATTATATTTATACTAAAACCTCTGACCAGGCTTTATTTGAAATTGTTATGAATATGAAATTTGACAGGAAAACAAAGCCGCACAGATTCAAAACGAGATAATAGACCTGTTTGGCGATGAAGTTCTGGAAAAAATACCGAGGTCCAATCAACACTATTTTTGTATGTATGTATGTATGCCTGCTAATAAATTATTGAAAAACATTGTTAGGCCTATTATTTAATTATTTCTAAATTAGAAATTGTCCAAAGAAGTTCTACTCACTATTGCACTATCTAGCTTTGCTCACTTGAAATGTGCCTTCACCTTCACATCACGAAATTGTTGATCAGTCAATACAGTTTGTTGATGCACAAAATATTCCAGAAATAAAACCACAACAATGAACTGTAGACCCGAGATCTGCTATCCCCCTCTTGCCTGGAGCCCCCTGACGGTTGGTCCTGCTCCGGTCACGTTGTGTGGACATGACTGGAGACTCCAAAGAGTCGGGAAATGTTCTCCTCAAGTCTCATGATGTCACTGTGACATACCGAAGTGTCAACTAGTGAACTGGTTTCATTTACAGCTTGTATTGAAGCTGGGATCTCAGTGAGACATCATGTTTGTACTTTCTTTCGTTTCTTTACATTCGTCTTTTTAAACCAAGTTATTTTTAGTACGATACAACACAAGGCGTGGTTAATACCCACCACACTCGGAATTCGTTTGAAATTGTTCTTTATTTTTAAAAAGAATATATCACATCCTATTTATGTTTTTTTTTTTTTTTTCAATTTGGAAAAATTCTACATCGAATGAAATTGAATAAATCAAGGACAAACGAAAAAGGAATATGGGTGGTAATCTACGCACTAACTAAACTATAATACTAATTATGGGTACACATTTTTCATTTGGATTTCACTGTATATACCAATTATATTAAATTACTCCTTTAATGACAGTAACTATAAGAAGTAACACATAGAAGTCAAAATCTTAAATTGAAATTCATTACTTTGAGTTAAACTTTAATAGTAAAAGTAAGAGTATAGTTCCTCTTTAAAACTTACTACAATGTAAACTGTAGGGCAGATGATGTAAAGGGCATTTCTTTCTGTTGCCAAGGGTGTCATGTGACCAGCACAACAACCAACCGCATTTACTTTTCCTCAACTAGTGTCAGGTACCCATTAGAGCTGGGTGGACTCAAAGGCACCCGAAAATAAAAAAAAATCCCAGTCTTCGACAGGATTCGAACTCGGGACCCCCCGGGAAGCCAAAGCGCATTACCGCTCAGCCACCGCGCGTCCTAACTCTTAATGAGAAGCATATTATATGGGGCCTACAAATTAGCCTGAGGATTATAAATGGAATTAAATGATTGATAATTAGTTTAAAATAAAAACATTAAAAACTGGAATTACAACAAAAAATTTAAACGAAAAGACCTTAAAACATTGCAACTAACAGATTCGGCTTCTCTTTGTACAGTGTATGTCTAATGTGAGTCTTGCAGCGTTCTTTACTTGGAGAAACACTATGTGCTCTTCGTTAGGTAGCTTTATAGGTAGCTTTATAGGTAGCTTTATAGGTAGCATTCAACAACAACATCACCATTATCAACATCTACAAACAAACAAAAAACGTATTACCAACGACTCAAGCAACGTTAGCCACATCAAAATATACAACAACAACAAAAAATAAACAACAACTAAAACTACAACAATAGTATCAACTTTAACTACAACAACATTAAAAAAAACAACATAAAATACAACAAAAATAACATCAATGAATGACGTCATCGACCCAACAACAATAACAAAGACAACAGAGACATCAACATCATCAACAACATTATTAACGACATCAGCAGCATCCACAACATCTACTACAATAACGAAAACAAACAAAAGAAAACATCGACGACAGCAACAACACCATCAACCCACACTGGGAGGAGGGGGTCTAATAACGTGAGGTGATAAGTAGGTCTACAAATAGGTGGACACTGTCTTGTCTGTCTGTAAGACACGGTGGCACTAGGTACTTTAGGGTGAGACTGGTGTGAAACACAACGGCAAGGCTTACCACATTACATTACATTGTTACAGTGTTACAAACTTCAACAAAAATATTTCTTTGCTCTTAGTAGCTTAGCGGTTCTCAAATTAGTCAAAACTTTATTTCTCAGGCCTTTTTTTAATTTGATTTTTTTCCTACTTTTTTTTTTAGAAAGAATTAACTTTTGATTAGTACCTTATTTCAGACACTACTAATTAAGTGTTGTCTACTGGTTGTCACAAAAGTGTTTCACTATTTAAAACACTGATGCACTACATAAGAGAAAAACAAATTGATTTTTACAATACCTCTTTTAAATCAGAAATTAATGGAACATATAAGGACACGGTTCTCTACTACAGCATGACCAAAGTATCTAGTATATGTAACTGAGAATAGAATCACTAGCTCTATGGTCTCAACGGGAAAACTGTAAGTTTGAACGTTATAATTTTCAAATATACAAAACAAATTATTAGAACTTAGAAAATATTCATCTTGAACAGATCATACGTCCTCGGGCCTCCACTCATGAAGGCTCCATCTATTCAAGAATTAATGCTCAGAAATACTTTACGCACCGTCCTCCAAGTCTAGATCCAAATGCCCATCATTAGAATATCAGGCCCATAACGTCTACTATATATATATATATATATATATATATATATATTCGCTTTCTTTTTCACAGGGAAGGGGGGTGGTGGTAGAATGTAACGGGATAAAAATTAGTTATTAAGAGCAAAATAATCGCAATAAAGGTTGCATAAGGGAAGTAGGCTTGTTTTTTAAAAGTATTACCATATTTTTCTTGTTTGTCTATTGTTAAATAATTTCTTAAATATTCTCCAGGTACAGGCACATAAAGGTGGGGGGGGGGGAAGGCACTACCCAGTGCACGAAACATAGAACCTCCGATTCTTCTGATTCGATAGATAGATAGACAGACAGACAGACAGACAGACAGATAGATAGATAGATAGATAGATAGATAGATAGATAGATAGATAGATAGATAGATAGATAGATAGATAGATAGATAGATAGATAGAAAAAAACTCAAATGATAGCATCGTTTGTCTTTATTGTTTTCGCACACCAAGCTGCTGGTGTGTGAATGTGTGGATTTGTCTACCTTTCAAAGCGCTATCATTAGATCACATCTTTCACAATTATTCCTTCATTAAGAAGACCTGATCCGTCGGGTCATTAGCATGTGAATCACCTACTTCCACCTTGACATTGTGTTGTATTCACCTTCCCGTAGTTGTCATAACTAGACCTTGTTGGTTCAACCCATTGATGTTTAAACTGTATAAAAACAAGGCTAATTATGCATGGACTTTAGTGCTCCCAAGGTTATCTTATTGGCCAGTGCCATTTGCATAAGTATTAGTGCTTTTGTTGTATTTTTTTTTTGTCGCTATTGTTTTTTTTTTCTTAGGCTTTTGAATTATTTTTTTTCTGCTTATTTTTACAAGGAATTGATATGATTATTAAAAAAAATAATTCTAAAGTAGAAGAAGGAAAAAAAAGAAACACTATCTTGAGCCATTGAGCCATTGAGCCAGCTTCACATGATATTCTAGAGCTCGTAAAGTGTAGCTGTAACGTTTGCTTTCTGTATTCTGAAAGCGACCGTTGTTTTTTTTTTGTAATGTCTTGTTATTTTTATTTATAAAAATTTACACCAGTTTTAAAACTATTTACTGTTAAAAGTAAAAAACAAGGGAGGCTAAACTTCAATACCAACTATGCGATATATTTTTATACTTAGTACGATGTTATCATACTGTTCTGAGAGTTTTGGTCATGTAAAAAATGTCTTAATGAAACCACTAAATTTTGATTAAATTCTCGGCTGCCGAAACCCAAATGTCAGAATCAATAATTTAAGTTCAACAGGGAAGGGGGGGGGATCTACATTTGTTGTTGTCCATGACAGAAAAACAATAGGCGGCCAAGGGCAGAGAAGCAACAGGCGGCCTGGGCAGTGAAATAATACATTCTTTACATGCCTAAATAGACAAATAAAAATGCATGTTTTCGGCGGTAAGCGATATTTAGAGATGTCTTTTAATATTCTTGAAACTATTACAGAAAATAACTAGGTCTTTGTGGTAGCCTCATCGTAACTGCCTGGTCGTGCGGTATGCGCGCTGGACTGTCGATCGGTTGTATCGATGTCCAAGGTGCATTCCCTGCCCGCTACTCCCCCCTTCCCCCGCCTCCCGGTCGTCCTGTGGGAAGTTTTGTCTAGGAAGTAGATTATCTCTAACTCTGAAAGAACATTATAAACATGTGAGACATTTTACAAACAAACATAGTTCATCATTTTTCTTAATAATCTTAAGTCTTGGATAAAAAAAAACAACACGATATTCTTCAGTTTGTTGAAGAATATAGAATCAGGTCTTCCGATGCGTACTTTCACCAGTGATATGTGTGTCGCAAGGTATGTGTATGTGTGTGTAGGTCGCTTGTGTGAACGAAAAAAAAAACAACAAACAAATCTATTTGCATTTTCGAGATAAAATCATAGTTCAGACATCGGCGACGTATGACACGCGTGACAGAAGTGACACGCCTAGTAATTTTCAATGGTAAGAAAAAAATATATTGAAAGATGCCAATGTAGAGTGGTAGACTCATAAATTAGGAGTACATCAAGTTGGCTTGGTCATTAGCATGCAAAACGATTTAAAAATTGTATTTTTTGGCACCCTGTCGCTAAAAGGATGCTGATCAAAGATAGATGTGAAACAGTTGGCTGGCCTCCTTCAGTCGTAGGAAACAAATGGTAATATAAAGACCAAGTCTCGAGCTCGTATTGTCTTCAGGCATGGGTCTGCCTGACCTTCAGGTGGAACCAAGTGAGTGCCGTCACAGAGTTTACCAGCACTCACCTACAGATCCCTCTACAGTGTGTAAACTGGCAGGTTGCTTCCAATTCTCCAACCACACCTCCCTCACCTCTGTCGACACCCCCCCACCCCGCCAATTTTTTTTTCTTTTCGTGCTCACCCCCCCCCCCCCCACGACACGGCACACGACAGCCAATATTGATCTTTTGCCGCTGCTCTACGTCACGGTCGAAGTGCAGGACTTTGTGTGAGTGCGCGTGCGTGTACGTGTGCTAACATGTGTAGGTGTGAACGTGAGAGACGTAGGGGGAGGTGGGAGGGCAGGGGGGAAGGCGGCATAGCCAGGACACAGCCAGGACATAGCCAGGACACAGCCAGTCGAGACGCTTCTCATTTGTATACATTCTCTGCGGCAAATCATCAAATGTTAATTAACCTTCACATTGTCTATCACATGCCATCCAACTTGAATGCAACTATCACTTGGAAGGGCGTTGGAAAAAAGAAAAGTTTCGTTACGGCACACAAAGGATCAGCAGTACATCTCTATGGCTTCCTGATTGCTCTATAGACAGACAGAGAGATAAAGAACTGAAAGCGAGCGCCAAGTTATTCCAATACTTGCAGAACCCCCCAAAATAGCAGCACAACTTGCAGGGCTTCTCAAATTGGGCAATGTGTAACTCTGCAAGAGGGACACTAGGAGGAATAGCTAAGGGTTATTTACAATTTCACTGACATCCTTGCCCAAACCTCCTGCGAGACCGCAGGGGAAAGAAAGGCGGGCTGAGCTCGACCTCGGGACCAACATGATGATAAGTCAATGATAAGTAAGTCAATGATAAGTCAATTACAATAAAGTCAATGATAAGACAATGATGATTCGTAAGTCAATGATAAGTCAATGGTGAGTCATAAGTCAATGATAAGTCCATGATAAGTAAGTAAGGATGCCGGGTTGCGCGTCTCTGAATAGTGCTGAAAGAATGGGTTCCAAGAACTTAAATGATTGCTAAATGGAAAATGTGTCACAGTACAACAAAATAAATAAATAAACTATGGCCAACAGAGAAAAAGTTCTATTTTTCTCCCAGGAAGCATGTTAATTTTACACGAAGTTTACCAGCTATAGCTTGATACTCGTATTGCAACTATACTATAGCTACTAATAAAATAAAAATAAAAAATTCCTTTAAAGTAGTTAGCTTTAAATTACATCATTACGCAAGTGCTGATAAGCTATATTTTAAAAAGCATAGAGTAATATTTTTTTTACACCTTTTGGTAGTGTAGAATTGAATTACTAAGCTCTTCTGCTCAAAGCACCAAGTAAGATGTATCAATTGGCAGCATTTAATTCTCACTATATTGACATTTTTATTTATAATATCTCCCATATCTTCCTTACCGCCTTCTCTTATTTTCCTTCATTACGCGCTGTGTTATGGCTTAAATAGAAGTCTTTCGAATATGGTGCAAAAAAAATGTAAAAAACAAACTATTTACCATAAACCTTAAAAAAAAATAGAGAGTTTATCAATTTTCCCTTGATTCTGTCCACCTGATTCACCAAAACGTTGGCTATTTATAGGATTTCCCCGCAACATAGATGTACAATCTGTAATGTAAATCGGATCTAACACGAAAAAACAAAAAATCAAAATGGAAACAAAGAGGAGATTACTGTGATTAACTTCATTTTGAAAATCCATTCTACATGCGTCTATGTCGATCTACGGGCCTGTTCTGTGTGTGTGTGTGCGTTCAGTTGTCGTGTCTAGATGCTAACAGATTGCTTGATTCTAACAACTTTTTGTGGACGCCGATGGACGTTGTTATCAATGAAGAGTTGGAGGAAAAAAAATAACAACAACATTGAGAGAAATAACCAATAATCCTCGGCAGTGCAATCGACGCGAGCAACGGGTGCAATATAATCCGTTAGTGACTTGCATCATTCATTGAGGTGAGCTGAAGTGTGTGCTCGTGGGGACCGGCAGAGTTGCGTGTAACAAAAAAAAAAAAAAAAAAGACATCCCCATTTCCCCCCCCCCTTTTTTCGAGTCCCCTTGAATTTTTTCCCTACGTGGGTCTCCCCCCCCCCTTCTCTCTTTTTCCCCATGTGTTACGTGCTCACACTCATACATAAACATGCGCCTGAAACCACCTGATACGCCCCCTCTCTATCGTTACACACTTTTGTGGTGGCTAGGCGAGAGAGAGAAAAAGTCAGGGTTCGATTTCAAAACGGCGCCCCATCTCCCACCACCCCTCCCTATTCATTCCGCACGAACATCAAAGAGGCAGTTGCCGAGCCCCGGTACATCTCAATGGTACACGAGAGACGTAGTGCAAGGATTTCGATGCACAGGAAAGTGTTTTTAGAGTTGGCAGAGAGTTAAAAGTGATAAGTTGGCAGGGAGTTAGAATCTCGATCAAGCCCTACCACACTACTCACACACACTGGTGGTTAAGTGTAACTTCGACATTGACCTGGTCTAAGCGAGACCAGTAGTTATAGAAGGCCTGACATGCAACGTCACGACCTGTGGGCAGTTTAGACCAATAGCTCGTTGCCACGTCGTACATACACACATTTTTCCTACTTCCACAAGGGAATGCACTCTAGATGTATGAACATACCATTTCTAATTTATAAAAAACTTCATTGAGTTTACTGTATGAAATTTACAATGATAGATTTTATTCAAGAGTATAATTACAAAACCGCGCTTGGACCACACGATGACCTGCTAAATACTGTACAAAAACGCTAACTAAAACTCTATGGCCAAATTACAAGGTCTTTGAGGTTCGCAAAGACCTTCCTTCAGGGAACAGTACCAGGAAAAAGAAGAAAATGCAGAGAAAACGATGGGAAGACAACATAAGAGAATGGACGAGCCGTCCATCGAAAGAGGTTCTATCCGAGGCAAAAAAAACAACAGAGGAATGGAGAAAGACGGTCGATAAATCTTGCTTGTGGTGCCACAACTGTCCAACAGACTAAGAGTAGGTGAAAGTGACAATTAGAATGGTCATAATAAAGAACCTAAAAATCAACTAATATAATAAATAAATATTTAAAAAAAAAACCGGGTTGTTGTTGTTTTATTGTCGTTTTTTTGTTTTAGACGAAAGAGCCATGTAACAATTTTTTTAACTAAAATCCCTGTTGTTGGTGTTAAAGAAAGGTAACTCTGTTCTATGGTTGTTACTTTATATTTATTATTAAAACAAGCACTTTTTAAAAATAGAAAATAAAATTTGTGACCCCCATTAGCAAAGAGGTCCTATGCTGTTGGACCTTTTTCAAAATGAAAAAAAAAAATCGATTTTGAATTATATTCTGTTGTAATGTGAGAATACATTATTACTAAGCAAGCAATCTCTGATTTCTCACCCTCCCTTTAAAAAAAAAGAAAAAAAAAGATCCAACCGTCTTGGTGTATTGCCTTTTACGTTGGGCTTTGGTACTTGGCAACTATTGAAATCAAAGAGAAAATCCTCCAAGATTCGGGTTGTATCGATGCATGAGATTTTATTGTCTCGTCTGCAAGCGATTGGAGCTTTAGCGGGGATTCCCGTTTGATGGGGCGTATGAATATTGAGTCAATGGCCGCAAGATAAGGAAAACGAACAGTGTAAGGATACAAGACACATAGCGGCATGCTGGGAACGATGAAAAAACCAAGGGCAGACATGTTGAACTACTTTATATGTTTGTTCTGAAAATACTTTGATGTATTCGAGTTAAAATGGTTGGTTTTAAGTCTAAAGTTAAACCAAATTGAAATCTCTTTAAATTGTGGGACAATAGTCTCGTGTTTGTGTGTTAATTCTGTAGATAAAAAAAAATAATGGATCTTACAAGATTGAAGTGTAGCAAGAAGTATTTATCTTATCTTAAAGTATCTTATCTTATTTGTTACAGATGTTATTTTAAAACCTTAAAACAAGAATACGTAGTCTATATAATATGGCAGCCCATAAACTCAGCCACTAAGCTTCTTGCAGATTTCGACCATCACCAACATCATCTACTGAAACCTAATAAGACTTGGGATGGATGACTAATACTTAATAGCGAATATTGGACAAAGCTAATTGAATGGCGGTCTAACCGAGGGGGGGGGTAGAAATGTGGAGAAATGCTAAAGATGGATTTACTGATTTTAGGATTTATGCCATTTGTTACACTCTTAGACTATACACTTACTTTAGCACTGGCTAAAATTCTGATATGGAGCTTAGTCCAGAGTGTAGCATAGAATTTGTGGTACACAGAAATGTAATAAGTTTGAGTAACACCAAGAACAATTGACTAAGTATGGTGTGACTTCAAATGCAATGTATTTTTGTGTGTTTGACTTGAGGGAGATGTATTTTTGTGTGTTTGACTTGAGGGCGATGTATTTTTGTGTGTTTGACTTGAGGGCGATGTATTTTTGTGTGTTTGACTTGAGGGCGATGTATTTTTGTGTGTTTGACTTGAGGGCGATGTATTTTTGTGTGTTTGACTTGAGGGCGATGTATTTTGTGAGTCTGACTTGAGGTCAGTGTATTTTCGGTGCATAACTTAAAGAATAATGTATTGTGTGTGCGTATTCAAGAGCCATGTTTTGTAAGCTGGTGACTTCCAGAACAATGTATTATGTTCAGTATAAGTGACTTCCAGAACAATGAATTATGTTGAGTATGTGACTTCCAGAACATTGTATTATGTTCAGTATAAGTGACTTCCAGAACATTGTATTATGTTCAGTATAAGTGACTTCCAGAACATTGTATTATGTTCAGTATAAGTGACTTCCAGAACATTGTATTATGTTCAGTATAAGTGACTTCCAGAACAATGAATTATGTTGAGTATGTGACTTCCAGAACAATGTATTATGTTCAGTATAAGTGACTTCCAGAACAATGTATTATGTTCAGTATAAGTGACTTCCAGAACAATGTATTATGTTCAGTATAAGTGACTTCCAGAACAATGTATTATGTTCAGTATAAGTGACTTCCAGAACAATGAATTATGTTGAGTATGTGACTTCCAGAACATTGTATTATGTTCAGTATAAGTGACTTCCAGAACAATGTATTATGTTCAGTATAAGTGACTTCCAGAACAATGTATTATGTTCAGTATAAGTGACTTCCAGAACAATGTATTATGTTCAGTATAAGTGACTTCCAGAACAATGTATTATGTTCAGTATAAGTGACTTCCAGAACATTTCAGTTTCTATGTACTTTTAGAAGAGAGTATTAAACATCTATTTGAGAAGAATCTTGTAGAAATCCTGAAATAGTGTTTAATGTTCATCAGTCCATCTCTGGCTGTGTTTATCACGACAAACAACAACAAAACAAAAACATCTAACACACAAAAAAAAAGGAGAGAATAAATGGAAAAGAAAAATAAAATGAGTGGATTGGGAGGGAGGGGAGGAGGAGGTGTAGAAGAGGGACAGAAAAAAAAAAGTCAGCTGTCTTAATTACAGCGGGGATCCAGAAATGATTACTCGAGACTTAGTCGTGAAAATGTAAGAGGCCAGGCAGCTGAGGACGAAGAGACGTTCGTGGGATTGACTGTGTCAAATTAACGGCGCGGGCAGCCGAAGACATCAGAGGTTCTAGTACTGTTGTGTGTATCTACCTCGAAGTGTTAGTACAACAGACTCGTTGAATCTGAAAGATTATTTCGTATATGATATTCAATAGGGGGGGGGCGAGGGGCACGATCCCCTGGCGCCTCCCTCAGTGGGTCGCCACACGCAGCCTTTATTTCTATGTGATGTTCATGGAAAATGAGGATTGGGGGGTGTGTGCCAATAAGGCACCTTGCCCCGGGCGCATGTATTGCTCACTACGCCTTTGTTCGATTGAGTAAATTCTTTCCACTAACAAAAATATGATAAATCTAACAGTTTGTAATTTGTCGTGGCCTTACAGTCGACTGGCCAAATGAAAACCCAGGCTATTGACCTGAACTATACTTAAGTCTTTGTGTTACACAGATTGAGTAAATCCTTTCCACTAACAACAAATGTTTTCTGCTGATAAATCTAACAGTTTGTAATTTGTCGTGGCTGTGATGTCGACTGGCCAACTGAAAATCCAGGCAATTGACCTGCACTATATTAAGTCTTTGTGTTGTAAGTTTTAGACTTTGTTTCAGAAATAAACTTGTTTGTTAAGTTATACCCCAAATCTAACGCAGGACGGCATGAATAGCAGCTGGCAAGGTTTGAACACAGGACCATTGGGTGGATCGTCCATAGTGTATACCACAAGTCCATTCTTTTGGCTTAGGAATAGTTGTCTTTTCCTGAGGCCAGATTGGTGTTTTTCAAATAACACACACTTCCTCTAAAAATAAACTATTCCACTTGACTTCTGAACCAAGATCTCTCAAGTTCAAATACAGGTCAAGACTAGGATTTTGATCTTCGGGTTTTTTGAGACGTCTGAGTGAGCCCAATTCTAATGGGGTACCAGGTAAGGTCTTCACCGAGATTTGAACACAAAGTCATAACAGAATTCAGAATGTCATCGTCATAAGAAACTTAAATTCTCAGACCAACATTTTGAGAAAATGTCAACAAAGACTTTACAAGGTCTTCAGTAAAAACTTAAATTTTCAGACTAACATTTTGAGAAAATGTCAACACAGACTTTACAAGGTCTTCAGTAAAAACTTAAATTTTCAGACTAAAATTTTGAGAAAATGTCAACACAATGTCTTCAGTAAAAATTAAAATTTTCAGACTAAGATTTTGGTCATTGTGCTGATATCATCGTTAACCTCTGCCATAGTAACAGATGAGCTTTATATCACCTGGCCCCATAAAACGCAAGGTCTGAAATAAAACCCTTCACTTTACTTTTAAGTAACATATAATAATAATCAACTTGTCAATTATGTGGCAATTGCAATTATCCCCTATCTCATAATACGTTGTTCTTGTTTACTATTCTCAGACATTGAGCAAAAAAAAAAAAAAAGGGCTTCCAGATTCTAAGGCGGTCACCAGAGGTGAAGTCCACAAGAGATTGCTATCTCTGGGAGATCTGCCACATTCATGAAGCTAGCGTCCCCCCTCTGCTGTTGTCTCCCAGCACTGGCCTATAAAATGTTAGGCTAATGGCCGTTCTTTTCAATGGGAGATAATCGCGTTTATTTGTGAAAATTGTATGTTGTCTGTGTGTGTTAAACACATCTATGTATGTGAGGGATTTTGTGAGTTATAGACATTTAGACATAGATGACAGCGTTTATAATTAATCACGTTTCTATTACTATCTCAGACCACATTGCATTTCTTTTATTTTATGGAACATTTTTTTTTCCTTTGCAGATCTGAATAGAAATTTTACCATATCGATAGAATTTTAGATTTTAGAATTTTAGATTTATGAAATAAATTGTTAAATGGCTGAATAAATGTTACACTGAACTACACTATTCATCCGTTTTACAAGTTTGAGATATTCCTTTACACAAATTGAAGATATTAATTGTAAATAAAATAAATGAGAAATGGACGAGATCTCATCCAAATCACAAGAAAGATGACGCTTACAATAAGCTATCCCGACAAGACCAACGTCTAATCTTTCGACTCAGGACCGGACACAACAGAATGCGACAACACATGTACCGGAAGCTCAAAATTGGAATCAGTGAAATCTGCCCATGTGGAGTATCACCAGAGAATGCCGACCACGTCCTCCAAAACTGCTCTCTTTAACAAGAGGCCCGCATAAGACATTGGCCCCAAACACCCCAATAGAAAGAAAACTATATGGAGAGCTCCCTGATTTGGAAACCACTGCGCAGTTCATATCATATATTGGTCTAGTCATCTGAACGTTCCAATATAACAATGAGAACGAAGAAGAAGAATCCGTTTTACAAGTTTGAGATATTCCTTTAGAAAAGAAGTTTTGCCATTCTGGCCCAGAGCTCCTGCTTGACGGTGGGGAATTGAAGGGAGATGGATTCGAACTCCAAACCACATAACACACAACCAGACCGCCAACCAGTTTTTTTATATATATTTTTATTTCAAGTGAAAGCTTAAAAATGAAAACAAAAATTTAAAGATGCACTATATTTTCTAAAAACTTATTCCATTATAACGTATGCAACTAATTCTACACATCGGTTGATTTATACAATGTTCAAAAATGCCAAATTATATAAAAATTATTTTTTAAACTATGATATCTTTCGTTTTGTCGGTATATTTAGACCATGGCGTGAAGGGACATATTTTGCCCAGGGCCCACAGAAACCTAGATACAAAAATATGTTGACTTCGAATTGAAATATTTAAATTTTTGACACAATTTTATTTAGAATCCAATGTGTTTGGTTATTTATTTTCTTTACACTTGTTTCTAACGCTATTCGAAGGTCAGGAATACACATTTTTATACAACAAATAGAAAGCTGATATCTACTGATAAATAATGAATGGGCCCATAGTTACGTTTGTCAATGTTTAGCAGTTTTCATATATAAATGTTTCTTTTGCTACAGATTGTCTCCAACTGTTTCTAACACATTCAAATTCAACTTTAAAAAAAAAGGGGGGGGGGATGGTCATCATATTCTTGGACCTGGGCCCACTGGTGCCTAGCTGCCTTGAGTAGCTTTACTTGGTCCCTACATATTTGTAATTGACTGTTGAAACATCATATGTTTTGGGATGCAATGTACCAAATACAAAACATAACAATCATTCAGAAACTATTCTATGTTCTTCAAGTTGGAACTCACCTTTTGCAGGCATTTTGTTGAACCGTTTTATCTCCAGACTGTTTGAGTTTATAAAATCCACACAAGAATTGGGAAAACCACCATTAGGGGTTTTCCCGTTGGTGCAAGTGTCTCCACTTAGGCTCTTGTTCCAAGCGTCTCCAGCTACGCTCTTATTCCAAGAGTCTCCAGTTAAGCTCTTATTTCTGGGCCTGACAGAGCCTTGGATCCCAAGGTTTCGGACTGGCTCCACCAGAGGTAAATTGAAAAACGATAATGATTCCAGAGTTGGCGAAGTTGACGCAAGAAGCCGGGAGAAAAAAATTTAGACCATCGACCAAAATCTTGAAGAATCAATGGACTAGATCTTTAGAGTCATTAAAATATTTGGAGGAAAAAAACTTTTCAAGAAAGTATTCCAGTTTCTGCTGGGTGCATCCGAGGAAACTTCTGATGGTATTTGAAGTGTCGTGTATCCTCTAGAACGATTCCGGAATCGAAGTGTGTTTCTAACGTTGTAAGATGAGAAATGGAACCTACGACGCCTCCCGGTGTATATCCAGGCTAATGTCTCTTGTAATTTTTGTAATTGAGATCAGGGGGGTTGGGCGGTATTTGTCTTGCTAGCCAACCCAAAGCTTAGTAAGAATGGTTGACATCATCCAACCTGCATGAGACCTGAGGGATACAAAAAAAAACACCAAATATTATAAGTGAGCCACAAAAAAACAACAACAAAACAATAACAACGTTAACAATAACAAGCGAGGTCGGAAGTGGGAGGTGACATGTAACAAATTGTTACCATTGATAACATCAGAAAGGACTCGTCATTTGATCCTATTGGATAGATCTATTGTCTCTCGAAACACATCATCTCATAAAAGACTTGTTCCCCATATTGGTGTCAGCAATGCTCAGGGTTATACATTTAAATGTTGTTATGTTAATAATAGACAATGAAGTGCAATCAGGTTAACTAGGAGCAAAAAAAGAATAGAGAAGCAAATTAAAGTGCACATGATTACAATTATTTTATTTCAATTAAGGACATCCGAACAAAAAAATATTTTTAAAAATTATAATTTAATTGAAACGTATTTTTAAAGATTACAAAAAAAAAAAAAAAAAAAAGATTTAGAAGAGAGAAAGAAAAAAAGAGAGGGTGGTCAACTGTTAAACATGAATAAAAAATGAATAACATATACAAGACTTTGACCAGACAGACACAAAGACAGACTGACTTGATATAAACTAGATAATGAAAAGAATTCAATTCAAACTATTTTCTAAAAGAAATCTCAACGAAATAGGTCGAGTTTTCGCCCAACATATACTTCTAGTTCTAGTATTGTGGACACGCATTAGCATTTCTGTACACCATTGTTTATCTATAGATTAGTTTGTGCACCTGTGTCTGTGTACGTGTGCGTATTTTGGGCATCATTTATGAATAGGACTTCTCATTTCAACACATGTTTGTGTCTTTTTAAATGTAAATTAAAATATTGAATTTCATCCAACACTTATATCAACTCATTCTGTCCGTATGTCAGTCTGGTAAAAAAATTTTTACACTTCATTTTTCGCACATCCCATTCTCCGATCAAATTAAAACTCTGCACAATTACTCATTGTTCCTAACAAATTATGAATCAAAAAAGAAATTAGACAATTAGCTAATTACCTAGCAGTAATAAATTAAATTTGTTCGATACAGAAACGGGAAATAATATTACAGTATTCAGATATGTGGTTGTAAATGTGCAGTTCTTTCCTTTATATAACTTTTTTTTTAAAGTATTTTTTTTCTATTTTTCTTATTTAATATGAAGTCATATTTTTTAAATCTATTTGTTACTATTTTAGCATTTACCTGGTTGTACTCAATTTACAACTGTCTATATTATATTCTCTCCATTTTTTTGTTCACTGCCTTTGCCATCGATCCACTGGTCAGAGCTTACTATGTGTGGCAGTGAATGGGGCATTTAAAATAGAAGGGCTGGGGGGGGAGAGACCCTCACTACGGACATGATTCCAACATTTCACGTATGCCAATGTAACGAGCCAGTCTCTGAACAATGAGTGTCAGGGAGGGTTTAAGCTGCGAGGTATCCCACAAGTAGACTTTGATCTTTTTTTTTTTACTTTCCGCTATTGAGAAACAAGGTCATGAAGCCATTTCCCTGTGATTGGCTATTGAGTATTGATACGATCAGTTCGATAATTTGAACAATGAAACAAAATCTCACTACCTTGGAGTTTGTATTTAGTAGTAGACAGAGGTCTGGTAGAGGTATGTGTATACGTATGCAGACTGAGGTAACTTTAAGCAAATAATAAAAGATACTAAAGGGAGTTTGTGTTATACCAATTCGTGGGGGACCCCGAGGGTTTGTTGATTAACATATGAATGAGCAACGTGTAGCCATGTGTGTTGTTGTGAAGGAAGAGATATTTGCTTATTCAATTAGGTTTTAACATTTGTATGTAGATCTGTTTCATTCTCTGTATGTGTTGTTGTGAAGGAAGAGATATTTGTTTATTCAATTGTGTTTTAATATTTGTATGTAGATCTGTTTCTTTCTCTGTATGTGTGTTTTACAGACGACAAATAATTACATTGTTTCCTATTCTTTGCATACCTTTCACATTTAACCAGTAGTTTTTACTTTATGAGCCTTTTCAAGCTTCATTAAAATTATAAGTAAATAATAGATTCTAAATAGTATGAAACCTCCCCAGTATTGTAAAAATAATGATTTAGGGTAAAATTTAGGTGGATGAAAATGATCGACATTTTCTATACTGAACAAAATAATAATAGTGATAAATGTTTGTTTTTTCATAAATGAAATTTGTTTTACAATCATGATTGCATGTAACGTTAATGATATGTACAATCATACATTCTCATATAAAACTCAAATCGGTGCCTGACAGTTAATTGGGTAAATTAAAGGCGGTTAGCCTTTGTGCTGGTCTAATGACATCCTCGTTAACCGTGGGCCACGGAAACAGCATCTGCCCTGTAGTCGTAATAGTAGTTCTCTTTTCAGACCTAACCCTCTATAGGGCAGACGGAGTTTCGGTGGCCCATGATTAACGAGGGTGTCATTAGACCAGCATATAAATAAGTGTTGAGTGAAAATATAAAGATATAAATGTTGGTATAACGTTGTAATAAATTTGTTAGATGACATTTATGTTTGAAAGCAACGGTCAAGATAACAATTTGACAAAAGGTAACCGAGTGTTGATGCTATCGCCAAGAGAGACGGGGAACGTGCCTAGTATTTAAATATTGCCAACTCTGGCAACGTTTTCCTTAGTAATTGTAAGACTTGAGACAGAAGCTCATTACACAGGGTCACCTTTTAATACAGTCTTTACCATATTTGTTTTTATACTAAGTTGGAATATGATTTACCGCTCTTATATCCTTCCTCTCTCTCTCTCTCTCCCAGCGTTGTTTCACTCACGCGCGATCAGCTCTACAATACAGCATCCAGGTCAGGACTGGGTCTATACAGGTACGGGGGGGGGGGGGGGGGGGGGTGCGGAAAATGAACAAGAGAAAAAAAAATCAGATTAGCTTTTGAATTAATTCCCTCCTTCTCTTATGTTGCTAGCGATTATTATTATTATTAATATTTGGCTTCAAAAGGTTTTAGGATTAAGCGAAGCAGAACGGGTCTTATCTTAGAGGAAATTAAGAGAAGTGGCTTAAAGGTTTTGATCCCCAGGTGTACATAGTTCACTGGAAGTAACATTTGGTTTTGTAGGCATTTAGTAATCTGATTTGTTTCCTCCGTCCTTCAAATAGAATCTGGTTAAATTGTATCTGAGGAAAAAAAAACTATTTTTTAAGCCACCAAAACCTGTTGTTGTAGATTTGTAAGAATACTTTAAATAAGTCAAGCTCGTTGCTATCAACAGTGGCGAGTGAGGGTGTGGGGGAATTTCAGTTGGATCCGTCAACGTAAATAAAAGACATTTAAAAAAAAAAAAGCATCATTGAAGGTTGAAGTAAGCTCAAATTTTGGCCAGGATAATTGAAATTCTACTGAAGACAATCTAAAGTCTGTGTTAAGTCATTTTGAAAATCTTAGTCCGAAAAGTTACGTTTTTACTTACCACAACATTCAGCTTTACTTTGGGTTCAAGTCTCGGTGAAACTGGGATTATGAATTTCGGGATTTTGATGACCCTCCACCCAACTCTAATGGATACCAAACATAACTGGGTAAAGTGAGCGCAGCTGGTCGGTGTGCTAGCCACATGCCACCCTCGTTATCCTTCGGCCATATCAAGAGTATCATTCCTATAGATGGCAAGTTCTTAAAGGAGTGTTTTCCTTTCTTTATTTTGGATTGTAATTACGGTCTAACAAATTGACATTTTTTTCTGAAGACATTCTGAAGTCTGTGTTACTTAAGAACCTATTTGCAAAACTTACACGAGCCTCAAACCTTGTTGTAAAGGTTTCATTACCCCATTGAAAATGAACTCCAATTTTACGTTTCAAACAGAAAGAGATTTTGAAATAGAGCAAGCTGTTGATAAATAAAATACCTTCAATTGTGTAGGAGTATGTTACTATTTCAAGACATCAAAGCGCTATCTCTCAATTATCAATCCAGACATGCAAAATGTTTCAGCTTAATCATGAAATAAATGCGCAGCATTGTCTCCGCTTTGTTTGCGGTATTAGCGCTGCTAGAAAAGGGTTTGAGATTAAAACGCATTCGTCAGAGGGGAATGAGGGGGGGGGGGTGATGCAGTTTTTGACGTTGAATAACAAAAAATGTATTTGATTTGGCCCGGAGTTAAAGCCAACTTTTTGAGAGCTTATTTAAGTAAAGTGATGGATTATACATCATCTATTTGTTGTCAAGTAGTTCTATTACAATAATCATACATGGTCTTGGGTTTAGTTATTCTTTTGATGTTTTGTTTTTCTTATTTTTTAAATAGTAATCATTTGTTGAGTGTTTTGTTTTCGGCTTCAATAATTGATCAAGAAACGGTTTGTTTGTCAATCTATTATTTCTCTTTCTCTGTATATATATATCAGGGCTTTTTTGTGACGGTACTCGCCGGTACGGCGTACCGGCACCTTTTTCAATGGGGGGTGGATATTACTTTTCCTGTATTTTAACGTTTATTATTAATTTATTAGTAGTTAAAAGTGAGGCAATCCATCACTGAGTAACAGCACCTAATTGTTTGCACACAAAAAAAGCACAGTGATATATATGTATATATACAGAAGAAGAGAGAAAGAGAGGTGGATGGATAGATAGATAGATAGAAAGATAGATAGATAGATATTATAAAGTTAATGTTAGCTATATGGTTTTAGGATTAGAATTGACCTGGCCACATAGCTACAGTGTTATAACCTAATCGTTATGATATGTGTATTATTATTTTCAGGTGTTTTTTTTCTATTTATTGTGTGTGTTTGTGTCAACTTTTAGTAGTAACGAAAACACTTATAAAACTATTTCATACTAAGAAAAAACGAAATTCAAGAAAAATAATGTAACGGTTGAAGCATTCAATATTTAGAATGACCTATTTAATTTAATGTAAAGCTAACGCTACTGGGGTATAAGAAATAAAAATGACTTACTATATGACAAATCAATCCGTGATTAAATTTAGCTTTTTAAAAAATTAATATAAAAATGCAATAGAGTTTTGTAGTGAATTTCTCGCAGATATTCTTCACTTGGTTTCCTATATCTACAGTGTATAAACACCACGGATGATTGTTAAACATACAAAATATTATAATATACATTTATATATTTATATATATACCTTGGATAGTAAATATATATAGTATTATTAATGTTTGGCTAACACTTCAGGTGCCTGAGAAATAAAAATGAATTACTATATGAAAAATCAATCCGTGATTAAATTTAGCTTTTTAAAAAATTAATATAAAAATGTAATAGAGTTTTAAGCTTTCCTTGTAGTGAATTTCTCATAGATATTCTTCACTTGGTTTCCTATATCTACAATGTATAAATACCACGGATGATTGTAAAAAAAATACAGGATATATGAACATACATCTATATATTTATATATACCTTGAATAGTAAATATATATATAGTATAACAGAGGGACATTAAATATATAGGGCTATTTATGATGCAATAAGATAGTCTCCTCAAGTGTATAAATTAAACAATAGATGGAAAAAGAAAGAATTTATTCATCTAAAATAAAAATACGAATCAAATGCTTTCAGGTTTCACATACGGTACTAAGTCACAATTTAAAACTACAGACATTCTAACTATACGTACTCCAGTATACATTGATTGTATACATTTACGTCGACGCAGCGTCGGATGACTAAGTGTGTCGAATTATGAAGTGTCAGACTATAAACGTAAATTTAGATTTATTAATGTATTCATTCATTTATTATTTATATCGCTTAATAACTTACAGTTTCTTCAAGAAAATGAAAACTACAGGCTGATCTCTGCAGAATCTACACAACAAACATTTTTGGCTCAAAATATCTAATTTAAGAACTTGTAGTGTAGTTGTCAATCTGCTTACAACAACAAGAAAAAAAGACCTCAATCACTACCAGTGAAAAGACCCAAAGATGGAGCATATAACGAGTTAAAAATTCGTGATTTAGTGATTCTAGTCAATGGAACAGTTCCTGATGTTCCGAATCGTCAACCAGACTTGGAAAAATAAACTTCAATAACAGAAAACATTAAAACAATATGCACATCTTAGATTATCTAACTTTGATAGGAAACCGTCTCAAAAATAAATGAAAAATTAGTTTTTGGCGCTGGCGCAGTGTTGATAATGAAGCGAATTAAACTCTTGACATTTACATACATGGTACAATGTCATTTTTTGACCTAGATATATTTTTTTTTTAAATTACAAACCTTAGATCTAGGTTCCGCACTGATATTCTTAATAAAGACATCATATTCAATTCATATTCACTTCATATTATTTCATATTCACACTCAAAGTTCAGTTCTTTACTCCATAAGAAAACTTAAGCTCATGGAGTGGAGTTAAAATCTTGTCTTCAGGTTTAGCATTGAACATTTCTTTTTAGTTCCTTCGAACGACTGAGCACTTTCATCGCCTTCATAATCCTTGGCAATTAATTTT
The DNA here is from genome assembly GCF_947242115.1 of Biomphalaria glabrata. Taxonomy (NCBI): domain Eukaryota; kingdom Metazoa; phylum Mollusca; class Gastropoda; family Planorbidae; genus Biomphalaria; species Biomphalaria glabrata. The sequence goes on from NC_074720.1 coordinate 34,116,755, forward strand.
TGTGACGCATATTGATTTAAGACACTTGCAACAATCCATTGGAAATCCAGAGTCCAATATCCACTGTTCTGAGTAGATTTTTTAAAATATATATTTTACTTTCACCGTGTTTTATTTTAATTAGTGAATGTATTTTTGTAATATATCAAATAGTTGATAATAAAGAAGATAATTTAATAGACAATAATAGTATCCAAAATATGAAGTACAAGTCTCATGTATAATTTCTGTTTCATTGTTGCATAGATTTGATAGAATAGGTACCTTGATTTAATAACATACCGGTACACTTTATTTATTAGCTTCTTAATCTTTCAATAATTTCTCATTTAACGCAAACAAATGCTATCCTAGCGTCGAAGATAATACAAAAACATGCTATATAGATCTAGATTCTGACACCGTTAAGAGATAACATAAAGATACATGGCGTTAAACAAAAAATTCACCTAAATACTTATGATATTGCTACTATCATAGTCACTGTTGTCACTGCATAGTTATGGAGATTGTAATTCCAGAAATGAACAAATGAAGTGCTATTACGCAAAGCCTTTTAGTCATTTTCTAGTGGATGTAGTGTTAGAAATAATTCTGAACAAGTTACGACTCCACGAATCTGCTCTGACATCTGTGTGTAGTGTTGCTGCTCAATGGAAGCACTTGATCATCCCGATATTATATTCCACTATGTAAAAGTTCATTGTAGAGCAAACGGTTAATGAATAAAGAGCATAAACACACACTAAACACTTTAACACATTTTTGTTTTTGTAATGCAAAGTCCAAAGTTTTTTGTGTGTTTTCGGTGTCAACGATGTCTTGTTTGTTAAAATTTTTTTTACAGATAAATGTTCTTGTGCTAACGGCTTGTTCCTCTCCACCCCCCTCCCCCAGTTATGCAAAACAAGACATTATGCTGACCTGGAAGTGAGACGAGAGAGAGGGAGGGGGAGAGAAAGAGAGAGAGAGAGAGAGAATTCAAGACAGATAGGACTCCCGTACTGGGTAGGGTCAGTTTTTTAATTCAGAAAAGGAAAAAAAATAGGGGTGCATTTGATGTCTGCAATAAATAAATATACATATAGATATTTGCAAAATAACTAATAAAAATAGCTACTTCTTTTTAGAACTTTCCTAGGTAAATAAAAAAAGATTTAGTTTTTGATAGAAAAAAAGTAATTACATAATAAAATTCTATAATAAACTTGTAAATCGTAGCGGGTTATGTTAGAGCTAGGAAGTCGTATACAAATAGTGAAATAATTATACTAATTAATAATTGTGTCGGCATTAATAATGAAATTTATCTAACTAGTAATAAAACTCGGAAAATGTAGCGGTGATAAATCTTGATTTCACTGTTTCTACATTCACACCCATGCTCCCCCCTCCCAAAACCCCACCTCCAGCACCCGCCCATCCTCTACACTGTAGGGAAGAGGTTTGCAGGTGAAGAAGGAAATTTGTTAAGACACAGATCTAGTTATTAATAAAAATAAAAGGGAAAGAAAGAGAGAGAGAGAGCTAGAGCGAGAGAAAGAGAAAGAGGGGGAGAGTAAGAGCTAGAAAGAGAGAGGGAGAGAGAGTATGAGATAGAGATAGTAAAAGAGAGCGGGAGACAGAGTAAGAGAGAGAGAGAGAGAGAGAGAGAAACAAAATAAAAAGATAGAAAAAGAAAAAAGAACAACAGAGGGAGAGAATAAGAAAGAGAGAGAGAGAGAGAGAGATGAAGAGAGAGAGAGTGAGTGAGGACACACCGATAAGGACATAGTAAGTATGACGTATGACTAACTGACCAATGAAGAGACGGACATTGCAACGAAGATAAAAATATGGTATTGTACTTATCTTCCTCTCTTCTTCTTTCTTGCTTTCTCTCTCTCTCTCTTTCTCTCTCTCTCACTGATTCACTCTCTCTCATAAACAAGCAACATGAAGAAGCGAACTAAAGACTCCCAGTTTGCGGGTCAAACATCCCACTTCCTGCTCACCTAAGTTGGACACCCCCCTTCGTGCCTCCCCTAGATGTAGAACCTATCTTTCCCAAGACTCATACACAGCTGCGAATCTGCTGGTCTGGAGTCAATAGAGACATGCTCGTGCCATGTTGATGAGGAAGATAACTAGTTAGAGGCAGAGGGGGGAGTTACCACTTGGTGCGTTGATAACATAGGGAGGGGAAAAAAAAGGGGGGGTGAGAGTTGCAGATGTATGGGAGATGGGGGGGGGGGTGATCAGATGGACAGAAGGAGAGAGAGAGCGAGAGACAGTCAGCTAGAAAGAAGTAGGGAAACTAAGAGGAGGAGGCGGGGGGAGTCATGAATATTCATAGTCGATTAAGATTTGTAGAATGGCCAGAGAAGAGAAATTCAGGATTGACTGACGGAAGAGGTGGCATCGCGCAGTGGCGGCACGAGGGGTGGAAACATGGTGAACAGGGCATATTTGTAGAGTGGATGAATTTAATGTGATAAATTCTAATATGTGTTTTATGATTTAAAAACACAATAGAAAACGGGTTCTCAAAAAATATTGAAGCTTTATTTAATTGTTGCTGGTATGAATTTGTAAACATCTTAAATTGTTTACAAACAAATATGTACGTAACAAAAAGCATAAAGTAGATTTAGATGTGGATCTATGTTTTGGGCCTTAATTTGTTTTTCTTTAAAAGTTGTCTTAACCTTCAAATCCATTGTAAAAGTGTAGCTATTGTTGTAAACACATCTGATGAGCTTGAAGAGGATACTCATCGGGGTTCCCTTATAATAACGGGTAAAAAGAAATAGATAGGCGCAGAGAAAAGAAACCATTATATACACAGTATCAGTGCGCATTGCATTTAGTAAATAAAGAAAATCTCGGTAAGTATGTGCCATCCGCCGCTAGATTCTTCACGGGGTCGCACGCATATCAGTGGCCTTATTTTATAAGTGGTGATACAGTGTAGGAATACGAAGGAATCCCTAGTAGCACTCGGCCCAATGAGTCTTGATTCCAGTCGATGTGAGACTATATGAATCTAGATAAAAATCCTTTCCTTTGGTCAAGGGCCTTAAGGACCTCTGGCTCGACACTATATTTACACTCAACAACACTGGGAGCTTTAAAAAAAAAGAAGATAGTTAAGTATAGGAAGAGGTAGAGTCTAGGGGATGGGGGGGAAGAGGTAGAGTCTAGGGGATGGGGGGGGGGGAAGAGACAGGTGGTATGGAGTTAAGGTGTCCTGCCTAATTAATATTTCAGGCCGGGATTAAGCCGCTAAGACGATTGTCGTTTAGAAGCGGGGTTTGGGAGGGGGGGAGGAGTTATGGAACATATGTGTGTATACCAAAAAGGAGGACTTAATAAATGGGGGAAAGGAAAGGGGGGACGTCTGTCACTGACACGTGGACATAATGGCAAGACGTAAATTTTGTGTAGATATTTAAGAACATGGTGAAAAATGTATTCAAGTGTGCTTGTGTATGTTTTTATATGTGTGCATTATAAGAGTTATGTATACTTGTGTGCGCATATCAACATAAAGATAAATACGTAATGTTGATAAAATGGATGTATATATGTGCTCGCACGTAAGTTTATACCTTGTTATTATACTTCTGTTCCCATGTTAAATTATTTATATCTAATTATGTGCTTAAATAACTATACATGCGAGTGAGTGAAAAGAGTAGTTAAGTCGAATCAATGGAGACAACAACTTTGTCTGCGTCGGTGGTGGCGAAATAGGTTGGTCACAGTTGGGTCTCCGTAGCATCGTGAAATATTGCTATCTTCACTAATAGTTGGGATCTAAGACAATCCCAACATATATATGCGTATGTACAAATACTAGTCAAATATAGTAACGATGGTGTATATGTTGTAAGCAGATAGGGTCACAATAAGATAACCAGATTAAATGAACAAAAAAAAAGATGGCTTCGATGTTTGGCAACTTGACTATTTCTTACACAGATGGGTAAGAGTATAGTGGAATTGGCAATGAAGTGATAATATTGATATAGGTGATGGTTGAATGGATGGATAGATAGATAAGATAGATAGATAAGATAGTTAGATAGCTCGATAGCTAGATAGCTCGTTAGCTCGATAGCTAGATAGCTAGATAGATAGATGATAGATGGACGGACGGACGGACAGACGCAGGGACGGACGGACGGACAGACAGACAGACAGACAGACAGACAGACAGGTAGATAGATAGATAGATAGATAGATAGATAGATAGATAGATAGATAGATAGATAGATAGATAGATAGATAGATAGATAGATAGATAGATCAATTGATCAATGGATGGATGGGTGGGAAGATAAAGAAAGAGAGAGAGACTGAGAGAGAGAGAAACTCAGAGATAGAGAGAGAGAGAGAGACTGAGAGAGAGAAAGAGAGAGACTTTAGTGTCAAATGTCGTGGTGACATTAATTTGGTCACCAAGGTAGCTACTTTTACTCCCCCTACCCTACGCATATTTTAATTTACGCGCCATTATCAAGGTGTAGCCACCAATACCCCCATCAGTGCTACGTTACGTCACGTGATGGTGACATTCATCCGTCACCCAGTGGGCGGACATGTTGCGTGGTCAATCAAAATTTGGGGCTGGAGAAAGGGAGAGAGAATGGTAGATGTACATAGAAGACTTGTATAAAATGTAGAGTGGGGGAGGTCAGAGGTTACAAATGAAAGAGAAAGTGAAAGTAAGAGGTGGAGATAACTACACATCATTCTCTCTCAGCTCCACCTAGATCTAGTGGGTCACGACTGTCTTCTGTCGTCTCTGTGCTCGAGTAGCCTGCCTTGACGGAAGTGGGCTGATCTTCGAGACACTGATTAATTAGAATAAGAAATTAAGTTCTACACGAAACAAATAAAAAAAAATGGGTGAAAAAGGGTTACATTTGTTTTCTATTGGTTTTCTTTACTTTTTTTCCTTTCTCTTTTGTCAACCAATCGTTAATCACAAGTTTATTTTTCTATCGCCTGAAAATAAATACCCCTCTACCTTTCCAGTTCGTTTCGTTCTCACATAAATAAGGATTAGTGTTAGGGTTTGTATGAAGTATAATACAATGTAAACATGTCGAGGTGACCAGTGTAATAAGTTCAGTTTTTTAAATATGAACAATCACTTGCCTTGACCCCGGTCTTTAACGTCTGTTAAACGCGTGTTGATAATAGCGAGCCTTTTACAATTGACATTGCAAATTAATTGTGTTGTTACCCTTAAAAAAAAGTTCCCATTTAATTTAGTCTGTTAGATTTTACCACCGGCTACGCCCTATAGTTGGGCCTCGATTCATCTAAATCAAACTGACGTGTGCATATAAACATGACAAGTTGTATCTATTTAGAGTTTATATTGCAGCTGAAGAGATCTGACGAAGGCCTCGGGGCACACATTTGAGGTCCAAAACAAGCCCTATCCATAGACATAGATACATTCAGAGAACGAAAAGAAAATTTAAATAGACCTCCGGCGGACATCGGCTTTGTTTGCTTTAGATGTGGCAAGTTTTGTAGGTCGCAGTTGGGTTTCAGTAGTCATGTGCATCGCTGCAATCATCCGAAACCTTCGGAATCGAAGTCTTTGTTATTTTGTTTTAAGAATTCTCAGATCGAATGTAGCCGTTGTTTCTTTAGCTGTTATGACTTAATATATTTTACTGTTTTTACAATCTTATGGAATACAGCAAGTTGTCAGCAAGTATCGCGTAAACATTATGATACAATGTTTAATTCATAATATTCTTCGGAATTAACAAACACATTCTGTGTTAAGAAACACAATTATACAGAGCGTTTAAGTTTAGTCTTTAAAACTATATTGAGAGGTAACAAAAAGTCTGGGCTTAGAATTTCCAAGCTGTAACGCTAGACGAAAATGGCCAGATAAAGCGCTTACTTTAATAAATTTAAACTTATTATTTTTTTAAGCAAATAGAAGAGGTAGATTCACAAGGTTTTGTATGCTGAGAATACAACATACAATACGATTCAATTCGTGGGAGCCAGATCTGAATGTGACGAAATCAAATGTTTGAATTCGCTTAAGTTATTGTTTTGGCATTTCTTCCACACTGAGTTTGAAAATAGACGTCTTTCCTTTCTCTGGGGGAGCGATTGGAAGTCTTTGATGGGGGGTTGTATTTCTTCGTGGCTTCTGCTGCGCTTCAACATACAGGATGTTTTGATTTTGAGGGCGGTGTTGATTATATAAATATATGAATATATATTATATGTATATATATTATATATATAGATTGCTTCAATGTATGGTAAATAGAAATTCTGAGAAATAAAATATTGCTTAGTATCGTGCCATTTAGATAATGATTGAATCTTTGCAATGACAATAATATACCTACGGACTAGGAGATGCTACGATGGTTCTTGATTGATAGAGCTCTCATTAATTTGACGGAGATTTCATTGTTTAAGTTACCAACTTGCGTTACATCATTTTTTTTCTTAAGCAGCGTGTGACGTTATCAGGTCATCAGACCACGCCCAGATGAGCATTAGAGAACGCCCACTGATTTCAAGATCACGCCCAAAGATCAAAAGATCACGCCCTAAGAAAGAAAAGGTCAGGGCAACAGATTCACATCTGAAGAGATGATCAGCCGTCACAAGGTAACATAACGTTGGACATCTCCAGAGAGACGAGCGCTTCATTTAGAGGGGGAATGGGGGGCGGAGAGCAGTGGCTGTCGCCTGCTATGTCTTCATCTTTCGCTAGCTTGGCCAGGCTCTTAGGTTAACCATCTGCTCTGCTGCAAGCCCAGTCCAGATCAGGTTTCTGACGATGAAATTCGGGCGTCACTGTAGGATAACTAGCTAAAGATTTAAGAACCGTTGGCGTTCATCGAGATGTGTGTGTGTGTGTGTTACATGTGGATGTGTAGTACATGTGTTTGTATTACATATGTGTGTGTATTACAAGTGTTGAAATGTTATCAAAAGCCAATAAACTAATCCAGTGTTTTGATCAATTATTGCGATGCTGTTATGCAGATTAAATAACGCTCCGCCATGTACATCCAACATTCTGACAATTCCAAACTAATGTATTAGATTTCTAAATTTGTTTTTTAATTAATACTTACTGTCAAAGAGTGCACACACACCCCCGGTAAAAAAATCCTGGTGCACCCATGTATACAACTACTCAAAGTATTTAAATTCTAGTTTGGTGATACAATGGTAACATTACAAGTCAGCAGTCTAGACAAGAATACTAGATCTAGTTAGAGATTGGGTGTAGTGCATTCTAGTTTGGTGATATGCCAAAATGTTCCTGAGTGTTTGTTTCTTTAATTCCGTAGTGAATACATGGTAGAATTTCCATTGACGTGTGTTCAAGATATATATCCCCAGAGCAAATTCAATTTTAAGATGATTATATTCGGAAAAAATGATAACTGTCAAACCAGAGTTTTCCCTGTGTGGCCAATTTAGTAATTTGTTTCCTCCAAGATAGTTCTAAGCTGTTAAATTTCTATCAAAATTGTTAGAGCCGTTTTCAAGATGATTGTCCACCCAGTGTCCAATGTCCAGTTTTCATGTTGAACCAAAGAAGAGTTTGTAAGCTAATAGAAAAAAAATTGTAAAAAAAAAAACAAAAAAAAAACCTCCCAAAACTGCATTTGTCCTATTAAAATTTCTATTTGTTTACAATCCACCAATTGCAGTCAGCAATGACCAGGTTTCACTTACAGATTGCATCTGGGTCAAAAGGTGACAACAGAAGAAAACATCAATTCGAAACGAAACAACTGGGACATTTTAAGGAGGGTGAACTAGCGCCCAACTAAAATGTGTGTAATCTTTTGACTTGCAGGTTTGAAGAAATGAACAATTTATTACGTCAAGTTCAATCACGTCCTAGGACGTTGGAGGACAGCGCGATGGGCAGGGTTTGAACCTGGGACCATCGTAACGTATTTTCATTGTTTCTACTTGCTGGATTTTTTGTTAGCACCATAAATAGTCTATATTTAGATCCACACCACACCAGCTGTAGTAGAATGTTCTGCTTGTTCAACCCAAAGATTTTTTCAGTCTGTGGAAAAAAAAAGGGAGGGGGGGGGGGGAGGAGATGGGTCATTCTTTGTGCCCTTTGGTTTTCTTGTCACTTTGGTCAAGTGCTGAAACAGGATACTAATATTTGGCCTGCAAGCCAAAAGTTGGAGGGGAAAGTCTCTCAACATCCTTTTGGCGATGTTCAAGTTGTCTTCAAACGGTTCATAATCGCTTCATTACGGGGGCGCCAAGTGTTGGCCTCGGTGACGTCCCCACCTCCCCCCCAACCCTACTTTCTCCCTCTACTCCTCACCAACCAGCACCCTCCCCCCACCCTTTCGTCAAAACGCCTCTAATTATAGATCATATCACTGCCTCGGGGGCCTGTCCTCACACGGAGGAGATTTGAGGAGATGCGAAGAGAGGGTGGGGGAGGAAAGGGAAAAAAAAGGCGTTGAGTGGCGCTGGGGGCGCCATACATAGAATGGATGGAAAGATCAAGACTTAATTGTCCGGTCCTATCTCCATGGTCGCCAGATAATGAGCACACTTTAATTACAAACAAAGATACTATAATAAGAATTGTCTTTGCGCCAAACTGAACGTCACTCTGTACTCCCTATATAACTCAGCAAAACATTTGAATGAAATGTAGGATATGAATGAACTATAAATACTTTTTTTTCCTTGGAAGGTTTAGGTAATAAATAGATGTAGGAAGGATGGATGATGGTTAGACAGACAGACGGACTGACTGAGTGGCAGATAGATAGATAGATAGATAGATAGATAGATAGATAGATAGATAGATAGATAGATAGATAGATAGATAGATATAGATAGATAGATAGATAGATAGATAGATAGATAGATAGATAGATAAACTATAAATAATTGATTTATTAAATGTAAATGTTATTGATCAGTTAATAAAAATTACTTTATTTAAAAACAAATCGATTGATTAGTTGATTGATTAACTGACACAGACAAGTCATCTATCAATATATTTATCAAAAATTCAAATACTCTTTCTTGGAGTTATTTTAGCGAATTCAAAAATTGTTATAGACTTCAAAGACAATTAGTATTCTGTTCCTTAGGTCAGTGCGATTAATGGAACGTAACGTGTGTGTCCACACATTCAACTTGACGTCCTGGCAACACGTGGGACACATTATGTAGAAATGAGACGTAGAGGGGGTAGGGGGCCTAGTGGAAAGGGGGCTGGGGTGCTAATTACAAGTTGATACGTGGAAAGGGCGCCGGGTGCAGAGTAAAACTGTGCTCGGAAACTGTGTGAGTTCCATGTCTACTTTTTCTTATGTGCTATGTTGCATCTAATGTGTCTTTGATCTCGTATGTCCATAGTCGTTACATGTGTTTGTATGTAGGTTTGGTGATTGTTACTTGTGTTTGTATGTAGGTTTGGTGATTGTTACTTGTGTTTGTATGTAGGTTTGGTGATTGTTACTTGTGTTTGTATGTAGGTTTGGTGATTGTTACATGTGTTTGTATATAGGTTTGGTGATTGATTGTTACATGTGTTGGTGTGTAGGTTTGGTGATTGATTGTTACATGTGTTGGTGTGTAGGTTTGGTGATTGATTGTTACATATGTTGGTATGTAAGTTTAGTGATTGATAGTTACATGTGTTGGTGTGTAGGTTTGGTGATTGATTGTTACATGTGTTGGTGTGTAGGTTTGGTGATTGTAACATAAGAAGGTGCTTCTAGCGGTAACAGTCTTTGTTTAGTTGAGCCTATAAGCATGCATAAATATTCTTTTAATTTTATGTGAATCTTCAATATTCTTGGAGTTATTTAGAACATGTTTTTTATATAAACAATTACATGCTTTAAATTATACAACCCTAACACTTCATTCTGAATTCCCATCTAAATATACAATAGAATAAATATAAATGTACTCAGGGGTGTAGCTAGGAATTTTTCATCATTTTGTTGCCCGGGGGGGGGGGGTTGACCTCTTTGGAGCCCCTGCAGTTTTCGTAATATTTAATATTTAATGTAAAAAAACACTCATTCAGGGGCCCCTCTTAATTGGGGCCCGGGGGGTTCAAATTCTCTCCCTCGTTTGTTGAGCTCTAAAGCGTTTGGCTTCTGAACCGGGGAGTTCCCGGGTTCGAGTCCTGGTGAAGTCTGGGATTTTTAATGTCGGGATCTTTAGGGCGCCCTGACATTAGGTGGGGACAAGTAAAGGTTGTTGGTCATTGTGCTGGACACATGACACCCTCAATGACCGTCGGCCACAGAAGCAGATGACCTTTACATCATCTGCCCTATAAGCCACATGATCTGAAATGGGAATTGATTTTTTTTTTATTTTTACACTCAATTCTGTAAGTGTAACTGACAAGTACATGTAATAGTTAATGACGCTCAATTCTGTAAGTGTAACTGACAAGTACATGTAATAGTTAATGACGCTCAATTCTGTAAGTGTAACTGACAAGTACATGTAATAGTTAATGACGCTCAATTCTGTAAGTGTATGTTACAAGTACATTTAATAGTTTTATGACACTCAATGAATGTACGTCTTACTACGAGATCTGATGACAATCTTTCAATGGGCTCTTATTAGTCACGGGCCAGGGCGCAATGAGTCCCTTCGCGCCACAGTCGCGACGCCACTCACTATAAGCATGGTCAGTGCGCTTTGATCTCGTGCAACTATGCTCAGAGGAAATCGAGCTCTATATCGAATGAATGACTCATAGCCTCCATCAGGTACCGAGCTCGGGACCTTCCGTTTGGCTGCTGTGTTTATGCTACTCAGCCACTTGTTCGCGTATTTTGGTCCAACTTGATTGTATTTGATATCATGCCTACTATGACCAGTGGTCATAGGTTGTGGAGTTGGATCGCTTTCTTTATAAATCGTAATTACTTATTAACGTTTTTCTTTTGTATTCAGTTTTTTTTTTTTTTTTTTTTTTTTGTAGTTAGGTCAATGTTTTATACATAACTTAAAGGACAACAAAACAATGAGATAAGGACTTCTGAGGGTGTAGTCATGATTGACTGTTCCACAATATCTACTTCTCCGAAACCAATAATTACGATTTTCAAAATAATAGAGCTAATAATTAAATCCAACTGCCGTTTTAAGCAGAAGAATTTGTTACAAAAGTTTACAAGAGACGGGCATTAAAAACAACTTTAGGGGGAAAAAGAAAAGAAATAAAATTCTTTAACTGTAAATAGGTTGAAAGGTTTATGAATGCTAATTAACACAAATTAAACAGACTATTAGCTATTATACATTTCTAATCGCAAAACAAAATTTCTTTTTAAAGTTAAACTAACCCATTCTATTTGTTCTGTAACAAAAAAAATATTTAAAAAATCCTATTTTTTGTAACAGCCTATACTTTACAGGCCGATTGTTCGCCCTTAATAACTAATGAATGATAGATTTAAACATAAAGGAACTTTCTTGACCTTTACATCTGCAATTTGAAGACGGCGTGCACAATGTTTCTTGACATTAATATAACTTTTGAATGAATAAGGCCTACATGCGGAAATACCCGAAGACACAACGCCTGTTCAAGATAAGTATTTTCTAGCCCTCTAGCCGTGTGCACCTATTGTTTTAATTAGCATTCATGAAACTTTAAACATATTTACAGTTGAATAATTTTGTTTCTTATTATTCGGAAGAATATATCTAAAATAGGAAAGTACAGTTTACTTCTCAAAAGCTTTGGCTTGCGGATTTTTAGTGGTGCATGAACCAAAAGATTGGAACTCACTCCCCATTGAGCTGGATCACACCAACTGCTTCACTAAATTCAAGAACTATAACTAGGTTCATTTGTCATTTCAACTCTGGTGTTTATGTTTGTTTTTCTGTCATTAAGCCTGCACTATACTAACACTACACTGGGTTGGGTAACAGAGCTATTTAAATTAAATTATTATTTGATAGAATTGTTATGAAATGAAAATAACACGTAGACTATCGACTTTGTTTTTATAACGATACAACGTGTCTTTTGTTTAGTTGCAGACTTTTATCTTTTTCTTTTATAAAGACTTTATTAAGTCCCAAATTGAAAACACAATTTGTTTTATTTTAAATTGTTGCTGGTACCGTGAAAAACATTTCCTCGTTTTCAAGAGTTCAATAATTATTTTAACATCTGCTTCATAATTTAAAATATTTTTTTTTAGACATAAACATTTTTCTAGGTCTATGTAATCTTAGCCTGTTTTGTTTGTTAATTTGGTAAGTTATAAAAGGATTATGTACACTATTAGGTCTATTTGTCTACTTTGAATATAATACAGGTCTCCTTAGATTTTGTTTTCTTGGAACTCATTCAAACACAAATGAGATAATACTCTATGAAATATGAATATAGGTGTTATTATAGCCAATATGTAACATTGTTACATCTCTCATTGTTTCAACATTTGTATTTACATTTACTGCTAACCACTCGCTCAAACTTCTAGATCTATGTGCTCGAGCATGTATGTTGGTAGGTGGAAAGATATACACAATTAAAAACATGACATGTGTGATTTATGTGGATATAATAGTGTCTTTTTAATTTATGATGTCTGTGTTCGCTGTTTCAAAATGGAGGTTATTTAATTTGAGTATAGATTAGTCCTTATAAACACGCTCCAACTGTTTCTTGAGTATAGATTAGTCTTTATAAACAAGCTCCAACTGTTTCTTGAGTATAGATTAGTCCTTATAAACAAGCTCCAACTGTTTCTTGAGTATAGATTAGTCCTTATAAACAAGCTCCAACTGTTTCTTGAGTATAGATTAGTCCTTATAAACAAGCTCCAACTGTTTCTTGAGTATAGATTAGTCCTTATAAACAAGCTCCAACTGTTTCTTGAGTATAGATTAGTCCTTATAAACAAGCTCCAACTGTTTCACGTTTACGGGATTAACACTTGGAGAAGCTAAAAAAATATAGTAATTGTGGAATGGCTGCAAAGAATGTATCTTCTAGGTCCTCCTAACGTGTGTACTGTACCAGCAGCCGCGGTTGAGACATCAGTCTCTTGTATTTTGTGTCTAGGAGTGCCCAAAGAATCTTAGTGTAGTGGAATAGCAGCAGAGAATGTGCGGACTGAAAGCCTTTGTGTTGCACCAGCAGCCGCAGTTGAGACATCAGTCTCTTGTACTTTGTGTCTAGGAATGCCCAAAGAATCTTAGTGTAGTGGAATAGCAGCAGAGAATGTGCGGACTGAAAGCCTTTGTGTTGCACCAGCAGCCGCAGTTGAGACATCAGTCTCTTGTACTTTGTGTCTAGGAATGCCCAAAGAATCTTAGTGTAGTGGAATAGCAGCAGAGAATGTGCGGACTGAAAGCCTTTGTGTTGCACCAGCAGCCGCAGTTGAGACATCAGTCTCTTGTACTTTGTGTCTAGGAATGCCCAAAGAATCTTAGTGTAGCGGAATAGCAGCAGAGAATGTGCGGGCTGCTTAAATTAAAGCCTTTGTGTAGCACCAGCAGCCGCGGTTGAGACATCAGTCTCTTGTATTTTGTATCTAGGAATGCTCAAAGAATCTTAGTGTAGTTGAATAGCAGCAGAGAATGTGCGGACTGATTCAATTAAAGCCTTTGTGTTGCACCAGTAGCCACAGTAAAAAAAAAAAAAATGAATGAACATGAAACAACTGACCAGTTAATCAAAGTTGTTAAGACTTCAAAAATGTTTTCGTTGAGGGAAAGAATAGAATTACGAAGAATAGTAATTCACCAATATTAAAGCACTGCAACTTTCGTTATGTTTAAACTACAATTTCATAGTCGAGATTGGCCTACATATACATAAAGAGAGAGAAATATATTATCAGAGATTGTAGTATTATTTTTAGTATTCCTTACATTGACTACAAAGGAAACAAAAGATCAACAAGATGTTAATATATTCACATCTATCTCGCACAAAGTCACAAACAAAACGTTGGACAGAGAATACACAGAACAAAAAAAAAAGAGTTTTAAAATTGTTCTCATGCCAGAATAAAGAGATTTATGTTTTTATTTGGCTTGCACGTGACTTCTTTGAATTTCCTGTTTGAAATTTTAGATAGGGATTCTCTTTTAATCCAACACGATCAAAGAAAGACAACCTCCACTTAGAAGGGGACAAAAATATTTTCAAAATGAGAATTATTTTTTTTGTTCAAAACTTAAAATGTGTATATCTTGATAGAGCGCTGAGCTATTTCAGTATGATTGGACTAATATCATGTGAATAGAGCCTTGTTTGAACCAGATTGTTTCTGCGCAAGTTCGGATCCTGTTTCAAACATTGACCTGTTAACACTTCGGGAATGTAGAAATCAACTTTCAGTTACCAAAGATTTCATCACATACAATATTGCACTATCGAAAGTAGAGATGGCTAAACTCCTGCCATCAAATGTAAAGATGGCTAAACTCCTGCCATCAAATGTAAAGATGGCTAAACTCCTGCCATCAAATTAAAAAATGGCTAAACTCCTTCAATCAAATGTAAAGATGGCTAAACCCCTGCCATCAAATGTAAAGATAAATAAACCCCAACCTTAAAGTGTAAAGATGGCTAAATCCCTGCCACCAAATATAAAGATGGCTAAACCTCAACGATCAAATGTAAAGATGGCCAATCGCTTATGTTGGCTACACCCATTTTAATTGTTACCCCCCCCCCAACACACACACACACAAAGATGTATTATTAATTGCGTATTTTAATTGTTTAACTATTTTATTCCACGTTCTTGTGATTACTCTATGATCTCTGATTGGGGAAAGTAAAACCGATGAATCATTGTGCTGCCTACACCTTCCTTAGGAAACCGTTCGCCTCTGTAAATAGCTTATAAAGCTTGACATATCGACTATTGAGCTGTCTATGTAGGACAATATTTCAGTTAATAAATAATAATAGATATATTTATTTTGTAAGTGTGAATGCATTTATATCATATCTACAATATCTAGATATTTATTTCTTCAGTTTGAAAAGAATTAATAGATTTTTAAAACGTTTAGAGACATAAACATTTTTCTATGTCTATAATTTATTTCTTTAACAAGAATTT
Organism: Biomphalaria glabrata; assembly: GCF_947242115.1. Taxonomy (NCBI): domain Eukaryota; kingdom Metazoa; phylum Mollusca; class Gastropoda; family Planorbidae; genus Biomphalaria; species Biomphalaria glabrata. The sequence continues at coordinate 34,131,877 of NC_074720.1, forward strand.
AAAATTGTAAATAATTTTTAAAAAAAATATGTTTATAGTTTATATATGTTTATATTTTTCTTTACAAAGTCTATTACTACAAAATAAAAATAAATTAAAAAAACATTTCACACATTCCAGTTGTAAGACATGTTTGATTTTGTTTTGTTTTGTTGTAAGTGGTAAAGTTTTTGATTTTTCAGAAATTTGTTTGAACCAAGTTCAGTTGAAGATTGACTCGATATTGAAGCTTCAATTTGTAACAACAAAATAATGCGTGGGCTGGTCTACGATCTGTTCCAAATGTATGTATACAATAGTAAAGGTTTGTTTTATGTGAGGACGGGAAGTGGACAGAAATACATTTTGCCTTCTCATTTTAACAACATTGTAAGAGACTATTGACCAATTAACTACTAAGAAGTCATATACCAAATGTTTATTTGTGTGTGTGTGTGTGTGTTACAAACTTTGAAAAACTTTTTAGAAAACAAAGCTCATTAAGGGAAATAACTACAAAAAAAATATGCAAGGTTTCACTCCCTTTTTCTATGTTAACATAATTAATTAATTACCACTAATTGCTAAACTAATTGGTTATTTTGTTATATTAATTTACATATTGTCATAGACAATGAATAATTGTGCGAAATTTCAACTTGATCCGAGAATATGAAGTGGAAGAACAAAAGGTGAACCAACTTTGTGCCAGGCAGACGGAGAGAGTTAATATAAACTTTGCAAAAATAAATGAGTTTGTTTTTTTGTCTTTGATTGTTCGTTCATTTAATTATAAATGTTTATGCTGTAGAATCAACCATTTCATTTCGAGGTACAAATATTTTCTGACACCTGAGTCACTTGCCTTATCAATGTAAAAAGTGAAATAGAACCGATCCATTTCATTAAGCACTTTGGGACCAAAGGTTTTAGGCGCCGGATAGCGTCCAGCTATGAGACATATGTGGCCCTTGGCTGCAGCTTGGACATCTATATTATAGATGTAAATGTTTTATGGTATTCGTTGAATTTTATAAGTCATGAAATTAGACAAATAGAATGTGTTTGTTTGTTTTACATGTTTCGGATGTTCTTTTATATTGCAAGAAAATTATATCCTAGTCCAGACCTACAAGACGGCGGAGAAAGACTACGGACAAGTTTCCAACTCGGGACAATCGAGGTCATCAAACGACAGTCCAGTCCGCATTCGGCACGACAAGTGAATGTATTACATATATGTTTGTTTGTAAAATGTTTTATATGTTTCGGATGTTCCTTCAGAGTTGAAGATAATTACTTCCTAGTCCAAACCTCCCGCAGGACGACGGGGAATGGGAGCGGGCAGGGTTTGAACCCTGGACCACCGATAAATCTGAACGACAGTCCAGCGCACAAACAGCACGAACAGGCAGCCATACATATATATATATATATATATATATATATATTTATATATATATATATATATATATATATATATATATATATATATATATATATCCATTATATGTACAATAATGCCCAAGAATATGTTTGTCTATAGTGTGTCAGTAAGCTTATTCTAGTGACTCACTTCTGTCGGTTAAATTTAATATACATAATAATGATAATAAGTCCGAAGATTAATGAGGAATGCAGCACACCTATACATTTATGAAATCGTTTAGCAACCTTTAAATAAAAAATACTGACTTAAAAATATATAAGGATGTTGTAGGTTGCAATGAAACAATCCATTAATAATTTAAAAAAAACTAATTGAAAATTACTCACATTTTCAGTCTATTCGCGAGCATTTCAAAACAATAATAACAGTTCTCAAAGGAATGGAATATCATTTCTTCACTGATGAACACAACAAAATGGACAGCTAATCACAATAGTTTATACCTTCTTATCGATGGCTCTTTCAATTTAATTTTACTACTTTTTAAAAATAATTTTTTTAGAGCCCCAATATGGAAAAGTCTCTATTGCTTTTATGATGTACACCTGAAGGTCTGTCCGTCTGTCACGTTTAGATTTTTTTAAAACTTATATTTTTAATCAAAATTATCCTTATTACTTTAATCAGATTCAATTATATTGCAAAGACTACGTTTGAACTTCTATTGTAATACTATTGGGTATTCAGGGATACATATTTTATTAAACAAATACATAAACAATTTTTAACACAATGTAAAAAGACAGCTTCGATTGCTAAATTTAAAAAAAAAAACGCTATACAAAATTCAATTTCACTACCGTATTTATCTTAATGTTCGTTTTATTTTCAAAGATACGTTGTTATGTAAATGTATTCATATTTTTTTAACAAGATTTTTAGTTAGTGGTAATGTATGATTATCTAGTATAGGTACATAGGTGCCATAATGAGATAAAGTTCAAGAGAGATTTGTAAGTTTTAATATTCCATATGTAAAGATTTAATTGTGGCTCTAGTTCAATATAAATTACATCTCTAAATGTCATTGTTATCTTTGGTCACTCAGTTTCAAAATGTTAGTGGCTATGCGTACATCACAATGATAGAAGTAATGGGATTCTTTATTTACGTAGACATAGAAATGTTGTGCATGTAGCTTGAACTGACATAATATAAACTGCTCCCACTATAATTCCTCCACATTTATTATAGTCGGGCCAACATTTTTAGAACTCTTAATATTTAGGTGTCTTTGCTTCTGTACAGAGAGTGTCTGAATTGAAATGAATCCTAGAAATCGGCCCTAAGCTGGAGAAAATACTTTTAACTTGTTCGACTCTTAGTACATTCTCATTACCAAAACATTTATGACTACAATATTGATCTTTAGAAATATTTATTTCTTTATTATCTTTTACATTGTCAAGTCTAGGAGTTCTAGACAAATGTTAAAACATTAAATGCATATAAGCATGTTTCTGAAATAAACACTCCGAATTTTGCCTGGTTGTTATTGATACGTATTAGTATCTATTATAGTTGTAGATTGGAATAGTCTTAGAGGTAGTGGTATTAAGCGTGTGCAACAGTATAGAAACATAATATCGTAAAATTATGATTTTAATGTTAAGAAAATTTGCTTATTAAAAATGTTAGACTCAATTTGTATTTTATCAGATAAGTAAATAAATTCTTCTGACCTCCGTCTTGTATGTATCAACGTAAAACTATGGGTTTGTGTATAGTATATTTTTGGATGACAAAAGGGTATAGATCACAATGTATGTCTATATCTGAGTGCTAAGATATGTATCCTCTTCCTATCACAGGAGTGTATCTCATATTGAGTGTCTAAAATATAAGAGGGCTCTACAACTTTTAGTAACAAGTTGATGGTCAATGCCGATATAAAAACTACACTGGTTGTTTTGAAATGCTCGAAGACTGTAGACTTTCTGTGTAATGAAGAAGGCTTAGTTGTAATACAAATAACAACTTTGTGTTCGAGATAAGAACGATGAATAAAGATTTGCGGACAGACTTTAGAGAAATTGTGACATGTATTTGAACGGTGAATAAAGATTTTCGGACAGACTTTAGAGAAATTGTGACATGTTTTTATTGACACCTAAAATACATTCTTTTAATGTTAAATGGAAATGTTTTTAAAGGTGGTTGGCTTTCCTGCAGGGAACAATACCAGAGAAAAAAAGAAACGCAGATAAAGACAGCGATGAGAAAACAATATATATATAAAAAAAAAATAGACGGGTCTGTCATTGAGACTTAAGTCAAGGAAAAGATAGGGAGGAATGGAGAAAGACGGTCATGTGTGGTGCCCCAATGGTCAACCAGCCCTAATGGATAAGTGAAGATCTTTATCCACTAGTTAATTTTAAAGGAAGATAGAAAATAGTGACACTATAGATCTAAATGTATTGATCCTAACCTGCCGATATCACGGGTCTATGTTTACACATTTCTAGGCTATGTGTGTCTCGCGTTAGGGCAATTCATTCGTGGAAACGGGAAGACAACTCCAGCACTACTGTATGTAGGAGTTGCGCTTGTTCCATTGACTAAGCCAATTATGTCATATTGTGATCTGTCCGAGCGATCATGCCCAGCGGCGGGCAATTACTGTCCAGCGAAGATGGAAAGACGGCATGATAAGGCATGATACGGTAAACGGCAATGTACGTTTTGGTTAGAGGCCACTGAGAGAAGTAATGGCTAGCTTGTTATGTGTGAGCAATCTTAGCTGTTGATCTAGATGTAAATCTAGCTATACAATATAATAAACAATATAATAAACACTCTGTGCAGGAGTATTAGATTTTTTTTAAGGGGCTCTTTAAAGGGGTTGAAAGATTTTTTTTTTAGAAAGGGAAACGATAACAACAGTAGCAGAACAGATCAAGTGGGAAAGAGAAATATTTAATTTTAAAGTAAGATTCTTACAAGGATACTACTAGGTGTTTTCAAGTAGTTATTTACCACAATTAAAACGTTTATATAGAGAGATAAATAGATGGTCAAATAAAATAATGCAGGGGTACTCTATTTCCGTGACACGGACCTATGTTCATTAGAAAACCAAATATTTAAGCAAAGAGTTTTAAAAAAGAAAAACGATCATAAATAGAATATATATATATATATAGGCTAATAATATTGAAATGTATGTAGGAGTTGCGCTTGTTCCATTGACTAAGCCAATTATGTCATATTGTGATCTGTCTTTAATATTTATATATATATATGCTTTAAGATTTCATCTTATATTATGTAACCAACAAAATAGACATGCATTAGAGCCTAATTTTATAATGATACTAATTGAAAAAAAAAAAACAAAAAACTAACTTTCAACTGAAACAGATTTGAAAATATTTATTATATTTTATCATTGTGTGTGTCCCCTTAGTGAACCATTCTATTGATTGTTATTTTATTTAGTTCATAATATTTAGGTCCTAACACTCTAATTTGAATGCTTATATTGTTTAACTGCAAACAGTGCCTGCTTTTTGGTAAACATTAAATCTACATGCTAGACATCAAAATAAATGTAACCAATTTTTCAATTATAATCTTCTATAAGGAAATGAAATATTTTAATTGGTGTTAGTCCTGGCTTACGAGAATGTATTATAGATATGCATGTGTGCGTGAATGTTATAAGATAATGCTCAGTAATATTTTGATACTAGTGGTTTTACCCGGCTTTGATCGGGGAAGAAAAAAAGAACGAATGCAAACTTATGCATTCTCTAGGACCATTGTATTGTGTAAGCGAACTATAACATTCGCGCTACGAAGTTTTTAAACATAAGTTGTTTGTATTTGTTAAAATAATTTAAATTATATTTATCATAGTCTAGGGCTAACCATGTATCAGTGGCGTGGCTGGGGTGGGGAGGGAGAGGGGGTCCAAATTTGAAAATCCAATGGGCCCCTACTTGAGGGTCCCCTTAATGAGCGTCCTAATTATTTTTTTTTTTACATTAGATATTAAATATTACACCATTATCTCATGTTATGATGTCGAATGTCATAATGCAGGTGTCCCTAGGGAGGTCAAGTTCATCAGGCCCCCAAATCCCTAGCTAGGTTATTATGGTGTGTAGTATGAATATAATTTTGCTAAAAGATATTAAAAAGATTTTGGTTTAAAGTTGTTTGTTTCCGCTGTATGACTAAAAAAAAGTAATAGAAATATTCAGCTACTGTGTATGCAGTTTGATAATAACAATATTTTTATTTACTGGAGGAAATTTGTTTTACAAAGGTGTATACATAAGAAAAATATTTTAACGATACCAATGAAGCCTATGTCTATACAACAGTCAGAGAGCTTTAGTCAATCATTTTATTGTTTACTAATATACTGACATAGTATGTGTATCTGCGCAGACAGGTGAAACATAAATTTCTTGCGATACAGGCTGCATATTTATTTATGAATAGGTGAGGGATGATATGAATGTAAAAAATATTTATGGTTAATTATACATAAAGTGTGTATTAAGAGCAAATTAGTCAGTGTGTTTATTTAATGAATAATGAACTTCATGTGTAATAGATCTGGCCATCTAAAATGTAACATATTATGAAATTAACATGTAATATTTCTGACCATCTAAAATGTGTAATATTATAAACTTAACATTTAATAGATTTTACCATCTAAAATTTATCATACTATGATTGTAATATATCTTACCATTTAAAATATATATATTGAAAATATGTATTAAAAATGAGGTAATTATGTGTATGTATCAAATCGACATCATGTCAGACAGAAGTAGGTTTTATGCTGTCCTTGTTATAGAGTTAGCAATGCTCCAGGTAAACATATGTCACATCATTGATTCAGAACAAACTTAATGTGATTCGACATAAGCATGTAAGAGCAGATTGCAAATTAACAAAAACTATCCTGGGATTTATTATCCTAGTAGGATGAGAGTAAAGTTGGGAGTTTATATTTAAATTAGATTTAGGAGTTAGATCTAGATAGTTTTGTCTTAGAATCTGGTTTAGATTTAGGTTTGGATTTAGTAATTGGTGTGAATCTACATGTAGGTTTAATATGATTTGCGGGCTATATGTATTTTATTTTTTTTTTTTTTGGAGTTAGGTCTTGATGGTAGTTCAGATTTTATTTTAAATTTAGGTTTAGATTTAGAGTAAGGTTTAAAGTTGAGCTTTAATTTGTTCTATAGTTAGGATTAGACATTCGTTTAAAGTTAATTGTAGTGATTGTTTAAGCTTTGGAAGAAAATGTCACAATAGACCATTCTAACTCAACCCTCATTAAGTAATAATCTAATTTATCCAAGTATGCGTGTGATTTGCGATTATTGTTTATATATAGTCTTAGCATTAATTTGTTTATTTCTTTATCATTATACTTTACGGACCACATTTTAGTAAAAGTAGTTTACATATAATATTGTAACATCTATTCTGTTCTCAAGAGCACACACATATTATACTTCTGTTATTAAACTAAAAACTTGGTTTTACTGGCTATATATTTCACCAAATATATATCAATGCACGTCTAATTGTATAGAAATAATAAAGCACCGCGTTATTTCATAGACTTTAACTCATTGTCAGAGCAGGATTTACCTATATGTAACATAAGCTATAGATTAGAGTCCCCAAAAAATATTTAGCACTGACATATGATAACTGGGCTAATAAAGGGCCCTAAAAGGGTCCCATAATCTCATAAAAAAAAATCTTTTCAAGTCTAAATACGGCAATGCTTAGTGTAAAGTATCTGAAACCATAGATCTAGTTTGTATATCTAAAAGAAAAATCACAAGCATGTTTACCTTGAGTGAAATGGTCCATAGGGTAAATCCAACAGTTAGAGTGCACACACCATGATAAATGTCACTTAGAAATAACTCATTTCTCTAACACCGCTACACGGTACAGCGGAACGATCCCGGCTAGTTATAGATTTACTCGGGCATAAAGCACACGCCTGTCAGTCTAGGAGTACACACTGAGTCCACCCGCCGAGAGCTCCGAAATATCCACAGCGACAACAAATCAACACACCAATGATAGGTGTGAGGACTCAACGTAATACCTGATCCAAGCACACATCCGAAGAAAAAAAAACTGGTCTGTCTGAATGTAACGCTCAATTATTTCTATTTCATTTCCATGCGAATTTTTAAAAATCTAATTTGAACACAATATCAGACTATTTTTGTTGATTTTTTTTAACCTTTTTTTTTTTATACACGAATTCTAGGATTGTCTATCTTGTTATTTTTAAAATCTCACTGAAAACGGTGGTGCGTAAACAGTTACACGTAACTCCGTGTCCGGTTATTGGCTCAATGTTCGGGCCGATAGTCAAGTTTCAGGCGTAATCCTTCCAGTCGTGTATACCCAACCAGATGCACTCTAGCATTCTGTCGAGGCAATCGTCCGTTGGGCTAAGTTTTTGCGTGATTTTTTTTTTCGGTCCGGTGTGGAATACTATTTGAGCATACGCTTTTCGTCTCCGGTTAACTGCGGAGCCTTGGCTCTGGCTTGGCTGGTCCACTGGGCAGGGCACTGAACCGTCGCTGGATAGAATTACTCGCTCTGAGCTCTGAGAGAGAAAAGGGCACCAATCTGAGCGTGAGGGCCCCAAAAGATTAGCTGGACTGTCCGAGTAACCTCCGCCGTAATAAAACACATGGCCAGTAATAAGGGCGTCCCTTTCTTTTTGTATTTTTTCTCCCTCTTTCCCCCCCCTCCTCCCTAAAAATTCTGCTCCGACCTGATGGGCGGAGTTTAAATCATGTGAGCGACTCCTGCTGATTCATGCAGACGAAATGGGGGGTGGGACCCACTCGTACTAGTTGTAAAAAAAAAAAAACGACGTAGGGAAATGCGGGGCATAAATAAAAGAAAGCGGGGAGGGGAGACAAGGGGCGTTCGGGTAGCCATAACCAGAGCCGCAGCGACCAAACAACGCCGCGCGTGAACCCGTTATCGATAATCCGTCGAAGGGTTAGCCGCGCCCACTTCCCCACCTCCTGCTGGTCCCGTTGCCTGCTATTCGCCAAGCACCCGGCTATGAAAACTGCCGCGCGACGATCATAGAACACTGTGTTCCGACGGATAGAGCAGTGAGGAGGTCCGCCAGCACGGAGAGACCCAGGGACACTTCGGAATGGGGCTTCCAATAGTTCAAAGATCTACACACTTATTTTTTCGTTCCGTTAATCTATTTATTTATTTATACAGTGCTTTTTTGTAAATAATAGTAGCCGATACTCAGTGATGGATTGCCTTACTTTTAACTACTAATAAATTAATAATAAACGTTAAAATACAAGAAAAGTAATAATTTTCCCCACATTGAAAAAGGTGCCGGTACGCCGTACCAGTGCGTACCGTCACAAAAAAGCACTGTTTTTATACATATATATAGATCTATATATGATGGATAGAGAGAAAGAGAGAGAGAGAGAGAGAGAGAGAGAGAGAGAGTAAGATAGATAGATAGATAGATAGATAGATAGATAGATATGTCAGGGCCAGCCCTAACAATTGCGGGACCCTATGCGAAATGGATTGCGCGGAGACAAGGCAGGGTAGGGAAAGGATAATAAGTAGAAATTTTGATTTTTGTATTTAAAAAAATAAATTCGTCTTTGCATTATATGTTTATTAAATGAAAGCTGACAATGCCGTTTCTTTTTATCGCACGTAGTCTTGGCTTTTACAATTTGAATGACACCCCAAAACTACAGTTTGTCTATTTTAAAAGTTTTTCTTAAGTTTTCATGAGATTTTAATAATCTTAGGAGATTTTGAGGACTTTTCGTATATTTCGATTTCAGGAGATTTCCAAAATCTCATAGAAAATCAGGAGGCAGGGGAAGTCCTTATTATAAGTTATAATGGTTTAGTTTATTAATTTACACCTAAAATTAGTGCGGGGCCTATGAAAGTTAGGGGCCCTCTGCGGCAGATAGGTTGCAGTGGCCTAAGGTCTCTAGTTGAAAGTCTACAATTTGTCTAAACATAATGTCAAGACCATCAGGAAGGAACTGTTTTATTATCCATAACAATTTTTAGTCTAGTATTCCAAATAATTGAAACCAATTCTCCTAAAATAATGAGGTTAAAATTCCCAAGAGCTTTATTGCGTAATTTGGGAACCTTGTTTAAAAGGATCGCCAGATTTACATCCACATGTGAGTCACAATAAGCATCTAACAGACTTTGAACAGTATTTTTAACCTTAGAAAACAACGGACAATTTAGAAACAAATGTTTCTCTTCCACTTCCACTGAGCTGTTATATATTATACATTGACAACAGATTTCTAAAATATTGACCTTCTTGCGTTTAGATAAAATACAAATAAAAAAAATATCAGAATGGGGATCGCAGCCACATTTGAGTTTTTTAAGGCACTGCTCTATAAACCTAGCTAATCTAGCTTAAAATAAATAATTCATTTTTTTAATTTCTTGTGTTTCCGACCAACTTCCAACTAACGTTCATTTTCTTAAATTTTACTTTCTTATTCATGAAGAAAATGTAAGCCATTAGTCGGAATAGTAAAACTCAGACGTTAGCTTTATTTAAGTATTGGCTTATAGTATTAGTATAAGCCCAACTTCATTACTCATAGGGTAGAAGCAAGAGACACTAGTGTCAGTAGGCATGATCCTGAAGCAAGAGACACTAGTGTCAGTAGGCCTGATCCTGAAGCAAGAGACACTAGTGTCAGTAGGCCTGATCCTGAAGCAAGAGACACTAGTGTCAGTAGGCCTGATCCTGAAGCAAGAGACACTAGTGTCAGTAGGCCTGATCCTGAAGCAAGAGACACTAGTGTCAGTAGGCCTGATCCTGAAGCAAGAGACACTAGTGTCAGTAGGCCTGATCCTGAAGCAAGAGACACTAGTGTCAGTAGGCCTGATCCTGAAGCAAGAGACACTAGTGTCAGTAGGCATGATCCTGAAGCAAGAGACACTAGTGTCAGTAGGCCTGATCCTGAAGCAAGAGACACTAGTGTCAGTAGGCCTGATCCTGAAGCAAGAGACACTAGTGTCAGTAGGCCTGATCCTGAAGCAAGAGACACTAGTGTCAGTAGGCCTGATCCTGAAGCAAGAGACACTAGTGTCAGTAGGCCTGATCCTGAAGCAAGAGACACTAGTGTCAGTAGGCCTGATCCTGAAGTAAAAGTAGGCCTGATCTACTCTAGACTTTTTTAAAGGGGGCGGTCTAATTTTTTAACAGAGATCCTAGCGTGTTGAATATTTTTATAAATAAACTACTTGTTGATATTTAAACCTATTTGTAAATTATGTCACTCTTATCTCATAAGCCTTAGTGGGTGTCCTTTGAGCCGCTAGATCGGCATAGAGGATATTCTTGGAATTCTTGTCTGGCGTGTGGGTGGCGTGTCCGACCCAACGTAGTGTCCTCTGTGTCAAACGAGCATAGATACTGCATGTATTGGCCAATTTCAAAACTTCTTGATTGGAGACCCCCCCCCCCCCCCCCCAAGAGATGCACATGCCGGCAACGCAAGTGAAAATTATTTTATCTATATTCTTTACACATGTCCTTTCTATCATATAGAAGAGTGCTCACAATACAGGCGACGTACACTAGCATTTTGGTTGCCTGACCATACTTAACTTCAAAGTCATTAAGAAGCTTGGCTGAAGCATTTATACTCTTTCGCTCAAGAGTTCAAAGACCATCATTCATCTCTTCAAGAGGAAGAAAAATAGACGGATATGCGGTATCCATCCTGGCAAATTCGCTCTATCCATTGCTGGCAAAATTCTGGCTATGGTACTGCTAAATAGACTACAACACCACATAGAAGCTGGCCTACTTCCGGAGAGACAATGTGGCTTCAGGCAGGGTAGAGGTATGATATACATGATTTCTGCTATCCGCTAACTTCAGGAAAAATGAAGAGAGCAAAAATCAAATCTCTATACCGCTTTCATAGATTTGGGCAATGCATTTGATAACGTCAGCCGTAGATGTCTTTGGCAAATCATGTTCACATTTGGCTGCCCAGATCAATTCATAACAATGGTGTGGCAGTCTCATGATGACATGCAAGCAAGAGCCGAAAACAACGGTGAATACTCTAAGCCTTTTCCTGTCTCAAATGGTGGGAAGCTGGCTCCAACACTATTCAATTTAATGATCACTGCCATGCTGAAAGATGCCTTTCGCGGAGAAAGCGTTGGAGTAGTCACGATATCGCACTGACGCAAGTCTAGGTAATGCTCAAAGGCTTAAGGCAAAGACCTAAGTCAAATATGACTGCATCAGAGAGCTACTATTCGCAGATGGCTGTGTTCCAGATGCCGGGAATACAGAGAACCTTAAAAATAGCTTCGCCAACGCCTGCATAATTTTCGGCATCAGTATCAATGTAAAAAAAAAAACTCCTCCACATAAATCAATCACAAAGAACCAGACATTCTCATAGATGGCCAAAATCTAACAAATGTTAAAAGTTTATTTATTTGAAAAGTACCATATCAGTAAAGCCAGTGCCGCCTTATCTACAAAACTGAAAGTCTACTGTTCTGTGCTATGCTGTGCTAGCATGACAAAGTCGCTCAGCTTTAGCGAATTCATAATAGTGCTGCTCTAAAAGTTCTATGCGTCAGGATTCGACTTCATTGAAGAAAAATGGAGGGTATTTCCATGTGTACTTGGCCTTCGGCCTCGTTTCTAGTCCCAAGAGTACACGAGGCACCGGCTGTGATGTGTTTGCATCTGCTTGGATCACTCCCAGACAGGACAATTCTTCAAACAGGCCAACGGAAGTCCATGACTCAAGTCTAAGGACAATTATAAACTTTGTGGACTCGATTCTGCTTTTGATCCCTATCGTACACACCACTGGCTCCTTGTGACTGCAAAGCTCGATTACAAGGTGACTACACTTTTGTATTATCCTGAAATGCCCTCAAACTTTTAGTAAACTGCTCATTCCCTATGTCTCTTAGATTCCTGCTCTCCATAAATTCAAGTTTTCTAACTTACCCTTTCTTACCCTTCTTCTTTCCCTGAACTTACGCCCTTGTCAGTATTTGAAGGAAAACATTTTTTGGGGATTCGCTTCCCATTGAGCTCAAACAGAACACATGCAACATTACAGGAGGGCATTAGGAGACCACAGTTCAAAACTTGTTTAAATGAGTCTTTTCAGCATTTATGTACTTTTTTCTTTACGCCATGAACCTACGCTGTTTCTTTAACAATATGAAAAGGTGAGGAAAGGGGGGGGGGTGAAGAATGTTCTATTGTTGTTTAATCTTACAAATTATTAGTTATTAAGAGAAAAAAACAACATGGCTGTATAAGTTGTACAACTGCAGCATGTACCGTTGACGACAATTAAGATAACACGACAGTTATCTACTTGACGACATTTAGGTAACACGACAGTTATCTACATGACGACATTTAGGTAACACGACAGTTATCTACATGACGACATTTAGGTAACACGACAGTTATCTACATGACGACATTTAGGTAACACGACAGTTATCTATATGACGACATTTAGGTAACACGACGGTTATCTACATGACGACATTTAGGTAACACGACAGTTATCTACATGACGACATTTAGGTAACACGACGGTTATCTACATGACGACATTTAGGTAACACGACAGTTATCTACATGACGACATTTAGGTAACACGACAGTTATCTACATGACGACATTTAGGTAACACGACAGTTATCTACATGACGACATTTAGGTAACACGACGGTTATCTACATGACGACATTTAGGTAACACGACAGTTATCTACATGACGACATTTAGGTAACACGACAGTTATCTACATGACGACATTTAGGTAACACGACAGTTATCTACATGACGACATTTAGGTAACACGACAGTTATCTACATGACGACATTAAAGAGAAAACAAATTAAAAAGAAAAAAAAAAGCCCTCGGGGTAGTGTTGGCGGTGATGGTGCGGCGTTAGGACTAGGCGCCTTTTCAGTTGTTGGGTCGAAGAGATAACCTAACTCCGAAACTGCGAAACAAAATATACCATTAAAATGTTGCTCAAGGGGACATAACTCATACAGACCTTTTCCAGTTGTGCCCCTTCATTCTTCGTTGAATGAAAAAGTTATACCAACGCAAAATGGGAAGAGGAAGGGGTGAGTTAAAGTCATTATATATTGTACAAACAAGACCCAGTCTTCGTGTAATCACTTTTCTCTATCTTCCATCGCAAGAGGTGCCCCTAAGGTGTGGGCGAAAGATGGAATAGAGGAATGGGGGGTACCAGGAGGAGACTTTGCCCTATTCGTGTTCCTCTCTAATTATGTTACATACAAAAGGTTTTAATTATAGGTACACACGACTGCTGGCTGGACACGTCATTCGTGGGTTCCTATTCGCGCCCATTCACCTTCTCGTGTTTATTTTAGAGGGCCCAGCGTTCGTTCCGAGGAAGATGCCCCTGACGCGGATTGTCCCAAATGTTAAATAAACGATTGAACCTGTTTCAATCAACAAAAAGTTTTGATTCCACTGGGGCGTACCTTTATTTTCCCAGCTCCTCTTTCGCGACAAACAAGAACAGCAACTCTTATAGACATGTAGGCCTTTAACTCTTTCTAAAGAATTATCTTCTCTTGTTTGCATTGACGACTCAGAAAAAAAAGGGGGTTGGGTGTCACGTGATTGTTTTGAAAGGAGATCTTGACAATGTTAACCACAAACATTGATGACGTAATTGAAATTTTTATTTATAAATAAAACATTGTTTAAGTAAAACAGCGCTTCTCAACCTTTTAAGCTCGGCGACCCCTCTTTATAATCCCACACTCTGCCTCGACCCCCCCCCCTCCCAGCTCAGACACACAGCAATAGAAGAATAGACAAAACTATCCATATTTTTGATGGTCTTAGGCGACCCCTGGCAAATCGTCAATCGACCCCCAAGGGGGTCGCGATACACAGGTTGAGAACCCCTGAAGTAGAGCGAGTCTTTAAATTACCAACTAAACACCAGCGCAGTAATCGACCAGCAGTTAACAGAAAAAAAATATTGATATATCAATATGTAAATACATGGAGAGCTGCCTGATCTGGAAACCACTGTGCAGTTCACCATAGAAATGGCGCTGGATATCCGAACCCTGCATCAGGATATTGAAAACATAGATATAAGAAGAACTAATGAACAAACTCACAGTCAATATTTTACTATAACGTCGTCGAAATTCGTGTTGGTTCAGTTCTTCATCTAGCCAGCTTTTTGGTGCTGAACTGTTTGGTTATGTAAGTTAAAGGGATTTTATTATATGTGTTGGGGTATTTGGTTATATGTGTTGGGGTATTTGGTTATATGTGTTGGGGCATTTGGTTATATGTGTTGGGGTATTTGGTTATATGTGTTGGGGCATTTGATTATATGTGTTGGGGTATTTGGTTATATGTGTTGGGGTATTTGGTTATATGTGTTGGGGTATTTGGTTATATGTGTTGGGGCATTTGGTTATATGTGTTGGGGCATTAGGTTATATGTGTTGGGGTATTTGGTTATATGTGTTGGGTTATTTGGTTATATGTGTTGTGGTATTTGGTTATATGTGTTGGGGTATTTGGTTATATGTGTTGGGGCATTTGGTTATATGTGTTGGGGTATTTGGTTATATGTGTTGGGGCATTTGGTTATATGTGTTGGGGCATTTGGTTATATGTGTTGGGGCATTTGGTTATATGTGTTGGGGTATTTGGTTATATGTGTTGGGGCATTTGGTTATATGTGTTGAGGGTGTATACTTATGTGTATTGGGGGTGTTTGGTTATATTTTGGAAGTGTTTGGTTATGTGTGTGTGTGTGGGGGATATTTGATTGTGTGTGTGCTATTATGGATGAGCTCTGCGGGGGTTCTGTAATGTGTTTTGAGGGTGTTTGTTTATATGTTTGTAGGTGGTAGCTTGGTTATGGGTGAATGTTGGTTGTGTTTGGTCATGTGTGTGTTGATGTGTGTTTAGTTATGTGTGTTGAGGGCTATTCGATTATATCTGTGTGCTGTATAGTGAGAGTTATATGCTTTCTTTTGATTTTCTATTGTAGACAAAATGTTTTTGCTTCCCAATGAAGCTTTCTCTGATTGTTCCCTTGCTAGAAATAATCAAACTCTTGTCGATGTCCACTGACTATTTGCTGACCATCTTTCGCGGAGAGGCTATGGTTTAGAAAGAAAGAGAGCCTGGACGTTAAGATAAGATCCGAACGATGTCGCTAACACAGCACTTGGATGGCTGCCTGGGCGTGTGATATGCAATAGTGTATGTTTTTCGGAGGTCTCAAATTTACAGTTATCATCTTGAGAATCAACTCAACGTTTTGTATTCGACATTTAACACCTGAAAATGTTTTAGAAATATGTGGAAATACTTTAAAAAAAAATATTCCTCTTAGACTTTGCGTTCTATGTGTCATCTGTTTCTGTGATGCACCGTTAACGAGGGTGTCATGTGGCCAGCACAACGACCAACTGCCTTTACTTTTCCAAAACTAATGTCAGATGCCCTTTAAAATTGGGTGGACTCAAGGCCGTCCTAAAACTTACAGCAACGTCAAGTTTAGGCTACTCTTGAAACTTTACTAATCGGACAACAACTTTGAGGGCATCATAGAAATTAAAGTTCGCAATTTCACTTTAACGGTTCATCTGGTATTGAAAACTTGAATTCTTAAATTGTGAATGAAATTTTTACTTTTTAAATTAAATTTTAAAACATATGGCGGGCCGCATGAAACCTTTACGGATGCTGCAGTTGCCCCGAGGGCCGTAGTTTGCTCATCACTGAGATAGACGAATATTTTTTGTTGACACTATAGGACTTACATTACGAGAGAGAAAAAAACAACTAAACATCCCCAACATTCATTACCAAACATACTGCAAGCCTCGATCGTTAAATCACTCCGGAGGGAGCCATCGCCCTATCTGTGAACATACCTCGATAAGCACTTGTGTGTTTAATCCGTAGCAGTCGTCTGAAACGACACCTTTGGGAACGCCCTGCCCTGGACGGTTCAGACCAAATGACTATCTGGGCCATCTCATCTTGTTAGAGCCACAAAATAGAAGACTGATTGGGACACTTTCGACACTTTGGGAGGTGATCGATGCCATGATTGATTGCGAGAGGAGGCCGATAAACTGGACGACGAGTTGCTACACAAACATTTTATTAGACGCTCTTGACCAGGTCACGTGTTCTATTGGCGTTCACAATTTTATTTTTTTGGCCATCTCGGTGTGGAGTTTTAGGATTGGGATAGTAAGACAACAAAAGAAATAACAGAAATTACACAAAGAAATAAGAAAGTTGTATTCGAAACAATGTTTTATTCATAAATTCTTTATCGGCTACTTATCAACTTTGCAGACTGTAAACTGTAATTATGTACGTACTTTAAATGGAATACGATAGTAGAAAAGGATTTATTAAAGTAAACAATACCTAAGAGATCCTGTACTCACCCTTCTCCCAACGTAAAAAAAAAGTATATATAAACAGCGTGATTCTATTTCTTATCTACACCGGTATAATCAACCGTTTTGTCACCTCGAAAGACGTTTTTACCCAATGTCGTTGAATGAAGAAAAAAAAAACGTGGAATTCTTTCACTTATTCCCATGAGCCTCGACGTAACCATGGAAACAGTAAACTGACCCTGGATGTTTATGTTTCTGTTCCCGTAGGAAGGCATCAGGTCAACCGTGGCATAATGCTCAAGTCTTCATTTACATAAACACGTGACGACTGATGAATTATGGGAGAAAATGGAGACACCCAAGGCACGTGCGGCGCGGGGCGACTTCAATATTTAACAGGGGATGTTCTAAAAGACGGCAAGGGTTTTAATTACTAAAAGGTGTACAACTTAGAAACATAGTATGTAAGACATATGTGTCGTGTCTATAATGTGTTCTCTTCTTTGACTTTTTATTTAGAAGTAAACACACAACAGGAAGATAGATAGATAGATAGATAGATAGATAGATAGATAGATAGATAGATAGATAGATAGATAGATAGATAGATAGATAGATAGATAGATAGATAGATAGATAGATGGATGGATGGATGGATGGATAGATAGATAGATAGATAGATAGATAGATAGATAGATAGATAGATAGAGAGATAGATAGATAGATAGATAGATAGATAGATAGATAGATAGATAGATAGATACATACATACATACATACATACATACATACATACATACATAGATACATAGATACATAGATACATACATACATACATACATACATACATAGATACATAGATACATAGATACATAGATAAAGTTATTCTAAAATCATGGAGAAAGCGATAGACAGACAACATAAAATAATGGACAGACATTCTATCCAAGACAAAAGACTGAAAGGAATTGAGAAAGACGATGAACAGATTTTGTCTAGTAGTTCAACGATTCAACTGATTAAGGAATAGATGAAGATTAAGATGAAGGTGATACTTACTCTTGGTTTTACTAGATAAATGTTTGCTGGTATTGTTGTTGAGTGTTAAATAAATTTCACCATAAGTCCCAATTATTTAGACGTCGGGTTAAAGAAATAATAATTACACGATAAAAGCCTAGCCTCTGAAGGGACATAACTGATAATCATTGTCGTGAATGTCCATAGATAGCTGGGCAAGGCGCAGAGACTTTCGCGGAGGTGCCATGTTTCATATTTCACGAACCCCAAGCAACTTACGGATAGATCCTAGTCATTACCTGACGAGAACTCATTAATTATTAATAGACACTGTATTAGTAATTTCTATTTCTGGAGACACAGTCAACTTCCGTAATTACACCTGGGCTCACCGTGGCTGTGTGTGACTACAGTACTGATGACCACCTCTCAGTAACCGTGTGTGTGTGAGTACACTACTATTAATGAGCTACCCTGAAGTACCTATATTGACTAATGTATGAATTTCTCCAGATTATACATTTCTTATCACAGGTTACGAGAAGCGAGGGATCTATTCAATGGAACCTGCAGTAAAAGGTCAGAACGTGTAAAGGTTGGGAGGGAGATTTAAAATAACAACTAAACAAACAATCTCAAGAATGTGACATCGAGCACTGCTATCAACACAATAAGAAAAAATACATTATATATAGAGCAAAAAATTAATAATAAAGAGAACAAAAAAGGGGCTAGTACAGAGACCGAACTTTCCCATTTATGACACATCGCTCTAACAACTTAGCTAACAGTCCCTTCTACAAGCTGTTTCAGATATTTAAGTGGACTTTAAGTTACCTATAAATAAATCGAAAACAAAAAAGCCGCCATTTTTTTTTTACTTCTACCAGGATACATACAATAGAAAAATAATTAGAATCAACTCAACGTTTTTAATTCGACATTAAATAGCTATAATGTTTTAGACGCATGTTTGAATACATTTTTATTCTGAAATTTTAATAAAATATACAATTTGGCAGCATGAGCTTATGTGCTAAAATTCCAGCTGTAGGCCTACATGATGATTTATTTTTCCGGCTTATTCCGTTATTGTGATTCCACTTTTTAATACTCTTTGTGTCCAAGGTGTTTTTGAAAGTGGTGTATTGCGTTCGAAGTGTGACCTGTGAACTAGGTTTAACGGCGGCTCTCAAAGAGTATAAAAAAACGTATCGCTGTTAATAAAAGGTTTTATAACAATGGTCAGCAAATCAAACCCAGGCAATATTAAACTGAATAACAGGCGTCCTGGGGCTGCCCCTCCCACTTTTCTTGATCCCATTCTCTTCTCCACCCCCTTCTTGCAGCTGAGTAGTACCCCCCCCCCCTTTTTTTTTTTTTGTTTTAGATTGGCGCAGTCAAGGCAGAAAATGAAGTTGCGAGTTGGCGGGGGTTTGAAGACAACGTTAATCCAATCTCCGCTGAACGGTGAGATAACAAAAGGCAGCGTACAGTATGAAATTTTAATCTATCTTCCCTCGGGCCAGTCTTTTACCTGATCAAAGGAAGAAGCCGTTCAAGTTAGAGAAGACGGCCAAAGGAGAGCAAGAGACAGAGAGAGAGAGAGAGAGAGAGAGAGAGTTTCATTACTGAAAAGAGACGGGAAATAACTCTTGCAAATTGAGTTGAAGAAAACTGCAAAGTTATCCAATCTTCAGCAGTGATTGACCCCCCGGGGGATGTTTTGGGATGAGGATGTTTACTGGGTATATTTTGAGGTGGGAGGTTGATAGATAGATGTAACATGTATGGACGGTTCAAAAGCTGAGCTCATTAAACTGGCTGGTGGTCGAGACGACTGGGTTATTGGCTTTTGCGCAAAGATTTCGGGGTTCGAACTGGGAAGTCATTGCGATGCATCTTGCTGTTCCATAGTTCAGTGGGATCATATCAAGCTGGCCACGTTAATATCTGCGTGTTAGGAGGAGAGAGAGAGAGAGAGAGAGGGAGAAAGAAAAAAAAGAGAAAAAAAAAGAGGGAAATAGAGACAGCGAAAAATATGTAGAGAGAGAAGTAGAAATAGGGGGAAAAGAAAGAAAGAGATAGAGCGACAGAAAGAGAGAGAAAGAGATACAGGGATAGAAAGAGAAAGTGGAAAAAAAGAGTAAGCCATTGACGAGGGACAGAGAAAGAGAGAAATAGAGAGTTATAACAGAATTGGGATGAATGTTGTTTGGGTGTGATTTGTGTCCCTTCTAATCACTTTTTTTCTGTATATAGTATATATATATATATATATATCCATTTTGCCGATTGGGCACTATTTCTACTACTTCTACCACCTATACACATTTTTTTTTTTGGTTTTTATTGTTTGTTTTACTTAAAATTGTTGCTTTTAATAAATGTTTCACAATTGGGAGATACGATTACATAATTAAAACCACAGACAAACTTAATTATCGAAAAAAAAAGTTAGGCCTACTGACCAGAAGTCAGATTTGGTTAATTAAATATCAAGTCCTATTTCAACCGGATAGCATATATTTTAGTAATTATGACTATCAGTAGGTTATTTTTTTTTGTTGTTGTTGTTGTTTTTTGGCACTATGAAAATATATTCTGCTTTAAATATATCTTTAAAAAAAAGATTCAGTTCATAAATAATTATTACTTATATTATTATAACAGATGACCTTTAGGCCTACATCATTTGCCCTATCGACCACAAGGTCGGAAAGGGGAACTTTAGTTGTTTTTTGTTTTTTTATTTATTGTTGTAAATATGATCTTTATTCCTTATTTAAAGAGCAATACTTTCAAAACATTTTAATATAATAGCATGGGACGTAAATCTATAAGACTTCCCTGTTCGATCTGTATAAAAACTTAAAAGCATCATGCAGTAAATCTATAAGACTTCCCGGTTCGATATGTATACAAACTTAAAAGCATCATGCTGTAAATCTATAAGACTTCCCGGTTCGATATGTATACAAACTTAAAAGCATCATGCAGTAAATCTATAAGACTTCCCGGTTCGATATGTATAAAAACTGTAAAGCATCATGCAGTAAATCTATAAGAATTCCCGGTTCGATATGTATAAAAACGTAAAAGCATCATGCAGTAAATCTATAAGACTTCCCGGTTCGATATGTATACAAACTTAAAAGCATCATGCAGTAAATCTATAAGACTTCCCGGTTCGATATGTATACAAACTTAAAAGCATTATGCAGTAAATCAATAAGACTTCCCGGTTCGATATGTATACAAACTTAAAAGCATCATGCAGTAAATCTATAAGACTTCCCGGTTCGATATGTATACAAACTTAAAAGCATTATGCAGTAAATCAATAAGACTTCCCGGTTCGATATGTATACAAACTTAAAAGCATCATGCAGTAAATCTATAAGACTTCCCGGTTCGATATGTATAAAAACTGTAAAGCATCATGCAGTAAATCTATAAGAATTCCCGGTTCGATCTGTATAAAAACTTAAAAGCATCATGCAGTTTTTGTTTTCATTCAAAGCTTTACCAGGAGTTCAATGTTGATTGCTAATGTAGCTATAGTGAACACTTTCCTGACCTGGACATACTTTAGTTCTGCCATACCACAAGATACCCTTTCACGATCTTTATGGCCAGACAACCAATTTCGTTTTACCAAGCTATGCTGACGATACTGCAAACTTGATTTGGCTTTTATTTAAGGGAAAAACTTTGCAGCCCAGAATAACAGACATGCATGCGTGGGAAAAGTGGTTGAGAGGCTAAGTGCTAACTTGAACTTGTCTTGGCTACCTAGAAGGGGGCTAGAGGTTCGACACCCGACTCGTGCAGAGTTGCGTTTACTGAGCGCCTAAAGGCAGCTGGTCCATAAATGAGATTGGACTAAAGCGCTCTGAGCATGCTATACGCATGAAAGTAGCGCTATATAAAAGCTATAATAATAATATAATAATAATAATGCAGAAATATAACGATTCCCTCTAGGATGATATATTATTATTATTATTATTATGTTAGAAACGAATGAGTAGTCATTCTCTGGCGCTGCCAGGGTTAAAGAGAAACAACATTCATTGCA
Organism: Biomphalaria glabrata; assembly: GCF_947242115.1. NCBI lineage: Eukaryota > Metazoa > Mollusca > Gastropoda > Planorbidae > Biomphalaria > Biomphalaria glabrata. Next base: position 34,153,906 of record NC_074720.1, read on the forward strand.
GTCCCTTTATCAGTTTCCACTGAAGAATTTCCTGGTGATGTGGCAGGTCTGCAGCAGAACCGTCCTCTGACAGGCAACGAGAATGTTCCTAGGATTGTTAAGGTATCTGTGAGGTCAGTTATTACTATTCCCTAGGTTGATATAACAATGGGGTATATCGTTGTTTTAGATAACTTCCATAAACGCTTAATCTTCAAGCATAGTTTCGTTTTTTCCATTTCAGTTTTTCTTAAATTATGAGACAGTGGTACGGCGATGTCAAGAATGGTATCGTTTTTTTTCTTTTTTATTAATGAATAGCAGATCAGGGCGATTAAAATCTACCGTTAATCATAATAAGCCTATCCCTGTACAGCAGATGATCAGTAGTCTCAAGAACATCTTGTGGCGAGAGATGCCCTGCTTTGAGCCATGTTAAGAAAGCAGCCTTGTTAACTTTTGTTTTTATTATAACTCGCATTTCATATTCTATGGCGCTGTCAGGATTAAGATTATATCATCTAAATCTAGAAGAAAACAAAATTCATTCACAGTGTCCACTGAGACATTTTCTGGTGAAACGGCTGCAGTAGTACTGCTCCCTTACAGGTAACGAGCATCTTCTTATGGATGTTAGGGGCCTCATTTATCCCTTCGGCTGATAACTTCTCTCTCGCTTTTTCTTTTCTAATCCCTATAATGTCCATCTCTTGCCCTCTCTTTCTCTAACTTGCCCTCTCTTTCTCTATCTTGTACTCTCTTTCTCTAACTTGTCCTCTCTTTCTCTATCTTGCCCTCTCTTTCTCTAACTTGCCCTCTCTTTCTCTATCTTGCCCTCTCTTTCTCTAAATTGTCCTCTCTTTCTCTAACTTATCCTCGCTTTCTCTAACTTGTCCTCCCTTTCTCTATCTTGTCCTCTCTTTCTCTAACTTGTCCTCTCTTTCTCTAGCTTGTCCTCTCTTTCTCTAACTTGCCCTCTCTTTCTCTAACTTGTCCTCTCTTTCTCTAACTTGTCCTCTCTTTCTCTAACTTGTCCTCTCTTTCTCTAACTTGCCCTCTCTTTCTCTAACATGTCCTCTCTTTCTCTAATTTGTCCTCTCTTTCTCTAACCTGCCCTCTCTTACTCTATCTTGTCCTCTCTTTCTCTAACCTGCCCTCTCTTTCTCTAACTTGCCATCTAGTTCTCTCTGCCTTGTCATCTATCTCTCTGCCTTGTCATCTATCTCTCTGCCTTGTCATCTAGTTCTCTCTGCCTTGTCATCTATCTCTCTGCCTTGTCATCTATTGCTCTCTGCCTTGTCATCTATCTCTCTGCCTTGTCATCTATCTCTCTGCCTTGTCATCTATCTCTCTGCCTTGTCATCTATTGCTCTCTGCCTTGTCATCTATTTCTCTCTGCCTTGTCATCTATCTCTCTGCCTTGTCATCTATCTCTCTGCCTTGTCATCTATCTCTCTGCCTTGTCATCTATCTCTCTGCCTTGTCATCTATTGCTCTCTGCCTGTCATCTATTGCTCTCTGCCTTGTCATCTATCTCTCTGCCTTGTCATCTATCTCTCTGCCTTGTCATCTCACTAGCGGATCCAGAACTTTGGAGTGGGGGGGGGGCGATTTTTTTCCAAACCCTAACCCTAACGCCCAGTAAACCCTAACGCGCGCACACACACACACACACACACGCACACACACACGCACACACACACGCACACACACACGCACACACATATATATATATATAAATATGAGAATAAGAAAAGCAGCATTTCTCAACCTTCGGCGAAAACCAAAACAACTGGGGCAGCGCTATAAGGTTCTTTGGTGAAGTTCGGGGCGAAGCCCCGACGCCATAAGCGTTTTCTTGCTTTTTTCACTGCAGAAACGCATTCTCCTGACAAGTACAGCTCATTATTCATAAATGGAGTTCGGGGCGAAGCCCCGACGCCAAAAGCGTTTTCGCCCCTCCCACCTGGTACAACCCTTTTTCATTTAAATTTTCTAATGATACAATTTGAGATTAGAGTGTGGTACGACATATTTACAATGGGTCACATATCAATACGTAGTTTATATTATATAGATATTCAACTAATTTTATTCACAAACTATGATTCTCCACAAAAATAGGACCGCCCCCCCAGCACTCAGAGGGCTAGAGTGGGGAGGGCAGTACTTGCAATCGCCCCCCCCCCCTCACCCCACCGAATCGGCCAAAATACCAGAAAGGGAGCGACATAATATAAAATTTATATATTAATTCAACTAATTTTGTTCACAAACTATGATTTCTCAATAAAAACGGACCGCCCCCCCCCACTCAAAGGGTTTAGGTGGGAAGGGCAGAAGAGATATTCGTCCCCTCCCCCCACCGATCGGCAAACAGGGAACGACATAATATAAAGATCGGTTAAAATATCAATAACAAGTTACAAGGATATAGATATTTAATTGATTTTGTTAGCAGACTGTGATTTCTACTAATAAATTGGACCGCCCCCCTAGGGGGGGGCGGGATTGATACCATCGCCCCCTCCCGACCCCACCAAATCGGCCAACATACTAGAGGGGGGGGCGAAATAATCTAAAAATAGGTTGAAATATAAATAATTAGTATATATTTTTAACATAAGTAATAAATTCGTATACAAATTATGTGAATCCTATACTAAAGTTCGTCCGCGCCCCCCCTTCGGGGGGGGGGGGGTCGGCCGAGTGGGGGGGGGGGGGCGATCGCCCCTACCGCCCCCCCCCTGGATCCGCCAGTGTGTCATCTATCTCTCTGCCTTGTCATCTATCTCTCTGCCTTGTCATCTATCTCTCTGCCTTGTCATCTATTTCTCTGCCTTGTCATCTATCTCTCTGCCTTGTCATCTATCTCTCTGCCTTGTCATCTTTCTCTCTGTAACTCTCTTGTCCCCTCTCTCTTTTTCTCTTCCCTATCTTTTTCTCCTTTATAATAATAATAATAACAATAATAGTTATTATAATAATACATTTTGTTAGTATTATCATTATTGGGATTTCTGCGATATGTTGACCGCTTTAACTAATCATCTTTTTTCTATTATATATTATTTTTTAATTCTTTTTTTTTCCCCCTAGAATATAAAGTCACCAGCTGACGCGCCCACTCAAAAGAGCAGAAAGCTATTGTTTACCTGAATGAATATCTGTTCTTCCATTTATTACGGGGCGTCCATATTCTATGTGCTCCACGAGGCGTGTTGTCAAATTGTATCTTCCTGGTCGTCGAGGCTCTGTCCCTGTCGCGTAAAACGGGAGCTCACAGATTCTGCATTATCTGCCGGAGGTAGCCTCTATCCCGGACTGTAACCTCTCACCTCTTTGTGAAAGTCCGACAGGTATTCCTGCCCCAAACGCTCTCCTCCTTTGTTTGTTGTTTCTTGCGCCCCTTGGAAGTGGAAATAAAAAAAGGTCCCTAACGCCCTTAGCTCTGAATAGTTCCCCAAAGTTGTTTTTTTGTGTGCTTATGATGGGGGACACTTGGTCCAGCGGCAGACTGTCTGCACCCTCGAGTGGCCGCCTTTGAGTCTACACTTCAAGTAAGTGACATGTGGCGACAACTCAGACAAGGGGAATGTATTCTTTGAGTTACAAGAGACAATTTTAAAGGCTTCCATTTCTTTTAGTATCAAATCATTGTATCTTGATAAGGCATATGTCACTGCTGATATCACGAATAGACGAAATATGGTTTAGTAGGGAATTCATGTAAATGTTAGCACTGATGATCTAGTAAAACAAAACAATATATTCCGAAAATTTAAGAAACAAATTAAACACGTTAGTGTGACGTTAGACAGAGAAGTCAAGGAGGCGATAAGTATCTGCAAGGTATGAAAGGTGCAGTATTATTCCTCCTTTTGGCCACTTCATATTTGTATAATACTTACCATTGATCAGAGATAATAATACTAATAATTTAAAAACAAAATTATGGTCATAAAGCGCTGTTAACAAACAAAATATAAGCTCAAGGCACAGTAATAACATTACAAACACAAACACGAGAGCTAAAATGACAAACTAATCTAAAAAAGTTTTAAACAGGTAGGTCTTAGGTAGATAGCGAGAAACAGAAAAGGAGAGAGAGGTATGAGGGAGACAAAGAGGAGGAGAGAGAAAGATAGAGAGGAAGAGCGATGCAGAGAGAGGGAGAGATGAAAAGAGAGGTAGGAATAGAGAGAGAGAGAGAGAGGGAGGGAAACAAAGGGAGAGAGACAGAGGTGAATAGAGAGAGGAAGAGAAAGAGAAAGATAGAGAGAGAAAGAGGAAGAGAGAGGGAGAGAAAGAGAAAGATAGAGAGAGAAAGAGGAAGAGAGAGGGAGAGAAAGAGAAAGGCAGAGAAAGAAAGGGGGGAAGAGAGAGGTAGAGAAACGACAAGAGAGAGACTGAGAGAACGAGAGAGGGAGCGAGAACGAGAGTGGGAGAGAGAGGAAGAGAGAGATAAAAATAGAGATTGAGTGTAAGAGGGAGGGAGAGACAGAAGAAAAAGAGAAAGGAAATGAAGAGGAAAAGGGAAATTTCAAGAGAGTGGGAGTGATTCAGAGAGAGAGAACGAAGTAGAAAACGCTAGTATCTAGTAAGTCTCAGTCAACCTTTGACGACTACTTTGATCCAAGCTGACTCAGCCAATGGTTTACACTGTCCGAAATCTGGCAGCTCTTCCATAAGAAAGTTTGCTGTTGATCTCTTACTGAAACAAAGTCTAAACTTTAGGCATCGAAGCTCAAGTCCAGTGACAAAATACAAACAAAATATATTTTTTTGGGAGGGGGGGGGGGGAGAAGACACAGTACGTGAATGAAAGAGGGGGGGGGGGGAATGAAATGATGAAAATAAAGTAAAAAAAAAATAAAGATGACGGGGGTGGAGCTCTATGGCGGCCAGCGCCCAGCCTGCGCCGCAATTATGGCAGCGGAGGAAGCACGACACGAACCCCCATTGTGGGCAGCCAAGCGGTAAGGTGTACGTGCAAGCCAGGGCCCTCCCTTCATATCAATCACTTTCATTACAGCCCAGCGTTTTCCACCTTATTAGGCGCGTTCCTGGAATTAAATTGTCCTCCCCCCCCCTCCCCCAGCCCGCCCACACCCCTGTGCTGGAAAAAAAAAGAAAGTTCTCCTTTCAGCCCTACCTTTTTTTTCTTTACTCCCCTCTTCCTTTTTCTTTTCTTCCTTTTTTTTTCTGTCTATCTGTACAGAGATACTGATAGTAATTTTTTTTTGTTGAAAAACCAGGGAGAGAGAAAGAGGAGGGAGTATTTGAAATGAGTGTATGTATGAGGATGGATGATAGGGCGGGGGAGTCATTAAAAATGAGGTACAAACGCCCTCAGAAGGCCTACAACTGTTATTTTTTTTTTTTTGTAACATGCCTCAATCAAAACACTTTCATTTATATTTGTTAATAAAGCAAGGGTAAGAAAAAACAAAATTTATCACAAAGCTTAAATCAGCTCTCTGTTTCTAGTACAAAAGTTTGTACACGTTATTTCTCCCACACCCAATCTAGGATCAAGGTGAAACTTTGCACAATTATTTCTTGCACCTGACGAAACAAGAAGTAATGAAAAAAATTAACTAATTAGCTAATTAATTAGTGATGGTTAACTATTTTGTTTGGTATCGAACAAGGGAAAGAAATTGCACTTGACTGATATACGGTGTAAGTTTAATTATTCCCCTTTACACTTTGTCGCTTGAAAGTTTGAAACTAACAATAGATATTTATGAAACCTTCTATTTTCATGAGCACTTCTCCGGCACAGTGGTTAGTGCATTGATTGAGGAGGCTTAATTATGCCCTGGAAAATTCAAATGATAAAACTTTTTTAAAAAATGCATTTAAAAAGCTATAACGATAACCTTCACCTAGATAAACCCCCTTCCTTACAAATTAATTGATATAATTAAACTTAATATAAGGATTGTTTAAAAAAAAAATAGTCTTCTTTATATTTTTTGTTTGTTTTCTATTCATAACCGTTCTCATGTATTTTTCTTTCTCTATTTCTCTCTCAAGCCTAGTCTATTTCTCTCTCTAGCATTAACTCTCACGTTCTTTCTCTCCATATCTCTCTCTCTCGTTCTCTATTTATCTCTGTCTCTCTCTGTCTCTCTCTCTCTATCGGTCTTTCTTTCTCTCTCTTCTGTCTCTCTCTCTCTCTTTCTGTCTCTCTCTCTCTCTCTTTCTCTCTCACTCTGTCACCTATGTGTAAGAAGTGACTAATGTATTTGCTATCTGAGAAAAAAGGGGGACACATCTGAGAATGTGTGTGTGTTTCTGAGTGTGTGGGGTGTAACAAAGTGTCTTCACCAGCTGCCAATTTGGGCCTAAATATCCTGTCGTATACATATATATACTCTGACTTATAGCAACGCTTAATATCAAAACCTGAATTATTATTAGTAGTATCATGTATTAATAATAGAGGTTTAGTTCCACCGTTTACGTATGATGTATCATCATGTACTGATAAAGGTTTTGTTCAACAGTGCCCCCAAACTTTCTGACAGTGTCGTCATCGGTAATCAAAGTAGACTAAAGTTGGACAATGACATGTTCTGAAGATCAGGTGGTAGAGACATTGTAAAAGATTCCCAGGACTGGCAAAGACTTTCCCTCCAGGGAACAGTGCAAGAGGCCTACTAAAGAAACGATATCTGAAGGGAGTTATTAGTCTCTACATAGACACTGAGAATGGACAATTAAATATAGAGACAGAGGGAGTGAACTGAGTTCTAACAGACTTCAGGTAATCGCAAAGTAAAGATGAAATTAATGCATCTGTAACAAATTCTTCAACAATCAATTTGAAATATAAAAGACAAACCAATTGCCACCTTGCTTAACATCGAGTATGGGGGTTCGAAAGAGAGAGACACACACACATCTATAGATAGATAGATAGATAGATAGATAGATAGATAGAGAGAGAGAGAGAGAGAGACACGCACACATACATATAGATAGAGAGAGGAAGTTGTAGACTGGGGTGAGTTCTAGAGTAAAAACTTTGCCGAGTGAAGAGACGCCATTTTGAATTCCCGTTTTCTGATTGAATAGATTTTTGTTTAATATCGTCTTTATTGTTTGTTTATTTGTTATTTGCTTTTTTCTCATCAAAAAATGTTGGCACCCTTAACCTTTCATTCGCACGCGCCTTCTCCTCTCCCACCCCATTCTAAAATCGAAGACTCTCCAAAGTCCATCTTGGACTGTCCTAGCATGGACATTCTCGGTTTGAAGAAACTGGACTTGGAAAAAAAAAAGAAACAACTTGGGAGTGCTAATAGACGAGGCGGAGAGAGAGGGTGGGGGAGGGAATGCACGTGAAAAAAATGGGGGGGGGGGGAGGGAGTGGAGTGAGCAGGGGCGTTGAAGGATTTCACTTTTCCCCTCTTCTGGCCCTATCTTCCAGCATTTAGGTTTTCATTTGCGTCCCTAAAATTTAATTTTCTTTTCACTAATCATCATTCCCATCTCCGGTTGGTTCAGGAGAAGAAAAAAAAAAGACTAGAAGAAGACAGAAAGAAAAGGAAGGGGAAAAAATGTGTGAAAAATAAAGAAAAAAAAATGTATAAAGAGAGAGGACAAGATTCTGCTTCTCTTTATTTCATTTTAAACGGACAAGGGGAGAAAAGCCTTGAAGGGTACAATTACTTCCCCTTCAGTTGCTACATAAGTCAATGTGTCTTGCCCAGGAGTTATCTTCGTTTTTTATTCTCTCCCTTTTTCATTTAACATGGCATTTTTTAGTGTTTTTTTTACGAGTTTAGCTTTCTATATTTAAATTATTTTTTTTTTGGTGGACGGTTCAGTTTCGTTATTGTCGTATATGTGTAAATAATTACTTCAAGTATTGTTTCTTTATTCCTATAAGTAGCCACGTGATTCATGTATCATTCCTTGGATGACTTCTAGACTTAGAAATATCAACGAAATGCACAGAACTTTATCCCTACTACTTGTACTTTGCAGCAGTGAGCAATTGATGTCATTATTGTCATGATTTTACAATTATTTCAGGAAAAAATATTTTGTTCTATTTCCGAGAATCTCTAAGCGCGGTAGCTGAATGGTAAAGCGTTTGGCTTCTGAACCGAGGTCTCGGGTTCGAATCCTGGTGAAAACTGGGATTTTTTATTTCGGGATCTTTAGGACACCTCCGAGTCCACCCAGCGTATAGACACAATAAACTATAGTTTAGGGCCGCCACTTGTTTGGGGGCTCCGCAAAAATTGTTACAAAGATATTTTCAATCATTTTAAAGAAAAATAGAATGCCTGAAACGTTACAGTATGTTGAGAAATGATTTTTCCATTTCCTACTTTTCTTAGGCATTCAATAGAATGACTAAAACTGCTTTTGGGAAAGTGTTTAATGATGATTGAAATTATTTTATTAATAATATAAATTTATCGGAATAGTGATCTAACTAACTGAGCCTTCTTCTTTAAAGTGTAGGGTATAATAAATTACGAGTGTCTAAGTGTGCGAGCTTTGTACTACTTTGTAGTATCTACTCTATAGTTAATACAAAAGATGTTCCATGTTATACTGTATGAATTGCGACATAAAATAGGTCTATTATGTAGTCATTTCGCCATTGAAAAAAAAATTCTTATTAGCATAATAATTTATTCTACAGCCTAGGACTTACTGACGTTTTGCATTAAACACTTTGTAAGCCTAGTTATCAACATTGACTCTGTCTTATTTTTATATTCTGTCTCCCTTGGTGAGGTTTTATCTCTTTTATTGTCCTCCTATGGGTTTGAACGTGTGCTGGTAAGCCTCAGTGGGTCTCACGGCGTTTTTTCTCAACATATGAGAATGTATATTAACCAAGGAAAGGCTGGAAATGCACTAAGAGAAACGCGTACAAATAGAATATGTAGACTTGTTTTAATACTTTAATTTACTTGATCGGCAGAATTTAAATAAGTTATCCTTTTATTACGATATAAGACACCTGATTAGAACATTATTATATTGATTTTGTATTTGTAATTAAGAAGAAACTAACAAAAATACTTCCAAAATAAGAGAAGCATTTAAGAGTTTATAAATAACTTCGATTCTCTCTACTGTTGAGTGTAGACAGTTTTACCCGCTCAATGTTTCGCCATCTTTTAATTTATAATTTTAGTTTACTTAGACGAAACTACAGAATTATACATTAACTAAAATATATTACTATTTTAAAATACAATTTGTACATTTTAAAAAAATATTTGATTATTTAAAAGTTAAAATTGCACTTAGCATATGTCATAGATTAATAGATTATAAAAAAAAAAAACATGGGTCTATAAGGGTATCTTTTGTCTTAAGAAATTATTTTTTTTACTCATTTAAATTTAATGTATAAATAATTTTTTTACTTTGCCTGTCACAGAACTAGTCATTCTATAGAAAGCCTAGGCAAAGTAGGAAATGGAGAATCATTTCGTGCATTTCCTAAAAACACCAGTCATTTTATAGAATTCCTGCATTTCGCACTTTGCGGTAGTGTATATTGTGTACTATATACATATATAGCTTGAATTCTTGGAGTGTATATTTGATGCATGTGTTAGGAAAAGGTAGTTAAAATTAACATAAATTAACATAAAAACAATCCTATTTCAGTTCCGAAGATTAAGTTGCCTTCCAGCAATTCATGACGTAAAAATTCCCCTTTGAACTCCAGGCTTCATCTACTAAAACCTTTCTCTAGGGGGAGGGCTTGAATGCTAAATAGACAAACAAGCACTTGCTCCCGTGTCGCTAAATAAACTGGCACCGCCAGGTTCGGACAGCTCTTGGACATAACCGCAGGCCAGCCTGCGGGAAATAATATCATGCAGTGGGCAAATACTCCAGGGGCTTCCGCTTCGTCAAGGGCAGCAACTCAAACTACGTCTTTGATCCGTGTAATCTTGGAAAGTGCTTGGGGTTTCTTGAGGGGGGAATGAGCTCCGCTGGGATTCCCTCCCTTGCTCAGGGCGCTAGCTGCTAGTTGTTCCAGTTAAACCTCATAAGGCTTATGACGGACGGGGGTAATTAGGTTCTGAGAGCTGCTGGACATTGCGCCCTCTTTGTGGTTGCATTAGGAAAACAGTAAAGTTTCGTTCGAACACAGAGGCCAACGGTGTCTCGGTGTTTTTCAAAATATAAATTGACTAAAACCCCCCATGGTGTTGTTTAAATAGAACGGCGAAGCACAAGTTGTAGTCTGTTACGTCTAGTCAAAATGATAAATATGTAGGTCTAGCGTTTGGCTTAGTACCTCAATACGTAAGTATTTGTCCGCTTGAGTTTAGTCACCGTGTATAAATAAACCCATTAAATAATTCGCTTGTAACTTGCATCAATAAAGCAATCATTGGTGAGAAAAGAAGAGAAAGAATGGTAACGAGAGAGAGAGAGGGGGTTGAGGGAGATATAGAGAGACAGGGAGGGAGATGGAGAGAGTGAAAGGAGTGAGAGAAAGAATGTGAGAGAATTAGAGAGAGGGAGACGATTGGAGTGAAAGGGAACGAGAGATGTAGATAGATATATGAGGGAGAGAGAGAGACAGTGATGGAGTAGGGTAGAGTGATACAATGGGAGTTGAAGAGGGAGAAAGAATGAGAAAGAGTGAGTGAAAGTAAGAGGAATGTCCCACTCCTTCCCGCATTTTATATTCAATACATTTGAATAAAAGTTAGTCCCCCCCCCTTCCCTCCATTCGTTAGTATTGTGGAGTCTTATAATATAACGATCGCTATTATCTTGCCATCAATGAATACTGTTACAACTCGATGGTTGTTCTATCCTCATCTTTAAACTATCTTTATCGGACTCTATTGATATAAGAATCCTTCTTAGTGACACTATTGAATAACGCGATGAATGTAGTCAGTTTCGGAATGGGTCAGTGTCATATCTGATGTAATGTTACATTAATATTACGACTTACGAGTTATATAACTTATAGTAACTATGTCTAGACATCACATGCCATCCGTATGTGTTCGTAACTCTGTCATTCCTATTCCTCTTAAGACATCGTATCTCTAAACTTGATTGTCCGCTGGTGTCATACGGCTCCACGATAAAAAAAAAGAAGTCCAGAGATGTGCCTGAGTGTCTTCGAGTTGAAAGTTCTATACACAGGACACAGCAATGTGTGACACCAATATGTCAATGGCTTAATGATTCGACGATAATCTTCAATGACTCTTTGTCCCAAGCGCTGATGTCCACGTGGCCAAGTTATGAAAACCTTTGACCGAGTCTTGTACTCAATCCGTTATAATAGTGGTCTGTTTTTTTAAACGTTATTTTGATCGTTCAATGCTGGGACATGTCAAAACTGTAGTGACATGACTACTGCTAGTGCTCGAAGAGAAGGGGGGATTAAAAGAGAAGACAGAAATACAGATCAAGTCAATCAAATCCTCATTGACTTCTACGCAACGGTGTTAAGTCCCACAGTTCACCTTTGAATTCTGTACCTCGGCCACCCCGCCCTCCCGACTCTCAGCGCGTGTCAGTGGTAACTAGCCGATCGTCTGCGGTCAGAGATTACAATATGTTCAAATCCCCATTACCTTGCTTGGCAGTAAACGCCTTTGTCTCCCCCTTTTCCCCCCACCTAATCATTACTTTGAACCAGGCCCGAAAAAAACACAATTAACGCTCAACAGGTTGTCAAGAACAACTCAGCACCAATGTTCTGGGGGTCAGTTTCTTCTTAGCGTCCACTCGTAAGTGCCCCTTTGTGTTTTATTGCTCTCGGACGTGAGGGAACTGGACGAGGCTATGGTCAATGGTGTTGAATTGCGTGGACAACAAAGACAGGGTTTGAATCTGTGGTCATACTTCTAACAACTTAACATATACTGCCCAAGGGTATGTGAAGGATGGTTTAATGGTAGCCATGTCGGTAGCAGGACACCATTGTAGTATGTATTCATAAAAAGTATGGATTGATTACTGTCCGCCACGTAAACAGAAACTATGAATAATAAACTGACGCCTATAAGTGTATTTATGCTACATTAAAATGTTTATTTACTTGAAAAACAGCAGAATTAAATTATAGTATCATATAGCACATATGTTACCCGCGACCCGCAGGTCTTTATTTGCGCATTACTTTCGATATAGTCACTGAGAGTGTTTTGTAAACAATTAAACGAAATAATAATGTAATAAGTAGGCTAAAGCGAATGTGTCAATGTAAAAATAGCTAATAGGCTTAAATCCATTTTTTTTTAAAATTAAAACATTTGCTTTTGAATAATCTAGTGGATTGGATTTAGATGTATGTTAAACGTAGCTAATGATCCTTTCACGTTATTTCTCTTTCGCTACGAAAATAAAATTAGTTTTGCGAAAATGGTTTACCCAAAGTCGATACATTCTTATCTATTAAAAACGAAAAGAGCGATAGCTTTGTTAAATAAATGGGATTATAAAGTGAACAATTAAACGAAATAATTTTTAGTACGCGAGTCATGAATGAATATAGATCTAGGCCTATCTCAACTCCGCTTCGCAGCTTTCGTAGACGAATGTAGCTTTAGAAAACCAAATTTGAATGTTTATTTGATCAAAATATGAAATGAATGGACTTTAATTAATATGTTTATGTGTTAAAGTATAAGACTATATGTGCGAAGAGAAGTTTTATCATCTTAGTGTTGAATTAGAGTTTTAGATCTAGGAATGGGATTATAAAGTAACAATAAAACGAAATAATTTTTAGTACGCGATTCATGAATGAATATAGATCTAGGCCTTTAACTCGGCTTCGCAGCTTTCGTAAACGAATGTAGCTTTAGAAAACCAAATTTGAATGTTTATTTGATCAAAATATGAAATGAATGGACTTTAATTAATATGTTTATGTGTTAAAGTATAAGACTATCTGTGCGAAGAGAAGTTTTATCATCTTAGAGTTGAATTAGAGTTTTAGATCTAGGGATGGGATTATAAAGTAAACAATTAAACGAATTAATATTTAGTACGTGATTCATTACGGTAGGCTATTGTCTAATGAAAGAATGTTCGTCAGGAAATCTGTAGTCACAGATATAAGGAACTAATTTATGTAAAAAATGCTTTCGAAACACAAAATCGAAGGTTAATTTTATTATATAATGAAATCAATGAATCTTCTTTTGTCTTTTCATGTGTCAAAGTAAAAAACTATCTTCGCAAAGTGTATTTCTTAAAATTAGATCTAGGTCTAAATCCTTTCTATCTTTTCTCATGTCAACATTGTAGACATGGCCTAGATCCATAAAATACTATAGCTGTAATAGAGTCGGACAACTTTTTTTTTTTTGAGGGTCTTACATTTGTTTTAGGGCTACAATACATTCACTAAGGTCTAAGTTGGTACCCAAGGAACATTCCTGCCTAGTTTTATCAAGATTGGTCAAGCGGTTTTGATGTCTATAAGTAACATACATACATACATACCCCTCACATTCTACTTTATAATATAGATAGCACAGTAGAAATAAAATGACGATAATTACAAAGTAGTATATTTCAAACTGAAAACTTCACTTTGATGTCCCCGAAGACTTTTTTAAAGCTGATCAACAAAACAATAAAAGCCTGAAAGATGCTCGACCCTGGCAGTGCTAGAGAATGAATATTAGTTCGTTTCTAACATAATAATAAAAATAATTCTGTGACATTTTACGTTTCGAAAGACTATCTTTTCTTTTTGCAACATATCCTGAAATAATAATAATAACCACTATAATCATTGACATCGCCGTACCACTATTCCATACTATAAGAAAAACTGAAATGGAAAAACAAAGAAAATTTGGGAATCTGGGCTTGGAGATAAAGCGGTTATGGAGGTTGTCTAAAATAATAATATACCCTGTTGTTATATCAACTAAAGGGATAATGACAACCGACCTCACAGATACCTTCAAGGCAATTTACATTCCTAAAAAGATTTTTCGTTGCCTGTTAGAGGTACTGCTGCAGACCTGCCACATCACCAGAAAATTTCTCAGTGTCACTGTTAAAGGGACTGCAATAAATGTTTCTCTCTAACGAAACTCGACCCTGGGCGTGCCAGAGAATTAATACTGGTTCGTTTATAACATAATAATAATAATAAGTGACACTCTTGAGGGGAGTAAAGTGGATCTGTAACGGATCTCGAACATGGCAGCGCCAGACAATGAAACTTAGTTCATTTCTACAATAATTCTTCTTATCTTATCTTCTTATCTTATATAATACAGACGTTACTTCAAAAAAGAAGATGATGACGTCGTACGCGTCATGCATTTAGTCATGCATATTAACCAATGTCATAAATTCTTCCTAGTCACTGGTTTTCCTGGCTAGCTCAGGCAACCCATTCCATGCTCTAATAGCACTAGGGAAGAAGGTGCATTTGTCCTAGCATATAATAGAACTATATGACATTACAATAATACTAATAAACATTCAATTGGCAACTAGCTATTAAGAGTTCTATAATTTTTGTGCAGACTTTGATGCTCTCTTGTTTTGAATCTATCAATTAGAATATTGTTCGATTCGAATCAACGCTAACTAAGCATCCACTACTCTACCGCCACTCAGTCCATAGTTTTTTCTCACATAGCTGCCTAGTCACATGCTTTGCGTTTCAGGCTATCTTCAGCGCGTCCCAGTGGTCCAGAGTTCAAACCTAGCCATCCTAATGGAGGTCAAGGCTAGGAGGTAGACATCACGAGTCGTGAAGGAACGTAGGAAGGCAGAGAACACAAAGATAACAACAAACTAGTTCCAGTTACAACCCCTTGCCAGTCTGCGAGTCTCCAGGACCGAATTCGGCAGAGTTTTTTTGAGATATGGGGCCTCGATTATTGACAAAATGTATTTTTCTTTTCTGTATTCAAAACGATAGAGGATATCACTGAAACCGTTGTTGTTTTTATTGGGGGATGGGAGGGGCCCAAAGCAAGTGGGTCCCTAAGTTATAGTTTATAGGTAAGTCTAAATTATCCATCCTCCATAATAAAATATTTTACTCGTCACAAGTTATGTCGCAATTTTCTTTAATGGACTTGGTTTGACCTATTTCCATTTTCTCCCTTGCCTCGCGTTAAGTTTGATTTTTTTTTTCTGTTTTAAGACATTTTACCACAGACTTCAAAACAAAACCGAAATTCTTCCGAATTTTTAGGGACACATACAAGGGTACCTTCAAGGGAAATCCCTTAACATCATCGTTCACTAAGCTATTCCACAAGGTCAAGGGTCACCTTTAGTCCACTCCACTAAAGTACTGTTACGTTCTTGTTTTCACGTATTAAAATTGTCTCTGACTTTTGTTTGAATCAGTTGTCCAGTCCCACCCCCTCTCTGTTTTCCAATATTGACGTAGTGTATTGGGTTGGATTAGTTCCACTAGGTCATGTCATGGTCTTACTGCTTGCCTGGCACGAATAACAACCCCCAGACCCTTTCCTCCATCCCTTCGGGCGCTGATCAATGGCCATTTTAATTTATTGTAACACAAATGGCTCTGAAAGTAACAAACTTCAGGTAGTAATGATAGGAAATGATTTTTATATGTCAGCGTTAACTCTTTATCCCCGTAATTATTTTTTTCAAGTACTGCCAGAATTGTTCATTTTTCATATTTCAACATTCTATACTGTTATGATTAAACTTCAATAACAGTTTTGTTTGTAATCAAAAAACGTGACTTTTGGTTTAGAATTAGAGGAGAAAGCATGCTGTTTTTATATAACACAAATTAAAGTTTATAAACCAAAAAATTAATTTAATTTAATTGGATCAAATCAACGATGCCATCGTTAATTAGGAGGGAAAGAGTTAAATTAATATTTGAAAGAGGCATTTATTCAATTAAACATATATTAGAATATTAGATGATGAGTCTAAATAAAACAATCTTGGTGAAAGCCGTCAAAACATATTGCGAAATATATAGACTGATAAAAAAATTATTTCTTTATTTATGCATTCATTACTAGCATATGAACATCTTTGTGAAAGGTCAAGGTGATATCATCTCGACTTTGATTTTGTTTTCTCATCAATACGATGCTCATGTACGAGTCAGAAAGAAAAATAAATTTCAATTTTGGTGGCTTGTGTGTATCATGGATTATCTCTCTTGAATCGCTAATTTTGAAGTAATCATCTTCATTTAAAGTATTTTAAACCTACAGTCTTCAAAAGGTAAGAAGATACATCTTCATTTAAAGTATTTTAAACCTACAGTCTTCAAAAGGTAAGAAGATACATCTTCATTAAAAGTATTTTAAACCTACAGTCTTCAAAAGGTAAGAAGATACATCTTCATTAAAAGTATTTTAAACCTACAGTCTTCAAAAGGTAAGAAGATACATCTTCATTAAAAGTATTTTAAACCTACAGTCTTCAAAAGGTAAGAAGATACATCTTCATTAAAAGTATTTTAAACCTACAGTCTTCAAAAGGTAAGAAGATACATCTTCATTAAAAGTATTTTAAACCTACAGTCTTCAAAAGGTAAGAAGATACATCTTCATTAAAAGTATTTTAAACCTACAGTCTTCAAAAGGTAAGAAGATACATCTTCATTAAAAGTATTTTAAACCTACAGTCTTCAAAAGGTAAGAAGATACATCTTCATTAAAAGTATTTTAAACCTACAGTCTTCAAAAGGTAAGAAGATACATCTTCATTAAAAGTATTTTAAACCTACAGTCTTCAAAAGGTAAGAAGATACATCTTCATTAAAAGTATTTTAAACCTACAGTCTTCAAAAGGTAAGAAGATACATCTTCATTAAAAGTATTTTAAACCTACAGTCTTCAAAAGGTAAGAAGATACATCTTCATTAAAAGTATTTTAAACCTACAGTCTTCAAAAGGTAAGAAGATACATCTTCATTAAAAGTATTTTAAACCTACAGTCTTCAAAAGGTAAGAAGATACATCTTCATTAAAAGTATTTTAAACCTACAGTCTTCAAAAGGTAAGAAGATACATCTTCATTAAAAGTATTTTAAACCTACAGTCTTCAAAAGGTAAGAAGATACATCTTCATTAAAAGTATTTTAAACCTACAGTCTTCAAAAGGTAAGAAGATACATCTTCATTAAAAGTATTTTAAACCTACAGTCTTCAAAAGGTAAGAAGATACATCTTCATTAAAAGTATTTTAAACCTACAGTCTTCAAAAGGTAAGAAGATACATCTTCATTTAAAGTATTTTAAACCTACAGTCTTCAAAAGGTAAGAAGATACATCTTCATTTAAAGTATTTTAAACCTACAGTCTTCAAAAGGTAAGAAGATACATCTTCATTTAAAGTATTTTAAACCTACAGTCTTCAAAAGGTAAGAAGATACATCTTCATTTAAAGTATTTTAAACCTACAGTCTTCAAAAGGTAAGAAGATACATCTTCATTTAAAGTATTTTAAACCTACAGTCTTCAAAAGGTAAGAAGATACATCTTCATTTAAAGTATTTTAAACCTACAGTCTTCAAAAGGTAAGAAGATACATCTTCATTTAAAGTATTTTAAACCTACAGTCTTCAAAAGGTAAGAAGATACATCTTCATTTAAAGTATTTTAAACCTACAGTCTTCAAAAGGTAAGAAGATACATCTTCATTTAAAGTATTTTAAACCTACAGTCTTCAAAAGGTAAGAAGATACATCTTCATTAAAAGTATTTTAAACCTACAGTCTTCAAAAGGTAAGAAGATACATCTTCATTAAAAGTATTTTAAACCTACAGTCTTCAAAAGGTAAGAAGATACATCTTCATTAAAAGTATTTTAAACCTACAGTCTTCAAAAGGTAAGAAGATACATCTTCATTAAAAGTATTTTAAACCTACAGTCTTCAAAAGGTAAGAAGATACATCTTCATTAAAAGTATTTTAAACCTACAGTCTTCAAAAGGTAAGAAGATACATCTTCATTAAAAGTATTTTAAACCTACAGTCTTCAAAAGGTAAGAAGATACATCTTCATTAAAAGTATTTTAAACCTACAGTCTTCAAAAGGTAAGAAGATACATCTTCATTAAAAGTATTTTAAACCTACAGTCTTCAAAAGGTAAGAAGATACATCTTCATTAAAAGTATTTTAAACCTACAGTCTTCAAAAGGTAAGAAGATACATCTTCATTAAAAGTATTTTAAACCTACAGTCTTCAAAAGGTAAGAAGATACATCTTCATTTAAAGTATTTTAAACCTACAGTCTTCAAAAGGTAAGAAGATACATCTTCATTTAAAGTATTTTAAACCTACAGTCTTCAAAAGGTAAGAAGATACATCTTCATTTAAAGTATTTTAAACCTACAGTCTTCAAAAGGTAAGAAGATACATCTTCATTAAAAGTATTTTAAACCTACAGTCTTCAAAAGGTAAAAAGATACATCTTCATTAAAAGTATTTTAAACCTACAGTCTTCAAAAAGTAAGAAGATACATCTTCATTAAAAGTATTTTAAACCTACAGTCTTCAAAAAGTAAGAAGATACATCTTCATTAAAAGTATTTTAAACCTACAGTCTTCAAAAGGTAAGAAGATACATCTTCATTAAAAGTATTTTAAACCTACAGTCTTCAAAAGGTAAGAAGATACATCTTCATTAAAAGTATTTTAAACCTACAGTCTTCAAAAGGTAAGAAGATACATCTTCATTAAAAGTATTTTAAACCTACAGTCTTCAAAAGGTAAGAAGATACATCTTCATTAAAAGTATTTTAAACCTACAGTCTTCAAAAGGTAAGAAGATACATCTTCATTAAAAGTATTTTAAACCTACAGTCTTCAAAAGGTAAGAAGATACATCTTCATTAAAAGTATTTTAAACCTACAGTCTTCAAAAGGTAAGAAGATACATCTTCATTAAAAGTATTTTAAACCTACAGTCTTCAAAAGGTAAAAAGATACATCTTCATTAAAAGTATTTTAAACCTACAGTCTTCAAAAGGTAAGAAGATACATCTTCATTTAAAGTATTTTAAACCTACAGTCTTCAAAAGGTAAGAAGATACATCTTCATTTAAAGTATTTTAAACCTACAGTCTTCAAAAGGTAAGAAGATACATCTTCATTAAAAGTATTTTAAACCTACAGTCTTCAAAAGGTAAGAAGATACATCTTCATTAAAAGTATTTTAAACCTACAGTCTTCAAAAGGTAAGAAGATACATCTTCATTAAAAGTATTTTAAACCTACAGTCTTCAAAAGGTAAGAAGATACATCTTCATTTAAAGTATTTTAAACCTACAGTCTTCAAAAGGTAAGAAGATACATCTTCATTAAAAGTATTTTAAACCTACAGTCTTCAAAAGGTAAGAAGATACATCTTCATTAAAAGTATTTTAAACCTACAGTCTTCAAAAGGTAAGAAGATACATCTTCATTAAAAGTATTTTAAACCTACAGTCTTCAAAAGGTAAGAAGATACATCTTCATTTAAAGTATTTTAAACCTACAGTCTTCAAAAGGTAACAAGATACATCTTCATTTAAAGTATTTTAAACCTACAGTCTTCAAAAGGTAAGAAGATACATCTTCATTTAAAGTATTTTAAACCTACAGTCTTCAAAAGGTAAGAAGATACATCTTCATTAAAAGTATTTTAAACCTACAGTCTTCAAAAGGTAAGAAGATACATCTTCATTTAAAGTATTTTAAACCTACAGTCTTCAAAAGGTAAGAAGATACATCTTCATTTAAAGTATTTTAAACCTACAGTCTTCAAAAGGTAAGAAGATACATCTTCATTTAAAGTATTTTAAACCTACAGTCTTCAAAAGGTAACAAGATACATCTTCATTTAAAGTATTTTAAACCTACAGTCTTCAAAAGGTAAGAAGATACATCTTCATTTAAAGTATTTTAAACCTACAGTCTTCAAAAGGTAACAAGATACATCTTCATTTAAAGTATTTTAAACCTACAGTCTTCAAAAGGTAACAAGATACATCTTCATTTAAAGTATTTTAAACCTACAGTCTTCAAAAGGTAACAAGATACATCTTTCTTTCATTACCAACAGTGGCGTAGCTAGGGATATGGGGGCCCGGGGGGGGGGGCTGACCTCTTTAGGATCCACTGCAATTTGACACTCGACATCATAACATGAGATAATGACGTAATATTTAATGTAAAAACAAGTTTCGAACACTGATTTGGTGGCCCATCTCAAGTGGGGACCCGGGGGGATTTTTAAATTTGGACACCCCCTCCACCCACAATAGTACGCTACTGCATACCAGCATTTATTTCAGCGCTCTCTTTATTAAATCTAGATCTAGCTCTGTAATTTAGTTACATACATATATAAATGAGGGGAAATATGCTGGTCGAAACTGGGTTTACCTAACCATGAGAAACACTGCACTCTTCGGGATTGAAGGCATTGCCATTATTCATTATCCTTCTTATTACCTCAAACAAAGTAACTAATTGCCAATAATTGATTGACTCATTGGTTAATTGTTTGTTCTTGATGCATGTTTTGGTAGGTACAATAAATAGTAGAGCTACGTGTCAACTACATCCGAGAATGGGTAGGCCCGGTTGGGGAGAAATATTATGGCAATTATTTAAGGGGACAGAACCCCACATACTTAGCCATATCTGTTAAAACTGAAGGATTAATTTCCCCTTGTTGGTATCAAACAAAATAATGACCATTAATTATTTTGACTAATTGTGTTTTCTTTTATTGATTTATGTTTTGTTAGGTACAATAAATAATTGTGTAAAGACAGACAGACAGAGTGAGTTGATATAAACTTTGTAATAAAATCAAATCCTCCAAATACCACGTCTAAACTGGACCAAACGTTATACAAGGCCTGAACACCGACCTGCAACGTCACAGCCTGTGGGCACTTTAGACCGAGAGCTTGTTTCCACGTCCAAGGTTGTGGTGTTAGAATGAACCACACCGGGCCGCGATCGTTTTGGTCCTAATAACCGTCTGGTACGATTAACAGGATTCGAGAGTATAACAGAATATGTTTCGGTACTTTAGGATTCGTCCCGAATAAGCAGCTGGTCCGATTAACAGATTGTCCGAGTAAATGGATTCGAGTGTACTTTATATTTCTGGAGGGGAAAAAAACGTTACCCATGAAAGCTTACATTCTAAAATGAGACATTTGACCTAAGGGGCATAATTCTTTTCAAAATGATATGAATGGCGAAGGGAGGAGAACTGTTGAACTAACACATAGAAGAAGGGACAAAAAAAAAAATCCAAAACATAAATAGCTTATTATAATCATTATTGTCAATGATGTCCTGACTGTAAAAAGCCTCTCAAAACAGTTGCCCAAGGATAGAAGATGTTCGGATAATAGAAGCGAGGCATTCCCTCGCACTACAGTGTGACCAGAGATCTACACAAGAATACCGCCACTTCTTGAACAGTATTCTAACAATTTTATTTTTGTTAACCCGAGTTCGACAATGAAGTAGTGAATAGCTACTGGAGAGTTCCCGTGTATATCCAAGGGAGGTCACTCTAGAAGGGGAAAAACATTCAATTCTGCAACAATATATCTCTAGTTTAAAGACTAGCTTTAACACTTGTGGACACATTTCTTAACAAAGATGTTGAATTCATTCTGTATTGCGAGAGTCTGACATCTTTAATGCATGTACATGTATAAACATCTCCTGTAGAATAATGCAGCGTCGTTATTTGTTTTCTTTTCAATCTCTTGTTGTATAACTGATGACACATCTAAAAAAAAAATACAATTAATCTTTTTCCTTTTTATATTTGAAAAATGATAACGGTCAAACTCTAGTTGTCCCAGTGTGGCCAACGAGCTGGTCATTCTTTTCCCAACAATATTCATCAACTTTCAGATTTATAGGAAAATCTTTAAAGCCGTTTTCGATATCTGTGTCTACATGTCTACCCAGGTTTTTGAGCCCACTCAGTAGGTTTTAGTTTCCACGAATAGAGGTATTGTAAAAAACATAAAACAGTTCAAGTTTTCATGGTGTAGGTATTATGCCTGATTATTAATCATTTACTCTTTTTTCTTTTAATAAAAAGGGGGTGTTATAGTTTGTTTTTGTCGTGGTTCCACGGGCCACATTGAAACCTTCGGCTGATCACATGTAGCCCGCCATTCACTTGTTGCAAACCCCTGACATAAGAAGTCTAAAACGTTCTTAGTGGGCACAAGTCTGTTCTATTTCTATGGACATGTTTGGAGGGGGGGAGGGATATTTTCGTGTTCTTATCCTCTATAAGGTTCCCGGGTTCGAATCCTGGTGAAGACTGGGATTTTTAATTTCGGGATCTTTGGGCACCTCTGAGTCCACACAGCTGGCAGTTTGGGAAAAAGTAAAGGTCGTTGAGCTGGCAGATGACACCTTTGTAAACCGTAGGCCTCAGAAACAGATGACCTTTACATCATCCGCCCTATAGATCACAAGATCTGAAAAAGAAACTTTTTTAATCCTCTATATGAATTCAACTAACAGTTTGTTGGCCAAGTGGTTTAGACCTAACGCTCCGTCTCTACAAATCATACCTTCACGAGAGAGAGAGCCATACATTTCAAAAGTTAGTCTTTTACATGATTTTTGTTTCCAATGTTTAAAAAAAAAAACGCTTTGTGCTGCTAAAAGTTGGAAGTAAGAAAACGAAACAATACATGAATTGAACTTTAAATATATCAACAGTATTATTTTTTACGCTATTTTGTTTATAGCTCTATGACCAAGTAATAGTAATTAATGTCTACGATAAGTAGAATTCCGGACATTCCTTACATCAATAGTTGTAAAAAAAGAGGACCGTCTTTCAAAAGAATTTTTTTTTTTTTTGGAAAAATAACATTGGCATTTTGTCGCGTGGATTTGTCAAAAGAATGACTGTAAAAGGGGAAATAATTTAAGTCGTGTGATGTTAACTCATTCATCTCCCCTTCTTGCGGCAGACGACTGACGAATTTTCAAACTTCGCTTTTGATCCGAGTATGCTCTCTATTGAGTTTCTACCATTTTGTTCCAAAAGTCATCGAACCTCTTTACGACAGCAATATAACTTTCTCCTGACTCCTTTATACATTCGTTAAACACAGCGACTGTGTGCCGCTTGATACAGCTGAAAAAAAAAAGAAATACTTTGACAATTTTTTTAAAAGGCTTTTTTTTTTCTCTCTCCGTGTCGTAAAAAAGTATAAAGACTTTTCAGTCATTTTATTTGTACCTCCCCGACCACTTCGCAACCAAAAATCCGCCAAACATCCGGACTATTGTTTCTCGTTCCTTCTTTCTTATTCTTATTTTTGCTCTCGTCGTCTGCTTCTCATCAAATGGAAGAAAAATTGCGCCATGTTGCCGACTCGGCGCCAACATTGGACAATGTCGTAGGGCGGCTTAATTCTCAGCGGAACACCTTATTGCTCCCCGGCTTACCTTGAAAAGAAACGCCCCCCACCCCTTTATCCAAAAAAAAAAAAGATTAAGCAGCGACGAAAGAATGGGAGGGCGGGAGGTTGTCGAAGAATCCATCGGTAAAGAAAAAGAAGAATAAGGCGTATGTGGAGGATCTGTCATGGGAAGTCTACGACACTGAAGTGTGAGGACATGTTTTATCAAAGAAAATTTTTCTCTTACTTTTAAATTCCGGAGTAAAAACGAAGAGACTAAAGTGAAGAGAAATGATCTTTTCAATTCGTCTGCCGCCTAGCATCGACATGATTGAAAAGCGATAGAGAGAGAGAGAGAGAGAGAGAGAGAGAGAGAGAGGTGTTGAAGGGAGGGTCGTTAAAAAAAGGAGGAGGGATGGGAAATATATATACGGTCTTCTAACAAAATATTATTTTAAAAATTCTTTTAAGGTAATTTTTTTTTTTTTTTGCGATGAACTATGGACGTAAGAGAAATGATTTCAATAGGGGGTGGGGGATGGGGGTGGGGGATGGGGGATGGGGGGGGGATAGTGTCTGATTATTAAGGAGAGAAATGGCGGCGGTGTAGTTTCAACAGTTACGTAGCTAGCGGGTGACAATACTGTCAGAAATTTAAGAAAAATAAATTCGATCGGCGGAGTGAAGGCCAGAGTTTGTGTTTTCAATAATGTTTCATACCATCACTTATTCTTCTCTAGGCTAGTGTCAACGTTATTGCTGGTGTCGTCATCGGTTTTGTTGTCGTTATTCTTGATGGTATTATTGTTGTTGTCGTTGTTGTAGTTTTTTGTCTTTGTTGTTGCTGCCATCGTTGTTGTTATTGTTGCTGTTATTATTGTCGCCCTCGTTGTTTTTGTCGTTATTGTAGTGGTTGTTGTTGTCGTTAGTGTTGTTTTTGTTAGTATTGTTGTAGTGGCTGCTGTTATCGTTATTTTTGTTGTTGTCGTTATTGTCTTTGTTGTTGCTGTCGTCGTTGTTGTTGTTGTTGTTGTTATTATTAGTATTGTTATTGTTATTGTTTTAGTTATTGCTGTTGTCGTTATTGTCGTCGTTGTTTGCTGCTGCTGTCGTCGTTATTGTTATAGTTGTTGTTGTTGTTATTAGTATTATTACTATTGTTGTTGTTATTGTTGTTGTTGTCGTTGTTGACGTTATTGTTAATGTTGTTGTCTTTTAAATAAAGACAGTTGGGTTTTTAAAAATATTTTGGGTCAAACTATTCTTGGGATAGCACCATTAAAAGTTGTTGATATTGAAGCAGAGAATTTAAGCTAGAACAAATGCAGTGGCGTAGAATCCCCCCCCCCCATAATGCTATCTCTAAATTGTGTATTGTTGAGTTTATCTTTTATTATTTCAATACCACTACCAAGTTTATCTTTTATTATTTCAATACCACTACCAAGTTTATCTTTTATTATTTCAATACCACTACCAAGTTTATCTTTTATTATTTCAATACCTCTACCAAGTTTATCTTTTATTATTTCAATACCTCTACCAAGTTTATCTTTTATTATTTCAATACCCCTACCAAGTTTATCTTTTATTATTTCAATACCTCTACCAAGCTCCCACTTTTTTTTACGTTTTTTTTACTTTAGGTTGCCAAATATCTCCGCCACGTTTCTCCATATTTCTTTCTCTTCTTGTACCCTGTTACTATATTTCATGAGTGAAATGTAAATCATATCTTTAATTTACTAGCATTTCGAATTCATCTTCACAATCTACAATAACAACTTAGTGCACGAATCGACTCATATTTAAAGCGTATGAGAATAAAACCAGCACTCAAACATCTTACTAAAATTATTGAGCTTTAATTTAATAAGGAAACAAACAAAAAAGTTTATTCTCTTCCCTACTTATTGACGGGTACATCAAACAGCTAGTTTATTTATAAATATAGATGTCCTTGCTGGTTTAGATGTGGACGTAGAAATGCAGACATTTTTCGTGAATAGCTAATGAGAAAGAGTCTGATAGAGAAGCCATATTGTCATCACGTCTCGCGGGAAAATACCCAATGTCAATCTATCCTTGAACACATTTACATCTACAGCCCGTGGGGCCTCCAGATGAGAAGATGAACATTATTTCCCTTTTTTGTTTCGTATTTATTTCATTCAAATTTACAAATTCTAGGAACCCAAATTAGTTTCATTCTGTCAACATATTTGCCTACAAGGTTTTAATGAAAAAAAAAATGCACCCCCATTTCCAAACCTAAAGACAAAGGGAAAAGAATGAATAAAAAAAAAAAAAGCCTAAGTTATTGCATTTTTTATTCCAGAGTCTTCTGATTCTTTCTGGGCTCCCCCCCTCCCTTTTGCTCCTTTTTTTCCTTCCAACTTTTTTCTTCAGGTTGAATAACTCCAAGCGAATGAAAAACTCTCCAGACCGACACAGCAGAAGCGAAGCTCGGCCAATCATAGGGGTCCAAGGCACAACTCTGAGAGGAACCCTGGGAAGTCGAGCGAAAAGGATTCTGATTGGTTCAATAACCGAGCATCGGAAGCGGAAATCTGGCCATTTTTTTTTCGGCTTCATCGTAGCTGCAGGGGAAAAGGCTTGAAAGTAAGAATTTAAGATGACAAACGAGATAGCGAAATGGGTAAAAGATAAGGTTTAAAGAAAAGCACGTGATGGGGGAGAGAGGTTGAGACGAGATTAATGCAAATGTCATGGATGGCACAGAGTAAGAAAAGAATGTCAATCGATAAAGTCAAGGATGACCACAGAATAGACAACAGTCTTGAGACACTTTGGCAGTTAAACTACTAGATAGATTTGTCTGTTAGACAGATACAAAATCATCTCGATATATTTAGGTTTTATTTGAAATCAAGTTTTCAACATAAATTTTTAGATTTTCAAGCTAAACGAAACAATGTCAAGGACGCTAAACTTCACTCTTGCCAACTAGATTATAAAATAACTTAAGCTCTAACTGTAACAACGTTCTATCGTTACTCCTAGTTAGTCAACCGTTTGTATTGATTACAAAGCTTATAGAAACTTCTCGGATTCTTAATTATTCATTGAATCTGACAAGACATAAATACAAACAAGGTTACAAACACATTTTGTGTGGAAACACAAACTCTAAATCGGCCCTCGAAGTGGTCCATCCAGGCAGGCAAAAAGGCAGATTTCAATATTTTCAGAAAGAACATCCAAATGAAATTCTATCAAAGACAAATGACAGAGAAGAATAAAGAAAGAAAGTTGACAGATCTTGTGTAGTGCCCCAACGGTAAAGCAGATCAAAGGATAGGTGAAAGTGAATGCAAAAATAGATATGAACCTGGCCTAACTAGTTCCCCTTTCAGACCTTGTGGTCTACAGGGCATATGATGTAAAGTTCATCTGTTTTTTTTTTGGCCTACGGTTAATGAGGGTGTCATGTAGCCAGCACAACTACCAACCGCCTTTACTTTTCCCCAACCAATGTCAGGTACCCATTAGAGCTGGGTGGACTCAAGAGGCGCCCAAAGATTCCAAAGTTGAAAATCCCAGTCTTCACCAGGATTCGAACCCGGGACCCCCAGTTCAGAAGCCATGCGCGTTACCGCTCAGCCACCGAGCCTCCCCTGGCCTAACTGATGTCTTATAATTGATCTAATTGTTTTGAAAAGGCTCAATCTCTTATTCGAATCCTCAAAAAAAAAAAAAATAATTTCCGCAATAAAAAAAATGTTCAGAAAAATGAAGTTTATAAGATTACTATTCATATTAAATTAGGTCTAACTTATAATGCATACTAATTAGCTTTTTCTCTTTAAAAAAAGTTTGCATAACTGATTTTAAAAATTAGATTTTTCGCTTTCAGAAAAAAAAGTAGCCGTTGCATCAGAACTTTGAATGGTCTAAAATATTGTGATGTCGGATTTTCAATATCTTTTTTAGTTTACGAGATCTAAACGGAACGGACGGACAGACGGACAGACGGACAGACATTTCGCACAAAACTAATAGCGTCCTTTCCCCTTTCCTTTCGGGGGCCGCTAAACATTTCCGTATTAAAAAAAAGTTAAGTGTACTACATCCTGTCATGTGAACTGCAGTTCACTAAATAGATTTTTTTTTCTTTAAAAAAAGTAAACATTTAGTTTCATGCAGTAGTTTGCATGACAAAACTTATATAACTCAGCTATACTAATATAACACTGCAAATTTTTTGACAAAATAAAATCTAAAACCATTTGCATAAATTATGTTAAAAATATGGTAGGCGTGTGCGTCCCCTTCTAAAGACCTACGGTGTTTGTTATTATTAATAGTGAATAGTTGTAAATGTGGTGTATGTTTATGAAAAAACTGCTTGCATAAGTGATTTAAAAAATTAGATTTTTCACTTTCAGCAAATAAAAAAGTAGCCGTTGCATCAGAATCTTGAATGGTCTAAACTCTACAATATAATGATGTCAGATTTTCACTATCTTTCTAGTTTACGAGATCTAAACAGCACGGACGGACAGAAGGACAGACGGACAGACATCCCACTAAAAACTAATAGTGTCTTTTCCCCTGTCGGAGGCCGATAAAAATTAACCAATTAGTTTATTTATTTATTGGTGATTAATTATTTTGTTTGATTTTGAAATAAGGGGAATAAATGTGGATGTAAATATGGATTTTATTCCCTAATTACGTTTTGATATGTTTTTCTCTCACTTCCCTTTCTAGGATCAAGTTGAAACAGGAGGGATCAGTAAACTAGCAGTGCCGGCGTTAGGGATAGGTAAACTAGGCAGCCACCTAGTGCTTCAGATTGGTGTTAAAAATGTTTGTTTTAAATGTTTCGGATGTTCCTTCAGAGTTGAAGATAATTACTTCCTAGTCCAAACCTCCAGCAAGACTACGGGGAATGGAGCGGGCAAGGTTTGAACCCGGGACCATCGATAAATCATAACGACAGTCCAGCGCGCAAACCGCACGACCAGGCAGCCGTCCAGGTGAGGACCTCGCACAGACTCAAAACAATTTTTTAGAGAAGAAATAGCGAAACGTGTGCCCAATGTTATTAGCAGAGTAACTAGGTTTTAAATAAATCGCGTAATTGTATTTTTTTCGCGGTTTTTTTTTTTTTTTTTTTCAAATTTCTTTTCAAATTCATTTCGCCTAGGGCCTCCAATTATCTAAGGCCGGCCCTGAAACTAAATTATCGTACTTCGGGCAATCAGTACTGGGGTCAAAACTTGATACGTAGCTGGAAAAAACTCATCTATAAGTTTTAAAAAGACCTAAAGGTTCAAAGCTTTATGCAGTGCAAATCATCCAAACATACCCGTCATTAGCCAATCAGCTGATGGTCAGTTGGACGTGTTCTGGTCACTGGTCATCGAGGGAATGCGATTAATCGCGTGCTCTGGTCAGCAAATATGTTGACGTTAATGAAGCGAAGAGGCCAGCACCACCCGAAAGTGAAGCGATCAGGCTAGCGTCACACATGTCACTCTTGTAGCAGTCAATGAAATATTCACTGAGCAGTCGATAGTCAACTTTTCTTGGCTGCTGTTTATAGACATAGTGTCCATAGAAGAACAGCTTTAAACTCTAACAAAAAATGAAACATTTCTGTCAACAAATGGGTACTTAACTGCAGGGTGGTCGGGTTTAGGAGTCAATGAATTTTTTCAAATGCAAATCTATAATAAAAAGCAAAAAGTAAGGCGTATGTATGTATGAATGTATGTATGTATGAATGTATGTATGTATGTATGTATGTATGTATGTATGTATGTATGTATGTATGTATGTATGTATGTATGTATGTATGTATGTATGTATGAATGACAATGTATGACATTGTATGACATTGTATGTATGTATGTATGTATGTATGTATGTATGTATATATGTATGTATGTATGTATGTATGTATGTATGTATGTATGTATGTATGTAAGTATGTCATAACCGGCTAGTTATCTATACAACAAAATGAGATATATTACCGAATTCCCGAATAGTGCATGTGGAAATACGTAATATATTTTTTTTTGTCGATATTTTTTTTTTTTTTTTGGTTTTGTTTTTGCAATTTATTTCCAGGCCTGCTTGGTGACTGGTTTAGCGTTAGACTGAAAGGATGGAGAATGGGATTTTGAGCGTCGGTATTTTACAAATTAGCTTATATCTATCTATCTGGGTGGAATCTTTTACACTTTTTTTCTCCCAATTCCCATTCTCGGATCAAGTTTAAATTTTGCAAAACTATATATTGTCGATGACAACACATGAATCAATATAAAAAGAAACCAATTCGTTGATCATTAGTGGTAATTAATTATTTTTTTTATAATAAGGAAGGTTAAATTTGCAATTTTGAGAGATGTGACGATAATTGTGTGGTTCTTTCCCTTAAATAAACTTAGTTGTGTTTTTAAAGTATTTTTCATATTTGCTTGTTTTTAGTTAAAATCTCACACGAAATCTTTTATGAGACTTCATTAGACTTTATGAAAACTGATTTCACATTATGATGTTTATTCACTCATGCAGTGCCGGCCTTAGGGCACTGCAACCTATGCGGCCTCAGTGGGCCCCGCTCTTTCTTAGGCCCCACTCTATTTCTAGGTATACATTATTACATAAAACCATTTTAACTTATTATTACAGGGATCTGCGACCTTTGATTTTCCTGAAGCTCCTAGAAATCTGAAATTACAAATATACCAAAAAGTCTTTAAAATCTCCTGAAAACATTAAAAAATCTCCTAAAAAATAGACACATTTGTCATTTTTGGGTTTTGATTCAATATGGATAACGCCAATCCTACGCGAGATTAAAAAGAAAACGGCATTTTCAGTTTTCATTTAATAAAAATATAATAAGAGTGCGGATTTTAACCAAAACAGGAAGTTCTAGTATATTTACTTTAATAGTCACTGGCATATACATATTATAAAATATAGATCTAAATCTATTTCAATCTCTTTAAAAAAAATTAAAAAATCAGTAGCGATATTTTTTTAGTCGATAGTAACCTAAATCTAAAAGGCAGATCTGAATGTTTATTGCCTTTTTGCTGGAAAAATACCATCTACCGTGGAAGGCTCGTAAAGTTAATCTGACCTTGAGTTTGTTCTTTGAAAAGAGTGAATAAAATGCAAAGACAAATTTATTTTCTAATATAAAATCTTAATTTTCACTTATTATCCTTATCCCTACACAGATTGGGCCCGCAATATCCGTTTCGCATAGGACCTCGCAATCTGTAGGACCGGCCCTGCACTCATGTGATAGGAATATATAACTTTTTGGATTTGCGCTGACAGGGTTTGGTGAAGACTTCAATCTGGTAAGCGTTTTGGACTGTTGTCACTATAGTTCACTGGCGGATCCAGGGGGGGGGGCGGTAGGGGCGATCGCCCCCCCCCACTTGTCCGCCCCCCCCCCCGGACAAATTTTAGATTAGAATTCACACAGTTTGTATACGAATTTATTACTTATGTTAATAATATATACTAATTATTTATACTTTTAACATATTTTTAGATTATTTCGCCCCCCCCCTCTAGTATGTTGGCCGATTTGGTGGGGTCGGGAGGGGGCGATGGTATCAATCCCGCCCCCCCCCCTACACTTTCGAGTGGGGGGGGGGCGGTCCAATTTATTGGTAGAAATCACAGCCTGCTAACACATCAATTAAATATCTATATCCTTGCAACTTGTTATTGATATTTTAACCGATCTTTATATTATGTCGTTCCCTGTTTGCCGATTGGTGTGGGGGGGGGGGGGGGACGAATACCTCTTCTGCCCTTCCCACCTAAACCCTTTCAGTGGGGGGGGGGGGAGGTCCCTTTTTATGGAGAAATCATAGTTTGTGAACAAAATTAGTTGAATTAATATATACATTTTATATTATGTCGCTCCCTTTCTGGTATTTTGGCAGATTCGGTGGGGTTGGGGGGGGGGGGAGCGATCGCATGTACTACCCTCCCCACTCTAGCCCTCTGAGTGCTGGGGGGGGCGGTCCTATTTTTGTGGAGAATCATAGTTTGTGAATAAAATTAGTTGAATATCTATATAATATAAACTACGTATTGATATGTGACCCATTGAAAATATGTCGTACCACACTCTAATCTCAAATTGTATCATTAGTAAATTTAAATGAAAAAGGGTTGTACCAGGTGGGAGGGGCGATACATGCAATCGCATTTCCCCCATCGGACAAATCAATACTTTTTCTTTTTGTATTATAGTTAAGAAATTACAAAATTAAAAAAATCTGTCACTAATATAATTTATATATACTATAAATTAAATTCTTATATCGAGTCGCCCCATACATATTCTTTAATGCCAAATGCAATCTTTAGCAGAAATTAGTAAAGGAGAGAGGATTAATCGTTTTCACTCTACCGCCATTCCCATTTCCAGAGTTTTTGTAATTTCACATGAAGTTATCATAAGTATTTTAAGAAAGACTTTGCATTGGAAAAGTTAGAATTCAAACGAAATTTTTCAGTATAAGAGTCATGATTGAGATGAGTTCTAAACTCAAATAACGTTTTCATAGTCTCCTTTTCCCAACCTTTCAGTGGCGTAACTAAGGGGGGGGGGGGAGGGGGGGGAGAATTTTAAAATCCCCCCGGGCCCCCACCTAGGGGGGACCCCAAATGGGTGTCCGAAATTTATTTGTAAATACATAAATTAATATATTTGATTGACAAATAGTGTCAACGGGTGTCTTTTTTTTTTCAACATTTATGGATTAAATTTATCACAAAGACTATCAGTACGTTGACTTTGTTTTAAAAATATTTTTTTCCCACAGAGATCAAAGTTTTTTTTAAAGTTAGTTTTACATTTTAAATCTATGTTGCCACGAATAAAACTGCATGATATACAACGAATTCCAGGTATCTTGTTACCTTTACTAATAATAGATCTAAATGGCGAGTATTTTATGGCTACACTAATTAACTTTGAAGCAAAATTTACAGAATCGAGTATAACAGATCCAAAAGTTATTCTTAATAATGCTAGAATAGTCCAATATTCGGGTTTGGCGTCTATAATTTCAGAATTAAACTTCACACGCGAGTTATTACCCCTCAATTCATCTTTCCTCAATCCAATGGAAACTCTATTTTTATTTCCATCTAATCCTTTTGCTTTCGCACAAAACATAAACAACAAACAATCATATAATATTAGCACATCCTTCCTTTTGAAGTTATTATCACACCCTTCCTTTTAAAGTTCTTAAGACTAATATCTACTAGCAGGGCCGGTCCTAGCATTTGCGGGGCCTTATGCGAAACGGATCGCGCGGGGCCTAATCTGGGTAGGGATGAGCATAATGTCAATATTTATTTTTTTTTAAATTAGAAAATAGACCTACTTTCGTCTTTGCAATACATTTTTATCAAATGAAAGCTCGCAATGCCACTTTCTATTTATAGGCACCCTAAAATGTCAATTTCGTCTATTCTTCAGGAGATTTGAATAAATTCAAAAAAAAAAGTTCAGGACTTTATCGTATATTTTGCCTTTTCATGAGATTTCCTGGAAGCCCTGAAAAATCAGGAGGTCGCGAAAACCCTGTTATTTTATATACGTTATAATGGTTTTATTTAATAATGTACACTTTGAATTAGCGCGGGTCCTATGAAAGCGCGGGGCCCACTGTGACCGCATAGGCTGCAGTGGCCTAAGGCCGGCCCTGTCTACTAGGAACTTTAACTATTCGTCCACTTCTGGTTGTCTTGACTGGCACAACAAGTTCTCTAGACGTTGGTCTATAACTGTCTGTTTCGTTTGTTCCAACAGTTTGCAGTTCATTGTCTCCATCGGTATCATAGTACCCAGAGATATCTTCATCAAAACTCTTATTCAAAAAGCGTTGATTTCTTCTGTATGTTTTTCCGTTTGTCTTTATGATGTAAGATCTGGGTGCTGAATGTTTTTTTATAACAACTACTTTCTGCCATGTATGACCTAGACGAACTCTTCGGCAGAATAGTCTTAAGGTAGTCTTGCTTTTGCATTGTATTTCACTTTGCTTTTCATCTGTCGTTCGTTGAGTAATGTCTCTGCATTTTCAGCTACCGATGGTTTCAATAGTTTGGGATCAGTTGGAATGATTCCCTGAGTCTTCTACTCGTCAGCAGTTGTGATGGTGAATACGGCAGTCCACTTATCGGAGTATTTCTATACTCGAGCATAACGAGATATGGATCTTTCCCACTTTTGTATGCTCTGAATCCTTTTGCTTGCGCACAAAACATAATCAACCAACAATGACGTAATACCATATAATATTAGCACAGAATCTTCTTCATGTAGTGGAAAATTAAGAATTTTTTGCCTATCTTGAATTCTGGTCAAAGCTCTTGCGCCCAATTAATATAGTTCAGAAGAAACTACAAAAGTCTGGAATGCATATACGAGAAGCTGCTAAAGAAATTAGTACCCTTTCATGCTTTCTGCAAAATGATGAGAAACTGACAAAAACCCAATCCATCGAAAAATCAAAAGAAGGTAGTGAATACTATTGATTCCCTGTAATCAAAACAACCAGAAGAAAGAAAAGACTTGATGGGAAGTTGAGTTCTAAAGTAGGACTGTCAGTAGAACTGCAATTCAAACGTGTTGCGACAGAAGTGCTGGACAGATTTCATATGGAGATGAAGGGCAGATTTCAAAGGCTGGAAAGAAAATGGATACCTTTGGGTTTCTTCTTGAACCAAGACACCTGTTAGATGAAGACACGCTTATGACTAACTGTGCTACTTTTCCTGTTTGTATGATGAAATAAATGGCAAATCGCTTTTTCAATGATGTCATTGATGCACGAGCACTTGTCATCAACAAACCAGTAATACAATCACCAATAGACATATTTAGGTAAAAAGGCTTCATATGGGAATTACGTGTGCTCAGACTTTGCAACCTCCTCCGAATACCGCTAACTCAGGCCACTTTCATTACGTCATGTGAGAGATCATTTTCAAAGCTCAAGCTCATCAGAAGCTATCTCAGGAGCACAATGACACAAGAAAGGCTTATCATGGCTTTAATGTCAGTGAAGTCACAAATACTAGAAAGTATCGATGTAGTTGATGTTATAGATGTCTTTGCTGCACAGAATGCACGACGTGAAGCGATATCAATTTAGATTTGTCACTTGTGTATTATTTAACTAATAAACAAAGGTATTATTCATTAAAAGAATCTTGATTACTTTTTGTTAGTTTACTGATATGCTGAACCAATTTGATTTGGGGCTTATATATTTTTGCGTACATTATCCCATGTCATATGTCGAATGTCAAAATGCAAAGGGCCCCCAAAGAGGTCAATCCCCCCGGGCCCCCAAATCCCTAGTTACGCCCCTGCAACCTTTACTCAATCTGATATTTTTCTAGCTAAATAAATTTGGGACTATAACTCACAATTTACACTAGAGTCTTTTTGAATACTATTTATCGAATAAGTTTTTTTTCGGCGGCGATCCTCAAAGCAAAAATCTAAATACGTGGGGTATCCTATCTTTTCAAGGAACAAATCGGTTTTATTTGCAATGTATTATGGGCCTATAAATTCAAATTAAAATATTTTTCAAGTACAACATTATTCGAAAGGTCGTTTTTTAATAGTATAAATAATGAGCTTCAGGTCAGGAGAATGCGTTTCTGCAGTGAAGAATGCAAGAAAAGGCTTTTGGCGTCGGGGCTTCGCCCCGAACTTCATTTATGGGTAATGAGTTGTAGATGTCAGGAGAATGCGTTTCTGCAGAGGAGAATGCAAGAAAACGCTTTTGGCGTCGGGGCTTCGCCCCGAACTTCATTTATGGGTAATCAGTTGTAGATGTCAGGAGAATGCGTTTCTGCAATGAAGAATGCAAGAAACGCTTTTGGCGTCGGGGCTTCGCCCCGTACTCCATTGATGAATAATGAGCTGTACTTGTCAGGAGAATGCGTTTCTGCAGTGAAAAAAAGCAAGAAAACGCTTATTGGGTCGGGGCTTCGCCCCGAGCTCCATTGATGAATAATGAGCTGTACTTGTCAGGAGAATGCGTTTCTGCAGTGAAAAAAAGCAAGAAAACGCTTATGGCGTAGGGGGCTTCGCCCCGAACTTCACCAGAGAACCTTATAGCGCTGCCCCAGTTGTTTTGTTTTTCGCCGAAGGTTGAGAAATGCTGCTTTTTTTATTCTCATATTTATATATATATATATATATATATATATATATATATATATATACATGTGTGTGTGTGTGTGTGTGTTTGTGAGCGCGCGCGCGCTGTATGCACGTTTATGCGTAGGGTTAGGGTTTACTGGGCGTTAAGGTTAGGGTTTGGAAAAAAATCGCCCCCTTCACTCCAAAGTTCTGGATCCGCTAGTGCTATAGTTCCGAGTTTAAACCCAGCCCGCTGTCAATCCCCTACCGCCTTCAAAACATCGAAATTAACATAAAAGTGCTTTCAAATAAGAATTTTATTTAAAAAAAAAAAAATATTTCCGAAAAAATAATATTATTTCTGCCTAAATATTATCTCTTTTTTTATGCAAACTATTATTGGTGAAAAAAAAAAAGCTTTTTGTATTTACTTCCGGTCACGAGGATTTGTCTCCGCCCATGAACGAGCTTTTGTTATTTCTCTATCTTTACAGGCCAGTAGATTGATTTCATCCGATTTGAAGATTGGATTGTTTCATAACGAGGCTATCGCGTGAGTAACGACACAATAAAGTTGCAGGGGCGTAACTGATTTCACCTCCCCCCCCCTCTCTAAGGCAAAATGAAAATGTTCTAATATTAATATTAAAAAGATGCAATTCAAAATTAACATTTGAATTTAAAGTTTATTGAGTTGATTAAAAAAAACTATTTAAAATAAAATTAAAATAAATTAAAAGTCTATCCAAAATAAAATGTATAGGTTATACGATTTATAGAAAGTGTCTGAATCTTAGGCATTGGGGATATAGTCAAGAATACCTGAAGTTAGTTTTGTTATTAATTGTTTTTATTGCCATATTTTGGAATAGAAGGAAAAATTCATAAGATCGATACAAAACAAGGTTAATAAGACAGTTTATGTGGAAACACAAACTCAAAATTGGCCCCCGAAGTGGTCAACCCAGGCAGGTAAAAAGTTAGGTTTCAATATTTTCAGAAAGAATATCAGGATTAAATTCTATCAAGGCAAATGACAGAGAAGAATGGAAAAAGAAGGTTGACAGATCTTGTGTGGTGCCCCAACGGTCCAGCAGACCAAGGGATAGGTGAAAGTGAAGGTGAAGTTAGATGTGAACCTGTCCTGATTTCATATAATTATTATCTTATTGATCTAATTGTTTGTATAGAGTCATTCTCTTGTTCAAAGCCTCATTCTAAAAATAATAATAATAATAATAATAATAATAATTTCGTATATGGGCTGTATGTTTCCGCTACAGGTCATGCGATAATATGATAAACTACTTATTAGTTATTGTTTTAAATAATGTTCCACTTATATACATATTAAATAGATTTTTTCTCCTTGAAAAAAATAGTAACCATTTTTTTTGTAAATCTAGTTATTTGTATGACATAACTTACACAATTTATTAATACATTTGTAAAAAAAATATTTTTAGACAACAAACGTATGACGGTTTGCAGATATATCTTGTAGATTTGGTAAAGAGCCTCCTGTGTTTGTTATGCAGTGATAGTTGTAATTGTGGTGTAATTTTATGAAAAAACTGCTTGCATAATTGATTTAAAAAATTAGATTTTTCACTTTCAGAAAAGAAAAAGTAGCCGTTGCATCAGAACTTTGAATGGTCTAAAATATAATGATGTCAGATTTTCACTATCTTTTCTAGTTTACGAGATCTAAACGGTACGGACGTACGGACGCACAGATATTCCACACAAAACTAATAGCGTCTTTTCCGCTTTCGGGGGCCGTTAAAAATAGCATAACATGAAAAACATATGTACGCATTGAACATCAATCTTAAATGACTCTTTTATAAATACATGAAGATAGAACGTCAAACTCGTTGTGTTATAACAAATAATGAAGGCTTCCTCCCCTTCTTTCGACACGAATTCGTCGCGTTTCCACACTACAATGTGCACATATCAGAACTCTTTGTCAACGAGCAGCCCCATGTATGATAATTGTCAATACTTACACATGGTTCTATAAATAGAACGTAAGCAATGTTACAAGTTGTTGTTTTTTAACTTCTTCGAGCTATTTAGTGGCATTTTTCTTTCTACCTCATTCTCGCTCTTTTTTTTTCTTTTATTTCTCTCTTTTATTTTCATTTTCTCTCTCCATTCTTCTGTCTCTCTCTCTCTCTCTCTCTTTCTTTCTTTGTCAATGTCTCTCTCTCTCTCTCTCTCTTTCTTTCTTTGTCAATGTCTCTGTCTCTCTCTCTTTTTCTTTCTTTGTCAATGTCTCTGTCTCTCTCTCTCTCTTAATTGTTCAAAAGCTCTAACTTTCAAGTTTCTTTTTATTAAATCTCAAACTCTTTAGCTCCTCTAACCCTCTCGTTTTTTTATCTTTCTATCACTCTATGTTCGTGTCTTTACTCTCTCTCTCTCTCTCTTCTCCCTTTCTTTCTTTTCGTCTCTATTTCTTTTAAGTCATATTTTACTCTTCTCTCTTTCTCTCCACCCCACTTCTCTCTCTCTCTCCTCCTAGCTCCCTCACTCCTGAGCCCCCCCCCCCCCCAACATTTTCCTTTTGACTTAACACTGCCACCGCCTTCTTTCATTGAGACCTCCTCATTAGCGACGACCCCATGCTGAGCTCTCCTTGGCTTGTTTGGGTGACGTCATAAAAAATGGAGCCGGGCACGTGATGTCCCCACCGAAACGTTGTGACATGCGCAGACCAAAGCACGTGCACTTCGCAATGAATACCGTTGGATAAATTGGGGTAATTAATTGAAACGGGGGTCGATTCCGTTAGTGGACCGTCCACAAAGGATTCTGCTTTTGACAGCTGGACTATGAAAATTTGATTGTTTTCTGATAGTGCTATAAAAACTTTATTACTTTGCACTGTATCCCAATATAGACTATTTAGAATGATTTTAATTATTTAGAATATTAACTGTATAGAAGATAAATACTTTTGATTTTAAGAAATAAAAGATATAGGAACGAAATCTCATGGTGTGATCAAAGATTTTATATTCAATTTTATGTATTTTTTAAAAACCCATTTAATATCAACGATATTAAAAATAAAAATAATTTAAAAAAAAAAAAAGAAACTGACCATATACAAGAGTGTATATGAAACAAAAAAAAAATCATGGGAATCTAAATATAGAAGGTAGCAGTAAAACACATAATTATAAATGAGAGTAATACGTTCATAACGCGACGAATGAACACTGCCCGCCGCAATCCTTCGCCCCTTTGTGGGAGGCTTGGTTTAATAGGATGTAATATTCTTCAATTCTGAAGGAACATCCTAAACAGGTAAAACATAAAAACTATGAAAGGTAATATTCAGACTCCTCCCAAGACCATGATACTGACATGCTTCTCCCACCCCCATAAATCATAGGTGAGGTGTGCACATGACTTTTTTTTTAGTTGAATATACCATAAGCTAAATAAACTATTTCTCTGTGAACTTTATCCTTGTTTCATTTTTTTTTAACAATATTCCCCCCCCCCCACACACACTCTCTCGTTCCTCTCCCTCCACTGTCTCCCCAACTTCTCTCTACTCACTGACACCCCCCCCCCCCCCATTTCTTAATCCTTTTTCCTGTTAATAATAAACAGTTATAAAAAATATGAATTGTTAAATATTTTTTATTTCAAAACAAAACGGTTCACATTTCAAATATAACAAGTAGCCGCTGCACCTACATTTTTAAAACATTAAATTGGTTTTCAAAATTTTTTATAATGTTTGAAATCTGTGACAGGCGGACGGACAGACCACGCAACATTAATTGCAGATTTTCATCTTTTTGGGGGACTGCTAATAACATAAAATAAAATTATGAATCATAACTTGCATAAACGGCCATAAATTGTCAATCACGAAGTCATAGTAATATCAAATAAATAATACACACACACAAACACATACACACACTCCATAGCATTGGATAGCTGCCTGGTAGTGCGATATGCGCGCTGGACTGTCGTTCGGTCATCTCAATGGTCACGGGTTCATATCCTTCCCGCTGCCGAGGCTAAGACTAGGAAGTAAATTATCTTCCACTCTAAAGGTACAGCCGAAACATGTCAAAAATTTTACAAAACATAAGATTAGTTCCTATTTATTGTAAATGGCGAATGGCGCAACCAAAAGTACTTCAGCACATTGGTGAGAAAAATAGAATTATCTTAATATGGCTTTATATGGCTTTGTGTTTTTTGAGGGGTAGGATTAACACTAGACACCAAATCACTATACTGATGGATAGGTATTATGGAGAATCTTCAAACAATAATAATATATGTTGCTAATAGCGATAGATAACGAAGATGTAAAAGGACACTGTTCCGCTTGGAAAAAAAAAGGTATAGATCTATTTGTTATTTTGTTTTATTAATCATTTCAAACCCAACGATAAGACCATATTGAAGAACGGCTCAAAAGACAAAAGGAAGGATTAAATAGATTTTATTGTTTCTTGCAGTTGGCAGGTAAAAGAAGTGATTGCGCTAAATTTCTAAATGCTGCTAGTAAGATCATAGGCAACAAACAAACCGCAATTAGACACCTATTTGAGAAAAACTTTGCTATGAAGTATGAAAGCTACAAAGGTTTGACGTTTAAACAAGAAAAACATTTTTAATTATTTTAATTTAAATTTAAATATATTTTTTTAGAAGACAATACCTCTATTATTAAACTTCAAATATGATAAAGCAGTTAAGTCTTTGATTCAATATTGGTATCGAACCCATGAAACCATCAGCTCTTAGAACTTTTCTGAATAGGCCAGCGAGGAAAGAATAGACTTCAATAGACCTACTTATGAGATTATTTATTGGTATGTTCATTATATAGATTTCTAGATCTAACACCAGACCTGGAGTTCTGACAGAACTCTTAAGATCCAGTCTAGATCTACTTCTAGTCTAGATCTACTTCTAGTCTAGATCTACTTCTAGTCTAGATCTACTTCTAGTCTAGATCTACTTCTAGTCTAGATCTACTTCTAGTCTAGATCTACTTCTAGTCTAGATCTACTTCTAGTCTAGATGTAATCTGTATGAGATTTACGTAAAAGTATTAGCAACGCTTTTAAACGTCAATCAAATTGAAGCAACTTTTAAATGTACTCAGTTAGAGCATAATTGATGAATTACGACTCTAGATTTAGTCTCTAGCCCAATTTACATTCATCTTTTTTTTTTTTAATTTTCGAAAGATTATAACCGTCAAACTAGAGTTTTATCCGTGTGGCGAACGAGCTAGTGTCTTTTCTCAGCATATCCATCAGCTTTTAAATTTCGAGGAAAATCGTTAGAGCCGTTTTCGAGATCATCTGTCCGCCCAGCCTGCCTCCAGGCTCCTCCATGAAGGAGTGACTTAAATAGAGTTGTTGTAAAAATCACCCTTTTCTTCGTGATTTGAACATTTAACTAACACAAAGAAGATAGAAGACACCCGACCACAAAAAAACAAATAGACACAAAACCTCATTGGCAATTAACAAACTGTAACTTACTGATGTAAATGTCATATGCAATATTGAAGAGAAACTGGGTTATGAACTTTGTTCGCTCTGATTGTGTTAATGCAAAATTGTAAAACTAATTTCTTCACCAATAATATATATACAGTTTAATTCATTTAAGTTATTATATTTATACATGTATAAAACAGATTACTAAAAGATGTCTATAAATTGACAGATATAAGATGGATGGGTTTTGACTATATACAAAGATTTGTATAAGAAAATGAAGATAAATGTCTCCTGGTATGCTCATAGGATCAATCTATTTCTCTGTAACGTCAAACTTCACTGTCAGTGACCTTTGGTCGTGTAGAAATCATGGTATGTAGTCTGACATTTGGCCTACCATGAGAAACTCCGCTGGCCAGTTAATTCAAGGGAATAGCCGAGGTGACACAGGGGAACTAACTCAAAGTTATCCTGTCATTTGCTTCGCGGAGCGGAAGTGAATTTATAGTGGGGGCGTCCTTAGCAACCAAATAGAAAAAAACGAAGCTTTTCGCTGAAGATTGGAAGATGTAAATACAGAAATGTCAGCTTGGAAGAGATTCTCTTCCCATCGACCTAGACACTCACACGGCGAATCAGACCCTGGCATTAGTCACTGATCCCCCCCCCCCCACTGCAAATGTTTCGCCTCCCCCTGTATACACACAAGGCCTTTGCTGGCCAGTTCTCACCCAAATGAGCACCTGAAGTGGTCATCGAAGTGGACAAGCGAGTACCACCAACGACACAGACAGTGCTCGCATATGTTAAAAAAAAAAAGAAAGGGGGTGGGGGGTTCTCAAAGAATAACTGGCGTGGGAACCACGTGTGGGGACTTTGCGCTACAACGCGGATGAAAAAGTGGGAGATTTGCCTTCCAGCACACCCTCAGTGCGGATACACAGAACCCAAGTCTATTCTGGATCGGCTGTGAGTAAGAACATCGACACACAACAAAAAAAAATCAAACACAAGGCGGGTTCTTCTTCGAAATATATTTCAAGAACCACTGCCATGTAACTAACGCAAGTAGGGGGAGGGGAGTGGGGAATAGGGGTGGCATCGACTCCCTGGCTTGATTGCTAAGTTCATTCGGGAGGAAAGATAATTCTACTGACCTCTGGAACTTTCTGGTCAAGTTTGGCAATAGACACGCGGCCACACCGTCGCCAGACCGCCGAGGCCCCGGAGATCAGACGACTACCCTTCAATCTACATTTTCCCATTGACCGAACCTGCAGAAACGAAAGGGGCCGCCTACCCCCACCCTATCGCCGAGATTGTGTCAATGGAAAAGGGAAAACAAAAATCTGATTTGACGTCATCATTTTGTGTCTTCCCCCCCCCCTTTTTTTTCTTGTCACGTGGGGTCATGCAATCAGAGATGTGACATCTGACCTCTAACTGATGAACTTTTGACAGTTTCAGTGGATGGGTGAAATTTATTGCCGGATAAGCCCTTACAGTATCAAACCTCGTTGTAACAACTGCACCGTGACATGCCAAACTAAATGAGCAATGCAATACTGCACACCCTTCCTTTAAATATCTTCTTTTTTTTCCCTCTGAGTGCTAATAGATTCAACCATTCACCAAATCAACACGGTCATTTAAGTGGCCATCATTAGGTGATATCTCGGCCCCACTGCACTGTCCACGTCTACCCTCCATTCTCGCCCCCCTCTTTCCAGCCCTTCTGGCCCCAGCGATGACAGCACAAGACGGTGATAGCGCCTTCTTTAATCACGTCATAAATATGAAAATTAATCATGAATGAAACGGGCAGAATTAAAGTCGCCATTGGGGCGCCGGCACCGTGAAATGTGACCGTTGAACCGATGAGTGAATTCAGTTGAAGTCCTGCGGGCCTGTTTGATATTAGCATTTCTTTATTTCTCTCACTCTCAACATCTTTCTTCCATCCTCTCTCTGTCTCTCTCTCTCTCTCTCTCTCTCTCTCTCTCTCTCTGTCTCTCTCTCTTGAATTCTTTATTTCTGTCTCTCGTTCTCTCTCCGTTTCTCTATTACACTTGTTCCCTCTTTTTGCGCTCTCTCTCTCTCTCTCTCTCTCTCTCTCTATATATATATATATATATATATATATATATATATATATATATATATATATATATATATCTTTCTCACTCTCTAGTTCTCTCTCGCTCTCTCTCTCTCATTCTCTCTCCTTGGCTCTCTTTAATTCGCTTTCACTCTCCCTTCCCCACCCTCTCTCACTAAAGGGAGACCTTTTCAAGCCCTTTAACTTAAGCATTAGAAACGCAATGAAACTCGCGCTATGTTTTGTGGCATTTCAATTTGAACTGAAATTAAAGATTTATTATCAACCTTATTTAGATCTTGAATTTAGATATTTTGTAGCAATTTAAATTTTGTCTTTGAACTGGACTATACCGGTGGAATCCACATAGGAACTCTCTCTGAAGAGCTCTTACAATTCCTCCATTAAGTTGCTATTTGTTCATGGGTTCAAAAAGTACACTGGATTTCCAGCTACTTGGAAAAGAAATGAAGCGATTTTCCTAGAAATTTGACAGTTTATATACATCTTAGTGATTAAAAAAAAAAACTTAATCGGCCAAACAGAGAAAACTTTGGCTAGACCGTTATCATTTTTCAAAATAGAATAAACTTGAAATACAATTTGGGTTACGTCTTAAACACGTCTCAGCGGGAATTCCCGTACTCGTATTCCCGTGAGTAATAAATAGTCGAAAATAGAATTTTGCGCGCCGTCTTATATAGAAATATTTATGGCTGGACTGTAACTTTAAAAAAAATTGAATTGTGCAAAACTCACTGGAAAGACTCCTTGCCTAACCATCACAAGAAATAAATAGAATAAGAAATTTCAGACCACCATCAGCTAAATAAAGGAGAAATTAAAAAAAAAAAAAAATTTATGTTATTTATTTTTATTTTATCTTTTTTTTTTTAAATTTGCTCT
The DNA here is from genome assembly GCF_947242115.1 of Biomphalaria glabrata. Classification (NCBI taxonomy): domain Eukaryota; kingdom Metazoa; phylum Mollusca; class Gastropoda; family Planorbidae; genus Biomphalaria; species Biomphalaria glabrata. Next base: position 34,197,974 of record NC_074720.1, read on the forward strand.
TAAAAATGAATATGTTTTGTAACTATTGAGCTAAAATTGATAGTTATTGATAAATGATGTGGTATACATTGATGTATAATTATTGATGATTACTGTTAGGACACGATTAGGAATTTGGCTCAAAAAGTGAGTTGTTTTATTAAATGTTTCCCAAACTTTATGCTTAACGGAAAATTTCGCACATTTTGAGTATTTAGTGGAAGACTTTTCTTATTTTTAGAAAGATTAATTCACGTGGTGTTTTTCGAGCTAATTATTCCAGTAGTTCGAGGAACACTTATCCAGGCCTCGAGGAACTCTAGGGTTCTGGTAAACATAGTTTGGGAAACACTGAATTTAATCAAAAGGCTAAAGTTTTGGCTTAGTGACAATGGCGTGACAATTTTTTAAAAAAAAGCCTAGGATTTGAAGTGTAACTAGTAAAGACAGAATAGGCCTACTCTTGGCAGCTTTAGAGAGAGGATGGCTTTTGTTTCTGGAGTAGATATTTAACTTAGCGACATTCGACGATTCTCTTCATTACGTGTTAAACCTATTATTCGACTTCGTTCATCAGAGTCGAGTACCTTTATATCGTTGGTTTTTCGCCTCTGATTTTTAGCGGCCCCCGAAAGTGGAAAAGACGCTATTAGTTTTGTGTGGCCTGTCAGTCCGTCTGTCCGTCCGTCCGTCCCGTTTAGATCTCGTAAACTAGAAGAGAAAATGAAAATCGGACATCACAATATTTTAGATCATTTAAAGTTCTGATGCAACGTTTACTTTTTTCTTTTCTTAAAGCGAAAAATCTATTTTTTTAAATCAATTATGCAAGCAGTTTTTTTCATAAAAATACACCATTTTTACAACTATTCACTATTAATAGTAACAAACACTGGAGGCTTTTTAGTAAGGGAGATACCCATTTACCATAGTTGTAACAGGAAATAGTACACTTAACTTTTTTTTTTTTTTTTTACGGAAATTTTCACCTTAGAGATTTGAATAAGAGATTGACCATTTAGAAAACAATTAGATACTCATTATAAGACATCAGTTAGGCCAAGTTCAAATGGAGCTCCACATTCACTTTCACCTATCCCTTGGTCTGCTGGACCTATGGGGCACCACACAGAATCTCTCTATTCTTCTCTGTCATTTGCTTTTGATAGAATTTCATTATGATATTCTTTCTGAAAATATTGATACCTGCCTTTTTACCTGCCTGTTTCCACACAAACTGTCTTTGTAACCTTGTTTTTTTATTTGGTTAGAATTATCTGCAAAAGACTTAGCGCGGAGGCGCCTAAAAATTACATAGATCAAAGGCGGCCTTAGCAGTACGCTCTAACCCAAACTATCGTGCTAAGAGCTTCCATGGTAAATGGTAGAGATGGTGGAACAATGTCTACAGTATTGAGAGACAAGTCTTTTGTGTAAGAGATCTGATGTGGAAAATATCTTTCACACGGTATTTCAGCGTATACTGTACATTAGAATGCTTGGCAGAGGTGAAAAACAATCTCCATATCAATGACCCCCTCAGTAGTGAAACTTTGAAATGTCGCTCCAGTTCGTCACTTTTTAAGGACAAACTGCGCAAGGTCATAGTTAAAATTGTAATGTAATTATGAAATAAGATTCAGGAATGATATGAATCAAATATTCAATTCTAAGAAATCTTATAACGGAGTATATTATGATATTTATAATAACCAGACCAGGCATATATTAGGGTGCCAGAAGCTAAACGGTTAATCAACAATAACCACGTGATAAAATTATGAAAATTACCATGCTCGAAACTGGAAAAATGCAGCGAAGGGAGATAGCCATTGCTAGCTTACAGATTTATATTGGTTATCTTTCTTTTAGATGTAGTTTACATTATGTGCATAATAGCAGCTCCATTTTTTTTATTTTTTTTTTTACTTTCGAGTTTCTTAACCAATAAGGAAAGTGTCAGCCAAAGAAGACTTATATATGTGTATATATACACACACAATAACTGGAACAGACCCAAAATAGAGCAGTGAGATTCACAACAAACGAAGATTTACATTTGACTAGAGTAGAGTAACACCTTTAGTAAAATCACTAAAATTAGAAAGCCTTAAGAATAGAGACATTCAAAGTAAACTAGCAATTATACATAAAACATTGAACCATAATCTTCAAATACAAAAACAAAATTTAATAAAATACTCAGAAAGACACAAAGATAGGAATACACTCCGAATTCCCTATGCTAGGACAAATGCTCCTTCTTCCCTAGTGCTATTAGAGCTTGGAATGGGTTGCCTAAGCTAGCCAGGAAAACCAGTGACTTGGCAGAATTTAAGTCATTGGTTAACATGCATGATTAGATTGACCTAGGAACACGCGTAGGACGTAATCATCTTCTTTTTTTGAAGTTTTGTCTGTATTTTTTTAGATAAGATAACAAAATTCCTATTCCTGGCTGCGATGTACGAAAGCTAAATGTGGAGAAAACAAAAGACAGTTAACAAGCAGTACAGTGGTTCTCAAATAGTTCAATCGTCATACGTCTCTTTCTCCGCTTCCTCTACACTCAATCGTACACTACTATTACCTGACATTTCTTTGTAGTCTAAACCAGAAATGAAATGCCCAAAGCCATAAGTATATATCTATATTATAAAGTAGAATGTGAGGGGTATGTATGTATGTATGTTACTTATAGACATCAAAACCGCTTGACCAATCTTGATAAAACTTGGCAGGAATGTTCCTTGGGTACCAACTTAGACCGTAGTGTATGTATTGTAGCCCTAAAACAAACTTAAGACCCTCAAAAAAAAATAAAGTTGTCCGACTCTATTACAGCTATAGTATTTTATGGATCTAGGCCATGTCTACAATGTTGACATGAGAAAAGATAGAAAGGATTTAGACCTAGATCTAATTTTAAGAAATACACTTTGCGCAGATAGTTTTTTACTTTGACACATGAAAATACAAAAGAAGATCTTTTGATTTCATTATATAATAAAATTAACCTTCAATTTTGTGTTTCAAAAGCATTTTTTACATTAATTAGTTCCTTATATCTGTGATTACAGATTTCCTGACGAACATTCTTTCATTAGACAATTCAGTAATGAATCGCGTACTAAATATTAATTCGTTTAATTGTTTACTTTATAATCCCATCCCTAGATCTAAAACTCTAATTCAACTCTAAGATGATAAAACTTCTCTTCGCACAGATAGTTTTATACTTTAACACATAAACATATTATTTAAAGTCCATTCATTTCATATTTTGATCAAATAAACATTCAAATTTGGTTTTCTAAAGCTACATTCGTTTACGAAAGCTGCGAAGCCGAGTTAAAGGCCTAGATCTATATTCATTCATGAATCGCGTACTAAAAATTATTTCGTTTTATTGTTACTTTATAATCCCATCCCTAGATCTAAAACTCTAATTCAACACTAAGATGATAAGACTTCTCTTCGCACAGATAGTCTTATACTTTAACACATAAACATATTAATTAAAGTCCATTCATTTCATATTTTGATCAAATAAACATTCAAATTTGGTTTTCTAAAGCTACATTCGTTTACGAAAGCTGCGAAGCCGAGTTGAGATAGGCCTAGATCTATATTCATTCATGACTCGCGTACTAAAAATTATTTCGTTTAATTGTTCACTTTATAATCCCATTTATTTAACAAAGCTATCGCTCTTTTCGTTTTTAATAGATAAGAATGTATCGACTTCGGGTAAACCATTTTCGCAAAACTAATTTTATTTTCGTAGCGAAAGAGAAATAACGTGAAAGGATCATTAGCTACGTTTAACATACATCTAAATCCAATCCACTAGATTATTCAAAAGCAAATGCTTTAATTTTAAAAAATGGATTTAAGCCTATTAGCTATTTTGATTTGATAGCTTCATTCACACCATTTTTACATTGACACATTCGCTTTACTTATTACATTATTATTTCGTTTAATTGTTTACAAAACACTCTCAGTGACTATATCGACAGTAATGCGCAAATAAAGACCCGCGGGTCGCGGGTAACATATGTCTAGTATATATATATTACCAACTTTGTGAAGATGATGATTCCATGGATGAAAGGAATACCTTATCTAACAGTAAATAAAATGTTATTAAATTCAGTTATGAATAAAATGATTTTTTTTAGTTTTTTTTTCTAATTTCCTTTTTATGTTTGAAAAACAAAGAGAACAAATATTGGAGGTACGGAGACCGAGCTCACGACATTTTTACACAGTTTCTATCAACTCACTCTGTCTGTCTTGGTCGAATCTTGTGCATGTTTTCGGATCAAGTTGAAATTTTGCACAATTATTCATTGTCGACGACAAGGCACGAATCAATTTAAAAAAATAACCAATTATGTAACAAAACTGGTTAAAGGGAAACAAACTTGATTAAACAGTATTCCTTTATACTTAAAACTGACGATGCAGGCCTGACGTACTGCATTTTACTCAAAGATCTTCTTAGGTATCTTTAGGAACTGCATTCTCCCGCCCAGAGCAGGCGCCAGGGAGCGCTGTGAACGTTCGGACACAAGTTGAAATCTTCTTCAACGATGAAAGTACCCGGGCAATGCTTCTCATCCACAACGTGGCGCTCGTGTGGATACGGTTGTTAGAGGAGATGATTAGGTCAATACGGAAGCAAAAAAAAAAAAAAAAAACACAGTTGGGGTGCCCAAGGACCGAGTCCATTGCACTGACGGGACTGGAAGAATACCCCAACAAACACGTCACTTAACACACACCGATCTTAAAGGAAAGGAGCCGTTTTTTTTTTCTGTCTGACGCTGCACGGCTGAATTGGTACAGAGAAGGAATATGTGGGAGTTTCCCCGGTGTGCTCGGCTTCGGCCTCGCTTCTATCCGCGTCTTGGGATTCGAGCCATCGATTGCAGGGGATGTAAAAATGTATATCTGTTTGGATCTTTCCCAGACAGAAGTTTGTTCTGACAGGCAGGTTGAGGCAAGCCTCCATAGGCCTGGAGTTACAAGAGTCTTTGACTCATCCAATTGCTCTTCGGTGTGTTTAGAAACTCAAGAAGGTCTGATAGATCAAGTGTCCCTACGCCTTCGTTATTTCTTGCTTTTAAAAAAAAAAACACTTTATTTTTTAGATTCTTGACCTCATTAACACTATCTGTATACTGAACGTGTCCAAAATACAATGGTGCAGGATAATGAGATAACAGTTTGAGATTCACTACAGTCTAAATTTAATGACGTACACGTTTAAACAGCCAAAGTGACGCTCAGACAAAGTGGACATCTCGCCCGAAGCTCAATAATGCAAGTATAATTCTACCCCAACTTAAACCCGGACATACGCCAGTCACCAAACACAAATATCATATAGGCCTACGGGGAACACCACTGAAGCCAAAAATCTGTCATTAAAGTTTCATCCAATTCTAAAACGTTTCTTCCCACTAAAAAATAATAATTAATTAATTAAACACCATAGACATAAAAATAGATAGACAAAAAGGGAAATAACTCAATCAATTTTATCCGGAGTAAACTTTAGATATGATTATCTTTCCTAACACACACAAAACTATTACATTTATAATTTATAATATTTCGATAAAACAGCGCACTAAAGAAGTCAGTTTAAAACAAAAAATAACTTTAATAAATATTTTAATATTTATTTAATTGTGTTCACAATTGTTTATAAAGTTAAATTAATTTTACACAACAAAGTAACAGTTTAACACATAAACAATTTCATCTACAGTGTTACAATGTAAGCGGATTTTACCATCTTTAGTTTTTAGAAATGTATAACATTTTAAAAGGAAAGCGTTTATGAATTTTTTTTTAATTTAGAAAGGATGCAGAGTTGTAGGATTGCTGCATCCTTAGCCAAATATTGTCCTTCAATGCCGCACACAACTAGCTGGCAAAGAAATATTTGACACAATTTGTGTAGGAGTCAGGACTTGATTATGTGCACTTACATCAGCAATAATAACAATATCAAAATAAATAACAATAATGACTAGATTTGAACAAAACCATTTGGTGTCCAGTGACTTCAAATCTTCTAAGCTGTGACAGACAACTCCATTTGGAGTCACAACCCCAAAGCTAGAATTGAACTGCAAGACATACATACATTTGAACTGTTAAAAAAAATATCCGAATACTTCCTGATCTAATCTTATATATTACAGACGTTACATAAAAAAAAGAAGACAATTACGTCCAACTTATTTCATGTGTCCATCTAGTTATGATCACTCGAATAACTTACAGAATCTATGATACGAACAGCCCGACCCCCACCCCCTCAGTTAAAAAGAAGAGTGGCTAAACATTATTTAAAATGTGGTACCAAATGAAGTGTGAAATGATTCTAAGAGCATATAATATTTTGTGTGGTACCTGGAATTACCCATTTGTTATGTATCTACAGGATTGAGGACCGTACAGTATAATACTCAACCAGAATCTCATTCAGATAAATTTGAATTATATGACAAAGCAAGCTCCAAAAAGAATAGGTGCATTATTCACTTTTCTTCGATAACAATGAACATTGATATGACTAAAGTATTAATCTACGTTTGGGCTATTCTCTGTTTAGATATGAAAAGATGGGCTTCTTTAACACTAAGGCCGTCGATTACATATAATAATAATTTTATTTATAAAGCGCTGTAGGCTCAAGGCACTGTGATCACATTACAAACATAAACACGAGAGCTAAAATGACAAACTAATTTTTTTTTTTAATTATTTTTTTTACACTTAGGTTTCTAGGTCAATAGTGTCCAGATTTTCTTTTAGTTTTGAGGCCATTTTATTTATGAACATATGTGTCATGATCCACATCATTGCAAAAAAAAAATAAAAGCAGAATTGAACCTTTTCTGCTTCACAATTGAAGAATGAAAATTCTTGGGACCAGATAGCATCACTGGTCTAAAGTGTTTTTCAATCAATTAATATAGATAGATGCATTTCATTAGTTAAAGAAAACGATGGTACCCTTTTTAACCATTATCAATATGTACACATTATTCACATTTCTGAAAAGCACAAAAAAAAAAGTTTATCTTTGACAATTTCAAAACATTGGTCGTTTTTTTTTAAATAAAAATAACACAAGGACTTATGGAGTCTGTGTTACACAAACTCATTATTGTGCTTACACATTTGCCTAACAAAGTCATGCATAGCAAAGTCATACATCATAAAAACATACATCACAAAGTCATACATAATTCACACTAACAACAGCAATGTCATATTTAGTATGAACAGAGTTTGCAAGAAAAAGATGAAGATTAGAGTCAACTTCTTTTGTGAACTATTTGGTGTTCCTTCCCATTCCACAATTAAAATGACACCCTTTTTAATTAAAAAAAAATAAATTTGTTTATAAGCATCACGAATGAATATGTGTGTGTACTTTAAATGAAGTAGTCTAAGTCAGTCGAAAGAATGAGAGAATGACATGAAGTGAGAAATTTCTTCAAGAAGTCAGTGTGAGATGTCACCATTTTATAGAAAATAAAGATTATGCTGAGTTCTTTGAATATTTTCACTAGTTGTTGTCTTCTACAATGACAACAGGGGTGAGAAATTATTTGATTTAGTTTCAATATAAAAGATAAAGAAATAGCTGTTTAAGTATATGAATAAAATATGCCTAAAAAAAAAAAAAAAAAAAAAAAAGTACACTTTCAGAAAATCAAAAGAACTCGTTGCTCTGATTTCAGGCCAAGAGCTGTTATCTCTTCAGATCTAACTATGATTGATGGACAGGCAGACAACACAAAACAATAGCGGCTTTCCTTAAGGAATTACACAACATAAGATTCAACATAAGCAGTGTAAGCAGAGACATGATTTTAACAATTCTATGAATGAACAACCCGTCAAAAAAATTATTGAGACATCATTGTGACTTTACATCATTGTGACATAACATCATAGTGACATAACATCATTGTGATGTAACATATTTTATAAGAAGATTGTCAAGTTCACATTTCACATTATCGTAAGCTGTAAATAAATATTTATTTACATTTCTTTATATTATTATACATAGTTTATACACTTTTTGATGCTGGTAACAAAATACTTTTTATTAACAAAACCAGATTAACTTATAAAACAAAGCTGTGCTTGAGATACAGGGCAGGCTGCTTTCATAAATGAATCACAATTAGGGATAAAGTAATAACAATTTTTGATTGACAGTTAATCATAAGTAACAATCTGCTTCTCACCAGGTCAGCTTGTCTTGCTATGTTTGACATGTTTGTGATGTACTTTCAGAATTGAAGATTATTACATCCTAGTACAAACCTCCAACAGGATGGCAGAGGATGGAACTCTGGACATCTTCATGATAGTTTGTAGCATACACCACATGACCATGTAGATATTTCAAAGATTATATATTGTTTCCATCTTAAGCTGTGTTCAAACCCAGGACCACTGAGATGACAGACCAGAGGGCATACCACACAACCAGGAGGCCATCCAGCTTAAGTACAGACATTCATTCTTCTTTTTAATCTCAGTTCTTACTTTGGTGAATATCATTGAAATAGAGCATAGAGATCAACTTTTACTTTTCTCTTGCAAAGTGATCTTCAGAAATCTAGAGGTTTTTGTGCTCTTTCCTTCAGACCTTGTGATCAATAGAGCAGATGATGTAAAGGTCATCTGTTTCAAATTTCAATGGATTATAAGGGTGGCATGTAGCCAGCACAATGACCAACTGCCTTTACTTTCCCAAAATAATGTCTGGTAAGAGGTGGGTGGACTTAGGGGCGTCCTATAAACCCCAAAGTTCAAAATCCCAGTCTTCATCAAGATTCCGCTTGGAAGCCAAGTGCCTAACCACTCAGCCGCCACTCCCAAAGAGAGGTTTTGAACATTTAATTTCTTTTCAATGTCCTTCAAGCTCTAAATCTACCTTAGTGATGATGGCTTAAAATGCATACCACATGACTAAGCAGCCAAGTATTTCAAAGATTAAATATTGTTTCTATGTGGTTAAAATCTGAATGACTTTGCAAGACTTGCATGCTACTATTACTATGCAATGGAACAAAATTAACTTTTCACAATCATTGTTTAAAGTTGAGCAGGCCTTTCAAAGTTTGCACCAACTCTACGAATGCTGGTCTTTTTTCATGCTCAAACTCCCAGCATTGAGTCATGACAAAGTAGATGTCATCAGGGACATCTTCCTCCTGACCTAACCTCCAGCCTCTTTTATACTCCTTTAGAAGATTCCCCTCCATCTCGTTAGTGTCAATGATCTGCATCATCTTCCTAGGGTTCTTTCCTTTGGAGAAAGCTTCCCACATAACTGTTCCAAAAGACCAGACATCTCCTTTGCTGGTGAATCGATTGTCATCAGATCTACGATCCAAACACTCAGGGGGCATCCTGCAAAGTTACAAAACATTTATTACTAATTGACCTTTTTTATAAAATCAAATCATTTTTGCATAATTTGGCATTGATTTGTTTATCAGTATCAGTGAAGGCATTCTAAAAAAAAAAACACCTTAAAAAATAATTCAATAATCAGCACAAGGTTTGTTTGTTGCACTTTTCACCCATTGCCTGACAATGAGAGTAGAAACTTTATTTTTTGTGTGAAATGTGGGCTGTCAAAGTTACCAACATAAGAAACCGTTTTTTTTTTTACTGTTTTCTAACCAGCAGTGTCAATGGAAATAAAATCCTATTGTTAATAAAATACTATCAAATAGATTTTTAAAACCAACTCCAGCACCTAGTCTGCTAAACTCAAGGGAAATTCTGGAGTGGAGTCCCTTAGGTGTCATGACTACCAAGTAATGAAGTTCAGTTTATGCTAAATGTGTAGCATAGCCTTCCTTTGGATCATGCGAGTAAAGATTAGGAAGTGACTATGAAACAAGGGCAACCAATATTGCCTTTATCTGAGGTCCCAGAATGTGCCCTTAATTCTGGATGCATTCATTGTCTCTTGACATTGGGAGCCTTATAAACGTATAATTACACCCAGTTGCCACCACATTACTTATCCTGTGAATGTTCAATATTATTATGGTTAACTACTTTTTTATTTCTAACTTTCACACAATAAGTAACAAAAAAAAAGCAAATATTGAAGAATCCTACCAAGCAAATGGAATGGCTGTGTGAGCTTTGTTTCTATAGAATCTGTAATTTTCCTCCATTCTGCGAGCCAGCCCAAAGTCAGAGATTTTACCAACAATTTCGTTGCCTTCAAGTTTGGCCAACAAAATATTCCTGGCAGCCAGATCTCGATGCACAATATCTTTACCACTTAAGTAGACCATTCCCTGTGAAGGTAATTTATATATTAGTGGATGATAAAAACAATACATTTTTGTATTGATTTACAAGTAAATTAAAACAGACGTATGATTACACATAAAAGGTTTTAATTGTTAATGTTTAAGACACCATTTCGGTCGTCTAGTAGGACTTTGTAGAGAACAATTTTAATTTGACTCAAACCAGGGTGGTCGATATTGTTATGACCCTGCCATTCGGCATGAGATATTATAGTGCACCATGGGACACAAAAGAGACAAGAAAGAAATAACAAAGTCATGGAATGGCAGACGATTAGGATGTAAACAAGAAAGTAGTGTTGTGTATTACTTATTACACTATTCACTACTTGTTAATAAAGTACCATCCTTTCAATAAGGTTATTTGGTTTAGCTGTTTGCTAGGTTACAGCAATATCTTGCAAAGTTTTTAAAAATAAAATTACAAATTAAGAATAAATAATAAGAATTTGTATTAATCATAGAAAAAATTTAAAAGGATAAGGAAACAGAAGCAATTTTTTAATTTAAAAATAAAATATGTATCCAAGTTTGACAGAGAAACACTAACACATCATTTCTCTAAGAAAGTTGACACATCGAGTGCAGATGGGATCTCAATTTCAACAAGTTTGAATAACTTCAATGCAAAATAGATATAAAAAGAACTTCCTGCCTAACTACAAACACAATCCTAGGCTAGAAATTGATGGATAGCAGCTTTTTGAAGGCTGGGTGAAAGCCACAAATTCACTGTTTTTTGGCAGCGGGTGAAAACAGTACATGGGAAATCTTTGATATTTTATTAGCATAGCTGATTTCCAATCAATTAATTTTTTTTTTAAATAAGGACAAGGAAGGAAAAAATAAAACTAGCAATGAAATGCAGAGCCGGATTTAAGGGAGTGCAAATGGGCCTACAGCTTCCACAAGAAAGGGACCCCAACATAGAGAAAAAAATCCATATTTGGACAGGTCAGCAACTTTAGGTTTACTTTCAATCTTATAGTTGGCAACACTGTCATAGTTAAAAAGTGTCTGCTTATATTGTTCTTGTAATATACTCCAGATTCACTACATTGAGTAAACCCTAAAAATTAAATTTTTTGTTACTAAAATATGCATATTAAAATTAATTTACAAGCACTCTCTTTCTTTTATTATATGGCATGCTTTTAGATAGTAGTAGGCTATTTTTATTAATAAATAAATTTTTATTAAAGATTTCGAAAAAGTGTAGGGGCCTTCCACAAACATTTCTGCCCTGTGGCCTCCACATACTTCAATTTGGCCCAATGAAATGTAATCAAACCAATCAGAATTTCAATTTATGTGGGATCAAATTATCTGAATTTCAATGCAAATGATTTTAAAAAGCTATCGTTTTAAGTGGTTTAATGTCAAACCTGCATAAAATAATAGAAAGATGCTAATAAGTTTTCTGCTTGGACCCTTTTGTTAATCAGTTCATAACATTACCCAAAACTAATCACACAATTATTTTGTTTACACAATTATTTTGTCTACACTATTAAAATAATGTTCATACAAGTAAATTAAAACATGGAAACCAACCTCCGCCACATCTAAAGAGATTTTGAGCAGACGGTTCATGTGTTGCTGACTTAGATCATTTCGATTTCTCTCGGCATACGAGCAGAGGTTACCAGCATCCATAAACTCCATAATAAGTAGAACATTGGAGAAGTCTGAGTCTATCAATAAAAAAATCAAGCTATGACTGAAATTAACTAATATATTATTTTATGTTTATATTATTTGTATAGTTAAAAATTTAAAAACGAAAATGACAAAAATTTTCATTAAAAAAAATAATTTTAAGTCTAGTCAAGAATTAGCTCTATTGCCAGACTGTAGCATTCCTGTTCGTACATCACTTTACAAATCCCATTAATATTTGACCCTTTATTAATATTTTTTTATGTCTATCAATCAGACTTTTTAGATAACTCATGGTCAATATCTTTTCGTTTCTCTAGCAATCTAGAACACATTTTTTTACCACCTACTTTGTTGAAATTCTCTCTTCTTGGCTGAATGTGCTGCCTAGCATAGAAAAGACATATTTAAATAATGTGTAGTAGTTTTTATGTTTACAAAATACTCTTGAGGCTTACATTCAATGCAGTAATTAAGATTACAGTTATTGAATGCCTTCATAAAACACAGATATTTGTTTCTTCATTTGAAACTGGTTTTGTAAGGATATGTATTTGTCAAACATTGCTTTTGTAGGACAAGATTTGGATGTTCCTTCAGAATCAAGAGTATTACATCCCAGCCAAAACCTTCCACAGGATGGGGAGGGTGGGGGGATTTGAGGCAAGCAGGATTCGAACCTGGAGCCATCAGAAAATCAAAACATAGCCAGAGCATGTACCTCATGAACAGGTAGCCATCCACTTTTTTTATTGGCTTATGAATTTGACTCATGTGTTTGGCTTACCTGTTTGATCGAATGCAAAATGTAGACAACGAACAATGTTTGAGTGGTTGAGTGAGCAGGCCAGCATGACCTCTTTGACAAAACTGCCCTCACTGCTGATTACAACCTTCTTGTCACTGTGCTTGTGGTTACGCCTGAACTTTTTCACTGCAACTTTTTTCCAGTGCTCCTGTTTGCCCTTATGGTTCAGGTTTCGATTTGGCTCACGGATTAAACCTTCCCACACTACACCGAAATAACCCTAATGGTAAAAATAAAGAAATAGAAAAAAAGTACATTAAACTGTTGTTTAATCAAAACTGAATAAAAAATAATGTTGCCTCAAAACTACCCAGCAAAATCAGGCTACCTAGCCAGCAACCAAACTGTAACAGGTTCAAGCAAATATTCATCAAGTTTATTGAGTTATATTGTGTTGTTGTTTTTTGTTTTTGTTTTCTTGTTACAGTATTTCAAAGGTTATTTCTTTTCAACATATTGTTCAACATTAGCTATAGAGATTTATTCAGTTTATTTTAGCATATTTGTCCTAACTACAATCATAAATTGTACAGTTACAATTTACTATCTATTTTAGCTTTTGTTTCCCTTTTGATACAAGAATTTAATTCTAATACATCATAGCATTATCAATCAGCTTTCTGAAGCTCAGCCCAGACCTGGGCCAAAAACATAACCAAAACAACAGAGACTAAAACAAAAACATTTAAAAAATTTAAAAAAATGAGGGCATCACAAAATCAGCAGTGAGAGCAAATAACAATGTTAAATAAGAAAAGTTATTTTGGGCTACATTAAAAAAATAACCTTTTCCTACTCAAGGACAGCCATTGGACAATTCAAAGCATACATTAAGAGGTTGTGAAGTGAAAGGAAGACCAAATATTAAACACATTGAAGGAAAATAAGAAATTCTTAGATGTTTCTTAACCATGGAGACTGTCTACTATACCTACTGACTATAACTCCTAAGGCCATAAGAGAAAGGTAAAATAAGATTGGCACATTTTTTAAAGCTATAGCTTCTGAATTAACAAAGGGAAACTACCAATAAAATAATTGTGTTTAAAAAAAATGCTTACCCTTCCTAATTCTTTACTTTTAACTGTCACGCAAGAATCCGGCAGAAATTTCTGCCCAACTTTTTTCATTAATATATTCTCTAGAGCTGCTTTAGTCAATTTAGACTCATCTGAAATATAAATATTAGTTTGAGAAATTAATCAATACAACCTCTAAATAGTGGCAATAAAAAGGTGTTCTGAAAGTGTAATAGCACATTCTATTCTCAAATGGAATTTATTTATAGCCCATCCTGCAATAATTAACTTATAAACTTTTGGGAAGGATAATTATGTAAAAAAAAATCCAGCCTATTTGTACAAAGAAAATAGCAGCCTGGAAACAATTGTACAAGAGTGTCTCTATATATTCAAGTATTTGTCTGCTACTAGAACAACAATGTTTTGATTCCTGTTAGTGTAACTAAAGGTCAGGAAATGCAAGAAAGAAACAAAACAAATAACACTTTGACAATTACATTGTTTTCTGTTGATTCATTGGCTGTCAAGAGAAGTTGACCATTTATGAAATCACACAAAAAATAATCTAAGACACTCAGAAATTCATACAGTGTTTATCCCTGACAGCCACTTTAGAGGCTGCAGAAATGGAAATGAATTTTAGGCATCATGCAGTACACACTTGCACAAGACCATGAGAAAACGAATCCTTGTGCTTGTACCAAAAAAGATATTTGAGTAGAAGAGAATGAGACTAAGTTCCCTCACCCTCCTTTCATCTTGTAAGTTGTAGATTACCTCAAAGAAAAGGGGAGAAAGTCAAGCATGTTAATGAGATACTTTAACTCTACTAAGTCACTGGTTTTCCTGTCAGTCTCAGGCAACATGCTCTAATCTCTAATGGCACTTCAAAAGACAAAGCATGTGTGTGAATATGTCTTAGTATATGGAATAAGAAATGTGTTTTCATCTTTGTGCCGTTCTAAGTATTTTATCAGGTTTTTGTATTAGTAAGTCATTGTTTGCTATCTAGATAAAACCTTCCTTTCTAGGATCAGAGATAGAAGTTCATGTAAAAATATAATTCATATAAGCCTCATATGCAAACCTAGATTCCACAGCCCCCTAATTGGAAAAAAAAAAAGGAGCTTCTTCAATTAAAGTAATGGCTTTCTATAAATCTATCCCAAAAAGAAAAAAAAACTTACCTAGAATATCTAATTCATCCTTAAACCCAGCCTCATAAACTACTTCTTTAAGGCCTTCAAACACTGTGTCTCTGTCTAACTCTTCAGCCATTAATTTTATTTCTAAACAAAAAAATAGCAAACATTGGCAGTTATTGTTTAGGACAAAAGCATAGCTCCTAGAAATCATACTAAATGAAGCTTGTTAACAAGAAAGAGATATCATTTCTTTTTTTTTTTATAATTGTTTCTTGCTTTTGTAAGTTAGAGAATAATATTGAAAGCAGAAAAATACATGGTCAAAATTTTTATACTGCTGTTTGTATTTCAAGGAAGCATTAAATTAAACATTTTTTAACAGCTTTTGAAATTAAAAGGGGGAATTTAAATAATCCTCCTGAACTCATAACCAAAATTCTTTAGTAACAAGAAAAAGACTGCTGTAGTTAAAATCTAGATGACCAATTAAAAAAAAATTTAATTGACCTTAACTTAAAATATTGCTAAATCTAAACCCACAGAGAGTTTTCACAGGTGTAAAATATTTTCAGCTTACCTGAAAATTTCTTTTTCAAATCGACAGCAGTTGGCCTCTCAATAGGATCTGTCTTCCAACACCACATTATGATAGAGTTAAAGACTTCGTCCAAAACTTTTTCACCTTTACATTTCAGGCAGTTAGGATTCCTTTTGTTATGATGATGATTCTCAAATCGAAAGTCTGGCTTGGGTAAGAATGGGTTGCTTTCAAAATACTGCCAGAGCTGTCAGAAAAAAAAATATGTAAAAAGTTATCAAAAGTTATAATTATCATAATATATCAATGTGGGAGATGCATCCAAAAGTTTGGATTTAACAATGTTTTTTTTTTTATTTTTAGCAACCCTGAAAAGGAGAATATTGCTATGTTATGTTTTCTGTCTGTCATGTTTAGATCTCTCAAACCAAATAAGCTATTTTTTAAAGTAATACATATTATGGGGAGCAGTAGCTGAGTGGTTAAGTGCTTGGCTCAAAAGCCTGGAGTATTACATTCAAATCTCAGTGAGGACTGGGATTTTGAATTTTGGGATTTTTAGGGCACCTCTGAGTCCACCCAACTCTAATTGGTACCTAGGCTGACTATAGTTGAGGAAAGTAAAGGTGGTTGGCCGTTACGCTGGTCACATGACATCCTGCTCATTAACCATTGGCCAAAGAAAACAGATGACCTGAATATCATGTGTTCTATTGCAAAGTCTGAAAGGGGAACTTTACAACTTTAAAACATTACATGTGTATGCATCATTCAATGTTTCAGCAATTAGCTTCACATTTAGATTTCTTTTTTTTTTGTGATGGAAGAAGAGTAAATGACAGTTGGATCAGTTGTTAAATGTTTCCTTAAATTATCTAAACTGCCAAACATTTTTTTTCTAAACAAGCAAAATTGCAAAAATTCATTTTTTTTTATTAGAAGCTGAAACAATAGCTGCGATGCATTATTTAAACCTAGATAACTAATAATTTTAAGTTAACAAAAAGTGTTTCTAGTCCCACCTGATGGATGTTAAAATTTATAATTAAAAAAAAAAAAAGTTTGAACATTTTAACTACAGAGATTTAGACCTGTGGAATTAGATTATGAATGTTAAACTCAGGGAAAAACTGAACAATGACCTACTTCTCTGGGGTCAGAGAGTTTCAAAATTTCAGCGAAATTATCATTTCTATGGAGGATCTCACACAGTGTGGTCCCCACAGCATAGCATTCAGATTCATAAGTCACATGACTCAATTTTTTCCTTCTTTCAGGAGAGAGCCAAGGCAGTCTGTGAAAAAATATGTAGATCTATGTTCTATGTTGTTTAGTAAACTTTTTAGAATGAAACATTTACTTTAGATATTTATAATAATCCTGTCATTAAAAACAGCATTTTGACATAGTTATTAAATAATTTAAAAAGAAAGTTCCCATTTCAGACTTTGCGATCTATAGGGCAGATGATTTAAAGATCATCTGTTTCTGTGGCCCACGGTTAACAATGGTGTCATGTGGCCATGCACAATGACCAACTGCCTTTACTTTTCCTCAACTAATGTCAGGTACCCATTAGAGCTGGGTGGACTCAGAGGTGCCCAAAGATCCTGAAATAAAAAAATCCCAGTCTTCACCAGGATTCAAACCCTGGACCTTGGTTCAGAAGCCAAGCCCTTTACAGCTCAGCCATGCGCCACCTATCAAATAAATCCTAACCCTAAGTTTTATTTTTCCATCATATAGCTTCACCAGAAAGTGACAGCTTAGGCATGGGGGGGGGGGGGGGCAACTTTTTTTAGGGGGCCATATGAATTTCTGACTTGTGCCAAAGTTACTGCCCTAACCCTAAAATCCTTTTGTTAAATGGAATGCTTCATCAAGCCCTATGAGTAAAAATTTGGAAGAGCCCAACAAGGGTCAGATATAGTCTTGGATTCATAGTATGAACACCACTGGCTTAAAGGTTAGCGCGTTAGCTAATGACATTGAACCAGATTTTAACTAATAAAAAAGAATCCAGTCTAGAATTAAAAGGCTGGTATAATAAGTAAAACTCCTTCAAGGCCAGAATAAAATGTGTGAAGTTAAATGGTGATAGAATTAACTTTGATTCAACCCAAAGTAAAAGAAGTGGTCAAGACAACATTATAGCATATATTCAATTAGATAATACAGATTTAAATGTACATCTAGATTTTGACTAGTAATGAAGATAGAGACAAAGGTGAAGCTAAGAGAGAGAATGATACAGTGCCTGGAGATCTAGTCTTGGCATGTTATTTCAGTGCCCAGCATACCTTTCATTGTTGTCAGCTTGGAATTTGTCTTCCGTATTCAAATAGGAGACAACTCCAGCATCTCCTAGCTTGATGTTGATATGATTATTTCCTTTAAACACAGCAAACCTTCTAAGTCTTATATTACCATGAAATAAGGAGTGGTCCTCCTGTGAAGTCAGAAATATTAATTATTTCTAAGCAATAAAATAAACTTTTCAAAGCTTTATTCTAAACAAATCTCAAGGAATGGTCCTAGTGAAGTCAGAAATATTAATTATTTCTAAGCAATATAATAAACTTTTAAAGCTTTATTTTAAACAAATCTAAAGGAGTGGTCCTCGTGAAAGGGTGGGGACAAAATTCTTTTAAAACCAGCAAACATTCTCTGTTCTTATGTTGTCATGTTGATCCTCAGTAGGATCATCACAGTGTTGGGTGTCCCAACTCTCTGCTCAATGCTCTAACTTTTATGCTTTCTACCGTGACAAAGAAAGCTCTGGGCAACAAAAAAGCTTTGGCCTCAGCTCTGGAAGAAAAGCATGCCAAAGGAAAAATGGCTGCTTCCTCTACCACCAAAGTAAATGCCACCTTAAGCTGCATTTACATTTGGATGTGAATGTTTTTCCAGAATAAGGCAGTCACAGTTAGATAGGCCTAAGTGCTCTATGAGATGAACCATAATCGTCCTCAGACTGAGGTAGGTTAACTGATGCTTTCTACTGTTTTTAATAGGACAAGGGACCATCTCTGTACTACTCGCTCTCGTAACACGGCCCCCTGGAAACGCTGCAAACGTCTTTAACAGCGACTAACGAAGATCATCTCCCGTTTGTGGTTTCAAGGCCAGAAGAACGTGGTTCGTTAAGTCCAGGACGTCAAGCCCAATGTGTGGTTGCTTGTGCATCAAAGTGAACAGAAAGCGTTGGTAGGAAAGGCGTTTCGTCATGATAGCAAACTTCTCGAAATATATGACTTGTCCAACATGATTCTGCTTCAGGACTGCGATTCCCCAACAACATTCGTACACATGGGTTACGTAGGGGAATCAAAACCTGATCTGAGCATTTTGGGCAGAGGCATTGAACAATTTTTTTTGCTGGTGTCTCTAAAGCAAGCATGAAAACCCACATGTCGATGGCTCTTGACGGTATCAGGATAGCAAAAGAAAAACGCAATTTACCTAACAGCGAGGCCGAGACCAATACCTTTACAGCAACTTTAAGGAAAAGCAGATTACACAAAGCTCCAGGACCGGGCAGAGTGAGCAATGAGATGTTAAGAAACCTGGGGCCAAGAGGACAAAGATAGCTATGCGACATGCTCAATCGACTTGGACGCAAGGGGAATTTCCAAAGGCCTGGAGAGTGGCCACGATAGTCCCGTTACTTAAGAAAGGAAAGATGGCCGACCGACCTGAAAGCTATAGACCAATATCCCTAACATCGTGTGTAGGGAAAATAGCTGAAAGAGTGATAAACAGAAAGCTCGTGTGGTACTTGGAGGAAAGCAAACTCATCGCACCTGAACAGGGCGGGTTGAGGCAACATAAAAGTGCCATTGATCAAGCGATGGTGTTTATGCAGTCAGTAGCTGACGTATTTTTAGATCTACAACAGGCCTACGATGAATCTAGAGACAAGGATTGCTTCTAAAATTGATGAACCTCGGAGTATGCTCAAATACGTAGGCTAATGGTGGCTAAAGAACTTCCTAACGGACAAGACAGTTCAGACACCCTACGGATCTAGCATGTTACGCAAAAGAACATTTGAACAAGGTTTACGGCAGGGATCCTCATTATCATTACGCTGTTCTTAGTCTACATATACGATCTTACACAGGGCCAGCCCTAACGATTGCGGGGCCCTATGCGAAACGGATTGCGATGGGCTCAGTCTGGGTAGGGATAAGGATAATAGTAAGTAAAAAGTAAAGTTCCTTTTTCAGACCTTGTGGTCTATAGGGCTGATGATGTAAAGGTTATCTGTTTCTATGGTCTACGGCCACATCCGGACCGCGACGTGATTCCATCCGACCCGCCGACACAAAGTGTAGAAAATCCCCTCTTCACAAAAAAAAAAAAAAAGTTTGAGAAAAAATCTTTCTTTACGTTAGGGTAAACGGATTGGTACTGATACTAAGCCATCATATTTTTTTATATAATGAAAGAGTGGCTCTTTTTAAAGAATAACAGCCTTATGAAACCAAAGACATAAATAAATAAGGCGGCATTCTTGGTTAAAGATGCAACTATTAGATTACACCTAGAGTGGAGGACTGATGAGAATATTTACTAAAAAAAAAACAAAAAAAAAACAATTAAACGAGTCGGCTAGCTACAGAGCTGTACACATTGTAAGTAGAGAAATAAAGCCATTTCCTGAAGGCAAATGCATAACAAAGTGCTATGATGATAGAAAGTCCTGAAAAGAAGAATGATGTTGAAGCTGTCAGCCTCCTCAATAACAATTAAAAGGCGACTAACAAATATTGGTAAAATTCTCCATTCAAAACTAACGACAGAGCAGATTTTGAAATGTTTTTTATCGCCGCTGACGAGTCTACCGACATATAGCCTATGATGCTGCTCAAAATCTTGGTAACTATTCTCGGTACACACAGCAGTTTTGAAATCAGAGAATTTAGTAGCTACGAGGAGCATGTATGGAACCTCCATTATCGAAGTCCTGTCTAAGAAATTTCAACCATCACAGAGGATCTTTCTCTTCCTTGAGAGAAATTAGTGGGAGTGACTCCTAATGGTGCCACACAGCAAGTGTTATTGGAAAATGTGTCGAGTCAAATGGAACCGAGGCTCTGTGGCTTCATTCAATTATTTACCAACAAATCAAATCTGTGGCGAGATGATCGGTCTGGACAATGTGATGATGACGGCGTTCAGGGTGTTATGTAGCCAAGCAATGTTCGTGGTTTCAAAAATCCATCCGCGGTCAATGTGCGAAGATCACAGACAGCTGCAAACTTAATGTAAGTACTAGGTACACGTTTTTTTTTAATAAAAATGGTTCATTGTCTATTTTTTAAAAACCTTTTTGTTGACGTGGCCCGCGACTAGAGTGTCCGAAATTAAAGTGGCCCGCCGTCCGAAGAAGGTTGAGCATCACTGATCTACTGTTAACAAGGGTGTCATGTAGTCAAGCACAATGAACAACCGCCTTTACTTTTCCCCAACTAGTGTCCGGTTCCCATTAGAGCTGGTTGGACTCAGAGGCGCCAGAAAATCCCGAAACTAAAAATCCAAGTTTTCACCAGGATTCGAACCCCAGACCGCGGATCGGAAGCCAAGCACTTTACCGCACAGCCACAGCGCCTCCTGATACGGATGATTAAGGTTTTGTATTAGATAATAAAATCGTCTTTACATTTTATTCATTCTTTACTAAGTACAATATCACGATCAAATTACGAGTCTTGCGTGTAGCGAAGTCATGCAGTATATCATCAAAATTCTGTTAATGACATAGATCACGCTCAAAAGCATTAGCAAATATTGTCTAATTGTTCAATCTATCTTGGTGAATTGCTGACCTCAAGTAATTGAATGACATCCCAATATGACAATTTTGTCTATTTTTCAGGAGATGTTCCATGAGCCCGTGGAAAATCAGGAGGCCTCGGAAAACACTATCTATCTATCTATATAATTCTCTCCATGGCTCAACAGTTTGGACACTAAGAAGTAAAGGACAGATCACTTTTCTTCTTTCTGAAAGTCGGACTAGAGATACCCCACGAAACTTAAGGGGCGAAAAAAAAAGGGGGGGGGGGAGGGAGAGAGAACAAGTAATATTCACCTGTCATTAATAGCAGAGCCGGACTTAACCATTCTGACCAAGAAGTCATGGAAAGATCACTCTTTTACTTCTGCAAGTCCGACTATATTCCACAATTACGAGTGTTGCATCATGCTGTTTTTTTTTTTTTTATCGCGCGTAGGATTGGCGTTTTCCACATTGAATAACACCCCCAAATGACAATTTTTGTCTATATATTTCAGGAGATTTGTATGAGTTTTCAAAAGATTTTAATAATTTCCGGAGATTTCCAGGTGCTCCTAGTAAATCAGGAGGCCGCGGGAAATGTGTTATAAATTATAAAAAGGTTTAATTTAATAATTTACACCTAGAATTAGCGTGAGGCCTATGAAAGTGCGAGCCCACTGCGGCCGCACAGGTTGCAGTGGCCAAAGACCGGCACTGATCTTACAGAACGATTGAAGTCTCGATCTCTGCTCTTCGCCGACGGCCTACTAATCTGGCAGACCGGGAAATCCGCCGCAGCTCTCACGGCGAAAATCCAACTTGACCTCGTCACGATTTCATGCTACACCAGAATGTCGAAATTGGAAATTAATTGTTCAAAGACGGTCCAGACCCTATTCACATTGGGAAAAGACATCCACCAAGAAGACATAAATCTAAAAATCGATGGGACGACGCTCTAATCGGACCCACGACCCAAGTATTTGGGAGTTACTCTAAACCATAAGCTGGTTATGTCTTATCATGTGTAAGAAGTACGACAAAAAGCCACGGCAAGATTGAACGTCATAAAGCGGGTGGCTACGACGAAGTGGGGCGCCAAGGCAAGCGTGCTGCGGACGCTCTACATCGGTGCAGTAAGGTCACAGATCGAGTACAGTCTCTTAGCACAAGTTTACGACTCGCAAACGTCTCTAGCGGGTTTAGACTCTATGCAGAACCAAGCTATACGGCTAATCTGTGGTACATTTAGGACAACCTCTATAGCCGCTGGGGAAATTTTGGCGGATATCCCCCACTAGCTTTGCGGAGAGAATGATCAGTTTTCTTAGCGTATGAAAAATACAAACGGATAACCTCTATAGCCGCTGGGGAAATTATGGCGGATATCCCCCACTAGCTTTGCGGAGAGAATGATCAGTTTTCTTAGCGTATGAAAAATACAAACGCCTAGTCGACAACTGGGTGGGTAGGGGTCGGCTCAAAAGGACATCCTTTATGCAGACTGCATTGGATCTTTCCCAAAAGCTTGCCACCCTCCCCCAGGAAAGAGCTGCTTTCCACCCGGCAAAAGTTCCCGAGATGAAGGAAGTGCGGAAAACACTGATTGACCCAAAAAGTAAACAAGAAATATAAACCAAGCACACTAAATATCACTGCGAGAGAAACCATAGCCCAATACCCGAAAGATACCATCAAGGTTTATACGGAGGGATCAACGGGAGAAATCCAAGGCAGAACGAATTTGTGCCATATAGCGGTGTAACAGAAAGCGACGAACTGGTAGGTCCTTGTGCAGGAGAAAGAGCACATTGAACTGCGTATTGAGGGAAACAAAGGGCGGCACCGGCCAATGTAATCCTCTTTACAGACTTACTTTCCTGCCAGCAAGCTCTCGAGAGTTCAGAGACGTGGCCTACGCACACTGAGGTGGGCCCCGCGATCGGAGATTCTCTTGTCATCGTCAGCTTCGAAAACCAAATCAGTTCTCATAAACATGGACTCGTTACTCAATATCTTTGCAAATCTTTCCATGCATCTATGTGATACCAATTACCATGACATGACATAATGAGCTTCAGCAGCACGAGGTTTCTTTAAATCCAGTTAGGTGTGTGACTGCGTGGTTTGATTTAGTTCTGAGAATGTCAAATGGTAGCACAGAGAATAGCGTGATGCAAGAACAAATTAGAAAAGAAAAACAGCATTTGTGCGCAGTCTGAACTAAAATTCTAGCGATTGTACAGTACCTGACGAAAACAACAAAACATTTCGTGGAGAAACAAATGAACAACGGTCAATTTTCAGGCTTGATTGAGATGATGGCCGAAGGGATTCTAAACGAGCTTATGAACCTTAAGGCATCAGAAGTAAATGGGAAAGTTATTGATAAAATCAAACTTGCTAAATATGTTTCCGTCATCCTTGACTGCACACCTGATGTTAGCCACAAAGAGCAGATGTCTGTTATATTGGATTTTGTGGGCGTATCTAAAAAAGAAGGAGCTAGAACACTTTATCAAATTTCTAGATGATGACGACGCAACAGGAAAGGGTTTGTCAGAGTTCTTCTCGCCGTGCTGGAGAACCTTGGTCTGGACATCGCCAATAGTCGTGGCCAGGGATATAACAATTGGTGCCAACATGAAGGGAAAGCACCAAGGAGTTTAAACGCACATTATTCGCAACAGTCGAGCTTTTTACTCTCCTTGCGGCTGCCATAATCTTAACTTCCAGCGTGTTTAGCAGAAATATTATCTAGTTTGTTGATTGTTTATTGTGTATCATTAGTTACGTTGACTAACCTTAAAAGGCAAAATCTTCCATGCGGAACATTATGTAATGTACTCTTACGGCCAATAATACAGTAACTACTACCTACGTAAGGTACTATGTTTTGTAACAAAAATAAGGCCTACAGCATTAGAGGCGGACGAGACATAAGCGTGATGTGGTGCGGTATAAATATAGTCTACCCTTGCTGCTTAGGGCCCCGCATATGACACTCTCCCAGGGCGCCGCGCACTGCTAAGGCCGCCTCTGCCTACGCAACTGGCAAAAACAATGGCGTGCGTGAAGCGCCTCCAAAGGAAATATCAGGAACGTATGGTGGTGGAACGCTTTTAGATCCACCAGAGGAGCCGTAAACATACAAGAGTGCAAAAGCAAAGATTTGTAAATGGGTCAAGTCCAAGTGGTTCGATAACTGGGACCATTGTAGCATGGGACGGGAAGTCTGGAAAGTTCTCAAGCGCCCAAACAGGAAGTACAAATGGTGCCAGCTAGACGGCAAGGATCAGGTAATTTTGGCACCATTTCGCATGGGACACTGTCCGATGGTAGCCCACTTCGCTAGGATCCGAGAGAATCACGATCTCAGATGTCGACACTGTCCGATGGTAGCCCACTTCGCTAGGATCCGAGAGAATCACGATCTCAGATGTCGACACTGTCACAAGGAAGAGGAACCAGTAGAACACATCCTCTACGATTGCAGGTGCTCAGAAACAATCTAGTCTTGAAACAGATAGAACTGATGCATGTGGGGGTCTCGCTCTGTACGGAGACAGACAGACCCTACCCTGCCAGATACCTGGACCGTGCTGTAAGAGATTATTCCCAGTACGGAGCCTTAGTGCATGGAGGCTTACAAATAGGACAAGACAAGAGACCTTTTAGAAGAATTTCTGAAAACATTTAACTTACAGTTGGTATTTTGTTGCAGATTTTTTTTTGTCCGATATATTTCAGTGACCAAGAAATACATTTTAAAAAAGTAAAGTACCCCTTTCAGACTTTGAACAAGGCCAGCACAACAACCAACTGCCTTTACTTTTCCCCAACTAATGTCAGGTACCCATTAGAGCTGGGTGAACTCAGAGGCACTCGAAGATCACGAAATTAAAAATTCCAGTCTTCACCAGGATTCGAACACCGGACCCCGGTTTGTTAGCCAAGCGCTTTACCACTTAGCCACTGCGCCGCCCAATAAATACATTAATGAAAAATAAATGCATACCATGACTGAGAGTATTTTGATAATCTGTTCCATAATGTCCACTTTCTGTGGTATGGACTGTGGATTTTTACAAATGTAGGTCATGAGATCAGAATCTGAATACTCCATGAGAGCGCCCAATTTTCTGTCCACCACCATGCCGTAAAACTTGAAAAAACTTGAGGGCCTCACTTTGTGCAGTTTCATCAGGTCAGACAAACTGGATCTAAAAGCCTTGATAAGAAGGAAACATAATAGTGTATTACAGAAAGAACTGGACAAAATCTTTGGAACAAAGCTTAGTTGATATATTACTTTAACTGGATTTAACTTCATTGAAAATCTAGACAAGTTTAAAAATATACAAATATGAATAGTAGATAAGAATAATTAAAAACAACCCCCTCGGATCTTGACATTTCTATATGTATATTAGACTACTGAAAAATATCTAACGAGACTTTGTGGCACACACTCAAGAAGGAATTTAATGATAATGCATGTCAAGTTCCAGGATCAATTACCTCTGCATACTTTCCACTATCTTGCTGAAGCTCTACCAACATCATTTTAACCCCATTGAAACTTACTTCATACTTCTTTAGGTAAAGATTTTTGTCTGAAAAGAAATGTAAAAAAAAAATTACCCTAATTAGAAAAAAAAAAAAGCAACTATATGCATATAATAATAATAAGGCTTTTCTTCGAGTCCGAAGATTAATGAGGAATGCAGTATTTCCCATGGCTACGCAGCTACAGCTGTGACCTACATATTTTGCCACAACCAGAGCAAGCATAACAATTGTCCGCCTGTAGTCGATTAAGATTTTCTTTTCGCTGTCTGCATCTGTCCTCAGCAGCAGATTTTCTTTTGGTATCAAATGTGTATCCCACTGCCTTTGTGAGTGACCTCCAGCTGTCTCGTTCTGAGGCAGCATGCAACCAGGTGCTCTCTTCTATGTCAGCTAAGGCAAGTGGGCGCCTAAGCTGGGGCACCTCTGTTACATCGACCACCTTATAGCTCATCAAAAAAGACTGCAACAAATTTATATTGCACTGACACAAAAATTGTACATCACAAAGGCTGCTAACTAAAACTTTTTTAATACTTTGATTTTCACATTTGTTTCCCTTGGACTAGCCAGTCCTTAAAATTAGTTGACAAAAGATTAGGAAAATAAATCAAAATGTTGTGCTGGCTTCATCAGTGGTGCCCAAACATTCTATTCAACTTTTTAAATATAACTATTTATAAAATTAAAAAATTGGAAGTTAATATTTTAAATGTAATCAATATTTAATTTGTAATTTATTATTGATTTAGTGTAACTAAATTAAACATTTTCCTTTAAGTTTTCAAATAAGTGATTCAAAAAGTCAAATTGAAACTGTAAAGTGAATCCATAGAATATATATACAAACAAACTCTTTCATTTCCTTCTACATTTAAAACGTGTTGTTTTTTTAAAATGAACAAAAGAATATGCGAACAAAGTCCTTAAAAAATTATTCTGGAACACTAGCAGTAGTATATAAATGGAGTGCTTGAGTTATTTCTGGTATGTGAACACATTGTAAATAATTAATCTGGTTACCTTGAATGTGATGTCTGCGGTTATCCAATTCATCAGGCAGGAAGATCTTACCATTGGAATAGTTCTCAGTTTCTTTACTGTTTTCCTTGTAATAGTCTGAGGCTTCAGTTTTAAAAATATGTTCAAGTTCTGAGACATGACTGTCTGTAATAAAAAACAAAAAAATAAAAATAAAGTTAAACCAACATTTAAAAAAACAAACTATTCCACTATTCGTACCCTCTGGTCAATCTCTTTTTGTGTGCTTTTTACATGAGAGATGATTCAATATGTTTGATTTTTTTTTTTATGATGCACTTTTACATGGGAAATAGTTCAATGTCTCAATTTTAATTTCCATTAATTTCTTTGATTCTATTAGAAACATTTTTTACAAAATTACCTTTAACTTCTTATGACTTTCATATGATGCTACATTGATATTGAAAGAGTGTATAAATATTTATTTTAAAAAGAAGTTATGACATTTCATAATGCAAAAGTTACAAGCTTCCACTGCCCTTAGGAGATTTATTTATTTAAAAGAAATGTAAAAACCAGAGTCACAGGGTATTAAAATATCTCTGTCAGGTAAATGCCAAGGAAACAATGCCAATACACTAAATTTAATAAGGCAAACATAAACAACCATCAATCCTAACACTTTCTCCTTCCTTTTACCACAGCACAGCAATAGACCCACTGCAGGACAAGGTTATTACTCTAGAGTTTTGTACAAAGTATAATAACTCATGATGCCCACCAATCTAATTACCCTTTTTTCCACCATAGTGTTCCCAAGATGATAGCAGCTCATTAAGAAAGAAAACAATTGAAAAATGTCTTCCTGTGAAAAGGAATTAGAGTAATTGAAAGTAAAATTTAATTTTCCATTAATGAAATAGATGAATCATGCCAGTGTATGATATAACTAACTCCAGTTCCTTCCCACTAAAAATTGTTGATGTCTTCTAAATTTGCTGAAAGATATGATGAGTTTATATTGGTTATTTCACCATCATGTTAATACAGAGCTAAGAGCTTTTCACCATTTTATGGTTGGATATGTCACAATGCCTTCCTGAAACAATACCCACAGCACTTCAAACAAAACTATCTATGATTAAACAAATTTCTGTACAACTATGTTAAATACATGAGAAATGGCCACTGAAAAAGCATTCCACAGCTTTGAATCTGTCCTAGATTGCCTTACTATTTTATAAAGACACATCTAATAACATGGAAGGTATAAGTAGATTTAAGATTTAATGATCACATTTAGATAGAAAGCTAATAAAAGGCAGGAGAGCCGCTGGTGACCCATTTTTTTTCGGGTATACTGATGTATGCAAATGGGACATGAAGCTCATTAAAATCGACACTAATGGTTGTAAAAAAGAGGAACTGGAGAGATCCACATGGAGAGCAAGCATAAAGGAAGGGTCCTGGATTGCAGATGGCATACACACTATAAGGAGAAAGACAGTGAAAGTCAAACAACACCTGGTGATTACTGATGCCCAAACTGGGACTGCAGCTGTGGCTCAAGGATTGGCCTCACAGGAAAAATTGACATGAAAATAGAAAGCTTTGACTAAACACTTACAGTTTCTAGGATGGAGTTGATCTCCAAATTCCTTCTTCAAGTACACTCTAACTTCCGAAGCACTCATTTTTTTCTGACAACTATTATTCAAAGTAAACATCTGGCCATCATCCACTGTAATGTTAAAAGTTTCCACAGTTATATCTTTACTGTCTTTGGACTTTCTAGATGATGAGATGACAACGTATTTATCAAAGTCTGTAAAACTTTCATGAATTAAGAAAAATTTATTCTCTGGATCTGTTGGCGACTGAGACTCCTTCAAATATTTCACAGCTGTTAAATACCTGCAACAACAGAAAAAAATTGAAAGAACTGATTCAACTCTAAGGCATATGTTTAAGCTTGTTATTAGTTATCTATCTAGGTTCAGAGCTTTAGACGTTGTTTTAAATTGTCTTAGCCTTTAATACAACATATTGCATCAATTTTCTTTACATTAGCACATATATTTTCAATAGGAACATAGCAATTTAAAAAAAACAAAAAACATTTTGTTGTTATTTAAGAAACTGTTAAAAGATATTTCTTTTTTTCTCTTTTTATTTGAAAAAAAAAAAGGGGGGGGGGGGCAATTAATCAAATGTAGGCTACTCTTTCATCTCTTAAAATTAATAATTCTGGCTTCAATCAGGACACCAGCTTAGAAAATTCCATATAATGGGAAAGATTTT
Organism: Biomphalaria glabrata; assembly: GCF_947242115.1. Lineage (NCBI taxonomy): Eukaryota > Metazoa > Mollusca > Gastropoda > Planorbidae > Biomphalaria > Biomphalaria glabrata. The sequence continues at coordinate 34,227,149 of NC_074720.1, forward strand.
TACTGTCAGCAAACATTATGTCATTTAACAAAAAGCAAGGCTAAAAAAGTTATGTCCAACATATGGACTGCCAGACATATTTGGCTTTTACACACAGTGCATAAAAAAGTCACACTAGCGACTCAATTCTATTTGACTCAAGGAAATTTTGTGATGATGTGGCCTGTTTCATGGATGTACAAAATTTATCACCATCAAAAAACTCCATATAACTGGTTTCCCAGACCTGTCGAGATGGACATCAGCAAGTCTGGGTTATTCAAAAAGAGTATGAGACACTGCATCCTCTTTTTCCCCGCAGCAACATGTATAAAACCCCCAGATTAAAAGAGGTTGGGAGACAATGAATTCATAAGACTTTAAAATTCAAACACACAAAGTGTGGCCAAGTAGATTCATTCAAAACTGCAAATCCTAGCAAAACAAAAAGTATATGTACTTTAAAGGTCCGAAGCTGTACAACTCAGAGCTCAATTTGGAGCCGATGGTCTGTATATCTGCGATCAGATGCTTATCATATTTCACATAGAGACTGTAGTAGCCTTGCAACATGGACAAGAAAGATTTGGCAGCACATTCCTTTTTAAACTGAATCTGCAAGGAATAATTTTAAAAACTAAATCGCATGTCATAAAAGTGTTAATAGAATATTGAAATCTACAACCAGTTTTTATTGGGGTTTTTTTTGTTGTTGTTGTTTTATTAAACTGCACATAAATATAAAGATCTACAGGGGCCATGATTCCTCTGTAGATACATAAAGATTTGCTACAATGCAAATTAAGAGTTTTAAAATAATTTTTTTTCTTATATTCAATATTGTGATAATCTATAGAGTCTAGATCTAGAATCCCCAAGATCTATTTGGTTTAAAATTATACAAACCTTGTATGATTTCTCATCTTTGAGCTGAATCATCACAGTCCAAAGTTTCTTTTGGCTATTTTTAGGTAACTGCAATTCTATATACAAAATTCCGGATAAAATGAATTGAAGTTCCTATGAAAGCAAACAAACAATCATACAATGCATGAGGGTGAAAACGGATATTGAAAACATGAAAGGGAGTAGACAAAATAAATGCACAAGGAAAATGGATAGGCCTACCTATCAAGAAGATTTTATGTCCCAATATATGTAATAGATCTACTATAGATTTAATAGATACACATCTATTTTTCATTAGGCCCTATAATAATTTAAATTCAAATTTTATCATATTAAAAATGATTTGGTAGCTAAAAAAAAACGTTAAGTTACCATTTCAGACCTTGTGATCTAGGCTTATAGATCTAGGACAGAATATATAGACTAGGCCTAAAAGGTACCTAGATCTAGATCTATATCAAATTTTACTAAATTATTTTAATTTATATAATAAATAATAATATATTACCCCCCCCCTTTTTTTTTTATATCTCTTTTACTGATCTTTAGACTCTTTATACTCTTCTTATAGGTTACCGTTATGTAAGCCAATATCATGGATCCAGATTATTCTAGATATAGACTTACATTAGTTATACTTTTCCACACTTTTATATAATATAGATCTAGAGGTATGATATTACTTATTAGATAATTAGTATTACGGGGTATTCACCGTATTGACACCGTCTCAGATTTCGGATGTCTTTATTTTAAAAAGTCCTTCAATTGACTCAATTGCGGTATTTAGATCTATGTCGCATGCGAGCAAAGTTTATTCAGACTTAAGATCAAGAATTAATTCTTCGGGAATGAGGGGTTGTATCTGGGGAAGCTGCTGCACTGGGCATCTTAACTTATACCCTAGCTATACGCAACTAGTCTATGTCTATATATCTATAAATCTAAGTCTAGATCTAGATCAGTAGGCCTATCCATTAGACGAAAGATGATTTCAAACTTTAAATTAACTTACCTCACCAAAGTAAAGAGCAGGCTGTTGATGTTCACCATAGTAACCAATAGTTACTGTCACTTCCTCATTATCTTTACCAACCAGGACTTCTGCATATTGTTCTGATCCGTAATTGGGTTCTGCATCCAATATCGTCTTATAGAATTTCTTTTTGAAATGTCTCAGGTTTTCATTCTTTGATTTCATGATTTTAGTGTTCTCCTTAAGGCCTTCGCGAAGCCAGTAATGATCAATTAGATTGGTGGAGATGAGACGCGATCGTAATGATTTTGAGAAGAAAGTAATAAACCTAATGAACCCGATTTGTCTTTCTCTGTACTTTTCGTTTACTTTTAGGGAACTGTCATAAGGCAAATCTTTGGGCATTAGCAAAGCATAAGTTAGCAAAGTAAATACATTTTTGGTATCTAGTTTTTTGCTTTCCACCAAAGTCCCAGTCAAAAAGTCGTTGTGAATTTGTAAAAATAAATACTCCCACATGACATTGCTACCCGTGTCGGTTTTTAGTTGACTGACATAGTCTGGGGGCGGCCGAAATCGTATTTTGAATTTGTAATTCCTTTGACTGTTGCTATAAGGTTCAAATGTGTGATTCCTTGGCAACCATATCGTTTCTTCTGGAAGTGTAACCAGTCCAAACAATGGAAGAAACTTAGGTGCTTTACATTTTTCTGGCACTATCTTTAAAGCATCACACACATGATCAATACACAGCCTTAAAACTTGTTCACAAGTCAAATTATGCGTTTGTAAATCAAACGATTTAGGGCGTATACCTTTGTTCACAAAATGAATAGTTATCGAGTGTGTAATATTTTGAAGATTATCCATGTCAGAATGTTTAAAAAACAACGACCTCAATATGTTTCTCATTGGTTGAGTTTTCCATTCATTTATCTACTAATACACAGACTGAATCAAGCGCTGATCTAGGCTAGATCTAGTTTCCCTAGATCCATTTGTAATCTACCACTTGCCAACTGTTAATTACGAAACATATCCGCAATTAAATTATTTCACATTTATTTTATTCAATGATCACATATCAAGACTTCGCTTCGTTTAATGATCTGTAACTGATTGACAAGTAGAGTTATAATGAAAATTATCTAGATTTGAGAAGCGAAGCTTTTTTCTGCCTTGACTCCACTTGAAGAACTGAAGAAATGATTCGCTGAAATGTATTTTGTTTTGGTAAGCTCTCCTTTTCCCAGAAAACCTAGTTAGAGCTTTGACCTACTTTTGACTACTTGTCGATTTTATTACACGAGGTTGTGTTTTTTTTTCTCGGGAAAATCGTCTATCTAACTGTTGTTTTTTAAATATTTTTGTACCATTCAGTGTTATTAGTTATGTTTTAAAACAAAAGGTGAAAATACAAAAACGTTTCTTTTCGTTATATTTTTTTTTAAATCTCTAATATTTTTTTCTGTTAAAATGAAAGAAATAGATCTAACTGTATCTAGTTCTTTTTAGTTAAAACATATAGATTTATATGAGCCGAGCTACAACGGAGTATTGCTGTTGAACATTAGGCCTAAGCAGAGCCTCATTAGGGAGGATGGCAGGCCCAGGATAATCCATAAGAGAGGGGCCCCCACAAAAGAGATTTGTAAAATATAAATGCTTACTTAGTATTGAAAGGGATTTACCGTGGGAACTACATTTCAGGGAGTCATCAATGACGTTTCGTCGAAAAAAAATTCCATTCGTTAACGCGGTAATTTAGTTTTAAATAAATTGTATTTAACTTAAACAAATTACAACAATATTTGTTGAAATAATTTTATAAATGGCCATACATTATTTAGAAAGTTTCACACAAAAAAAAAGTTTCGTTATTCCGAAAATAATTTGGGGCCTCCGCTCTTTCGTAAGTTCGTTATCGCAGGGCCGCGCCGCAGTCCCCCAAACCGTCCTGGCGTTATGATTAATTTTTCTCTTTTGAAAATTATTATTATGTGAAAAACGAACTAATATTCATTTTCTGGCACAGCCAGGGTCGAGCTGCGTTAGAGAGAAATATAATTCATTCTAGTAACTTTAAAAGTGTTCACTGATACATTTTCTGGTGATGTGGCAGGTCAGCAGCAGTACTGCCCTCTTACAGGCAACGAGAATCTTTTTAGGGATGTTAAAAGCCTTGAATATATCCAAAAGGTCAGTTGTCATTATTCCCTCGGTTGATATAACAGTTGTTGTATATTGTTATGTTGGACTACTTCCATAGCCGCTAAATCTCCAAGCTTAGGTTCCCATATTTTCTTTGTTTTTCCATTTCGGTTCTACTTATATTATGGGATAGTGGTACGACGATGTCAATGATTGTAGCGGCTTTTTATTTATTTATTTTTTGTCATTATTATTTTTTATAACTATTTAGACATGAATTAAAAGGGAGGGGGAGCTACTATGATCAAAAAGGTCCAACTGAGTGTAAGCCTAAGCCAAAATACGAAAAGTGACCTCAATAAACGAAAGCATCAAATTATCTTTAATTTAAAATGATGATAACGTACTAGCGAAAGTGAATCAAAGGAAGAGAACTGATGGTTCGAAGATTAGTAATCTGGAAAGAGACTAGATAATCATGTTTTGCTTTAATGATTCTTTATTGATATCGTTTTCATAATCAGTTTTTTTTTTCAAAGCGTTTTGGGATGTGTGTTCGTGTGAAAAAAAAACTTAGAATTTTTTTTACTGACGTAACGAATTGATAAAAATTGTATAGGAGTACATATTAATTCCATATCTGCTATGAGAGACCAGGACCGCATTAGGTAATTGTAGGACCTAAGCAAAGTGAATTTGGTGGCCTTAAATAAAATAGCCAAATAAAATAAACAATAACAAATAAAATTACGCAATTCAGAAAAAAAAACAAGTAGATTTAAACATTTGTCAATTAACCTTAAGTCACAGAGACTAAACGTTAAATGATAAAAGATAAATGTTTTTAGACCTATGCGAGGCCCCCACCAATCGGAGGCCCAAGTTTGCCTATGCCTAAGTCCGGCCCTGCAGATATCTACATGCTTCTTCTTCTAGATCTAGATCTGCTTTTGTTGTTCACCACTCTGAAAAAAAAAAAAAGTTATCTCAAAGTAGTGAGAGTCGGAGAGTGGTCCGCCTGCGTCATAGTGTTTTGTTTTTTGTTTTTGTCTGTTATCTCTTGCCTCTCAGTGACTCGCAGTATCCTTTTAGTTGACATCTATCGCTGATGAAATAGAATGTGTTTGTTTTTTCCTGGCGTTCAAGTTTACATTCTCAGGGAAAAAAATCGTTCATGGGAAAAACTTAGATCTAGGTTTAAAGGGAAAACAAATATGGTTTCCGAAGGTCCACTTAGATGTTTCCTAATTCCAATGTTCTTAAATGAGGAAAAAAAAGCCAGTTCACATTTATACGGTTACTCTACTATACTTTAAAAAAAAATGCTAAACATAACTTTAAAAAAAGTTATCCATCGAACTAGTCCAGCATTTACAAGAACATATTTTTAAAAATGCTTTTAAAAAAACAAAGCTAATATTAAGCCCACTTGTTTTAAATTAAAATTTTATCAGATTAAAAATGATTTGGCACCTAATACCTAATATAGTACCGTGTAATAAAATTTGTAATAGATCTAGACTAACAATAAAAAACATTTATAAAATTTTTTTTAAAAAGTGCAAACGACCTGAACTCATGGTTCAGGCTTCTCAAGCCTTACTCGATAACAACTCTGCAAGTGGAGAGCTTATGAACATGGAAGATTTGATAGTTATCTATTGTTTCTATAGTCTCGACCTATTTTTCAGGTTTGTGTTTCCTGAGACAGAGACGACGACCTATAATGGGAAATAATTCAACTTATACCACCACTTCAGTCAATTAAAATGTCTTGTCCTTGTTCGAGATACTAAACAAACAAAAAAATATTACAAATAGCTAATTAACTATTTGTTGTTTTTTTTTAATTGTATTATATTAGTATTGTCAGGTACTAGAAATATTTGTGCAAAATGCCAGCTTAATCCGAGATTGGGTGTGGGGGAAATAGCGTGTACAAACATTTCACCAGACAGACAGACAGAGTGAGTTGATAAAGGTTTTGTAAAAAGGTGAACTAGACAACCCCCCCCCCAACACTAGGGTTACTATATCCTCCTTTATTAGGTCTTGTTCTCCTTCCGCCAAGCATTAGCCTAATGGATGAAAATGTCTGATACAAAAATTAAACACGATATTTCTACCACACCCATACTCGGATCAATTTGAAACCTAGCACAATTATTCAATAAAAAAAATAGACAATTAGTCCATTATTACTATAAATTAATTATTTTGTTTGATATCAACAAGGAAAATTAATTCTTCAGTATTCAGATATATAGCTAAATATGTGAGGTTTTGTCCCCTTGGATAATTGTACACGTTATTTCATTTCTCCCACAGCCATTCTCAGGTCAAGTTGAACATTTAAGCCACTATTTATTGTACCTAACGAAGCATGAATTTAAAAAATAAACCAATTAATCAATTAATCATTGTGTTATATATCAAAAAGGGGAAATAACTACTACATTATTGAGATATAGTTGTAAAGGTTTAGTTCTTCCCTTTAGCTTTTTTTTTTAAAGTATTTTTATATTTAGCTTGTTTTTACAAAGCTTATATCAACTCACTCGTTTAAAATAGTGCTGTACTTTCTCTTAGATTTATTTCCTAGAAAGGTAAGCAGTTATTCCCCGAAATCACTTCAACTGAGGACGGTATTTGGTACAGATATCCTGTTGGACCGTGCTAGTCATTAACTATACATGCTACTAACATCTGTATTCTCCATCCTAGTTCGCTTCAAGATTCCTCTTTACGGACACTGACAATGGTGCTGTCACGATGTTTTTAAGAGAACAAAAAATATTTGTCTGGACGTTGTTAAGTAGCAGACGCCACTATGCTTGTTTATGAGTGTGGACATTGAGGATAGGCCGACCCAGCTGTGGTCTATTTTTTTGCCACGCCCAGCTCAGACGAAGACTTTGCTGCTGGTCAGTATAAGCAAACATAGTACAGCTACACTTTGGGCATTGATATTTGAAAAAAACAGATATTCCCCGTTTTCTTGTTTTTACAGGATGACGATTCGAAATTGACAACTTTTCTTAGAAGTCAACGCGTAAATTTACCGAGAATCGTCAAATTGACAGGAGACTTGTTCAATAAGCTCTAATACTCATTCTTTATAATAATAGTAACCGATGATCGAATCGGTATGTTCCAGGAATACGTTATACAGAGAATAAGTGATCACTATAAGCGTTTGTCAGAAACAGTATATTAGATCCGCCTTCCATTGTTAACCAATCATATTCAACCTTCGTAAAACGATTTAAAGATTAACGCGGAAAAAAAAATCAATTCTGCTTTAAGAAATCCGTTCAGTGTGTAGTTTAACTTATTTAATGGGAATTACTTCATATATACAGCCATTTTGTCTTTATACTGCAAGAATTTTTCCCCCTTTCGGTATCAAACAAAACTAATTAATTACCACTATTTAATTAACTATTAGGTTATTTTTAAAATTGATCTATATGTTGTGTTTGACACTAATTAATTGTACGAAATTGTATTGTCTGGAGCTGCAACCAAACACAGTGCCTATTATATGAGGATTGTGACAGTTGTGTCCATCCGCCGCTCTTGATTCTCAGCGTTCGTCTCCGTGGCTTGTATCCACAATTAGCACATTCTCTCAAGCTAGCGTACGTCACATCCGTTGCGTCACGTGGTACTCTGCTTCAAGGGAGACAATTTGCAATTCTTAAAATAAATTACATTAAGGGGTGTAAGTTTTGTGTGTGTGTGGGGGGGGGGTCATCTGTTTAATGACTTTTTTTTTTTTCAAGAAAATATATAATTTTTAGATGCAATATTTTTTCTTGTGATTCAAAATATCTGCATTAAATGATTTTGTAACGTTTGCATTAATAAGTTAAATGATAAGATGGCAGAGGCGCAGCTAGGGTGGGGGAGGAGGGGGAGAATTGGAAAATCCACCTGGCCCCCACTAATTAGGGGGCCCCAAATGACTGTGTTTTTTTTTTACATTAAATATTACGCAAAATGCAGGGGCCCCTAAAGAGGTCAAGCCCCCGGGCCCTCAAATGATGGCAAATTCCTAGCTACGCCACTGTAAAATGGTGGTTTCCCAAGTGCCTGGAGCTGTCAACACAACACTCTAAGGTTTAAATTCCGCTTGATTCCCTCCAAGAAACCTTGTGACACTGTAATGAGGGGGGAAACGAAAGACGGTGAGTCAAGAAATCGAGAGACCAAGTGCGTAAAGAATGAGAAAGTTACTAGGAACAAATGAAACAGGCAGAAAAGGAGAGTAGCGAAAGCGAAAGAGGGAGAGCGCAAACGAGCGAGAGAGAGAGAGAGAGGGAGAGAGAGAGGGAGGGAGAGAGAGAGAGAGGGCGAGAGCGAATGTAAAAAAAACAAAATTGAGCTGGGCTAAAAGGTAAAAAAAACACACTAATTTCTGCATGCATATAATATACAGTTGCAGTGACCTAGCTCCTCGATGACCACATTTTCTGGGGAACACGAATTTCTTCAGAATATTTTCTGAGCTCACAGCGAAGTTCTCATAACACTTGGAAGCCTTGAGAAGCCAACGTGAAGCATTTCTCTAGCAAGTAACATGAAGACAAGCAATAGCATAATTTCTTTTTTTGTTTGTTTTTTTTTATTTTTTTTTATTCTCTAGTTTAAAAAAAAAAAGAGAACAAAGCTTGGTACACATCAGCATTATTCTCCTTTGAGAATCCCTGATAAAGTCCAGTGCTTCCAAGCCAATAATTTATGATAAATGTTTTAAAAAAGGAGATCACCAGTGTCATAAAAAAACCGGGTTTATATGTGAAATAAAAAGTTTTCCTTTTAGATCTAGTGGTGTAAAGGTCATCTGTTTCTTTGGTATCATGTGGCCATCACAAAGACCAACCGCCTTTACTTTTTCCCATCACATATCAGGTACCCATTAGAGCTGGGTGGACTCAGAGACGCCCAAAGTTCTCGAAATTAATAATCACAATCTTCACCAGGATTCGAACCTGGGACCCCCGGTGCTTACCACTCAGTCACCGCATGTGATATAGCCAACGTAGCCATTTATTTTTTAGCTAGCTCTAATGGCTGCCTATTCAGTGCTTTATGTATACAGAATATAGAAAGTGGTGATAAACTGTGGAAAATTTAGGACGAATTTTGTCCACCTTTAAGCACTGTAAAATCAAAACTATAAGCTCTTTGGTTTATAACAAAAACTAACTATAGAATTAGTTTGTGCAATGTTTGACATGTTTCAGATGTTCACATAAAGTTAAAGATAATCTACTTCCTAGTTCAAAACTTCCGCAGGACGATGGAGGATGGCAGTGGGCAGGGTATGAAGCCGGGATCATCGAGACGACCAAACGACAGTCTAGCAGGTTCACTGCAAGACCAGGCACCCAGTTGATGACAGTGATCTTTTAATAGAGTCCTTGACATTGTTTAAAATCAAAGATAAATCGTGAAAATCTCCACTCCAGGAGTATGAAATGTTATGTTATGTAAAACGTTATCTTATCTTATAAGATACAGATGTTACTTCAAAAGAGAAGATAATTACGTCCTACGCTTATCCATGTGTCAATCTTGTCATGCATGCTAATCAGTGGCTTAAGATCTGCTAAATACTTGCTTTTCCTGGCTGATTCAGGCAACACATCCCAGGCACTAATAGCACTACGAAAGAAAGAGCATTTGTGGGAATTGGCCCTATAATATGAAACAAGAATTGTGTGTTTATGTTTGTGTCTTTCTGAGTATTTTATTAGTTGTTTTGTTTGTAAATTATGGTTCAGTATTTTATGCCTTACTGCTAATTTACTTTTTGTTTATGTAGGGTATAAATAAGCACACTTACAATTTTTATAATTTAATTGTTCAACTATATGTGCTTTGTTTGAGTTTTTATGCATGCGCATTTATTAATTTAAAAAGTATTATCTAAGATAGGCTTCAGTCAAGTTCAGTGTCTCTCGAGACAATGAGTTCACCCCAGAGCAGCAATCCACCAGCTCTACAGCAGTACCAGAGTTTCATCTTAAGAAACATTTCTAGGCATTAGATAAAAAATATCATCGGTTACCCATCGGGTCCCTCCTCTCGATCTAGCTGGTGTGATCCTAAGGAAATGATCTACGTTTAGTACCAATCCAGGAGAAGAAACTCTCAAAGGAAATACACAAGTTCATAATCGTTAATCCCTAAGGATTATCACTCCTGATCGACTCATGAAGCATTCGGCTTATGTTTCTAAGGTTTGAAATAAAGAGCACCTCTCTCCCAGATACATGGCCTTACATGACTAACGAGTTTAGCCTTTTCCCTTCACCTGCCAATAGACATTTCACCGAGCTAATATTTAAGCCACACTTGGTTGTTAGATGCCATTGAAAGTACATAGGCCTAAAAATACACAATGCACAACTCCGTAATATTTTATATAAGTAAGAAAATAAATTACTGCTCAGCTAAGCTCAAGATAAACATAATTTTTTGTTACACTTGCTAGGACAAAATTATTTACTAACTCTTTCTTTTCAATGACCACTGAAGCAAAGAACAGGTTATCTAGCCAGCCTGAAAAACTAAATGATTTGAAAGTTAAATCTTTAATAAAACAATAAACTGTTGAAAACACATGGAGTGATATACGTTGGGGGTTAATATTATTTTAAAGAATGTCTGCTTAGACTTCGGGGCAAATATTTAGTTAGAACTTTAGTTTGTCTTGGATTCCGCTAGGACGCGGCTATTTGTCATTGCCGGAAGTGGTAATGGATATTACCCAATCATGGGAAAGGCTTCGGGAGTCAACCCTGAAGAAAAATCAGGAGCCGGCGACCATTCGGCAGTTGGCAGAACTCAGTGCTATACCCCGGCATAGCCTGCTACGCCGCTGTCCCCAAAATATATCAGCACTTGCTGATACTTTTGAATATATCAACTGCGTGGAGAGTGGGAGGAACTGGGTGACATCGTTCCGACCAGAGCTAATGCCCATGCATTGTCGCTTCACAGCTTAATAGTTTATCTTGCTCACTTTCCACAATCAATATATCAAGACTCTGGCCCCAAAACCCTTCTTTAGAAAAAAAAAAACAATAGGGAGAACTGACTGATCTGGAAACCACTGCGCAGTTCATCTCAGATATAGGATTATTGATCTGAACCCTCCAACATGTAAAATGAGAACGAAGAAGAAGAAGAATATGCACTGCTAGTTAGAAAAAATAGGACAATATGCAGGCTTATAATTGCTTTTGTCGTAAGCCGCTTCGATTTTGTTATCACAGCGCCTTGAGCCTACATTTTACTAGTTAACAGCGCTCTATAAATACAATTATTATTATTATTATTATCGTCGTTTGTAAAGTAATGTCCCATCTCCAGACATCTTAGGCCTGCATGACCATCTCGAGTGAGAAGGTTGTATATCAATCAATGTTTTCAAAGAGTTATTTCCTAGAAACTATAGCAGTAGAAAGAAAAAGAAAATTTCTGGGAAAAAAATCTCAGAGTTCGATTTTGTTTTCCTGGGATTCCTGGGATACACTTTTTTCATGTCTCACTGATGGGACAAAGAAACGTTAAGAGATCAGCCCATCGCGAAGACCTGTGGAAAGTTAAAGTCATTGAGAAGAATTAGTCCAAAACTTTAGGAATGAAGCAGAAACCCACGTACATCGGTCTTAATGTTCCTTTAATATAAAGAACATTCTGGGTTTGGGTCACACCTTGTTGACCTTTATGTTTCTCTATGATCAAGAACATTCTGGGTTTGGGTCACACCTTGTTGACCTTTATGTTTCTCTATGATCAAGAACATTCTGGGTTTGGGTCACACCTTGTTGACCTTTATGTTTCTCTATGATCAAGAACATTCTGGGTTTGTGTCACACCTTGTTGACCTTTATGTTTCTCTATGATCAAGATCATTCTGGGTTTGGGTCACACCTTGTTGAACCTTATGTTTCTCTATGATCAAGATCATTCTGGGTTTGGGTCACACCTTGTTGAACCTTATGTTTCTCTATGATCAAGATCATTCTGGGTTTGGGTCACACCTTGTTGACCTTTATGTTTCTCTATGATCAAGAACATTCTGGGTTTGGGTCACACCTTGTTGAACCTTTTACGCCTTTGCTACCGATTTGAAGCGTCCGAAGGCAGTGAGTGCACCCTGGAGAATTTATTCATGGAACTTTTTTTTATGACCATCAAATTCCGTAGAGAGATTGCCACTCCAGTTCACAGGAAACTGGAAGTAGTCGCCCTTGTTGAACAGATAAGAGCGTCAGGTAATAATGGGCACCTTGAAAGCTGTAGAACAATTAACCGAATCAGCTTTGAACTAAGCTTCTATCAACTCACTCTGTCTGAATGTCTAGTAAAAACATTTGAACACGTAATTTACCCCACACCCATCCTCAAATCAAGTTAAAACTTTGTGCAATTATTCATTGGCGGAGACAATACGTGAATTAGAAAAACAATTTGTCAATGAAATGCTGGCAATTAATTATTTTGTTTGATACCAAAAGGGAAATTAATGTTTCATTATTCAGAGATTTGGCTAAATATGTGGGTTTTGTCGCCTTAGATGATTGTACACGATATTTTTCCCACACCCTTTCTCAGATCAAGTTCAGGTATAAAATTCATTGATGAACTTTCACAATGGACAATGAACTATTGTTCCCGTCCAAGCCTGTCAACTGGGACAACTCCTACCAACGTTTAATGGACTTCATCCAAGGTATATAATAAGTCATACTATAATTAAATGGTATAATATAATGTAATTCTGGTCTTCGAAAACAGAATAACTTGTAGATATAATAGAGCCTAGTGTGATACAGCCTGTTATAATATAGACTGGATCCAAGGGAAAATAATTAATGGAGTATAAAATGAATTGAAACTATTAAGTCTTATTTACCATAGTGTTAAACTTATAGGAAAGTCTTTAAAAAGATTTAATAGAAACGTGACCATCCTTCAAAGTAATTCAGCTCGAGTGCGTGGGAGTGAGCACTTCAGCGACACAAGATTCATTGTAACAGCTCAACAAGTTTAGTCAGCATGTCAACACGGTTCTATTTTTACAGGTCATTGCAATCACTAAGATCAATCAGTACATATTAACTCATACTCTCTGTAATTATTTGTCTACACATTCTGTAATATTAAGAGTTACATTTGTAGCTGAAAGCAACAGACAATTTATCATATTTGAAACAGACAGTCGCGATCTCATTTTGCGCTTAATTTCATGGAAAATGCTTTTTCGCTCCTGTATGCTGATCAGAAGTGACAGGCTTAACTTTCGGCCTAATTTTCTGAGTTCTGGAACATGTTCCATTGCCATGATAATGATCGCCAAAAATTATTAATTTTAGATGCTGCTGGAAATTGAGGCGTGAGGGTTGTTGATTAAATACTTTTGCTTTTTAATCAATAAGTTCCATCTGTACAGTGGCGTTGTTTGGGTGGTAGAGGGGGTCCGATTTTGAAAATACCCGGGCCACCACTTGAGTGTCAAGCCCCCAGGCCTCCAAATCCAAGCTACGCCACTACATCTATATATAGACATCTTTAAAAAATTGTGTTCAAGCCTGCAGTCTTCATCCTTAACAAACTCATCAAAACTACCATCAAAGGCCTCTTGTAATGTTTTTTTTTAAATATATATTTCATCCGGTATAATTCGCTTAAACTTCAATAGATTCACTTATTTTAAATGTGAAAATTTGCTCAAATCCTTGTTTGTTTGTTGTTGTTGTTTTTTTTTTTGTTTTGTTTTTAGAGATAAACATTTTTAAATTCGTTTTCAATCCACGGATGCCTATAATCTAAAAACCTTGAATTTTCTTGTCACACATTAATTCAGCCATAGACTATAAGTATAATTTTTAAGCTTACAAATAATTACGGAAAATTCCGATGCTAAAAATAACTTTAAATAATCGTAGTACTGGCTTCAGGACTGATAAGTATTTTAAGCATGTGGATCGATTGGGAGTACTTGTAGTAGTATCTAATGAGTTTAATTGTACTTTTCATTTTCTAGAAATTGGTTATCATTTTTTTTTACCAGCAGGCATAAACTGTTCTTGTATAGTCTTTGGGGCATTGCTCTAGTCTGGTCACCGCTACAGTAGAATGTGAGCAAAAGCAGAAACACATTTTGTTTCCGTAAATCCGAACTTTTATGTCACGTTTGTTAGGCAGTGAGCCTTAGCTTCTAACGTGTTTCACTTTGGAATTATGTACATTTTCTTAGGTCAATTTACGAGAATGTTTAAATTATAGGAAGGCCTTTCAAAAGATTTACTAGAAACGTGACCTGCATCCTTGGGCCCACATTATCAAATCACTTTAAAAGCATACCTTTATCATCCCTGTTACTGCCATTGGTAGCGGTTAGAAACATTTCCGTGTAGCAGAAGTCATTTATCTGTACAAGGGGGGATGACTGCGGGGAGACAACTAGTTGACTATATACTATAGACTGCCAGAGTAGATGGTGCATGAGGGGAGACGTGAAGGGGAGGTCACGCTAAGGGTTGCTAAGGGGTACATAGGAATTATTTGCCCAGTCCCCGTGTAGGTCCCGTTAAGTCCGGGTACGCTAGTCTGCCTCATCGTTGCACTCGGGTGGAAACGATTGCTTGAGGAAGTAATTAGGCTAAATGAATAGCAAAACAAAACTCCTGTGGGAGTGACCAAGGGGAATGCGAGAGCTTTCCCATTGCACGGTGCGGAGTTGAAAGAGAGCTTCCATGTCCCTATCGATAATCCATGCGCCGTTCCTTAAGGGACCGTTAAACTAATGGCAGTCCTGCACGGTTAGCCTTCGGCCATGCATTCTAGTCCATGCTCCCGGATTGCCGGATATATTGTAAATAGCAATGTTTTACATAGACATTGACTTGGACCTCTTCCAGACAGAACGGTTTGTTCAAGCAGGCTAACACGCTTAGAGTTTTAAACAATCAAACGGTCCCGCAAGTAGAGCCAGGAATATAACATTGAAGTTATTATGTTTTAAGTGATCCTTTTAAAGTATAAAGTCTATATTTTTAATAAAGCAGTTAAATCTATGATTATCCAGTACTTTTAATTATAAATCCTAGTGACAAGCCCGTGGGCCTCGATAGTTACATAGGTCACATAGGTTCTCAAACACATCCCTTATCCTGTTCACCTGATTCTCCCAAAAGGCTAGCTTTGTATAGTGTTCCAATCATAGATGTCAACATTTTAAAGAATAGTAAAATTAGAAAGCTTAGAACAGTCAATTCAACTTAGTTTAACAATATTGTATTTGGACTTCAATTTTAGTTTTATTTTATTTTATGATTTGGCTTTTTATTTTTTTTTATTTTTTTTTAAACTCTTTTGATTCACATTCTTTGGTTTACACACATATGGTCGATGTTCTTTTCAGTAAGATTTAGGGAATGCTAAGATCAAGATAACAATGTTAGCTATAAAGAATGTTAGCTTTAAAGAATGTTAGCTATAAAGAATGTTAGCTTTAAAGAATGTTAGCTTTAAAGAATGTCAGCTATAAAGAATGTTAGCTGTAAAGAATGTTAGCTTTAAAGAATGTGAGCTGTAAAGAATGTTAGCTTTAATGAATGTGAGCTTTAAAGAATGTCAGCTATAAAGAATGTTAGCTGTAAAGAATGTTAGCTTTAAAGAATGTCAGCTATAAAGAATGTTAGCTTTAAAGAATGTTAGCAGTAAAGAATTTTAGCTATAAAGAATGTTAGCTATAAAGAATGTTAGCTTTAAAGAATGTCAGCTATAAAGAATGTTAGCATGTTAGCTATAAAGAATGTTAGCATGTTAGCTATAAAGAATGTTAGCTGTAAATAATGTCATCTGTAAAGAATCTTAGCTATAAAGAATGTTAGCTTTAAAGAATGTCAGCTATAAAGAATGTTAGCTATAAAGAATGTAAGCTTTAAAGAATGTTAGCTATAAAGAATGTTATCTGTAAAGAATGTCAGCTATAAAGAATGTTAGCTTTAAAGAATGTTAGCTTTAAAGAATGTCAGCTATAAAGAATGTTAGCTATAAAGAATGTTAGCTTTAAAGAATGTTAGCTATAAAGAATGTTATCTGTAAAGAATGTCAGCTATAAAGAATGTTAGCTTTAAAGAATGTTAGCTTTAAAGAATGTCAGGTTTTGTGATTGTTCATGTTAATGCATACTTTATTCAAATTTTTTAGTTTGTGGGACTTCTGCTTTTTTTTTTTTTGCACTAACCACGTGTTGACCACTGCTCTACCTCTTCACCGCTTCACCGCTTCACCGTTCCTTGCTAAGTGCTGAACAATTTTTGTACAATTCAATTGTGTCTACTTGGAGTCACAGCAAGAGGAGGGGAAGAAGACCAAATAGCAACCCAACTGAAATTAAGAAAGTAAAACAGAGACAGATATTGAAAAATAAAGACTGTTCTTTTTTGTTCTTTTTCTTTCTTTTAATATTTTTGTGTGGAGTGATTGACATGGAAGGCAGATTTCAAATAACTTACCTTTTCAAATCTTTTTTTGGAGACGAGAGCTTTGAATTTTATAGCGCTTCTCAAATTCTTTTGTCCTTGGTACCCATTGTGTAGATTTTTCATTTTGACCTTACCCTGCGTACCACGGTATCCACCCCTTCACACCAATTCATGCTAAAACTTTTTTTTCGTTTTAAGGAGCGTGGTCAGCTAATTTTTGTCTAATATTCTCCAACGGTTTATTAAGTACCTTGTAAAGCTTATGGGGTGCAGGTATTGTACGTTGAGAATACTTGTCCCTGCTAGTAACAGGTTTCTATTGTTATGGTTTGCAATGACATGTTTGCGTTGTGACCTTCAAAAATTGAAGAACTGAAAGTTGACAGGGACATTTGGGTAAGGTCGCAGGCTGGTACAAGAATACATTGGAGAGATAGGGATTGTATTGCATTACAGTGTACTTTCTCTTTCTCTCAATCACACTATCTCTAATACTATTCTCTCTCTCTCTCTTTCTCTCTCTTTCTGTCTCTGTCTTTTCTTTTTCTCTCAATCACACCATCTCTAATACTGTTCTCTCTCTCTCTCTTTCTCTCTCTTTCTGTCTCTGTCTTTTCTCTTTTTCTCAATCACACTATCTCTAATACTGTTCTCTCTCTCTCTTTCTCTCTTTCTGTCTCTGTCTTTTCTCTTTCTCTCAATCACACCATCTCTAATACTGTTCTCTCTCTCTCTCTCTTTCTCTCTCTTTCTGTCTCTGTCTTTTCTCTTTCTCTCAATCACACCATCTCTAATACTGTTCTCTCTCTCTCTCTCTGTCTTACACTAAATTCTTACTATGTAATTACTCTTGAGCTTGCTCTCTCTTTTCTCTCCTAGTTTCATTCCTTCTCTCTACCTTCTCTTCTACCTCTATCTACTGTCATCATACAATCTCAGCTGTCTCTTCTTGTCCATTCTTTGCTCCCTCTCCTAATCTGTCTACTCTCTATGTCTATTTCATTTGTTTCTCTCTAGTACTGTTTCCTTGCCATCCCACTCTTGTCGACTCTCTCTTTTGCCCACACTTTTATATCTCACCTGCTCTCTCTTTTATTTATGTCCCCTCTCTTATCACTTTCTCTTTATGTCGTTTTCTTTCAGTCTCTCCTGACTCTCTCTTTCTTGTTTTTTTTTTTTATTTCTCTCTAATTTGTCCCTCTCTTTTCTCTCTCGCACTCACACATACAATATTTCTCTCAACTTCCTTACCCACCCCATTTTATCCACTCCTTCGTTGTCCTCTCTTTCTTCTTCTTTCTCTCTTTCTCTTGTAGTCCTTTTTCTCTCCCTCTCCTTTTTCTCTCTCTGGTGGCCCTCTCGCTCCCTCCCTCTCTCTCCATTCCTCCCTCTCCCTCCCACCCTCTCTCTCCTGCCCTCCCTCTCCCTCCCACCCTCTCTCTCCTTCCCTCCCTCTCTCTCCCACCTTCTCTCCCTCTCCCTCCCACCCTCTCTCTCTCTCCCTCCCACCCTCTCTCTCCCTCCCTCCCCTTCCCTCTCTCTCCCTCCCTGTCTATCTCTCTTTTTTATCTTTCTTGTGGCCCTCTCTTTCTCATTCTCTACATCTCTCTCTCTCCCTCTCTATCTCTCCTATTTCTCTTTCTTGTGGCCATCTCTCTATCCCTCCCTCTCTATCTCTCTCCATTCTCTCTCTCTCTCTCTCTGTCTCTCTTTGATTGATATATTATTTCCTGAAAATCAAATCGCACTTTGTTGTGTATTGTTTTTGTTTTGTTTTTTGTTTTGCTGAGCTTTAGTGTGTCAACATTTCCTTGTAGCCGTACCTCGACGATAAAAACTTGAAGCTGGGAGGAGGGAGGTGCTGGGAAGATAGTGTGTACATAAAATAAGAGTAAGTTACATAACAGGCTTAATGTTCTTTTCCTGGAAAATGTACACCGTGTGAACACAACATTTCGAATCGGTTGGAGGCTACCCAGTGCTGTCAATATGTCTGTTTTGTAGCTAAATTCCGCTAGTCTCCTCACCGCTTTTCATACATTGCGGAAGAACTACAAATAGCAAGATTTTTTTTTTGGTGTATCCGGTGTACAAAGTAAAAAAAAAATGTTGATTAGCTTTGTTTGTTTTAATATATATATATATATATATATATCAGTGCACTTTTAGCACTGCACAATACAATTTTCTGAGCGCTTCCGTTTGTACAACAAAATACTTTCAATATGAAGGAAGTATTAGATGTTCACTTTATGACAGTGGAGAAATTTAAGTTATTTTTTATTAGGCAGAAAGTTAGCTAAACCTTGCCATTTTAAGATAAATGACATTAATTAACGTTTCTTTACTTTTGATAGGCTTTGTTTTTAAAAAGTTAACTTTTTTATGGCTTGTTTCATTATTATGTCTTCTGCGTCATGTACAGTAAGAGAATGAGATTGCGCACAATGAACACTCCCAGTGAGTAGAACGTATTGCGCAAAATGAACACTCCCAATGAGTAGAACGTAGATAGGCCTATGGTGAGCATTCAGTAAAGACACTTACAAGACAATCATCATAATAATTTATCTACTGCGTCAAGTTTTAAAATTTGACTAATGTAATTACTGAATATTACTGAGATTCTCACGATATTACTAAACAATGTCAAGGAGCCTTTATTACCGCTCGCTAGTTTCCAATTTAATTTTCAAGATTGTTATTTCATAGAGTGTTAGGTCCTCCAGTGGTAGCATCATTTTGATCTACACATGGGACAGCTTAGAACATTGAATTCAACAGTGTCAAAAAAAAGGTGCGCCAATATGAGCATATAAGTTAGAAACATAGTTTTATCAACACTTATCTTGTACAACGGATGCACCAAAAAAGAGCCTATTTATAGTTTTTCCGCCATCTCCATTAAAAAAAATTGCATGCAGCAAGAATATTTTTTAGTTGCACATACGCAGAATGTGATGTTGATTTACATACACAACTTAGCATTACTTTACATACACAGTGTGGTATTGCTTTAGATACATTGGGACATTGCTTTACAAATATTGAATTAAAAAAAAAAAACAAGAGGCATTCCTTTACATACACTACGAGGAAACTAATTTCATTATATTTCCATTCGGCCCTGTGTTCATTTTTTCTTCAGGTACTCTCGAGTGAAAGGTTGGCCTGATATTTGTTGATATTGTTTTGGCGGTAAAGTTTTGTTACACTCCAGCCCTTCTGTGTTTGTCAAACCACGTGTCTACGACAACCATAGCATGGTATCACATGACCTTAACCTTGACCTTTTACCTCTTTTTTTCAAATACAGAAATCTTAAACTAGAGCAAATCTCGTTCTCCTTGCACCTGTCTTGCTCAGGTGCTAAAAATATTCCATCGTTTGGAGGCCCAGGAGGGCTTGACCTCTTGAGAGGCTCTGCATTTTGCGTAATATTTAATTTTTAATGTAAAAAAACACTCATTTAACCCTGCTGCTCCACCATTGTTGTGAACTCCTAACTTGGCTTAGACATGACACATAAACATACTTCTTTCAATAATTCTAAGAGACACCAGAAATGAATTAACAACATAATAGAACTTTAATAAAAGTCATCAGGATAACTGTAGTTGTAGACAACGCATCAAATGTTAACTAGTAAATATGCATAATTATGAAAACTGACTTCTGTATTACTTATACTTTACGACTAGGCTCCAAAACTCAGACTTCCGACAACAATTACAAACTTCAAGCGCTGTCACTCTGTCCCAACCAATGGACCAATGAAATAATAATAAATAAACATAGAATTCCTTAAAATCTTACACCCAAGATTCTCTCAAGTGTTGTTTGAAATCTTATATACAAACATAGTCACCACAAGGGGCCCACTCAAGTTGGAGATTTTCAAATTCTCCTCTCCTTCCCCACCCTAGATACGCCACTTCTCAAGATATTAGATTCTGTTTCTTTCTTAATACAAGAAATGATACACACACACACACACACACACACATATATATATATATACACACATACAGCTTTTCCAACAAGCAGTGACACAATTAGGGCTGAGCGAGTCCTCATCTTTAGTGGCGGTAACATCCTGTGGTATCCGCCTGGAACTAAGGACACGATGGCGCCAAATTTGAACAATGCACACCTCAATCCGTTGTCGTTCTGCAGGAAGTTTTGGGCCAGGATGTAAGAAGTGACGTCTAATACTTTGAAAAAATGTACAATGAATCTAGATTTCTGAGAAAAATGCATGTTTTTTTTTTTACCTTACAATGTAAGACAATCTCTTTCTGAAGAGTCTCACAATAAGTTTGCACTTTTTAAATGTCTACTTATATTTATCTAATTATGTCCTACATACTTTTTGAGACTCGAGAAGCTAAATCACTTAATCAAGAACAAGAAAATATGTATTTATTTATTTATATATTAATATTTTAAAAATAATACATTTTTCAAAAGATAGTAACTTTTTTTTTTTTTTTGGGGGGGGGCTCTGACGTGACACGTAGCATGCGTTTTCAAAATATGTATACCCTATGTTACGACACAAGACTCTTCAAAATAACAAGACACTCTCAGGTTTTACTCTAGAAATACTTTTAATATTATAACAAGTTACGTAAACATACGCATTTCAACTCTCATCCTGTCCGTCTTCTTCCGGCTTCCTGTTTTTAACATCCCTTCCATTCAATACCCAAATTCGCACCATTTTTCCCATTCGCACCATGCTGCGCTACGACCGTAACACCCCTCTTGTTTGCCAAGTTCGATGTACATCGAACGTCCTTTAAATATCAAAATTAATTGTAAACCACTGTACAATATAATTATATTATCTTCATTAATTCTCATTCGGTTAAACCAGGTAAAAAACCACCACCAACAGCAAAACACCCAACAGCATAATTACATATCACCATTCCCTACATTATTATTTTAGGTTCAAACTTACTTTCAGTTGCAGTCATCACAATATACCATGTCCGAACTTCTCCAACGAACCAATCAGAGTTAATCCCATAATTTATAATCGTAAACTATAATTAACTATGTAACTATAATAATAATATATTTGAAATTTCTAACACATGCTGCGCTATGACCGTAACACCCTACCTCCCCATCATGGCCAGTTGTGCATCACCCCCCCCCCCTTTTTTTTAACAAAGGCTATATCAACTCTCACTGTCAGTCTAATTCAAATTTCGAACACGACATTTCTCTCTATCCCCCATTCTCAGATCAAGTTGATCGTACAATTATTCATTATCCAAATAGAGAACAGGAAGTTAATGCTGAGTGAATGTATCTCTTTTATGCTGGGCCAAATGACAAGATTTTCGAACAGAAATACCAAATCTAGAAGACATCTACTGGCAGCAAAGTTCATTTTGAAGGACGTCAACGAATCTCTAACAGCCTTAGGTTTAAGCCTTTAACTGTTTTTTTACCAAATGTGTGTCTACGTGGCGTCATGTGAAAGAAGCGTTTCAAAAGTAAAGTTAACTAACAACTATCAATAACTTTTTAAAAACGAATTTCAAATCAAGCAATTCTGTCAATTGAAAACGAATTCGCAAAATATATTGAGTTTAAACTTATTTATAAGTTTCAAATTGAAATCCTAAAAATTTGTATTTTTTAAAGTAATTATAGACTTTTAAATGTTTAGATAAATAAAAACTTTCTTTTCAAGTTTTTGTACCTATCAATATATTTTATATAAAGTCGCATTTTTTTCATTAGTCGCCCTCAAGAAACTACCATTATATGTGACTACAATGTTAAAAGGTTTCCGTTAAGAGCTGTTTAATGTTTACTAAGGAAAGCATGTCCAGTTGATGTTTAATTTGTTTCTAATTTAAAAATCTTAGATGTTAATCTATGTAATGACTAACGATAAAATGTCAGAGACCAAAAAAAAAATAATTAAAATAGACTCGACACTCGTTGTAACAACACTTAACAAACTGTATTATAGCGCAAAAATAAAGAACTAAACAACGATAGTTTTTTATTATTATTTATCTGTCCCACAGAGCTTAGATAAATCGTGTCACACTACATGTATGAAGAACTCTGCAGCCCAGCTTTTCTAAGCACATATAGAACAACTACAAATTATTAGTTTATATTTTATTGGCTTGATCGTTCGGTCGTCTCGATAGACACGTATTCAAATAGTTCCACGAAATGTGTGACAACCTGAAAAGAAAATTTTATTTATCTTAACATTTAAAAGTCTATAATAGGAAATCATGGAGCGCTGGGGGGTGACACCCATCCTAGTGACGCCACTGGTAGAGGGTATTAGGCACAAGTTTTTTCTCTGCTTCCCTTATGCGGTCAGCAAACACAGCTCTGCTTAAGTAGGGATTTGAACTCACACCTTTCTTGTTAGGTAGCCAAGCCATAGCCAGGCGGTTTTGGCCTCTCAGTCACACATTCCATTTTCAATGAATGAAAACATTGCAGCTTCGGTCACTTATTGGGGGCCTTTGTGTGTGTATATGTGTGTGTGTGAGAGTGTGTGTGTGTGAGTGAGTGAGTGTGTGTGTGAGTTAGTGAGTGTGTGTGTATGTGTGTGTGAGTGAGTGTGTGTGTGGTGTGTGTGTGTGTGTGAGAGTGTGTGTGTTAAAGCCTACGTTGTCATTTCCACCAGCACTAACGATCAAGTGGGGAAGAATCAGCAGTTGCACCTAAACTTTGCAGGCAACAAAATATGGTTCAGTTAGATTTTTATAGTGCTTCTGAGTTCTGAGACCTAAATCTAAAAGACTCAAAACTAAAAGCGACTTTTCCTTTTAGGGAGCCGCTAAATATATATATATAACTTGTTATCTATGATGAGGATTAGTTACTTTCTATTTTCCACACGACAGCTTGTGCCTATACACATTTTTTACTCTTTTTTTTACTCTGATATCTTTGTAATTTATCATAGGCGGACCCAGCAGTAAGCGAGGCCCTGGACGAGTGTCATATGCAGGGCCTAAAAAAAAACAAAAAATAACTTGCTTTTATGGTCATTGGTATAATTGCCTGTTGCCTTGTTTATGAGAACTGTTCGAATAAAGTCACCACACTAAAGTTCAGTCTAAAGATGATTGTTTGACATGTTCCTTCAGAGTTGAAGATAATCTAATTCCTAGTCCAAACATCCCTCAGGACGACGGGATATGGCAGCGGGAATGGTATGAACCAGGGACCTAAGAGAAATCAGAACGACAGTCCAGAGCGCATACCACACAACCAGGTAGTACAGTACAGTAGAAACAAGACCAATCGTCATAAAAGGCCTGCGAACACTGACCTGTAATGTCGCAACCTGTGGGCAGTGGAGAACAATATCTTGTTGCTACGTCTCAGGACAGTACGACGTGGCAACGAGGTATTGGTCTAAGCTGCCCACATGTTTTGACGTCACAGCTCAGTGTTGAGGCCTGCTATAACGGTTGGTCTCGGTAGAATGCATGGCAGTGACTCCGTATATTTTAATGTTGGGCGGATGGTGACAACAATATTTTCGCAGGGACACATCAGGCACCTTCCCTTGGGCGCTCGCCTCTGTTCTGTTTACCCCTAAGGCCACCCAAGACGATATCTTCACAGTGTGATTGACACTTTTCATTATCAGATCTAGTCTGTGTATGTATGTGTTTGAGTTGTGTCAGTGTGTAATCTGTTGATAATTTGTGCTATCGTAAATCCTTTCTAGGGCGTTCACTCTAAACATAATGTCAAGGTTAAGTTAGGTTTCGCGCCAACAGGTCAAGGACAAAATGAGGATGATACTTGTATCAACTAAAGTTAATCCGGTCTTGGAATCAACAATACCTTGTTCACTTATATAGACATGAAGCGTAATTCTGCGTAACACAAAATAAATTAGATTAAATGAAATATAATGTTACTGTAAATAATTACATCTCCATAGACGATCTCAACCAAATAAAACTAAAGCAGGTAATGATAATCTTAATTATAGTGCAATTTAAAGGCTTATCTAACTGCGGGGTGGAGTATTTTATGCGTAGACCTATCTGAGACCTACATATTTTGCCCCAAACTACGCTGACAAAACTGTTGTCTACAGGTGGCCAATTTAAGTTCTCTATTAACCGTCTATTGTTGTCTTCGGTAATAAATCATCTTATGGGCTTTAAAGTCTATCCTGCGACCTTTGTAAAAAAAAAATAATCTCGAGTTGTCTCGTTTAGAAGTCTTTTGCTGACAGGGGGCTCTCTTCTATTGTAGTAAAAGCAAATAGGCGCTACTTGAACTCGACCAAAAAAAAAGGTTGTTTCTAATACAGGATGGGTGCATATTGTATACTATAGACCTATAATTATTTGGACTGCGTGCCACTATGCTACTGAAGTGAGCTCTGTTGGCCTATGACAAATATCTTTTGTGTACATGTGAAGGGGTGGGAGCAGGGAGGGGTATCTGTGAAACTATTGAAATAAATTGACATATCCCTTTCGTCGTGAGGTGTGGCATGTCAAAATAACATTTTAAAAATATACTTGCTGGTTCCAATCTTTTGCCCTCCTGCAGAAGTTTTGGGTCTCAGGCTAGTACGTCATCATTTTCATTTGAGATTGCTGAAGGAATGTTCAAAACTTAGTTGCCTTCCAAGCTTGCAACGTATGGTCGATCTGAGACTTTTTATTTCTTTTCTACGCTCTCTTAAACAAATTCATTAAACAGGTTAATGGAACCACACATGCCCTCATTCAACACATTTATTTCCAAGAAATACTTTTTTTTTTCCGTGGACGGATTAATGTGGGTTTTTAAATTTTACCTGTTCTTGCAGATTTGGTCCACTTTTTTTTTTTTTTTGAAGCCAATGTCGATGGTTTGTAGCTCAAAAAAACTAGAACAACTAACCCGATGTAAGTATTATTTCTTAATGTTTAACTTGAATAGACCTTTAAAAAAAATAATATTTTGTTATTAATAAATATATACATGGATTAAAAGAGATTAGAAACACAAGAGACATTGTTATTTAAACAAGATTCAACTCACTAACAAGAAAAACATTTTTAAAAAATACTTTAAAAAAACAAAGCTGTATTAAGCGTAAGTGTATCAATTAGTTTAGATCAGTTTGGTAATTTGGAATAGATCTAGACCAACAATAACAAGTTTACAAAGACAGTTTGTGTGGAAACACAAACTCAAAATCGGCCCCCCAAAATGGTCAACCCAGGCAGGTAAAAACGCAGGTTTCAATATTTTCAGAAAGAATATTACAATGAAATTCTATCAAAGGCAAATGACAGAGAAGAATGGAGAAAGATGGTTGACTGATCTTACGTGGTGCCCTAACAGTCCAGCAGACCAAAGGATAGGTGAAAGTGAAGGTGAAGTTAGATGTGAACCTGGCCTAACTGATGTGATATAATGATTATCTAATATATCTAATTGTTTTGTAAAGGATCAATCGCTTATTCAAAGCCTGAAAAAAAAATCCTTTAGTTCAGTGTTTTATATGTACTTAGCAGCGCTGCAGTTCACGCGATAATATGAAAAAATACTTATTAATTGTTGTTTTAAATTTTGTTTCACTTATATGTATTTTAAATAGATTTTTTTTTCTTAAAAAAAAGTAAACATGTTTTTTTTGTAAACGTTGTAGTTATTATGACAGAACTTACCTAACTTGACAATAAATTTGTAAAAAAACAAAATTGTCAAAAATTCTAAAATTGTTTGCTTAAATGTGTTAAAAATAGGGCAAATAGTCATCTCTAATACTAAATAGCTTCCCGTGTTTGTTACTATTAATAGTGAATAGTTGTAAAAATGGTGTATTTTTATGAAAAAACTGCTTCCATAGTTGATTTTAAAAATTAAATGTTTCGCTTTCAGAAAAGAAAAAAAGTAGCCGTTGCATCAGAACTTTGAAAGTTCTAAAATATCATAATGTCGGATTTTCAATATCTTTTCTAGATCTAAACGGGACGGACGGACAGAAAGTCCACACAAAATTAATAGCGTCTTTTCCCCTTTTGCGGGCTGCTAAAAAAGCATTTATACAAATAAATGTAAAAAAAAAAGAGAGAACCACCTGAATTCAAACTTGTAATCTAAAACCTTCTCAGGCTTCTCAAGCCAACGGGGTAACCAGTCTACTTGTACGTAGTGTCCATGAACATGGAAGATTGTATGGTTCTCTATTGTTTCTATTTTATGTGTGTGCGTTCACTATGCCTGAGACTGCAGCCTAATATTAAGGGAACTAATTCAGCTTATACCACCACTTCAGTCAAGTACTATTTCATTCCCTTGCTTGAAATATCTAACAAAGTAATAGAAATAATTGTGAGAAATTTCAGCTTGATCTGAGATTGGGTGTCGAAAAAATAACGTGTACAGTCTTTTGGCCTGACAGACAGACAGACAAAAGCTTTGTAAAATACACGTCTTTTCTGTTTCACGTCTCTTGCTCATTCTTCCTCTCTTCAGCGTTCACACCAGTCTTTATTAACTTCAATTACGACAGAACACTTCATAGTTTCATCAGAACTCTACAGCCTACACAACCAAAACATCCGCCCTCCTTCCCTCGTTGTTACACCAGAATCACACACCATTGTAAGACAATCAGTTTATCTGAACGTGCACCAATATATTTTCTACATATGACGTAACTCTTTCTCTCCGTAATTATTTACCACATTCTGGTGGAATCAACGTTGGTATCGTTAGTTAGCAGAGAAAGAGTTTAAAAGATATGAAGCAGTGCTTTCTTATGCGTTGCTTTTCGGTAAATTATGTCCCATTCTACATTAAAAACACTAGATACAAAGAAGAACGATTTTCTGAAAATATCTATATTATAAAGTAGAATGTGAGGTGTATGTATGTATGTATGTATGTATGGATGTATGTTACTTATAGACATCAAAACCGCTTGACCAATCTTGATAAAACTAGGCAGGAATGTTCCTTGGGTACCAACTTAGACCGTAGTGTATGCATTGTAGCCCTAAAACAAACTTAAGACCCTCAAAAAAAATAAAGTTGTCCGACTCTATTAAAGCTATAGTACTTTATGGATCTAGGCCATGTCTACAATGTTGACATGAGAAAAGATAGAAAGGATTTAGACCTAGATCTAATTTTAAGAAATACACTTTGCGCAGATAGTTTTTTACTTTGACACATGAAAATACAAAAGAAGATCCATTGATTTCATTATATAATAAAATTAACCTTCAATTTTGTGTTTCAAAAGCATTTTTTACATTAATTAGTTCCTTATATCTGTGACTACAGATTTCCTGACGAACATTCTTTCATTAGACAATTCCGTAATGAATCGCGTACTAAATATTAATTCGTTTAATTGTTTACTTTATAATCCCATCCCTAGATCTAAAACTCTAATTCAACTCTAAGATGATAAAACTTCTCTTCGCACAGATAGTTTTATACTTTAACACATAAACATATTAATTAAAGTCCATTCATTTCATATTTTGATCAAATAAACATTCAAATTTGGTTTTCTAAAGCTACATCCGTTTACGAAAGCTGCGAAGCCGAGTTGAGATAGGCCTAGATCTATATTCATTCATGAATCGCGTACTAAACATTATTTCGTTTAATTGTTCACTTTATAATCCCATTCATTTAACAAAGCTATCGATCTTTTCGTTTTTAATAGATAAGAATGTATCGACTTCGGGTAAACCCATTTTCGCAAAACTAATTTTATTTTCGTAGCGAAAGAGAAATAACGTGAAAGGATCATTAGCTACGTTTAACATACATCTAAATCCAATCCACTAGATTATCCAAAAGCATTTTTTACATAAATTAGTTCCTGATATCTGTGACTACAGATTTCATGGCGAACATTATTTCATTAGACATTACCAAATGGTTACACATTTACATATCTCTCTACTGAGTTGAGGCCTAGGTCTAAAACTCTTATTGAACTATAAGATGATAAAACTTCTTTTCGCAAAGATAGATTTATGCTTTAAAACATAAACATACTAATTATTGTCCATTCATTTCATATTTTAATCAAATTAACATTCAAATTTGTTTTTCTAAAGCATTTTTTATATATTCGTTCGCTGTTCGCTAAAGCTGCGTAGCCGTGTTGAGATAGGCCTATATTCATTCAGGAAAAAAAGTTCAAGCATGCGCAGCACAGAATGAACTCAATAGTCTATTAAAGCCAATTTTTAACTCTAGATTAGTGTAGATTTAGATCTATGTCTACCTCAAGATCTACTTTATACTTTAACACATGAACATACAAAATTTAGTCTATTCATCTCAAATTCTAATCAAATATATGTAGGCCTACAAGCAAATGTTTTAATTTGAAAAAAAAAATATCTAAAAATGACGTCACAAACGCGGTCACATATTTTCCTGGAATTGCTGAATTTCCGATAATTGCCTTTATATCAGGCCTAGATGAGCTTCTCTGTAACTCGGTGGCATATCGATCCCGGAACTTTTGATATTTTTTTTTTGTCATCAGCTCGAAGTGTGAAAGGTCTAGATCGTTTTATATTCAAATCGACGTCTCAGAATTTAATCATTTGAATCCGTGCTATAAATATTCTTTGACCCGGGGGGAGAGGTCGGTTCGGGAAGTGGGGTTTTAAAAAGAGCAGAAACCTTTTTTTTTTTTTAAGTTTCGTAGAAAGGAAAAAAAAAAATACCGCGTGATTAAATCAGGAAATGATATTCAAAAAATAATTCGAAAAATAATTGAAATATTTCGGCCATAGTTCTTCATATACAAATAGAAGTATAGGAGGGGAAAGAGTAGGAGAGATAAGGAAAGAGAAGAGAAGGAAAGAGAAGGCGCGAGAAGGAAAGAGAAGGAGAGAGAAGAAAAGAGAAAGTGAAAGAAGGAAAGAGAGAGAAAGAGAAGGGAAAAGAAGAAGAGAGAAGAGAAAGAAGGAGAAGGAAAGAGAAGGTTAAAGAGGAAAGAGAAGGTGAAAGAAGGAAAGACAAAGAAAGAGAAGGTGAAAGAAGGAAAGAGAAAGAAAGAGAAGGGAAAAGAAGAAAAGAGAAGGAGAGAGAAGGAAAGAGAAAGAGAGAGAAGGAAAGAGAAGAGAAAAGAAGAAAAGAGAAGGTGAAAAAAGAAAAGAGAAGGACAGAGAAGGAAGAAAAGGAAAGAGAAGGAGAGAGAAGGTGAAAGAAGGAGAGAGAAGGGAAGAGAAGAAGAGAGATGGAAAGAGAAGGAGAGAGAAGGAAAGAGAAGGAGAGAGGAATGAAAAAGTAGTATAGGGTGAAAGAGCGAAATAATGAGAGAAAAGTAAGATTATCAAAATTATGTATAAAAAAAAATTTCAGAGAGAGAGAGTTACAAAGAAAGAGAAAAAAAGAGAACAAAGAATGTCAGAAGTAGAAAAAGAGGAAAAGAAAATGGAAAAAGAGAGAGAAACAGACAGTAAGTGAAAGACAGAGCAGTATAGCAACACAAAACAAAAATGTATTCATCATTCAAAGACTACAAGGTAAAAAGAATAGAATGTTCTGCCGCTGGGATGAATGCAATGCTGCAAGGGACATCCGTTTCAGAAACTCTGCAGGACTTTTGTTGTTCAGTGTCACCTCGCAAACGTTTCATAAATATATGCCTAATATGTTTGTTAACAAACGAATCATTGGCATATCAGGAAAGTCACAGATTTAATAGAGTCAGTCAGTCAATGTATTGTTACGATTCTCCCTATCCAGGCTCGCTGCAAATGGTACCAAACGACACCACCAACTTAAAGAACTTGACAACTCTGGGCTTCAAAGTAACGTAATAGTTTAATGTCAATAAATAACAGCCAACACTGTACAATTGGCAGCACGTAACACAAGACTGTACAAATATCTCTCCGCCGTATCAACTCTTGCACTGGTCTCTCTGTCTCGTCTCGGACTTGTACTGAGCCGTTGTAACGAACTGTAGATCGGGAAGTTGTGACTCACTGGTCTCTGATACCTTCGCTCTTTATATAGGGTCCCTACTGGCCTTCTCGAATCGGACAGAACGTCGCTCGACCATTCTGGGTGGTCAGATGACTACAATTCTCGTGACGCTCCTGAGCTGTGTTCACGACGCCGATCCTTCCCGAACCGTCATGTTGAAACTCGTCTCGGCTGACCGTCGTAACTCGTCACGCTCGACCGCTCATCTAGCGCTGGCCTGGGGCGATTGGCGTTGGCTGACTACACACACACACATCACCCCCATCTGTGCCACCACCAGGTTTATAACAGTATGTATTAGACGGTTTGATTTCAATAACAGACTCAAGCTTTAAAAAAAAGCCTAGAGGCCAAAGTGGCTTGGTAACCTAACAAGGGGGGAGCTCGCCTCGAACAGAGTTGCGTTTGCTGAGGCCTACATGCAGCAGGGAAACCCTTCTCCCAGATACCTCCTACCCCCACTGGACCGTGCGCACTGAACATGCTGTAACCATGAAAGACGCCATAAAAACAAGGTTACAAAGACAGTTTGTGTGGAAACACAAACTCAAAATCGGTCTCCGAAGTGGTCCACCCAGGCAGGTAAACGGGCAGTTTTCAATATTTTCAGAAAGAACATCCGAATGAAATTATATCAAAGGCAAATGACAGAGAAGAGTGAAGAAAGTTGACAGATCTTGTGTGGTGCCCCCAACGGTCCAGCAGACCAAGGGATAGGTGAAAGTGAATGTGAAGTTAGATGCAAGCCTGGCCTTAATAATGTCTTATAGTCATTATCTAATTTTTCTGTAAAGGGTTAATCTCTTATTTAAAGCCTCAAGAAAATAGAAAAAAAAATAATTAAAAGAAATTCCTTCATTTAAGTGTCTCACTGCACATGTACGACATTAAAGTTCACGGATAATATGAAAAAGTACTTTTTAATTGTTGTTTAAATTATATTCCATTTATATGCATACCAAATAGATTTTTCCTCTTTAAAAAAAATAAACATTATTTTTGTAAATGTTTAGTTAGTATGACAGAAGCAATAAAATTGTGAATAATAAAAAATATTTAACAAAAAAATCTAAAACCGTTTGCATAAATGTGTTAAAAATATGGTAAATAGTCGTCTCCCTTACTAAATAGACTCCCGTGTTTGTTACTATTAATAGTGAATAGTTGTAAAAATGGTGTATTTTTATGGAAAAACTGCTTGCATTGTTGCTTTTAAAAGTTAGATTTTTCGGTTTCAGAAAAGAAAAAAAGTAGCCGGTGCATCAGAACTTTAAATGGTCTAAAATATTATGATGTCGGATTTTCACTATGTTTTCTAGTTTACGAGATCTAAACGGGACGGACGGACGGACAGACAGACCACACAAAACTAATAGCGTCTTTTCCCCTTTCGGGGGCCGCTAAAAAAACAATGAAAAAAAAAACATTAACTCAAAGGCCTCTTTAAAAATAAAGTATATACTTATTCTAAGACAGAACTACTAATTCAGTTATGTCTTACAGTGTTCATTTCAGAGAATCACAGCTAACAACCAACCAAATGAAACTAATAAAATTGAGCTATTAAAATGATATGAACCTGAAGCTAGTCTTCTAAACTGTAATCTAAGAGATCTAAAGATAAGAGTAGCCCAGGTTGGGCAGTTAAGTAATATATTTACTTAGACAAGGTAGTTTGAACTGCGATTACGGTTCTCGTCAAGACATTTCTTCCGTTTTGGGGTAGAAAGGTCGACTATGTAGGTCGCAGCTGGGGCTGCGTAGCCACGTGAATGCACAGCCCTCATTAATTAATCTTAGGACTCAATGACAAGCCTTATGTAAGTCTATCACTACAGGACTCGAATTTCAGAGTACTGAGAACTATATAGGTAGGTTTCACTGGCTTGTAACGGTAGCGCCCGCCCGAAAGAAGGATTACACACCTGGGTGGACACCTAATGAACACGGAACCTTACAGGCTGTATTGATTTCCTTAACACCGACATGTCGTAACGCAAAGTTCATATAAAGTTCATAACAATAAGTAAAAAAAATAGGAAAACATATGCATGGGCAATGTGTGTATATGTGTTGTGTGTGGGTGTGTGTAGGTGTGCTAGTGTGTGAGTGTAAACAGAAGCTGTTGACCGAGTTGCGAAATATATTAGCGACAGCGGGGGTGGATTTAACACCAAAAAATACTCAATTATTTAACTTTGTAGCTGGCTGTAGGCCGAAATAAAGCGACGCATTGAACAGTAATACAACGTAGGCCAGCGGTTCTCAACCTTTTAAGCTCAGCGACCCCTTTTACAATCCCCCACTCTGCCGCGACCCCCCCCCCTCCACACACACACACACATACAGCAATAGAAGAATAGACAATAACAATCCATATTTTCGATGGTCTTAAGCGACCCCTGGTAAATTGTCAATCGAGGTCGCGATCCACAGGTTGAGAACCCCTGACGTAGGCGATCATAGAAGTCTGACGATATTTGGGATCATTTATTTCTGTGTTAGTCCATTAGATTCTCGTGTCATTGACCCTATGCATGTTCGCATTGCCTCACCATTTAATAGACAAACCATTTCTCTAAAGGGATCGGCTTATCTATTTTGTTTATCTTAATAATAGTGTCAATCGTTATAGACTATAGACCTTTTAAAGGCGCGTATTTTCCCTGAATGGGATAGGCCTATCAATTTTTTTTTAAAATAAAATTGTCAATCGTTATAGACCTTTTACAGGCGCGCATTTTCCCTAAATGGGATAGGCCTATCTGATTTGTATGTTATTTTACTTGTAAGCAGGGGGGGCATCAAAGCATATATGATGCATTGTCGAAAAGATAATAAAACAGCAAGGCTTATTGTTAAATAAAAACCAGTTCTTTTTGTAGACTATGGCCATTTATAATACGCAGTTCTTATAAAGGCTTTCTGTTACTTTTTTTTAATAGCGCTATTGAAGTCACTCCTTCATGGAACATGGAACCTGGGTAGGTGGGCGACAGGTGATCTCACAAACAGCTCAAACGATGTTCCTAGAAACTTAACTGTTGATGTATATCGCTGAGAAAAAAAAATTACTAGCTCGTTGGCCACTCGGGGAAAACTCTAGTTTGACGGTAGTAATTTTTCAAAGTAAAAAATAAATAAATGTAAATTTGACTGGATCTCTAGATCGCTTATATTTTTACGTAAATCGAATATAGATGACATCTAGACTCTAGATGTAGAAGTAGATTTAGACTAGATCTTAAGAGTTCTAAATCAGAACTTTAGGTCTAGTGTTAGATATAAAATTATAAATGTCCGTATAATGAACATACCAATAAATAATCACACAAATCTCCTTACTAGCTGGCCGAATCTGAAGGAACCTTTTCTAGCAACTGACAGTGTACGTGTTCGATACCCGAGTTAAACAAACACACATATATATATTTGAAGTTTAATAAAGGGGTATTAAAAATATTTAAAATATATTTTTTCAAAATGTTTTTCTTTTAGCAATTATTGACTAAATAAAAAGATCACTAATGTCGTCTTCATATATTAAAATCAATAAAGGCTTTTGAGAACCAATTTCATACTCACATTTATCGTGACCTTAAAAATATATATTTAAAAAAAAATAACTTCTACGTTTATCTGCATTGCTTACCAAACAAATGGGGTCATATGGACCATCTTTGAGTAAACATCCTCCGCTATCTGGCTTTTCTTTTTTTTTTTCCACCAAATGTGAAGCTTTAGACTAGATCTTAATGGTTCTAAATCAAAACTTTAGGTCTAGTGTTAGATATAGATGTCTATATAAAGCTTATATCAACCCACTCTGTCTTCCTGGTAAAAGGTTTGTAAACGTTATTTCTCCCATTCTTAAATCAAGTTGAAACTTTGCACAATTATTAATTGGCATAGGCAAGGCATGAATCAATAAAAAACAAATATTTACTCAATTCTAATTATTTATTGGTAATTAACTATTTTGTTCGATATTGAACAAGGGAAAGAACTTCTACATTATTGAGAGATAAGTGAGGAGTTCTTCCTTTTACATAAGTTTTTTGTTGTTTTTTTTTTACTTTGTTTGTTACTTCGAGATCCTTGAATAAATTTCTTTATAAAACTTTGTGCTTGTGCTGGTAGTGTGCAATTCTAAACCATGAATAGAATACATTCCGGTCTAGTTTTTTTTTTTTTTAATTTATTCATTCTCTACCCTCTTCAGGACCTCGACAATAATCCCCTTCACGGATTCAGTAGGACATTCTTACTTTCTTTGTTCATTCGCGTGTAGGTTCATTCTTTCTATGTATATTATATAATAGACTTCCTTTCAACCCCCCCCCTTTTTTTTTCTAAATTCATTACGATTACAATCCGGCTTACCACGAGACTTTATTCACACATACACGTAAACACTTAAACACACATACCCTGCCGACCCCCGATTCATAATTGAAAAAAGAAATCTTTGTTCTGAGATTGACTTAATGGTATGAGGTCATGTTTTTGGATCGAAACCAGGGCGCGGTCTGGTAGAGGATATGTCTGTAACCAGGACCGGATTTACTACTGTACTGAGCAGTCCGTGTCTCTGAAGCCGCGAACGGCCTACGCTAAGAAGTGAGATTAAATGTAGATATTGTCGGTACGTGACGTTTTGGCGCCGCCGTTTTGGCGACGCCGTTTTGGCCCCGCCGTTTTGGCGACGGGACGTTTTGGCGCGAGCCGTTTTGGCGACGGGACGTTTTGGCGCGAGATATCATTTGACGATAATTTAATAAGCACGTAGCTTTTTTTTATTGAACCCTTGAATTCCAGCGACTTAGGCAAATAACCATGGTGTCTATGTATACTTAACTTAGTATTTTGAGAAACATGGTACATGTATTATATTTTTACTTATTATTAGCAAATGTTTGGTATGTATAGCTGGAGATACCATACAGTCATTAAATAAACCAATGTTAATGTAAACAAATAATTGCATCAATTTTTAGTCTATCATCGTTTCATTTTGTTTTTAATTTTAAAGTAATATCTTAAAAAACTTTTTTTGAAAATAAAAGTGTGCCTCTTAATAAACACACATACACAAGCCAAAATGTTTATTAAAGAAAATGATGTGAAAAACAAACACAAATTTACATTTAGTACGTGAAAAATATGTCTCAACACAAACACTCATGCAAAACATAGATATGAATAATTCTTTTACAAGAAATAATACAATAAACGTACATAACGTATTTCGCGCCAAAACGTCCCGTCGCCAAAACGGCTCGCGCCAAAACGACCTTCGCGCCAAAACGGCGGGGCCAAAACGGCGGCGCCAAAACGGCGGCGCCAAAACGTCCTGCTTCGAGATATTGTTTGTCTCCCCTCTGTCGTAGAACAACTAAGGTTCATCTCTTGAAGCACTTTTTTTTTTGTTCAGTTGACCGAAGAGATATTTCCATCCACGTACAACGCAGGTAAAAGTTGAATTTCGTTTGGTAGAGGAACCAGCCATTTTTTGTTTCGTTTCTCAAGGTTTTCTTCCAGAAGTGAGTTCATTGCGTGTTCGCTGTCCATAGCTTTCTTTGTCGCCACCTGTCTTCACATAGTGCGGTCAAGGGCTATGTCTTCCCAGTTGTCAACGTCGATGTCCACTGCTTTGATGTCCCTTTTGATTACATCAACGTATTGGAGGTGGGGACAACCGGTTTTTCTTATGCCAGTTATCTTTTAACGTTCTGACCTGAGACGTCTCTGAATTTAGTGACGTTACTTATATTAATTCTATACGGTGGACATGACCAAGCCCCATGTGGAAACGGTTGTAAGAGGAAACAGCTAGGCAAAACAGGTAGCGAAACAAGACTCCCGTGCGAGTGCCTAAGGAGTGCGAGAGTATTCCCGTTGCACTGTGCGGGGATGCAAAAGAACCCCAAGACCATGTCAACAAGGCAGTGATGCCCAAAACTATGACCCGCGGAACAAACCAGGCCCAAGAAGTGGTACTATCCAATTGTGCCCATCGCTATAGATGTGAGAGTCATTGCTAAAGCTGGAACATCAATTCATGAATCTTGTGTCTCGCCTTTTTAGACTTTGTGTTGCTTTTTTGTAATGCATTATTATTATCTTATAATAAATATTGTATATATCTTCCGCTACCCTATTGATCCTTGGTGAAGAAGACCATAATTAGACGTAGTGCACTACTAAGTCGTGGATGATGTACTTTGAGTTTATGAAACTGGTTCCGCAAGTGTCCTGGGGAAAGGGGCGTGGTTTGGGTGAACTTTTATGAATAGGTTATGAGGATTCACTTGTGAACTTGATCTGTTATGACCTCTATTTTTGTATGATATTATTTTAAGATTGGAGACCTATGATTCCTTATCACTGTTACAGTCTTTAACTATTTGTATGTTGTTTTTTTAAATTTAAATCGAATAGGGTTAAGAAGTCTTGGTATATTAGATAAAGTCTCTGTCAAGTCTAAGAGATGCAAGAATTTTAAAATTTACAATTTTCATTGATTTCGAGCCGATAGAAGTATAATAATAGAAACGGTAGTGGCGAAAACAAAAAGATAGAACAGAAAAGCTTTACAATTCTAAAACCTTTTCATATCGCAGGGATGAAAAATAGTCATAAAATTAGACTATTGATGCGTTGGCCATATTAATAATTTAATAGTAAAGACCAATTTTGAAAATGTCTATCTAAAGGCAAACATAATCTCTCACTTTATTTCTCTCTCTCTCTCTCTCTCTCTCTCTCTCTCTTCATACTACTACTAGTTGAAGTTCTCTCCTCTATTCTTGCTTGGTTTTAAAGTTTCCAACCGTGGACCCTGAGACTACACAACACACCAACACCCGTCGTGCGTCACGTAAGGCAAATTACGTCACTCTGCTCCTGAATATTAACGACTCGGTCAACAGTGACCAGCCACAATGTGTCATATGTTTAAATGTAGGCCTATTATCGAGCTTAAGTTTAAAGCTAGTCCAAACCTCCCGAAGGACGACGGGGGATGGGAGCGGGCAGGGTTTGAACCCGGGACCATCGATAAATCCAAACAACAGTCCAGCGCGCAAGCCGCACGACCAGGCAAGAAGTGTCTTCTTGTAACAAAACATAATGAACTAATAGACAAAGCCGTTGAAATCTTCTAACGCTACTAATGTATGTATGCAAATCAGCAGAAAATTAATAACAACAGTGAATGCAAAAGCTCTTAAGACTTCCTATATTATTACAGTACAAATAGCGCAGCGCAAAAAAGCGCACACGGTTGCGAGAGTTTGAATAAGCCAGCGGCTTTAGTAATGTATGATTTGGGAAGACCAATCAGGCTGCGTTGGGGGGGGGGTCATCTAATATGGCTTGTAAAGGGTTCCCTGAACTGAAAAAAGATTGAGAACCTCTGCCTTACAGGATTCGTTCGATTCTCCCTGCACAGCTACAGCTCCTTTGTGGATCTCTCGCCTCTGACTGTTTAGTGGTTGTGTTTTCGCTATGGTTTCTGTAACCATCTTTTTTCATGGACAGGTTATTAGCCTACCGCCCAATCCTTTTGTCCACGAGAGGGTTAAACACCTTTTGTCAGACCCTTTCCTAACAGACTGTTCGGGTCGGTATAGCTCTGAGGGTCATTGAGGCACGCAAGCTGTCACACCGCAGCCAGGTATGTGCATCAGGTGACAGAATATCTTTTACATACATTTCTTTTAGTTTCTCTTTAATGTCTCTCTGTCTATAGAGGAAATTCCCTTTCTTTGGCAGATAAAAAACTATAAATAGAAATATACTTTCAGAAATACAGAATTCATGTAGCAATCTTAAGTTTACAATTCAAGGGTATACATTCCCCCCCTCTCTTTTTAGTATCACAACATGCAACCCCTAAATCCATCCATCCCAGTGGCGCTACAGCCCATGGAGGGCTCTGGCCTGCTTTAACACATCCTTCCATTCAGATCTCTCCTGGGCCTTTCGTCTCCACGCCCTAACCCCAAGCTGCTTCAGATCTGCTTCCACGTCATCTATCCATCGCATTCGGGGTCTGCCTTTGAGTCGCCTGCCTTTTGGTTTTTGCCTGTATACGATTTTCGCCCCTCTGTTGTCTGACATTCTTTCAAGGTGACCTGCCCAACGTAGTCTGTTCTTTTTTATTTCGTTCACTATTGGTGGGTCTTCATATAATTGATATAACTCATGGTTAGTGCGTGTCCTCCACCCTGTTTCATCCTGTATGGCACCATAGATTTTCCTAAGGATTTTTCTTTCCCAAGTGTTAAGTAAATTTTCAGATGTCTTTGTCAGTGTCCAGGTCTCACTTCTTTCCACCTGATTTCCTGTAGGGCTGCAAGGGGTATCCTATATTTCTTTAACACTTCAGTAAGTTGGGCTAGTGCACCTGCTCTATAAAGGCTTAGCACGTTCCATGTCGCAAAACAAAAATCATGTCCTTTTCCAGGCCTAGGTCGTTTTCCGTTGAGATCTGTCCGGGTTTTCTTGTGTGTATTAGCTTTCGTAACAGAATTTTTTATATGACAGAGTTGTTAGCCCTGTGCATAACCATCTGGGGGGCTGCCCCTTTCAGCTCTCTGGATAGCTGCCTTTATTTTCGGGTAAGGTGCCCTAGCCTTTGTGGATCCCTCCACTTCCTGCAAGACAGCAGGTTTGATTTTGGTCCACCCCGGGTATTTTATTTCCCCGGTACCCACCATATCTGGAGGGCATTCCCCTATCCGCCACCTGGGGAGGCGCTCGATGGGAGATCAAAAACTCCACACGAGTGCAACCCCTAAACGCAGACCTATATATATTATATCTAGACTGGATATGGAGAACTTTAAACACTACAAAAAAATGTCAAAATTGTTTAAAAAGTTGAAACAAGGCGTTGTTTTGTACTGTACTTGTGAAATTATTTTTTTTTCAACCCGAACCTATGTAACATATAATTTAATGTTTAGATCTAGATCTAGTGATTGCACATTGAAGAAAAAATAGAGTTCTCTCGTCTCATAATTATTATTTTGCAATTTTTAGATATATAATCTAGAAAGATCTAGGTAATCAATCTATTTAAATGTACATAAGATGACTAAAATCAATAGACGTGAATTGTTTTGATCTAGGATTTTCGAAACATTATCTCAATGGAAACTAACAGGAAATGGCTTTATTTCATGAATTTGCGTGATATATAGTTCTGTGATTAATACATAACAATCTATCTATATATATATAGGTCTGTGAGTTGAGCAATCGCGGAAGAGAATGTGTTTCCGTTTTCCAGTCTAGATATAATATCTATAGGTCTGTGTTCTTATAATAATGATAAGGCTTGTCTTCGAATGCGAAGATTAGTGAGGAATGCGGTATTTCCCGTGGCTGCGCAGCCCCAGCTGTGACCTACATATTTTGCCACTTCCTGGGCAAGCATAACCATTGTCCGCAGGTGGTCGATTTAGATTTTCTTTTCGCCGTCTGCGGCTGTCCTCGGCAACGGATTTTCTTTTGGTCTCAAATGTCTATACCGCGGCCTTTGTGCGTGACCTCCAGCTGTCTCGTTCTGAGGCCGCATGTAACCAGTTGCTCTCTTCTATGTCAGCTAAGGCAAGTTGGCGCCAATTGTCACTTTAAAGATGCTCTGCGCAGGCTGGAGGCAATGCAGTAATTAGCCCACAAATGGCTAGATACAAGCGAGTCAATAAGGGGATGCCTCTCAAATCGCCTGCAGGAATGTCCGCACAATGTCTGGTGGTGTTTTTTTTTCTTCGTATTTATGCGCGTTAAACAAAATGTAATTTTTATTATATGGTTGTCCACAGTGATCTTTCAATATGGTGACCTTGACATTGTTTAGTTGGTGTATTTCAAATCTCAGCCGGTACTATTCTTCCAGTTTTTAGTTTCTAACCTTTTTCTTTATATTACCTTTTATTGCTCCAACATTCCTCAGTGGCAATAAATCTTATTTGTTTCTATAATGTTCCTGGAGTTTATGGCTTATGGAATGTAGTCTGTATCTTTTCACTGTGCTCCAGATAAAGAGGAGACTCTCGGTATTAAAGTATGGAGACAATTGGTATTAAAATATATCTTTTTTTATTGTTTTTTTTTCTGGTCTTTACTGTCACTGAGTTCATGACTCCTTAAACACACTCATTTTTATGTCACACCTCCTCTTCTCTCTCTCTCTCTCTCTCTCGCTCTCTCTCTCGCTCTCTCTCTCTTAATCCTCGATAGTTCAAAAACTTATAGGAACATTATAAAAGAAATAGCATGTCATATTTTACTGTAAACACGATCTTTATTGGACTTAGGTTGTTGTTTTTTAAATATAATCTATATTGCCACTTTGTTTTATTATGAAGATAACTCTAGAAAAGTCACGAGAAAAGTAATTTTCTACATCATCGCAAAATTATGTTATTCCAGAGATCCAAAAGAAACAATTCATTCACATTTACGTGTGTGTTATCACATTGACATCATAAGAATAAATTACAGTACACTCTGTCGTTATAGTTAGAACCATTTATATGATAGTTAATAAAAGTGGTTGCTCGAAATTAGCTCCCAAAGAATCATCACTCCTTAGCCTCGTGGTTGTTAGTATAACTTTCTCAAAAAATAATTTTCTCAAAATATAACTTTCTCGACATATAACTTTCTCAACTTAAATTATATATTCTTCCTTAAATAAAAATGAATATATAGGTGCTCTTCGAAATTTGTTCAGGTCAAATTTCGAATGTCTGGTCCTTTTTACTGTCATTGCCTCCTGGACTTGGACATGTTTCATAATCCTTCGAGTAACCTCGGGTATTTTTCTGTATCTGACATACCAAACCAATAATTCGAAGAGGGCTAGGCATAGGCCCTTTGAGGATGGTCAGTGGCGTAGCTAGGGTGTATGATGCCCAGTGCGGAAAATCCTTTAAAAAAACGAATTAAAACAACAAAATGACTTATTTTTTCGAATTAACGTGTAGTTATTGTTAAAGTATTGCAAATTTGCAACCAAAAAAATCAATTGAACAAGATACTACACAAATCTTAGGTGCTTTCTTGATGGAAAAATTGAAATCTATTGTTTTCAAACAAGAGCCAAAATAGTGAGTTGCAAATTTGTTCACAATTGATTGCCATTAAATTATGATCAACTTGAGTCTGAAAAAAAAACTTTGCTCGCATAGAACCTCACTTACTACAATTTGG
This sequence comes from Biomphalaria glabrata, assembly GCF_947242115.1. Taxonomy (NCBI): domain Eukaryota; kingdom Metazoa; phylum Mollusca; class Gastropoda; family Planorbidae; genus Biomphalaria; species Biomphalaria glabrata. The sequence goes on from NC_074720.1 coordinate 34,268,891, forward strand.
CAGGACTATAAAAATAATGACACTATTTAGAACTGAATCATCTAGCCAGATTCAAGATCTCAACAGATCCTTGTTGCAGAAGTTCAAAGGCTTCTGAAAAAACTGCGACAATATGATGAAATCTCTTTCCCTCCAGCTAAGGCCCTAAGTACAACGCGATGATTTTTTTAGAAACTGTATCCTTAGTTTGATGCCCCTCACCACTTGATGCCCCGTGCGGCCCGCACCAATCGTAAATGACTAGCTACGCCTCTGAGGATGATAGTATCTCTAGACTTCTTAATCCTAGCGCCGCCACTGTTTTTGGTAACAGCTTAAGGAGATCGACGTCACAATTTGTATTCACCACACTTGTGCTATTATTATCTGACGCCCGTTACTAATTATTGATAAATTTTTAGATTGCCAAAATCCTCAGCAAAGGAGTCACTACTTTAAACGAATTCCGTCAAACTGGATTTGTTGTGTACGAATCGAAATCTTTATTATCGCGAATGTGTCCCGAAACTAATTCGAATGTTAAAAAAAAAAAAAAGTAAAACAGTTGCGCCTTGTATAACTATAGTCTACTTTTGTGACCTTAACTGTGGGGGCACATTCTTTGTCCTCCAGACACCATCTGAATCTGACATAACTTTATTTTTAAGGCTGATTTAGTATTGCATAAATTACATATGTATGTATAGACATTTTGGACTACATCCAGACAATCTTAGTGTGGGAGAGAGAGGTATGCTGGGAAAGGAAGAAGATAAATGTTTGACCTTTAACCTGTTGTACTTTTTTTTCTCGTGTCCCACGCACGCGCGCACACACAAACACACACACACAAGATTTGTTGAATATTTAATTATTAAAATTTAAAAAGCTGATACATAAATCAGTGGGAGTGTGTATTTAAAAAGCAGGTGTTATAGGTTTTAGTTCAATCCAGATATCTTGAATAATGGTTTTAAAAATGAAATTGTTTCACCAAAAAGATCTAATTTTTTTGTTAGCAGATTACAACCGTTCTAATGGTATGGTGTCGTTGATCTTCTCATATGACTCAAGCTGTCACACGAGATCGTCCTCTGAAATTCAAGAAAGCACTGGCAAGGCAGACAAAGGAGTTTCTGGTTTATGAGTTTCGATTATTTCTTCAGAAATGAAGATTATTAGGCAATATTCCAGTCTGAGTGGTAAAGCGCTTGGCTTGCGAGCCAAATACTTCCGTGTTCGAATCCTGGCGAAGAATGGAATTTTTAAATTTGTCATGTTTAGGGCGCCTCTGAGTCCACCCAGCTCCAATGGGTACCTGACATTAGTTGGAAAAAAAAAAGAAAAGGCGGTTGGTCGTTGTGCTGGACACATGACACCCTCGCTAACCATGGTGACGCTAACAGAAATAGGTGACCTTTATATCAACTGCCCCATGGATAGCAAGGTCTGAAAGGGGGAACTATTCCGGGAATGCAGAGGACAGCAGTGAGAAGGGTTACAGCTGGGGACCTTCTTGACGACAGTCCGGAGCGCGTACCACACAAGCTAATGGCAAACAAGCTAATGACATAGCAAACAAGAAAAAAAAATCTCATATATTTAAACTATCCTTGAAATTAATAGATTTTTTAGACCTATAAAGTTTTCTTTTGAAAAAGAGAATTGTGCGTGATTAAATCCAAACTTATCATTCAGATTAATTATGAACGACTCTAGCTGACTGGTCTTGTTGTATGCGCTGTGGTTCAATGTTCTCAATGGTCCAGGGTTCGAACCATGCCCTCCGTTATCCTGCGGGAGATTTGGGCTAGGATGTAATAATCTTCAGATCTGAAGGAACATCCGCTACATGTCAAACGAAACAATAGTAAGTTTGTTTGTGGTTGTTTTTTTTTTTTTTTCGACAAAATCAGTGGACCGTACCAAGCAACGGAAGGAGAACTTCCGTCTTTTAAAATTTTCAAGAGAAAAAATGTGAAACCAAGGTCAGCCTGACGCTACTTTGCCCTTCCTTTTATCACAACATGTAAAATGCTTTTTTTTTTTTAAAAAAATACTTTGTTTATAAATTAGTTTTCTTATTTAGCCAAAAGAAATTGTCTCTTTCAAATGTATTATGATGAGTCAGTATCGTCTTGGAATAGTAGGTTGCTGGGCGAAATCAATCGGCCATACAAAGTCACGGGAGGAAAACTTCCGCCTTGAACACATTTTAAGGAAAAAAATTTGAGCTTCAAGGTCAACGGTTAGTTTGCGCAATGTAAAATATTGTTTTTCCAATGAAGAATAAAATGTTCATGTGAAAATAAATAATTGCAGGTTTGGATCTGTGAACATTTACAAATTTAGACCAATGGATCTTAAATCTTTGATAATCTTTGATATGCCTCTTCCCACATCTTGAAATACATCTTTGTGTATTGTTTGAAAGTAGATAACAAATGTATTCAGCTGTGAATCTTGGACTAAGACATAAGAGCGTGAAAGAGAAATTGAGAAAGACCATGGCATGGTATTGTCATTGCCAACTTCTAATAAACATTTTAGAGATGAAATATCAACGCTAAGAGGAATTGCACATGATTTCAATGGTATAAGAGTAACTAGGGAGTAGCAGCAGCCCATTGAAGGTGATATTCTTTAGAGACGCTGGCTAATGACCATGACGAGGGGGAGAGATCCTGATTAACAGGTCCACGTGAATGTTAGTAGGGGTATGAGGTGTGTAAGATTGGTTGTTAGCTGGAGAAAGCTCTCTGAGAGAGTTAGTCAAAGCTGGAGAAAGCTCTCTGAGAGAGTTAATCAGAGTTGGAGAGAGCTCTCTGAGAGAGTTAATCAGAGTTGGAGAGAGCTCTCTGAGAGAGTTAGTCAAAGCTGGAGAAAGCTCTCTGAGAGAGTTAGTCAAAGCTGGAGAAAGCTCTCTGAGAGAGTTAAACAGAGTTGGAGAGAGCTCTCTGAGAGAGTCAATCAAAGTTGGAGAAAGCTCTCTGAGAGAGTTAATCAGAGTTGGAGAAAGCTCTCTGAGAGAGTTAATCAGAGTTGGAGAAAACTCTCTGAGAGAGTTAGTCAGAGTTGAAGAAAGCTCTCTTAGAGAGTTAGTCAAAGCTGGAGAAAGCTCTCTGAGAGTTAGTCAAATCTGGAGAAAGCTCTCTGAGAGAGTTAATCAAAGCTGGAGAAAGCTCTCTGAGAGAGTTAATCAAAGCTGGAGAAAGCTCTCTGAGAGAGTTAAACAGAGTTGGAGAGAGCTCTCTGAGAGAGTTAATCAGAGTTGGAGAGAGCTCTCTGAGAGAGTTAATTAGAGTTGGAGAAAGCTCTCTGAGAGAGTTAATCAAAGTTGGAGAAAGCTCTCTTCGAGAGCTAGTCAGAGCTGGAGATAGCACTTTGAGAGATTTAGGATTCGTGACAGGAGATTGAAAGAGTTAGTAACAGTTATAGGGTTTCTGAGAGAGTTAGTTGGAGTTGATTTTTTATTAAAGTAGGAAAGTTCTTCCTATCGGACATTGGTATTGTGAGCTTTGCGGTGTAATCAATTTTATTTTTATTTTGTTTTTTAATTGCTCTGATGTTCAACACAAATCACCTTGTAAATATGTTCTACTGTTCAATAAATTGTTTATTAACTATATAAATGAATCGAGTTTCTTTGGAGAGTGTGCTAATGCTCCACTGACAGATGTTCCTGAGTCTCCTTGAAGAGTGTGCTAATGCTCCACTGACAGATGTTCCTGAGTTTCCTTGGAGAGTGTGCTAATACTCCACTGACAGATGTTCCTGAGTCTCCTTGAAGAGTGTGCTAATGCTCCACTGACAGATGTTCCTGAGTCTCCATGGAGAGTGTGCTAATGCTCCACTGACAGATGTTCCTGAGTCTCCTTGAAGAGTGTGCTAATGCTCCACTGACAGATGTTCCTGAGTTTCCTTGGAGAGTGTGCTAATACTCCACTGACAGATGTTCCTGAGTCTCCTTGAAGAGTTTGCTAATGCTCCACTGACAGATGTTCCTGCGTTCCTTTCATCAAAACACTGAAATAGGGCTTAAGGCTTCCAGCGATCCAACCCCCTAGACAACGACCTTCACAACCACCCAAGGCAACCCTTATATATAGGAAACTTGTATACCTAGACAACCAGAAAAAAAATGTAACGTTGTTTATTACCATATTTGTTACATATTGTGACATAGTGTCCAAGTAACTAAATCCATTCCTTATCTACTTTTTTCAATTGTTAAGTAGTCATGTGACCAGTTTTCTAAGAATTCATTATCGTCGCTTTAAAAATGAATAGTAATCTTTTGGACAAACATTTTTTGTTTCTGGAAAAATAAAACCACTTTTCATATAAGAGGCTTTTCAAAAAACCGAGTTACCTTGAATATAAAATCAATATATAAAATCAATCAGCGTATTTCTAGAAGAGATTTTGTTTTAAATTTACTTCCTCTTGCTAAAGGTCAGTAAGAGTTTAAGTAACCTGCACGATAATAAAAAAAAAGCCTCTGCTATTTTGATATCAACTTGTTTTTTCCAGAGCAAAAATTGTTATGGAATAAAAAAAAATGTATCGAATTTTTTAAGTTAGATTGACATTAGATTTTTTTGGTTTTTTTTTACTCAGCTGATCTCATTCAAATTTCCCCAGAAACGTTTACGTTCATTATAATTTTCATTCGCATTCTTAGCTGCCCCGGTGTTTTAAGAAAATTGCATTATGGGATAACTGCTCTAGTTCACGTCATCAATTCCTGAGGAAAATACGAGCATAGGCCAATGTACGTGTCCTGGGTGGAAACTGGACACAAACTCGAAAACAGCTTTAACGAATTTTCCTAGAAATTTGTCAATTGATGTATATCTTTGGGAAAAGAATTACTAGCTATTTGGCCATACTCGGAAAACTCTAGTTTGACCAACTTCCAGGTGAGGGCTGGCCTTGTAATATTGGTTGCAGGCTTGCAGGTCACACCCTTCGCAAGACAAGCCCCTCACCAGGAAAAACAAATCCATTCTAAACAACGTCTCGGGAAGGGGAGAGGGGGAAATACAGTGAAATGTTTTGTTTTTTTTTCCTTTTATGAACTTGATACTGACAGTGCTAGGATACTCGTTATTACCTCATGATTACAAAGATAATACCAAGATAATACCACACCGTATGAAATGGGCAGTTGAATAATGGAGGATGAAGATTTATATTTGTAAATTGAAGTCCACATGCCTGAGAAAATGGCGAGGAGTGAAAGTGACTTATAAACAGTTCGTTAATGGAGGAGCCGCAGATGTCTTGAATGTAAATGAGAATTTTTCACAATAAGAGATTCCCCATTCCAAGTGTTACACTTTATTGCTTTAGTAATAGCGCTTGTCAGATAGTTTCAAAATCATCTAATAGACTATTGATTTACTAACTACTTTCGATACATTAATAAAATTTACACAATACTTATGAGGACAGGTAGGATTGGACGCTCATCATATGGCATACAATAAGTGGGCTTGATTGTATAGAAATGCCCGGGCCGATTTTGACACCCAGTCCGCCCCTGCTCAGTGGTGTATCAATACCCGTGGGTTCAAGAGTATGATGTCAACCTCCCCTCCCCCCTCAGAATCCAAAGGGCTGAGAGAAAAATATTTATATATTCAACAATATTTTTAAAAAGGCACACCACTTTTTACATCCATTAGTGTACTTTTAAATAACGTATGTACGCTGTTTCAGAAGAGGCTATATGTACACTTGCAATGGCTCCTTTGGGCCCCTAGAGGTACCGCCCCTGCGCAATGTATCCCTTCTCGCTTTAGTGTCTACCCCACTGCACAAGCTAAAACCTGATGGTATGTTTCAAAAATATTTCAAAACTTAAAACTTTGGACATGACGGATTTATTATATTCAACCATGATTCTACCACGGTTTCGGAGAGTTTCTGTAAATCAGGACATAACTCGGACCTACAAAATCAATGGCTTCATGGAAAAGTCGATAATGACCTGATCATAAAAATAGAACTGACTTTACTGGTATAATTTGGACCTTTTTGATAATTGACCTACTTTGTTATATATTTCTTTTCTTGGAATTCATTAAAGTTTATCTGGAAAAAAATATCAAATTTAATGATCTTTCAAAAATAAATTTTGGCCTACTATTAGTTTTCTCAGGTATGCTGAAGTAATTATACCAAAGTCTAAATTGAGGTTTGTTAAACGATGAAAAAGTAACACAGATTTACTGCTGCCGGGGTGAACGACTGTATAGAAAATACAATAAACAAACATAAAGGTAACCCTAACGGACCAAGTAAAAGCAAACGACGTTTGGGCCACGAGGTCTTCATCAGCTACAAAACAAACAAAATAGACAAATAATTAGCACAACAGGCTTAAGTTAACTTATCAGTTGGATGTTGTTCTCTATCGAAGTAGAAAATAAATGAGCTGATATAGAGCAACATCGGACAGATAAATTAAGCCTATTTTGTGTTAATTGTGTGCCTTTTTATAAAGTTAATATCAGCTCACTCTGTCTTTCTGTTAAGGCGTTTGTACACGCTATTTCTCCTGCACCCAATCTAGCGCCAAGCTGAAATTTCGCACAATTTATTTCTTTTACCTGGCAACACAAGAATCAATTTTTAAAATTACCCAATTAGATAATTAAGTATTGGTAATTAATTGTTTTGTTAGGTATAATGAACAAGGGAAAGAAATCGCACTTGACAGATGTGGTAGTATACGCTGAATTAGTCCCCTTGTGGACTCTTGAACCCTGAGTGAAATTTTTTTATGCATTTAAAAAACGATCATTTAAACATTCGCAAAGATACCCCTTTCTCCCCCCCCCCTCCCCGCTCCGCCTTTTCACAACTGGTCCAGACAAGTGATAGGATCATCTTGCATTTAGAAAGCTAAAAGATAAACAAAAATAATTGGTAAAAATATTTCTAGGTCGATGGTGTGTATAATTACTGGACTGATCCAAAGTAGCTGAGACAGTTGCTTTTAACTCTTTCTCTCCGCAATTATTTTCCTCGCTTCCATTCTCTGCAGTCCTGATATAGTGTAGTTATCTATATATGGCTGGAGGAATGTACGAAATGAATACAACATAATGTGTGTTTATACTTCATCATTGCTTTGTTAAGAAATTAGGAGGCTCTGTCTTTGTTGAAATATTACCATTACAAGCTGTCTTTTATCACCTTCATCAACCGACAAAATTTTATTTGCTAATACACACTTAGTCTATTAAACAAACAGATGTTTGCGATATACTCCATGTACCAAAACAAATATACGCACGATATGAAAGTATGTTACAATTTGTTACTTCGCACTAGGTGGTGACTAATTGGAAGTTATGCATCCGCACGCAAGGCCCAGTTACCAAATCTACCATAAAATATTAAGCAAGTTGATCTTCCTTTTTTTATACTGATATATGTTTTAGTAGCCTAAATGCATAGCTCACCAAAATGTGTTCTCTCTCTGTCTCTCTTTCTTTCTTCTATCTCTTTTCTCTAGATTTCTCTCCCCTTTTTCTCTCTGCTGTTTCTGTCTTTTTTTTTTCTCTATTTGCTCTCTTCCTTTTTTTTTCTCTCTATTCTCTTGTCTTTCTCTCATTTTCTCTCTCCTCGTTTTTACTCTACCCCTCTCTCTTTCTACTTTCTCTACTCGATCACTCCTCTCTTTCTGTTTATTCTTGCTCTACTCTTTTCTTTTTTCAATCGTCTACAGAACAGTGAGTAAATGTGACCATTGATCCTAACGACCAGTTAACATTTCAGTAGAGAATTTAATTTTTATACCTCTCCACCCTCACATGCTGGGTGAAATCTGGGACGCCCTAAAGATCTGAAATTGAAAATCTCAGCCTTCCTAGACTTATGAATAGGTCGTTGAATCTAACAAACTAATTAACCATCAATAATTAATTTATTAACAAACCGTCGTTTTAAATTTTCATTTATTTGTAATAATTTAGAATAAGTTACAGAAGTATGCCAATCTATCCATTTTTGTAACAACGGTGATTAAGACAACATTAATTAACAAATCGTAAACAAAGTTTTCTTTTAATATATCAATATAGGCCTATATACAGTCTTTGATATAATCTTCACATCAACATACAGTCATAGATATAATCTTTGACACAAACATTTAGTGTGTTTTTTGTACTCTAGCTATCAACAGAAAGCTTACAGAAAACAATGCTGGGTATCAGATAACAGGACAAGAAAACAAATGAATTTGTACTTTTACAAGTCAATACTCTGGCTGAAGAAACGAAAGTAGAGCTGGTTTGGTCATTTTGCAAGACATGACTCACTCTTCAAGATACAGTGCAGGGAACACAAAGAAAAGGAAAATCCAAAGAAATGCTGGCTGGATAGCATTAACACTTTCTCTCCGTAATTATTTACCACATTCTGGTGGAATCAACGCTGGTATCGTCAGTTAGGAGAGAAAGAGTTTTAAAAAATGGACCACCTCTCGCTCTTGATATCCTGCTTATAACAGCTGCTGCCCTGGTAAAGTGGAGCGATTTAGTTACACGAAATGTCACAGCACAGTAAAATATTTTTTTTTTTAGTTTTTGATTGATTCATGTTTTGTTAAAAGCAATGAATAATTGTGTGCAAAATTTCATCTTAATCCAAGAATGGGAAGTGCTAAAAATAACTTGTACGAAAGTTTTATAAGACAGACAGACAGAACAAATTGATATAAGTTTCCTAAAAAAAAGCTATATAATTACAAAGCTTTAAGACAACACCCCATGTTCAAATATTTCTGGGAATAAAAGACTATTTATAGAAAAACGTAATCTTAATATGGCCTTGAAAATGGCCGTGGTATGAGATCCGGACCGTGAAGTCTATGGTCCCACAAGTTCGAACCATGCCCCTTTGTAGTTGTCGTCCTGCAGAAGGTCTGGGTTAAGACGTAATGATCTACATTTCTAAAGCAACGTCCGAGACATATAAGAGACTTAAGACACTTCTTAACATATTTTTAAGACCACGCCTCTTTTCAGGTCTCTGTCCTTACACTGTAAATCAACAGACACAACCAGATTGAATTGTTTGTTTTTGCTCTTTCTGTCTCTCCTTTCTTTAAGTTATATTCTTTTGATGTCGAAACAAAGGTGTGTCTAACACCACATGTAGTAAATAAACATTTGGTTATTATTTATTATAAGTATAGAAACTTAAACATGTTAGTTCTGGGTTCTATCCTACATTATCCATAATAAAACGAAACTGCTTTTTTTTTTTTGGTCAAAGAAAACTACAAAACATGAACTCATGACAAGCAGGAACAGAACGCAATTCTTTCTTTTAAAATGGTAATTGGTTTTTTAAAATAGTAACTGTAGAGCTAATACGAACAAAGAAACGAGTTAAAGTTAAGAAGTAAAAGCCTGTTAAGGGCTTTTTATTGACTCTCTAAATTATAGTAGGACTGTATTGTAGTAGTCATGTCTTGATTCTGTATTGTAGTAGTCATGTTTTTATTCTGTATTGTAGTAGTCATGTCTTTATTCTGTATTGTAGTAGTCATGTTTTTATTCTGTATTGTAGTAGTCATGTCTTTATTCTGTATTGTAGTAGTCATGTCTTTATTCTGTATTGTAGTAGTCATGTCTTTATTCTGTATAGTAGTAGTCATGTCTTTATTCTGTATTGTGGTACTCATGTCTTTATTCTGTATTGTGGTACTCATGTCTTTATTCTGTATTGTAGTACTCATGTCTTTATTCTGTATTGTGGTACTCATGTCTTTATTCTGTATTGTAGTAGTCATGTCTTTATTCTGTATTGTAGTAGCCTACTCATGTCTTTATTCTGTATTGTAGTAGTCATGTCTTTATTCTGTATTGTAGTACTCATGTCTTTATTCTGTATTGTAGTAGTCATGTCTTTATTCTGTATTGTAGTAGTCATGTCTTTATTCTGTATTGTAGTAGTCATGTCTTTATTCTGTATTGTAGTACTCATGTCTTTATTCTATATTGTAGTAGTCATGTCTTTATTCTGTATTATAGTAGTCATGTCTTTATTCTGTATTGTAGTAGTCATGTCTTTATTCTGTATTGTAGTAGTCATGTCTTTATTCTGTATTGTAGTAGTCATGTCTTTATTCTGTATTGTAGTAGTCATGTCTTCCATTGTATTTTTTTCCGTTCTCCCCCCCCCCCGGGGGTCACTTACCAACTCAATGAGAAAACTCTAGTTCATCGTAACAACAACTAATAGCGACAAACTGTATTAATCTTATCTTATCTTATATAATACAGACATTACTTCAAAAAGAAGAGGATTACGTCCTAAGCGTCATGCATTTAGTCATGCCTATTAACCCATGACCTATATTCTGCTAAGTTACTGGTTTTCCTGGCTAGCTTAGGCAACCCATTCCAAGCTCTAATAGCACTAGGGGTGTTGATGAAGATCTAGGTTCTAAGTTAGCAATAAGTAAACAACTACATTAGTGTCAAGGCGGAAAATAATACTTTATTATATTGAACGCATGCACCTTTGCGCACCATATCAACATCACCTTTTCTTTAAAAAAAAAACATTTCTGGGAATATCAACAAAAAAAAAACACAACAACATAAAAAACAAAACATCAGATACCTATATAGGCCTACGCTTCAATGAATATGAAACATATCACATTTAAAAATCAACATTCAATAGTTCATTAAGACACATAGTCATTGAATCTTGTCGGTTTCTTCAACTGATCCCTTGGTCGCAAGGAATGATGAGTTGATGAGTGGCGAATGTGTTGATCATGAGTTCTATTGTCCTGTAAGTTGTCATCAGTATCGGGGAATATATATACTTGTAGATCTTAATCAACAAAAGAAGAAAGAACATTTGTACAAATTAGTCCTAGCATATGGAACGAGGAATGTGCCTTTATCTTTGTGTCTTTCAGAGTATTTTAGTAGTAATACACTACAAGCCTTTGTATAGATTGTAAGTCTACAATACATGGTCCCAACATATTAATCATTCATATATAAACAAATAAACAACCAGACAATGCTATCAACAGCTCTAAACTAGTCCAGCCAGTCGGTCTGTTATGGATGGTACAGCTCTTAATATATACTGTTATAATTCTATACATCGCTATTCTTTTGCATTGGGAAATAAAATCAAGAAAGACAAATAAGCTACTGAATTAAATCTGCAAAGTACAAAGTGTAGTACATATGGATAAAGGCAGAATGAGCTAGTGCTCGCTTTCAAAATGAGGCTCTTACGAAAATATCACAGCATTTCTCGGAAAACTTAAAACAAGCTAGTCATGTGATCAATCAGAAAAAAAAAACACACAATACGACTTCCTCCGATTTTAATATTAACAAAATCGTCTAAACGTTATTCGGCAGCATTAATACTCTGCTTATCGAAGTTCTAGTCATTGTACATTTATTTGTATACTGAATGGCTGCCTCGTCGTGCAGTATGCATTTTGGACAGTCGTCACGAAGGTCGTGAATTTAAATCCTGCTCGTTGTCATCCCTTGCCGTCCTACAGGAGGTTTGGTCTAGGACCTAAAGACGTAAAGACGTCCTGCAGGAGGTTTGGTCTAGGACCTAAAGACGTCCAGCAGGATGTTTGGTCTAGGACCTAAAGACGTAAAGACGTCCTGCAGGAGGTTTGGTCTAGGACCTAAAGACGTAAAGACGTCCTGCAGGAGGTTTGGTCTAGGACCTAAAGACGTAAAGACGTCCAGCAGGAGGTTTGGTCTAAGACGTAAAGACGAAAAGACGTTCTGCAGGAGGTTTGGTCTAGGACGTAAAGACGTAAAGACGTCCAGCAGGAGGTTTGGTCTAGGACCTAAAGACGTAAAGACGTCCAGCAGGAGGTTTGGTCTAGGACCTAAAGACGTAAAGACGTCCTGCAGGAGGTTTGGTCTAGGACCTAAAGACGTCCAGCAGGAGGTTTGGTCTAAGACGTAAAGACGAAAAGACGTTCTGCAGGAGGTTTGGTCTAGGACGTAAAGACGTAAAGACGTCCAGCAGGAGGTTTGGTCTAGGACCTAAAGACGTAAAGACGTCAAGCAGGAGGTTTGGTCTAGGGCGTAAAGACGTAAAGACGTCCAGCAGGAGGTTTGGTCTAGGACCTAAAGACGTAAAGACGTCCCTCAGGTGGTTTGGTCTAGGACCTAAAGATGTAAAGACGTCCTGCAGGTGGTTTGGTCTAGGATCTAAAGACATAAAGACGTCCTGCAGGAGGTTTGGTCTAGGACCTAAAGACGTAAAGACGTAAAGACGTGCTGACAAAGAGAGTGCGACGTATTGACTATTTTTTTTATAGGACAGACAAACAAGAATATATAAAATTCATATTTGAATGTCAAACAAGTAACACACATTTTTACTAACAATTAAAAAAAATAAAATATTCGAAGTAAGAGACATCTTTTCATCTTCTAAGTAAGATCTTTTTAAAAGATTTGGCGGGAGGCTTCTGTAACAATATCGATTCAAAACTTCGAAGTCATTTCAAAACGTTTCTTCTAACGCTATTCTTCTCGACTTTCTCAGGTCGAATGGTCGAATTTCACTTGACTGTCCTACATATTGACATTTGTGCAACAAAAAAAAAACTTTCCTCGACATTCTTTATTTTTACTTTACTCGGAGTTGATAATTCTACAATCATGCCTATTACAGATAAAAGTGCGCTATATGCAACTTAATGTCCTAATATAAAAGTATTACCCTTTTCTTTATTAGATGATTTGACATTTTCTACTACTCGAATGAAAAGTGCGCTCATGGCTTCAGGAGAGTACATTTCTCAGCTCTGATTTGCAAATAAACAGTTTAATGTGGAGCCACCCCAACGACTTTTTAGTTTATCTCTTTGTGTTTTATCTGTTATTACTTCTTAATAAGACAAAAGTGCATTATAGTCGCCAGGAGAATGATTTACTGAAGCTCAGATTAGAATGAAGGAAAACGGTTGGCGCAGGGGCACAGCCCCGAACCCCGATGATAATTCTTCAGCTCTCACCTAGACTCCTGGCTTGTGGGAGTCTGCTGTCTCTTCACTACTATCTTTAGGAAAATGTTCTAATATACAAAATTATCAAACAAGCACTGTTTAAAAAGTCGTATATATGTATGCAAAAAAAACATGAAAATTGTGTTATAGTTGGCTTTTTTTTTCATTACTTTCTCCGTGGGAAACTTAAGCGTTCTCCCAGACCCCCAGCAGGCTGAGAGAGGGAAGGTACGAGTGATTTTTTTTTTCCTCTTGGGGACTGCTACTACTACAGTTTGAGAAACGCTGTACAAGAAAATATAATAGAATTATTATATACATGATGTACAATAATCTAGAATATTCTAGTTGTGCTACAACTATCAAAGACTAAATGTAGAACGGGCAAGATTGATTAGACTTAAGATCTACTCGAGAAGAGATTGACTAGAGACCACTACACTTACTACTACCGCTAGGTCATGTTTACATTGTGGTGCAGGAAATCATTAATGAATACAAAGGCAACTCTTTTCTACTGTTTTCCGAAAAAAAAAATTTTTTCAGGAAATCGTATGAGCATAGACGCTGACACAAGATTTTTTTTTAATGATAAGAACAACTTGTGTTTGTGTGTGTGTGTGTGTAACTCTGTGTGTGTGCCTGTGTGTGACAATTCATAACAGACTGGGTCATATTTATCTTGCATGCATTATTATGCATTTCTGTGTTGAAACTCTGCCCAGGTTTTGAACTGTTGGTGTTTTACCCTTAACTTTTAACATATCGTATTCTGGTTATTTAATTTTTTTAATGGACCTCATTCACCAATTGTAAACAAACAGCATATAGCCACGTGATAATATTGATAAAACAACGAAAAAAAACTGTCACGTGACAGCCTGTGTGTATTACGTAATTTTGTATAGAAGAGATAGAGAATCACGTGGCTAAATGTTGTTTGTTTACGATTGGTAAATGAGATCCATTCTCTTTTCTTTTATTTCATTTGGCTTTCTTGTATCTCTGTGACAAAAAAAGTTATCCTCTAAATTTATTCTGAATGTCTCTACGTCTTGGCCAGCAGCTTGGCATCTGCTTCTAAACTTTATAGAAATAGACCAAATAAATGACTCAGTTATCTACAATGATTTCAAAGCATAAAATGGTATTAAAATGAAGCTTGATTTTTGGTTTTATTGATGTAGATAATCTAAGCTAGACTACTAAAATCGTGGTTGGTGATTAAGGCTGCCAAAGTGACTTCTGCGACAGATTAACATAATCATAATTTCAAAATTAAAACGAGGCTAACGCTATCATCCCAAACATCTGTTTGACAATAAGCCCAGGAGAAGCATATAAAACACCAGAAAATGATGCGCTCAAGTAATTGTTAATTGGACAGGGCCGGCCTTAGATCATTGGTGGCCCTAGGCGAAGTGAATTTGTTGGCCCCCAAATGAAATAGATTTTATTTATTATTTATTAATTTACTAAATCCTAGTGTGCACCAACAATAACATTGAGAACAAGTTTCTCATTAATCAGAGGCCCTAGGCGGCTGCCAAGTTTGCCTATGCCTAGGGCCGGCCATGATTTAAAATTATTAGAGACTAGATTTACTATCGAGTAGATCTATTAGGGACTAGATCTACTTCCGAGTAGATTCATTAGAAACTAAATTTACTACCGATAGAGATATAGATAGAGACTAGATCTTCTTCCAACTAGATGTATTAGAGACTAGACCTACTCAGATCTACAAGAAAATTACTAAACTAGGAGACTAGTGATTTAGAAACAAGATCTCTTGAGACTAGAAACTTAGAATGAATCTTCATTACTAGTGCAATAATTCTAGTGCAAAAGAAGTATAGTCTAGCCAATCTAAATTGTCTCGTAGAAAAATAGGCATATTGATAAATCCTTAGTACTACGAATATTCTTATTTTCTCTTTCTCTCTCTCTCTCTCTTAAGTGTTATCTAATTGGTTTTAAGTTCTACAGAGGCCATTCAGATTCCCGGCAGCTAAAATGAAGTCAATTGAGGCTTGGCAGTATAAACCGCTAGACATGGTTACTCTTTCTATCTCCACTTTAAAAACTCTTTAACTTACTCGGAAATCGCCTTCCCCCGAAACTCTGTTTTCTCCACGTTCTTTATCAAATTAAGAATAGAAATGCTCACACACACTTTGCTCTTTCAAACACACTCACACACACACACAGGCCTACAAGACCAGACACATCACGTTGAAATGTTTTAGTTAGTAATCGGATGACTCCGGCAGACATTTTTCCGGGAAATCCCGCTAAAAGTTCACATGCTCCGTCAGTGTTTCCCGCGGAACATGAGCCTATATTTGGACACCATCATTCTTAATCTATTCTATAAAGTAGAATGTAAGGCGTGTGTGTGTATGTATGTATGTATGTATGTATGTATGTATGGATGGATGGATGGATGGATGGATGTATGTATGTATGTGAAATCAAAACCGTTTGACCAATTTTGATAAAACTTGGCATAAATGTTCCTTGGGTACTAACTGGGACCGTAGTGTATGTATTGTAGCCCTAAAACAAACTTAAGACCCTCAAAAAAATAAAAAGTTGACCGACTCTATGAAAGTATAGTATAGTATAGGCCATGTTTACCATTTTGACATAAGAAGAGATCGAAAAGATTTAGATCTATATCTAATTTTAAAAACTACACTTTGCACAGATAGTTTTTTACTTTGACGCATGAAAATTACAAAATATAGTCTATTGATTTCATTATTTATAAAATTAAGCTTCAAATTTGTGTTTTAAAAGCATTTTTTACATAAATTCGTTCCTTATATCCTTATATCTTAAATTCCAGACGTGCATTCTTTCATTAGACATTATCCGAATGGTTACACATCTCTTTATTCCTAGGTCTAAAACTCTAATTCAACTCTAAGATGATAGAACTTCTCTTCGCAAAGATAGTTTTATACTTTAACACATGAACATACTAATTATAGTCCATTCATTTCATATTTTAATCAAATTAACATTCAAATTTGTTTTTCAAAAGCATTTTTCATACATTCGTACGCTAAAGCTGCGATGCCGCGTTGAGATATATTCTAATAGTTTCATTCATGAATCGCGTAATCTGATTTTAAAAAAAGTCACTCATGCGCAGAGCGAAGCCTTCACACACGCGCAGAATGAACTCTATCCAACATTAGTCTAGATCTATATCTATGTCTAACTCAAGATCTACTTTATACTTTAACACATGAACATACAAAATTAAGTCTATTCATTTAAAATTTTAATCAAATATATGTAGGCTTACAAGCAAATGTTTTTATTTGAAAAATGAATTTAAGTCGATTAGCTATTTTGATAGCTCCATTCATACTATTCTTACATTCACGCATTCCGCATTCGCTTTACTTATAAAATTATTATTTCGTTTAATTGTTTACAAAGCACTCTCAGTGACTATATCAAAAGTGATACGCAAATTAAGACCCGCGGGCCGCTGGTAACATATGGCTAGTGTACAAAAAAGGAATGAATGTTTAAAACTAAATGAAACGGCTGCAGAAGAAAGATGAGTGGGGGGAGTGATATTTTTAAATTGTCTTGAAAATTTCTAAGAAATTATTACCTGAAAAGAAAACAATCTATGTTGATTGTTGGGATTTCGGGTGTCAAAACAAAATGGCTCAAACGTGAATTCTATATGCACTTTATAATTAATGCTATATGCGTCAGAAGCCTATATTAGAACTAAAATCATTCTAACGTTTTAAAGGGTGTTTAGATTGAAAATATCATATATTAAGTATTTCCCCTTTACTTTTCTATATCGAATCTTGAACAGAATATGTGAAATATGTATGTACGTTCTTTCAGTCAGGGTGTTTCAAGACACTTGTCGTCACCAAGAAGTTCATAGAAGCCTAATTCTTAAAGCGCTGGTCCTGTATGTCTTGTCAGAGTTTGTTATTGTTATAGTAGTAATGCTGAGGCGGACCATTGTAGTCAAATAAAATTTCACTTTGTTTGGACCAATAAAATTAACTTATTTAATCAAACAAGGATATCTTCAGTGGATAAATACCAGCTATGGTCAATTGAGTCTAATTAACGTCACTTTGGAGCTTCACTCATAGCTAGGTGATGCTTTCAATTATCATTCCAGTTTCTTATTTTTTATTTTTTTTAAATAGGAAACCTCAGAATTTGCGCTATTCAATTTTAGCTTTATCATCATAGCAATCCTTGGGTCTTATGCCTCTTTTCTTTGCCTCTTTTTTGGGCTTTATATGCCTCTTTTATGGGCCCTATTGCCTCTTTTGTGGGCTTTTTTTAATATAGTTTTTTATTTGTAAGTTCTCATAATTCACAAGTATTAAATCATAAACAATTGAAAAGTGATTAACCTAAAAATATAATAATAATAATAGAAATACTATTTAATATCAAAGACATACTACCTAACTATTGAAACCACCAGTGACAGAAAGTGATATAAGGATCCTCTACCCCAGAACAATCAACACAATATGAAATATTCCTGATCCCCAACACCCCATTTCTGGAATACTGCCTGAGTATTGTACAAGCATATGAAAATCAAACTAGATAATCCTCTATCTTATTTTATTATTTGGGGTTTAATCATTGGACCATGAATTCAATGGTGTAATCAAAGATCAAATAAATTGGGCTAAAAAGTAAACTTGATTTATCTTTTGGTTTTTATGAATACTATTCCACATTTTTTGTTTTCGGTACACTTCTTTATTGTGCGATTTGTTTATGTGAACATTAAGTACTAAAACTCGGTTGCCAAATAAAAGCGAGTGTCTATTAAAAAAAAAAAAAGTTGAAAGAAGTTCTCGTAATAAAACGTTTGCTATAAAGTTTACCTGCTGGAGCCTCGCTTTGAGTTGGCAGCCGTTCAAGGACACTGCAGGTTGAAATATCACCTTCATGTGACCATTTGTATGCTGCCAACACTGAGCAAATAATTAATTTTTAAATAGGGATTAAAGATTTCTCTCAAAATGTTGAGATTTAAAATATATCAAAGAATTATAACCTTGACATTTTTAAACATTTCTCTCGAAATTTTGGGGGTTACATTTAGAATATATCAAAGGATTATAACCTTGACATTTAGAGGGAAGGCAAAGGATTAACAAAAGTATCTTATCATCGACCTCTAGGCACTGGCGGATCCAGAACTTTGGAGTGGGGGGGGCGATTTTTTTTCCAAACCCTAACCCTAACGCCCAGTAAACCCTAACCCTATCATAAACGTGCGTACAGCATATATATATTCGATATATGAGAATAAAATAAGACTGTTTCTCAATCTTCGGCGAAAAAAAACAGAAAAAAAAACAGTCTTTCTCTTGCAAGCTTGGGGGTCTGGAAGAGCGCTTTAAGCTTCTTCACTGGGGTTCGGGGCGAAGCCCCGACGCCCAAAAGCGTTTTCTTGCATTTTTCTCTGCAGAAACGCATTCTTCTGACATCTACAGCTCATTATTTATCAGTGGGGTTCGGGGCCAAGCCCCGACGCCAAAAGCGTTTTCTTGCATTATTCACAGCTGAAACGTATTCTCCTGACATGTACAGCTCATTACCTATTAGTGGTGTTCGGGGCGAAGCCCCGACGTCCAAAAGCGTTTTCTTGCATCATTCACGGCTGAAACGCATTCTCCTGACATGTACAGCTCATTACCTATTAGTGGTGTTCGGGGCGAAGCCCCGACGTCCAAAAGCGTTTTCTTGCATTTTTCTCTGCAGAAACGCATTCTTCTGACATCTACAGCTCATTATTTATCAGTGGGGTTCGGGACGAAGCCCCGACGCCAAAAGCGTTTTCTTGCATTATTCACGGCTGAAACGCATTCTTCTGACATGTACAGCTCATTATTTATTAGTGGGGTTCGGGGCGAAGCCACGACGCTAAAAGCGTTTTCTGGCATTCTTCACTGCAGTAACGCATTCTCCTGACCTACAGCTCATTATTCATTCTATTATAAAGTGCCTTTTGAATAATGAGAAAAATATTCTAATATGAATTTATAGTCCCTTAATACATTGCAAATAAAACCGATTTGTTCTTTGAAAAGATTAGATACCCCACATATTTAGATTAAGGCCTTGAGGATCGCCCCCGAAAAAAAATATTCGATTAACAATATTCAATAAAATTCAAGCATAAATTGTGAGTTATAGTCCTAAATTTATTTAACTAGAAAAATATGAGATAGAGTAAAGGTTGGAAAAAGTCGACTAGGAAATGAATATCTGGCTTTTGAACTCATCTCAACCGTGACTGTTATATGCAAAGTCTTTCTTAAAATAGTTATATAAATTCATGTGAAATTACACAAACTCTGTCTGGAAAGGGGAAGGGCGGTAAAATGAAAACGATTAATCCTCGCTCCTTTTTATAATTTCTGCTAATGATTGCATTTTGCATTAAAGAATAGGGGTTGGGCGACTCGATATAAGAATTTGCTTTATAGCATATATAAATTATATTAGTGACAGATTTTTTTTATTTTGTAATTTCTTACTATAATACAAAAAGAAAAGGTATTGATTTGTCCGATGGGGGGAAGGGGATTGCATGTATCGCACTTCCACCTGTTTATATTATATAGATATTCGATTAATTTTGTTCACATACTATGATTTCTCCATAAAAGTAGGACCGCCCCCCCCCCCACTCAAAGGGTTTAGATGGGAAGGGCAGTGGAAGTATTCGCTCTTCCCCTTCCAATCGGCCAACAGGTGAACGAAATTATATAAAGACCGGTTAAAATACCAATAACAAGTTTTAATCATATAGATATTTAATTGATTGTGTTAGCAAGCTGTGATTTCTACAAATAAATAAGACCGCCCACCCTCACTCGAAAGTTTATGGTGGAGGGGGGGGGGGCGGATTGATGCCATCGCCCCCTCCCGACCCTACCAAATCGGCCAAAATACTAGAAAGGGGGGGGCGAAATAATCTAAAAATAGGTAGAAATATAAATAATTAGTATATATTATTAACATAAGTAATAAATTCGCATACAAATTGTGTGAATTCGATACTATTATTCGTCCGCCCCCCCCCCGGGGGGGGGGTCGGCCGAGTGGGGGGGGCGATCGCCCCTACCGCCCCCCCCCCCTGGATCCGCCAGTGCCTCTAGGCTACAACTTCCCGCGCATATTTGTAACTCTGCCACTTTTGGGTTTAGTTTTTTTTTTAACGCTTTTTTCTTCTTTTGTTGACTAATAGGACCTACTATTTTAAAACTAGATCTATTAACTTAAAAAAAAAAACTTTCTTAGCGACCATTAGGCTACCTCCGCAAGTTATTTTCTGTAAGATTTTTACTAGATGAAATAGATTCTATACAGTTATATAGAGATCTAAATACACATAGATCTAAATACACATAGATCTAAATATAGCCTACATAGATCTAAATACACATAGATCTAAATACACATAGATCTAAATACACAAAGATCTAAATACACATAGATCTAAATACACATAGATCTTAATACATATAGATCTAAGTGATCTAAATAGAAAGTTTTTTTTCCCAATCTATAGCAATAGCAAAAGGTAACGGATCTATATCATGCCAGATCCTTGATTTCACGCCGACCTTGGTCCAAAACTAGATTTCACCACTTAGCTACCATTGTATAGCCAATACAAATAAATGCGCCTAAACTACTTTCTCTTTTTTTTCCTTCAACAAACTTTTTTTTTATTTTTGTGCAAATGAGGAGTTACTTTTTTTTTTAAACTGACTTCTTTTCCTTGAAAAAAAAATATTTACGCTTAGAGACTGGATTTGGGTTTAATAAACATTAGCAGTTCTAATCAAGAGCCTATGTTGCTTATTCAATTTGAAAATTCAAAAGTACAGGTTTGAGAAAGGAAATAATTTAAGAGTGTAATATATAAAACAATGTGCAAAGCTGTGAGGCCGCCCAAGGCTTCACCCTTAAAAGAAGCTAACATATTAAAAAATTGTATACAAAAGTAAAGAAAGTTCCCCTTTCAGACCTTGCGATCTATAGGGCAGATGATGTAAAGGTCATCTGTTTCTGTGACCTACGGTTGACGAGGGTGCTGCCAAGTGCTGTGTGGCCAACACAACGACCAACCCCATTTACTTTTCCCAACTTATGTCAGGACTCAGAGGCACCCAAAGATCCCGAAATTAAAAATCACCAGGATTCGAACCCGGGCGACCAAAGATCCCGAAATTAAAAATCCCCAGGATTCCAACCCGGGACCCCCAGTTCTGAAGACAATCGCTTTACCGCTCAGCCACAGTGCCTGCTTAAAAAATTGTATACTTTAATAAATCATAATTATATTTATATTGTAATAACTGAAGGGAGGCAACTCAACGAGACATAGATGTTTATTTACATGGAGACATGACAAACACATTGGACATCTGCCTTGAGCACAGCCTCTTCATTTCGGCTCTAGACTTAGGCGGAAATCGTTCTCTTCTCTCTAATGTCAACATCATTCCTAGTCTAGTCACTAGTAGTGCACCTTCTGAACTATCTTGGATGGCGGAGTGCATGGCAAAGATATATAAATATATATATATATATATATATATATATATATACACATATATATCTTTATCTTTACAAATAAGGCATACTAATATTAATATTACTAATTTCGTTTTTATTTTAGCTTGAAGTAGGTAGGGGCCTCCAATAACCTGCCCAGGACAACAACCTACTGAAATCCGGCACTGATTGTGTGTTCATTACAAATAGAGTTATACAACTCTTCCAGTGTTAGAGCCTCTAGTAAAAATCGGTGGCCCAGAACGCTTTCGTGCCCTTCACACTTGTCAATCAGGCTGTCAATCTTCTTGCCCAGAGACAGATTTAAACATTTCAGGAAAAAAACGAAAGGAAAAACAAACTATAAATAGCTGGAGGGGGGGGGGGGTAAGGCATGCAGAACTATATGAAAATGAATGAGACAGGTTCGTGAAAGCTAGGCCATTGCTACAACTAGAAGTGAATAAACATCCGAAAAAAACAACTCTTCAATAACATGCTTTTGAATTTTTTTAAAGAAGCTTATATCAGTATTAGGGTTAGTTTCTCTCGTTGCTATGAAACAAAGTAATGAGTTACCCGTAATTAATTGACTAATAGGTTACTTTTTTGTTTGAAGTGATTCATGTCTTGTCAATGTCAATGAATAATAGTGCAAAGTTTCAGCTGGATTCGAGAAGGGATGGGGGGGAGAAATAATGTGTACAAGCATTTTAACAGACAGACAGAGTGAGTAGATATAGGATGGCTGCCTGGTCTTGCGGTTTGCGCGCTGGACTGTCGTTCGGACTTATCGATGGTCTCGGGTTCAAACCCTGCCCGCTCCCATCCCCCGTCGTCCTGCGGGAGGTTTGGACTAGGAAGAAAAGTATCAACTCTGAAGGAACATCCGAAACATGTAAAACATTTTACAAACAAACAGGCGCCTACGCTTTGCAAAAATTGCCTTATGTTGATTACAAGGGCCCCCAAATCTCAACAAGCTTAGGGCGTTATCAAGTGTAAATCCGGCACTGCACCGGCCCTTCCATTATTTGATGTCATCCCCTCGATTCTTTGACCCTTTTTTGTTTTCCTTTTTTTTGAAACAACAATTTGAATGCGACTCCTTGCCCTCCACCTATCACACACACACACACACACACACACACACTTTAAGGAGAGATGCATTGTTGACGTCTATGGACTGTATCTCACCCCCCTGGGCCTACTTATGGTGTCATCATCTCCCTGTGCTATTATCTCTATATTAAGTGTCACGAATGCAGTTTTCGTAGGAAATGTTTCGGTAATTAGACTAAGCCTTTTCCTAAGAAAAGATACCTTGCAAAGGAAGCTAAAAAGACCAAGCTACATAATGTGCATTGTTATGTTTTTCTGTGTTATATGTAGAGTCTATATTGTTTGTTTGTTTTTCTGTGTTTATTTTTGTAAGCTTTTTTTTCTGTAAATATGTATTGTATCATGTATGTCTAGTTCAGATTTTCATAGTAATGTAAAGTTCCCCTTTCAGACATTGTGGTCTATAGGGCGGGAAAAAATATCAATAGCAAGCGTATTGGTGTATCCGGTGTACAGAATAAAAGAAATGTTAATAAGCATTTTTGAAAATAAAGTTATTTGATTAATTTTAGCACTGTAGAATCAAATGTTCTAAGTTCTTCAAATTTGAAGTTTTTCTTCAGTTCACGACAATGATTTTCAATTCAGTGTCCTTGACATTGATTAGTTAATCGTGAAAATATTCAATTGTCTGTACTGAAACAAGGGGTAGCACTCTACTGAAATTCAATAATTTAATGTGTATATCACATTTCTATTATTACTGAACAGAAATTGGATCTACAGTGTAATTGTTCTTAGTATTCTATAATGGACTGTAACAATTCGAAACAAAGCCGAAGTGTCATTTGAATGTCTAAGTTACTAATTATTTTATCTAAAAGATGGCTTTGAAAATAGTTTTCTTTTGTTTTAGTTCTCTTGCAGTGACGTAAATATCTTCTGACGAAATATAAGAGAGGGAGGAGGGAAGAATACAAAAGTGAGAGAAATTAAACAAATTAAGAAATACATTTTAAAAAATATTTTTTTAAAGAGACAATAGCTCCATTATTAAACTACGAATATAATAAAATAATTAAAAAAAAAACTAAAATGTTTGGTGCATTTCGGGTATCGAACCCATGACACCATCAGCTGCTAGAAAATACGCATTATCTGATTCAGTCAGCAAAGAAGATAATATTTTTTTGGTATGTTCATTTTATGGACATCTAGATCTAACACTAGACCTAAAGTTCTGATTTAGAATTCTTATCATTTAGTCTGAACCTAGACGTAATCTATATCAGATTTACGTAAAACTATAAGTTAAGCTTATAAACTTCAATAAAATTGAAGCAGCTTTAAATTTACTGTTATCACATAATGACAGTAATATGGCTGACTACAAGGAGCTCCCTAAAAGAGTGTTATATTGACATTCACTGCTGGGGAAACACTAGCTCTCGATCGCTCCTCTTAGCGTGAAAGCGTGAACGTCGGAGTCTCAAGATACTAGGCAAGGAGAGCGACCTGCATGAAAGAACGCACCCATGACATGTGCGAGACCGGCTTTATAAAAACAAGGAATGGACATCTTCGAGTTCATACTAAAAATAAAAAGTAAAGTTCCCCTTTCAGACCTTGTGAGCTATAGGGCTATAGGCCATCTGTTCTGTGGCCCACGGTTAACAAGGTTGTCATATGGCCATCACAACGACCAACCGCAATTAATTTCCCAAACTTTTGTCGGGTAACCATTAGAGCTGTGTGGGATCAAAGCGCCCAAAGATCCCGAAATTAAAAATCCCAGTCTTCACCAGGATTAAAACCCGGAACCTCGGTTCGGAAGCCATGAGCTGTTCCGCTCAGCCACCGCGCGTCCTTCTAGTTCATAGGAATTTATTAGGAAACGAGGAATGTGCTCGTCTTCGACCACGAAGGGGGAGCTATATATAGATTGATTTTTTTTTTTGCTCTTAATAAATAATGAATGTTAGATGTAAATAAATTGAACATTTTTAACCTCGCTGCATTTGCCGATGAATGTGTAACCTGAGTAGAGGCATTGTAAAAAGAAAACAAGAGAAACACAAGAGATAAAAAAATAGAAACCAAAGATATAAAGATAGGGTCTCACAAAGAGAGAGAGAGAGAGAGAGAGAGAGAGAAGAAGAAACACGTGAGAGCTAGAAAAAGAGAAAGAGAGAAAACAAAAGAGAGTGAGAGAGAAAAGAGACAAAAGGAGAAAGAGAGAGAGAGAGAAACAGATAGAAATAGATTTTTAAAAAGTAAGAGGGACAAAAATTAAAGGGGGAACTAGAATGTGGTATAACTTGTGCAATGTATTAGTACAACCGACCCATAAGAGAATAATCACAGCCTAACGTATCAATAGATAAATACGTATATGCATAAAAGATTTTATAGGTTAAAAAACGTAATATACTGTAGTTATCCATATGTACTATGGTCTGAAAAGAATTACAGGCCAATTCTAAACAGAAATACTCAATACTCTGAGTCAATCTATGGATCGTCCTAGATTATGCTTCAACTACGAACATTTCTCCACCTCTGAATCATCTCTCTTAGAGTACTTCAACTTTAAATTAATCTATAAGAGGCACTCACTATTTACAAGCATATTTTACTCACAGCTCAATACTTAAAGGGCTGCTTCCCCTGATATTAGCTACGAAAAATTCTTTTCCAAGAAAATTCGCTTCTATGGGCTAAAAATAAACATGTATTAGAACAGCGGTTCTCATAGATTTTTAGTTCCTCTGCCCCTATTTGTAATTACCCACTATGCGGCGACCTCCAACCGTAAGATTAACTGTTTTTTTTTTCCTAATGTTATTAAAATCGTAATAATAATTTACAAATATGAATTGTGAAAAACTTTGTCTAATCATGAAACGCTATGTAGGCTACTTCTGCTAATAGTTAAATTAGAAATTAATGAAATGTTATCGTTATCTCTTGCATTTATTAACTCTTTCTCTCCTAACTAACGATACCAACGTTGATTTCGCCAGAATGTGGTAAATAATTACGGAGAGAAAGAGTGAACTTTAAAATTGCGCTTTTAATATATTCATGTTTTGTACTAATGTGACAGTTTGAAAAAAAGCATGACAGAGCAAGATAAACAACTCGTGCAAAGGTATCCTACAATGCTACTTAATTGTTGCGACAGTTTATGAAAAAAAAAGAGGCAACGTCATTTTGAAGGTTAAGTGTGTTTCTCCTTCACCAGATCTGAAATTCTAGGGCAGTCTTTGCTAGATCAGAACGAATGTCATCTTCTGCATCAAATCTATTTATGTATTAAACAAGTTATAAAAAAGCAACTTTGTTATGTTATGTTGTAAATTTAACTCATTTTGAGATGACAAAGATGTCAAACAGGGAGTATTTTCTGTAGTTTATTTTCATCGCTCAAAAGCTTTTCTCGTTTACTCGTCACGGCCATCTCATGTCAGTGAAACACAAGAACATTTGAGGACGCTTTGGAACCACTGGACTAGTTACAAACATTCAATTTCACAACATTGAAACTTCTAGCGTCGTGTTGTTGTCTTACTTCTTATAATTCTGGTGGCCATGACTAAATATTCGACGATGAATAATCATTAAGTTCCGATAACATCAGGTGACTCATCCTGTACCCAAAGTTGAAATCTAGGCCAACATCCAAACATACATAGAGCAGCATCTTTGCAGACACTACACACAAAAAAAGAGATTTTATACTTTTCTAGCAATGAAAAAAAAAATGTTCAATAACATCAGGTGCTGTTGTAGTCAGTTTAGAAAAAGTAAACTCGTCTTTGAAACCACCATAATTACTGGCTTCCTTGATTCAGTCTGCTTGACATTGGAATGTCCACATCGGCAAAGCTCATATGTTTGATGTCAAAATAACTTTTCTGTTGTAGTTTTTTTTTTTTTTTTTTTTTTTTTTGGGGGGAGGGGGGGGCAACTTCATAGATTTAGCTGACAGAACTTCATTACTAATGATGCATTGGGGTTTTTCAACTCCTGCTCTGACTATTAAAAAGCCGCAATGCGTAAAAATAAATCTTCATTACATTTTCTTTTTTCTGTTTTTCGAGATCCATTTTCATGGCAAAATCCCATGAGTTGTTCCATAATGAAAATATTCCATTGAATAACATGATGCCGTATTACTAATTATAAACGAGTCGAGCTTTCAGTTACGTGGATAAGTCTTCCCCATAGAAATAATATCTAGGATTCTGCAATTGCATAATTGCGTCTCGCAACGCCAAATGATGGGCAGTAGTTCAAGTTGTTACAAATGTTTATCCTACAACAATTCAAATGTTTATCCTACAACAATTCAAATGTTTATCCTACAACAATTCAAATGTTTATCCTACAAAAATTCAAATGTTTATCCTACAACAATTCAAATGTTTATCCTACAACAATTCAAATGTTTATCCTACAACAATTCAAATGTTTATCCTACAACAATTCCAATGTTTATCCTACAACAATTCCAATGTTTATCCTACAACAATTCAAATGTTTATCCTACAACAATTCAAATGTTTATCCTACAATTCAAATGTTTATCATACAACAATTCAAATGTTTATCCTACCACAATTCAAATGTTTATCCTACAACAATTCAAATGTTTATCCTACAATTCAAATGTTTATCATACAACAATTCAAATGTTTATCCTACAACAATTCAAATGTTTATCCTACAACAATTCAAATGTTTATCCTACAACAATTCAAATGTTTATCCTACAATTCAAATGTTTATCATACAACAATTCAAATGTTTATCCTACAACAATTCAAATGTTTATCCTACAACAATTCAAATGTTTATCCTACAATTCAAATGTTTATCATACAACAATTCAAATGTTTATCATACAACAATTCAAATGTTTATCCTACAACAATTCAAATGTTTATCCTACAACAATTCAAATGTTTATCATACAACAATTCAAATGTTTGAAATGATTTTGATTCATTTGTTCGTAACACCTGTGTTTGAATGATAATTAAAGTTAAAAAAAAATAGTAACTACCCATTATAATAAATGATGTACAATGTCAAGTATTGTCAAACTTTTTGTAGACAAAAGACCCTGGAAAATTTGGGTCACGATCCACAGGTTGAAAACCGCTGCAAAAATTAGGTTAACTCCAAATGTCAATATGGACAGGATCAATACCGAGACGTCATACTAATGAATAGAAGGATTACTGACGTCATTGTAGATTTAACATTTTCCTGGGAAATTGTGTTTGTTTCAATAATTAATTTGAAAACATTGCACCCCTACTCCTTCCTGTCAATATCTGTAACGTAGTGTGTAGTAGAGGTGTAGGCCAACTAATTAAGTATACTGAAATTAGTCTGCTAGAGCGTTTCTCAACCTGGTAGGAGTACGGATATTGATGCCGGAAGTGGTAATGAAAATAAGCACTCCATTTCTTATGAAATGCTTCCATTGGCATGCTTCTCAAATAGCCTCTGACAACCAGTTCAACTTCTAGAGTTCACGTGTCACGCGTGGCTCAGAGATGTTGGCTCCGGAGGGAAAGTTATCACAGGAAAAAAATGTTAAAGGCAAGCAACTGGAGCCTTAACCAGTAAGCATCAGGCAGGTGAGACTAGTTAGCCTTGACAGGCTATCCACCTAGAAGAAGTCACCCTGGCGTAAAAATCAGGAGCAGGAGCCCTTGCAACATCTAAGTCTAGAGCCAACATGGCGTAGTCAGCCGTAGTACCGTTATAATGCGATAGCTGAGTAAATTTAAAGCTGCTTCAATTTGTATTGAAGTTTGTAAGCGTTGCTTATAGTTGTACGTAAATCTATTCTGGAAGTAGATCTAGAGAAGATCTTCAGAGTTCTGAATCAGAATTTTTGGTCTAGTCTTAGATCTAGATGTCCATATAATGAACATACCAATAAATACTCGCATAACGAGAGAGTTGACGAGAGTTAATTGGCGCATGAGTTTTTATAGCATATCTTTGAATGAAATCAACCGAATGAGGTCAATGGAAACAAACTTTCCGCAACGTCACACGTACCGACTAAAAATATTTTTCAACACGAGAGACATTGACGTACGATTTTTTTTAGCATTTCATTTAATGAACGCATTCCAAGTGACGTCAATGGGAAAATAAAATGCAGTTCTGTAGGTTAGTTAGACTAAAAAATGTCTTTTTTTTTTTAACACGAGAGAAATTACGAGGACAAATAAAATAGCGATAATTCAATTTTTTTGGATGATTTAGCAAGAAAATTAAATGTACCAAAACCCAGAAGAGAGATTTGTATCGGCCTACAATACTTTGGTGTTTAAGTGTTTTTGTTTTTTCTAACAAATCCATAATATTTAACGATTATCAGATTTTTGTTACTTTTTATCAAGATAATTAAATGTAGTCTATGCTAAAATTGCGATTTTAAACATTTATTTACAGTTAAAATGTTTTCCATACAATATCCGGTACAGCCGATTTCCGATAATGAATTTTTTGACACATTTTGGAATCAAAACTTTATTTGTTCCACTTATACACATGATTTCTTTTGGATTTTACATTTTTCAAAACAAAAACCTTTCTTTCCAGAATTGCGACAAAGTCATGCTAGAGATATAAAGTTACAATGACATCAAAAAAAAAAAAAACATCGCCATATTTGACTATCTTGATTTAAAAGTCATTTTGTCGGCGCAAAAGGGAAGGCGGCCGTAGAATGTAACGATTATTCAAGTACAGGTCCTCTCACCATTTTTTAGTATAACTTATGACTGCATTTGACATTAGCGATGTGGGTGGAGAGCAATTACCAACACCAAACTATAGCATGTATAATTTATATTAGTGAGATGTTTTTGTTAATGCTAATTGCGTAATTTCTCTACTTAATATCGCACGACCTTGCCTCAAAGGAAACGACCTTGAGGGGGGGGGAATCACTTTTACCGCCCCTTCCCACGGTCTAACTTTGTGCCAATAACCCTCTTTCATTTTTTTATTTACGAAGAATTGGATTTGAGAGAATAGTGAAGTGCGACACAATATACAAATGGGCTACACACACACAGCGCACACAGTCGATGTCGACATGCCACGTCGGTTAAATACATATATCAGTGGCGTAGCTAGGGTGGGGGGAGGAGGGGGGAGAATCTGAAAATCCCTCCGATTCCCACTTTTTACATTAAAAAATATATATTACGCAAAATGTCAAGCCCCCGGGCCCCAAACGATGGAAAACTGCTAGTTATTCCCCTAATGTATAAATTGCGTAATTTCTTTATAAAAACTCGCCCGCCGGAGGGTGGTCGGTCGATTGAGGGGGGCGATCGATCCTACCGCTCCCCCTGGATCCCACAAGTGTTCCAGGGTCTACACAAAGATCAATCCCGCTATTCTCCCCAACAGTTGATTCCAAGCCAGAGCTGAATGAATCGTGAAACGTTCCTTATTCTAATATCAAAATGTCAGATCAAAAAGATTGCTAGCTGGCCAGGTCAGGTGTAGGCCTCGGCTAACTAGAAGATGATAGCTTTACTGGTTGGGTCATTCTGTACACCTCAGTCTGAGACCAAAAACTAGAGTCGCCTAAGTAACCAGGCAACACAGCTAATACTAACAAATAGGGAAACTTAAATAAAAAAAAAGAAACTGATTAAATTCAGATTAAATACAAAAACAATCCTTATTTAATATATTTGAGATCAAAAAAATAAATCAATAACGTTTAACAATCAACGACCGAACCCAAACTACAGTGTAATTTCACTAAACTTAGAACCTACTATATCAAACCAATCCAAACCAATCTACAACAAATATTGCAAACCACTGCAGCAGGCAGTCCCAGATATACAATTACAATTACTAACAAAAACTTTCTAGCTCGAAGCCTGGTCACACAAAGACAGCTGACTGACCACACACTGACCAGTGGTCCACTGCAGGATAAAGGTCAGCAACCGCAGCACCTGTATTATTTATAGCACCTAGCCCCTAACCTATATAAATATAATATAGAAGTAGGCGGAAAAGCGAGCATACATCTTAGCACTAGCCTATAAAAGTAGAACAATTTTTAAAAATACACTTAGGAGTACCAGCTCTCAACATTTGTCACCACCAGAGGTCGAGAGCATAACTGTTAAAACCTTGTTGATGTCTAAGAGCTGAGCCGAAGGCTCTTCGAGCTCTAAGTTTGAAAAAAAAACCTGTTTGGACGCCAAACAGTAAAAAAAAAACAAACCTGTGTGAACACACAGTTCTGTTTGGGAGAGACCCTAGACAATGCCTATGTAAGGCATTGCTGTTGACCGATGCGTTCGGCCCCCGACACGTGGACTAGAGACACGGCCGAGGGCCGGGAATGCACCGGGGACTTCTGCCATTTTCCTTCGATGTACCAAGCTAACTGTGCGGGACCCGCCATTTATGTAACGGTCCCTTTGAGGAACAGCGCATGGATTGGTGACGTGTTTGTGGGGACTTTGTTACAACCCCGCCCGTGCAAGGGGTGGACTCTCGTCTACCCGTGGGCATCCCCACGGGAGTCCTGTGTTGCTACCCATTTCACCTAGCCACTTCCTCAAATGGCCGTTTCCACGCGGGCGCCACGATGAGGCAGGGCAGCGTGCCCGCGACTGTTAAAACCAACCATCCATCAAGTCCCGTCTATATTATGTAAGCCCTAATTTTATTATGTACTTCAGCAAGGTTGGCGAATTAAGCTCCAGAGTCGGACGGTACAGGGTCACGCGTCGTTAAGATCCTGAGCAATCAGACATTTGGTGACGCCCTCTCTATATTATTTTGTGGTTTTCACTCCACTAGTAACGCAGACGTACCCGCTGAGCCGTGTCTAGCAGGGAATGATTTATTTCCTAGAAAAAAAATTAAGAAATGTTATGAATGTAAAATGAAGAGATCAGTCAGATGTGTCAGGAATTGACTGGCCAGTCAGCTGTGTCAGGTATTGAATGGCCAGCCAGCTGTGTCAGGTATTGACTGACCAGTCAGCTGTGTCAGGTATTGACTGGCCAGTCAGCTGTGTCAGGTATTGACTGGCCAGTCAGCTGTGTCAGGTATTGACTGGCCAGTCAGCTGTGTCAGGTATTGACTGGCTCAGCCTGACATCCAAGCAACTTGGACTAAGTCAACTGTCTTGTGTGAATAATTCATGCTGCTGGTTTTCTTTAGGATTACCAAACAAACAAAAAATCAATACTTTTACGACCTGAAGGCCAATGCGAGGAAAGTGCAAATAGGGACGTCCTCGTATACCTTGGCACCACATTTTCATAGAGGATCTCGAAGCAGTTGGCACCAGGTGTAAAGAGGATTCAGACATTGCCAGTGACAGATCCTCATGGATAAAGCTTGTCGCCCAAAGCGCTGAACGGCGCGGAAGGATCTAAGTCTAAGTAAGTATCTTCTAACCCCAGTGGTGCCTAATAAGTTTTCTTTTAGTCTAGTTATCTGGCTCTAACTACTACAAATAATAAAATAATAATAATAATCTATGCAATATTTAATAAATTATTTTCCAAACTTAAAATAAAAAGAAAAAGACCCCAACGAAAGTTAGTCTCTTCTCTAAACTTAGATATGCCCCCCCCCCCCACCATGGGTCATCTGTTTGATAAGCAATACAGGTAAAGAGGCAGGTTTCCATATTTCCTGCACGACTAGCAGAAGCTATGAAGTACAAGTATTAACAACCACAATTCCATTTCCCTCTATATAAAATAAACTTGTGCGGGAAAAAAAAGTGTTGCTGGTGGGATTTTTTTGTTTGGTCGTTCCACCTTTATCATCGTTACTGTTACATTGTTAATATTGTTGTAACTCTAAGACAGGCACTCGACGAAAGGCAGAAGGTAACAATAAACGAGGCATTTATTTACAGAACAAACAGACATGGACTTCAGCCATCAAGTCCCAGAATGTCCTATCTCAAGTGACACCAGTCCTTTTCTATCTAAATACCAATACAGACCACCGACACACTTCCCAGTGTCGTCCCAGGTCCTCAACACAGTTCACAGATAGCACAAAGGACGTTCTCTTGAATCAAGACAGCTTAGACTTCCATCACTTTAGCCAGATCCACAACAGTCCTTCTTCCTGTCTAAACATGTCTTCCACTACTTGTGTTGAAGGGCGCTCTGATGCGCACCATCAGTGTGGCTCGGGAGCGGAGTTACAACACTATTAAGATTCGGTAGTGATTCGGCCTAACTTCAATTATTATTCTTGGTATCATGTTGGATATGGAAAAAACAGTTGATGAATGACCAATGTTTCATTTCTCGTCATCTGTAACAAAAATGTTTGCTTTGTATAAGTGTTATTAATGCAGGCTACTAATTACACATGCACATAATTATCATCTCCCCTGTAGTTTAATATCAATGTAATAATTTTATATCAGATGTCCGCAGGGAAGCAAATGGGTTGTTAATTGGTTGCGTGGTAAAGAGAGAAATTTATTTTTAAATGTAAGTTTTATAAAAATTAACTTTAGGCTACATATTTAATTTTAAAAACAAAACGTTTCGCTTTCAGAAGATAACAAGCAAACTATTTTTGTAAATACTTAAAAAAAAAACAACAAAGTTTATATTAAGTGTAGTTGCATCAATTAGTTTGAATCAGTCAGGTAATTAAAATTGAAATGGATCTTTCTAGATTAAAAATAATAAATCTGTCTGATTAATAATGTTTTTATCAATTATTTTTCATGCTTTTAGGTTTCTCAATACGCTATGATCCTATTACTTGTCTGGGCCAGTTGGAGAGGGGTAGTGTGAGAAAGAAGGAGGTATCTGAGTAATCGCTTTTTAAACATATTATTTTTAAAAAAAGGGGGGGGGAGCGACCTGAAGACGAACTTGAGGGTTAAGTCATCTTCGGCCTCCTTAAGCCAATACGGTAACCACTTTGCTTAAGAAAGTAAGTTTAATATTTTATTTTATTTTTACAAACAATAAAGTGGAGTACTTCTACTTCTACTACTTTATTAGTCAAGGAAAATGTCTTTCCCTTCTTCGAGATACAACAAAATAATTAATTAACAATAATTACTTAAGTTTTTGGTTAATTTTTTTTTTATTGATTTTTGAGTTGGCAGGTAAAAGAAATAATTGTGCAAAATTTCAGCTTGATATGAGATTGAGTGTGTGAGAAATAACATGTACAAACTTTTTACCAGACAGACAGACAGACAGTGTGATCTGATATTAGCTTTGTAAAAATATTTTTTCCCATGAAAGAAAGAAATACTAACACTCTTTTTCTCTTTTTCCTCTCTTTCTATCTCTCTCTCTCTCTCTCTCTCTCTCTTTTTCTCCCCCCCCCCTTTTTTTTTTCCAGTAAAATTGAACAAACTTGATTTGGAAACAAAGTCATATTAAAATGGTATTAAATGGGAAGAGCCAATGTATTAACGAGTGGAAGGGAAGGAATCACTTTTTAACCAAACAAACAAAATAATCGAAACTGTAAAAAACGTTTTCCTAACCTTGAGATCACGGATCTAAGTCTTTCTAATTTGGTGTTATTTCCTTTCTTAGAAAATAATTGACTTTACCATAGTAGGCCTACAATACTGATTGGGGGAAAATACATTTTCCTTCAGTGTAGCTTGAAATTTCTGTAAAGAAAAAATTTTTGATTTTTATTGCTTTAGATTCAATTTTGTAAAATATAAAACTCAAGTATCCCTCATTAAACAATTTTAAATAATGGTAACGCCAGGGCGACGGATCATTTTCAAAATCAGTTCTGGATCGACTATATATGTGGCATTCGGGCAAATGTCCGCCGTGCCCAAATGGGCCGGTAGGGCCACCTTAAGGACCGCATGGATGTCACTATGACATGTATTAAAAATTAAATTGTTAAAGGTTTCATAACATTCTATTATGTGAATGACCCTTTGAGCGTCGTGTCGGAATCCATCCAGCTCTAAAGAAATTTTGGTTTAGGAAAAGTGAAGAGGACTACTACTAGATCGCAATTTTCTTACATACATCCGTAGACAGTATTTATTGTAGGTCTCATCCTTTTAGAAATTAAAAAGCAACATAAGGTCTATATTGTCTTATAAGGTATAGAGTTCACTGTACGCATGCGTAGTGTTATCGATACATATTATCAAACTTAACATAACAATTTCGTGAACATGTAGGCATATATCGGCTGGAGTGTATAAAAATGTCCTAGCCGATTGGGACACCCAGTCCGCCCTTATTTAAGGTATCGAAACGTCCCTTTAACAACAGAGAAGGAAGATTTCTCCTAGTGGACTGGCATGAAAGGAGGCTCTTCACCCCCCTGTTCTGTCTGAAGGTTCCTTAGTGTATGATATAATTACTTAGAATCGGGTCACACTACATTTGGCGGTGTCGACCACTGGACACTTTCGCTTCCTGAGTGTAATCGACCGCAAGCCGAGCAGTTTTCATGTTTTTATTATGTGACTGCTACTCCAGCTGACGGAATTCTGTTGACGCCTTCCTTGTGGGAGGGTGTGGTAGTGGTGGTCTTGGGACTGGGCTCGCAGGCTTTAGTTGAGTCCCCAAGACGGGTCTCGGATACCCATGCATTGAATGGGTTGATTAACAGGGCTCCGGTGTAGTCAATGGGAGCCAGTTTCGCTATTCGCTGTTCATCTATCCCTTTCCACTAACAGACGTTAGGGTGGCTAGCTGGTAGTGTGGTATGCGCGCTGGACTGTCGTTCGGTAGTCTCGATGGTTCCGGGTTCATACCCTGCCCATACCCATCCTCCTTCGACAGGTTTGGGCTAGGAAGTAGGGCATCTTCAAGTCTAAAGATACATCTTAAACATGTCAAACATTTCAAAACATTTTAAGTTTGCTCTTGTCTTGTCTTTATGTCCGAAGAATAAGAAAGAATGCAAGATGTCACGTGACCACGCAGACCTAGCTGCGACCTACAAATTTTGCAACACTCAGACAAAACCACGTGACACCCTAGTTTTACATTGTGCACCACATGGGCCATAAGGGAATATGAAAAGGAGATCACGTGACTCTTTAACATTTTACACTGTTTAAACTTCACAAGGCTTAATTGTCGAGAAAGACAAAAATGGGGAAGACTCTCCAAGCAAGACACATCAATAGATGATTAACAAAAAAAAAAGAGGCTAGATCTAGAGATTAAGATAAGTCAAGTTTCGTAGTGTTTTTTCTTCCTTGTATTTCTAAGTGTCTAAGAAATGACACTTCATCACTGTCAGCAGATAATGTCTTCTCATTTCAATCTCTCATATTGTCTTATAATTATAGTTCGATTCCAATTTATCAAACACGTTTGGTACTTCGGGTCTAGAGATCAGAAATATTCAGAAAAACAAACAAAAATTATGCTTAACCGCTCATACCTGTCTAACTTATATATATATATATTTCATGTAAAAAAAAAAAAAAAAAAAAAGCAAAGCGCCTCACTCAAATGTCACAATTTATAGCGGCAGATGATGTTAAGATCATCTGTTTTTTTGGCCAACGGTTAAAGTTCAGGGTGTCATGTGGTCATCCGCCTCCCAACCGCGTTTACCCATCAGAATTGGGTGAATTCAGGGGCGCCCTAAAAATCCCGAAATTCAAAATCCCAGTCTTCACAGAGATTTGAACCCAGGACCCTAGGTTTGGAAGCCAAGCGCTTAACAACTCAGCCAACGCGCTGGGTAACATTATTGTGCATGCAGTCTTTTCTTCTTTAACTGCCCAGCAGGGCCGGTCTTAGGCCACAGCAGCCAATGCGGCCGCAGTGTGCCCCGCACTTTCATAGGCCCCGCGTGATGCGAATTCTTTGTGTAAATTATTAAATTAAACCATTTTTACTTATTAAAGGGTTTCTGGAATTCTCCTGAAATTATAAAATTTAAGAAAAAGTCATGAAAATCTCCTGAAATTATTAAAATCTTCTGAAAACTGATGCAAATCTCCTTAAAACAAACAAAAATTGTCATTTCGGGGTGTCATTCAATATGGAAAACGCCAATCCTACTCGCGATATAAAAAAAAACAAAAACGAAACAGCTTTGTCGGCTTTCATTTAATAAAAATGTAATAATAAGCCGAATTTTAACCAAAACAAGAAGTTCAAATACTTAATTTTCTTTAATATAGTCACTGGCATACAAATATAGATCTGAATCTATTTCGACCTCTTCGAAAAAAAACAACAACGATATTTTGCTAGTCGATAGTAAATCAAAAAAGGCAGATCTGAATGTTTATCGGCGTTTTGTTGGAAAACTACTATCTACTGCAGTGGTTCCCAAACTTTTTTTGGCTCGTAGACCCCTTGTCATGTTTTCCAGGATTCGGTAGACCCCCTGGTTAGCTAATATTACTGAATTAATTTTTTTCTGATTTATGAACTTCCAATGTGTTTTTTTTTCAACGATGTCTAATGGACATTAGGAATTAGGTGGCCACATGCATGGGCGTAGCTGGAGGTGAGGTTGGGTTGCAAAAATCCCCCAATGAAAAAATCCTGGCTACGCCTATGACCACATGTAAGTTAACCTAATAGAATTAATGAAACAAGTCTGTTAAAAAAAAGCATTGTACAACCTCCATCGAATTAAATTTCGTTTTAAAATAAGATCTTTAACAACCAAGAACTTTGATACAGTGTCAAAAAGAAAAAAAAAGAAAATAAAGCTTTTCGACAACCATCACACTTCAGTGTGAAGGAAGAACTGATGAAAGTTTCTGGTCATTTTCTCAACACATTTGAGCAAGTTATTTGATGTGTTGCTTTTGTTAACTGCGTTAATAACAAATTGAAGAGATTCAAGCATCTACCATTTTTTCACCATCCAGACCATCATCTTCTCTTTTTAATGCCAAAGCAAAGTTTTTGTCCACTATAGATCTTTTCTCAACTTTATTATTGATTTTTCAAAAGCGTTTCAAATCTACATCTTTTTTTATTAAGATGGCATCGTCTGAAAAAAAATCCTCCAACTTAGGTGGTTTTAAAGCGTCAGTAAATAACACTTTGTTGCATACATTACAAATAGACAATATAAGTTCGACATGGAAAGAAGCTAAATTTTCAAACTGTGAAATTTCATAATTAAATATGACTATGTTAAATATAAATTCCCTGTAGACTAAATTAAGCCATTTAAATAAAGTTCTAAAATAATTTTTCAAATAATTTATATTTGTATAAGATAATTGTTAATTCCATTATTTTAAGATTTTAATTAAAATCACGACCTACTGAAATCGAGATCCACTCTCGTAGACCCCCATTTACATCTCATAGACCCCCAATTCCTTTTTTCACTTTCGTAGACCCCTTGGAAGTCGTCGTAGACCCCTGGGGGTCTATATAGACCACTTTGGGAATCACTGATCTACTGTAAAGTTAATTTAACAGTGATTTTGTACTTAGTAAACTATAAATAAAATGCAAAGACGAATTTATTTTCTAATACAAAATCTTAATTTTCACTTATTATCCTTATTACAACGCAAATTAGGCCCCGCGCAATCCGTTTCGCATAGGGCCCCGCAACCTGTAGGATCGGCCCTGCTGCCCAGTTACATGAAATAGTTCTAGATGTGTTCATTTTGTTTTTTAAAAAGATGTTTATATCATTAAAAATGAAATTTCTATGACATAACATATATAAAATATATAAATGCATAGAAATATAAATGTATAGAAATGCCCTGGCGATTTCGATTCCCAGTCCGCCCCCTAGTTTATGGATCAAAAGTATTTAATAGTTGCTTATTTGTTAAAATCTTAGCAAGAATTGAATAATTTGGTTTCTTTTTTCTATAATTCAGTTAATTTGAATTTGATCGGCTTGTCTTATTCTCTTATTAAAGTTTTTTTTTTTTTTATTATGCGTCATTGAAAATTTAACTTTAAAAAAAAAAGTGATCTAACACCCCCCCCCCCCCCAAACCACCTTTTTTTTTCATAAAAAAAAAAAAAAAAAGGAAAAAATTCTACAAGCTTTGGAAGACCATGAAGACTTAACCTTGAGACAAATGTCAAAATTGTATATCAGATGTCAGCAAGGAAAGAAAAAGAGTTATAATTTGGTTGCTGGTTAAA
Organism: Biomphalaria glabrata; assembly: GCF_947242115.1. Taxonomy (NCBI): domain Eukaryota; kingdom Metazoa; phylum Mollusca; class Gastropoda; family Planorbidae; genus Biomphalaria; species Biomphalaria glabrata. The sequence continues at coordinate 34,307,723 of NC_074720.1, forward strand.
GAGAGAAAGAAGAGATCGTGTCCTCATTGACATAAAGATGCGGAAGACTCTCCAAGCATGACACGACAATGGATGGTATACACACACACACAATTCCTGCAATCAAAACTACTTCCTTGTTTGAGTAACTATTGAAAAACCAATACTAGAACAAATCTGATGTTGCTATATATAGGACTGGAAAGTTATAGGCACACAAAGGTGAAAATTATATGATACGGATAGAATACAGCTGTATATTTCGTTAGACCACATGGGCTGTACCATTCCATTGGTCGCATGAGGAAGTAATCCTACAAAAGATTTGAGGTTATCCTATAAATAGATTTAGATTTTTTTAGAAGGGGATTTCCCCTTAATCTCAACGAGATTTCAATAGATTTCACGACTAGATAAGATATGCTAAAGGAAAAACAAATCTGTTAATTTCTCAGAAATCAAAGAGATGTTCCCATATATTCGAACACCGTAGATATTTAGTTTGGGCTATGTTGAAGTCACCTAAACTTATTTGTCGCCAGCTAATACGAGGACGTCCCTGTTTGCGCTTTCCTCGTTTTGGCTTCCATGTTATCGCAACTCTTGGTGTGCTAATTCATTTTGACGTAGAACATGTCCCGCAAACCTCATGCGACGCTCAGTCACAACCTCACTAAGTGTTCGACTCCCAGTTCGGCATAGGATTTCCCTTTTTGAGATCCGGTCTGTGTAACTGACTCCCAAAATCCGTCTCAGCCATCTCTGTTGAGCCACATTTAGTCTTTTCTCAATTTTGACAGATGACTTCCACGTCTCACATGCATATGTAGCAGTTGGAATGACGATTGTGTTGAGAAGGTGTATTTTTGTCTCGAGTCCAATGGCTTGGCTAGTCCAAATAGGCTGCAGCCTTTGGAAAATGCTCCCTGCCTTTCCTATTCGACATGCTACATCATGGTAAGCATCTCCATCATTTTTTATGATGCTGCCAAGGTACGTGAACTTGTCCAGCTCTTCAAGCTTTGACTCGCCAAGTCTGACGGGGACACCCTTTGCCTTATATCCCACTCGCATAATTTTAGTCTTATCCAAGTTTATGCGGAGGCCAATTTTGGGTGCCTCTCTATCTAGGCTCTCCGTCATTTCTTGAATGCATTTATTTGTAGCCCCAAGTAGTGCAACATCATCAGCAAAGTCCAAGTCCGTCAATCGGAGTTGTTCATGCCATGGAATACCAAAGGCAGTCTGGTTCATTGCTCTCCTCATTATGTAGTCGATGGCTAGGAGGAAAAGGAAGGGAGATAAGATGCACCCCTGTCTCACACCTGTCTCGATTGTAAAAAACTCTGTTGTTCCCTCTTCTGTTTTAATGCAGCAACTAGACTGACTGTAAAGGTGTCGTAGAATCTGGACGAATTTTTCTGGGATACCGTATTCTCTAACTATTTTCCATAGTGATTCTCGGTGGACACTATCAAACGCTTTTTTGAAGTCCAGGTGGGAGGAGGCTAAGTCACCTAAACTTATTTAGTTTGAGCTATGTTGAAGTCACCTAAACATATTTAGTTTGAGCTATGTTGAAGTCACCTAAACATATTTAGTTTGGGTATGTTGAAGTCACCTAAACTTATTTACTTTGGGCTATGTTGAAGTCACCTAAACTTATTTACTTTGTGCTATGTTGAAGTCACCTAAACTTATTTACTTTGGGCTATGTTGAAGTCACCTAAACTTATTTACTTTGGGCTATGTTGAAGTCACCTAAACTTATTTAATTTGGGCTATGTTGAAGTCACCTAAACATATTTAATTTGGGCTATGTTGAAGTCACCTAAACTTATTTAGTTTGAGCTATGTTGAAGTCACCTAAACTTATTTAGTTTGGGCTATGTTGAAGTCACCTAAACTTATTTAATTTGGGCTATGTTGAAATCACCTAAACGTATTTAGTTAGGGCTATGTTGGAGTCACCTAAACTTATTTAGTTAGGGCTATGTTGGAGTCACCTAAACTTATTTAGTTAGGGCTATGTTAAAGTCACCTAAACTTATTTAGTTAGGGCTATGTTGGAGTCACCTAAACTTATTTAGTTAGGGCTATGTTAAAGTCACCTAAACTTATTTAGTTAGGGCTATGTTGGAGTCACCTAAACTTCTAGATTCTGGAAATACAGGAACGATATTGATACAGAAGAGAACGTACAGACAGAGAGGAAGAATACAGAACAAAGAGAAAAAAACAAACAAACAAGAAAAACACACACAAAAAATACTTAAAAAAAAAACAAAGATAAAATGTTGTTAGTATTAGTTTGGATCAGTCATGCAATTAAATTAAACAGTAGCTCTAGACTAACAATAATAAACATGTGCTTTTTTTTTAGCGCAATTCAATGCGTTGAGCTATAATCCTATCACTTGTTTGGACCAGTTAGGAACAAAGGGGGTGGGAGGGGGGTATCTGTGTGAATGTTAACTTGGTCGCTTTTTAAAAGCATAAAACAAATGTTCATTCAGGGTTTATGCCTCCTCAAGAGGACTAATTCAACTTATACCACTATATCTTTCATCTACGATTCCTTCCCTTGTTCGATACCAAACAAAATAATTAATTCATTTGTAACGAGCAAGAAATAATTGTGCAAAATTTCAACTTGATCCGAAAATAAGTGTGGGAGAAATGACGCGCACAAACTTTTTACCAGACAGACAGACTGACAGAGTGAGTGGATAAAAGCTTTGTAAAAAGAGGAGACTAAAATAAGTCAAAAACTTACAATAGAATTTTGGATACTTCAGCACAATGTGTGTGCGTGCATGTTTGCTGTCAAAGTAGGGCTATAATAGTGACAGTTCAGATGAACTTAGATATCTCTCAAAACAATTTAAAGTTCATCTATCTCTCTACATAGTGAAGTTCATCTATCTCTCTAAATTAGGAAAGTTCATCTATCTCTCTAAATACCGTAGTAAAAGTTCATCTGTCTCTCTAAATACGGTAGTGAAAGTTCATCTCTCTAAATACTGAAAGTTCATCGATCTCTCTAAATGGTGAATGTTCATCTCTCTAGAATTAGTCCAGCAGCATGGTGAATGGCGATACTACTTAAAGATTTGATGTCTGCTGAACTATGAACCCCAAGAGACACAAATGTTAACTTTTGACTTCTGCTCGGCACTTCTACTTGAACGTTCAGCCAGGTTTCTTTGAATACAAATCTAATTGAGCCGCCAGGCTAAGTTCATCCCAGTAGTTTTCTCTTGAATATATCAGCAATGGTTCAGTTCCGGTTTCATTTAGAATGCCTAGACGCAGGGGGGGGGGGGGAGGAACAAGGCTAGGAAATGGGAGGTAAGGAGGAAGGAAGTATGAGGAGGAGATAAACAGTAGGGAGGAAGTGAGTTTGTAAAGGAGGGGGAGAGAGTAGGGAGTACGGCATAACAGTACTGAGGAAGAGAATGGCAATGTCTTCAACTTCAAAAGATGAGAGCAACGTTTCATATGACTCAGCAAAACCCAGTTCCGACCCAACATATTTGTCCACACCTGATGTAGACAAAATTAACATTTCATATTGATACCTGAGATATCTATATTGAATTATGTATGCCTTTTTATTGCTTCTTCCCCAACAATTGAATGAGTGTAAAGAATTCCTTTTGGAACCTTTATGCGTTTTCTAACAGACTAACGTTTGTAGTTTCTCTTCATATTCCTGGGACCTCACTTTTCCCTGAACTACTTCCATCAATTGCAACTTTTTCTTTGGACTGCAACATTTCTTTATTTTCATAGAGTACTCTCCTGTAGACAGTTAGTTCTGAAGTCCTGACGGTTTGCCTTATATTTTCATTTTTTTGAAACAATGTTTTGTTTTTTCCTGACGAGAATGCAGTTGAAAGAGAATTACTTAACATTGTTTCTCAACGTTAGCAACAGAAAGATATAAATCACTTGTAGCTATGACACGATGTTGTTTGGGTCTCAAGAGGATCTAGAATTAAAATTATTGCAAGTATGCATCTGTTTCTCATTTTAGTTTTTAAAAAATATGAACAAAAAGTTTTATTTGGAAATTTGGTTTTATTCATTAAACAAAAAGGTTGTGGGTGATTGTTTAAACATAATAAATATAATATAATCTAGAGTATAATTATTACCTTAAAAAAAGCGATCAGAGATATAAGTTCGAAACTAATAATCCCAAACATGAAGCTTATGGTGTGGTAAATTATACAAGTCAAGCACTATAGTGTTTGTCACACAAATTGTGTAACTCTTGAAGGCTTTTCTAAATGTAGTACATACTTCAATGATCTCCTTTACTTATCAAATGCATGAACAGAAACTTTTAATGTATCACAGGTTTGTATTGAGAATATAATGATTCAAAATATCAATGAAAAAGATACCTGCCATCTTTATGATGACATCTTGAATAATGTGGTCCTCTTCATTTGTATCTAAGAAAAAGACCAACAGTAACAAGGACTACAATACAAATAAGCTATAAAAAGTGACCTCCAACATTCCTATATAAACTACATTTGTAAAAAGTGTGTATTATGTAAATATGGCACCATAGAGATGAAACAAATATTGCATGATGTGATGATACATTCTCCGTCAAATTTCTTTATAATAAACTTCTAAAGTGCCAAAATAAATGTTTTATAATTATGTATCCAAAAAAAAAAAATTCAGAATTGTTAAAAGTTTAAACCCAGCTGGTTATGACTTAGTAATGAAAGAGTGTTAAGAAATACCAAGCTTGTTATAACAAGATTGGATCTAAATTACACATGACAAAATCTCCAATCACAGCTAATGACCACCAGTAGGTCTAACAATACAAATGTTTTTACCACCAGTAAATTTAACAACATAGAAACAAATTTTTATTACCACCGGTAAATTTATCAACAGAAAAGTATTTTTTGTTACCACCAGTAACTTAAAAAAAAAAAAAATTATTATGTTTAAAAACCAACCATAAAAAAGTGCTTATTGCTATATGCACAGAAGTACATAAAATAAGGTTATATACAATCTATATAAGTAAGTCTCATGCAAATAACAGTCTATTTTTTTTGGTAATGGGTTACAGTAGGCCAAATCACATCATGGTAAAATAAAATGTCATTACTAAAAGGAAAACAAGAAGTGACCTTGTTTAATAAGAGTTAGACATTTTTTTTTAAATCTACCTTATGTCACTGAATTTTGTTTAAGATAGAACTAAAATACTGAGATTCAAATAACTGAGTTATTGAATTAGATATTTTGTACATAATAGAACATATTGCAATGAAAAGTGAGGCTACAGCATCAAATGTATGTGGCTTAAATAGTCAGACAAGTGAGATTTAGAAATGACATGAAACATTTTTTGGTCAAATGCTGGTATAAAAATAATACAGTCCAATCTGATTACAGCAAAACTCTACTACCTAGCTGCAGGGACACACATGAGCCCAAAACTCTATGACCTAGCATGGACATAACATCTTCTAAAAACTTACACACTTTATCTCACATATCTACTCAACTTTAAACCTTATTTAAAAATATATTAGGAAGGCAACAAAAACAACTCAAGCTTTATGGCTGTACGCCTTCCAACATCATAAGCTAAACCCTCACCTGGAACCCCTAGGAAAGATGAACAGGGGGCTGCAAAAAATAAATACAAGATTCGCAAGCAGATGTCAAGCAGATGGGCAAGACATAATGAATGAGATAGATACCTGGAGGAAGATGGTTGGTGGCCTATACCCCAGGCAGAGATGAGATTATGAGTAATGTCTTAATAGTCACAGAAAAGGTACAAGAAAGTAACGTTTCCCTTTCAGGCCTTGTGATCTATGGGGCAGATGATGTTAAGATCATCTATTTATATGGCCAATTATTAATGAGCAAGGTGTCATGTGGCCAGCACAATTACCAACTGCCTACAGAAAAGATAGGCTAACAATAATGACAAAGCAAACTTGTAGTTAAAACTATCTGATGGCATGAAGACTCCACTCCTTAGTCCTATCTTCCTGTGTGACACTTTTTCATCTGCCCTTCTTTATCATTGACTCGTCTTCCCAATTCTCAAAGATACTAATGTTTACGTTCATTTCTTTTACTGCTTCTTATCTTATAGAATACAGATGTTACTTCAAAAAAGAAGATGATTACGTCCTATGCGTGATGCATTTAGTAATGCATATTAAACAATGATCTAAATTCTGCCAAGTCACTGGTTTTCCTGGCTAGCTCAACAACAGAAGAGATTCTTTCCAAGGGCAACTACTTTCATACCATATACTATTATGTTATTTATTTGAAATTAATAAATAGAAAATAGAGAAATATATTTGTACAATGTTCATGAATCAAACGGTACAATGTTAATCAAAAGGTACAATGTTAACCAATCGAAATAAAGATTAAATGACCTTAGCAACCAATCATCCAGCTCTTAGAATATATATATATATCCAGATAATAATGGTACAAAAGACAAGGAAGATCAAGTAAATAATTGTTAATGGAATAAAAGAAAGCTTATGAATTACAAAACTAAATGAGACAAATAAAAACAGATCATTTGAACGTGATAATAGAAAATTAACAATATAATAAATGATTATTGTTATGTAGTACAATATCAAGAACTCGCAGACACATCAATGCAACAGCAAAAGATTCAGCTTACAGCCTTACATCAGATATTTTCACTAATAACACCAATACTAACAATGTTAAGCAGTCAGTTCAGCAGTGGCTTGAAAGGCTTTTCAATGGGTTCCTAATAATTGGGTTAGAAACTTTTAAAATCAGACAAGAACATAAAACTAAAATGCTATTTAACCTTAGTTAGGCCAATATTATAATACGCATCTTCTGTTTTGGGCTTATACTTAGTAATGACTAAAACCTGATACTTTTACTTACTAATGGCTGAGACCTAATACTTATACTAACTAATGACTTAAACCTGATACTTTTACTTACTAATGGCTGAGACCTAATACTTATACTAACTAATGACTAAAACCTGATACTTATACTTACTAATGGCTGAGACCTAATACTTATACTTACTAATGACTTAAACCTGATACTTATACTTACTAATGGCTGAGACCTAATACTTATACTTACTAATGACTTAAACCTGATACTTATACTTACTAATGGCTGAGACCTAATACTTATACTAACTAATGACTTAAACCTGATACTTATACTTACTAATGACTTTAAAGAAGATAGAGAGATGCTCAAAAATGAATTGTTAAATAGATAATACGTTTTTATAAACAAATTAATTAAAATGTTTTGGAGAAATGTCATCTGCGATACACTATTTATTATTAAACAAAACATTTATCGTACTATTATATGTATTATTATGCACAACTTTTTTTTTTTTTTTGAAAAGCTAAGTGTTAAAATTTATTATTTAAAATTTTTTACAAACTTAATAATCTTATAATAATGCTATGTTATATATTTTTTAAAGATTTTTTTTTTCAAATTTCAGTGAAAGCATAAAAAACAACAACTTTTGTTTCAGTCTACAATAAAAGTCTTCAGAGAATTTATCAAAGAAAAACACAAAGAAGTGCTTATCTTATCTTAAATAATACAGACGTTAGTTCAAAAAAGAAGATGATTATGTCCTACGTGTCAGGCATTAACTCATGCATATTAACCAATGGCTTTAGTGCAAATGATGTGGCCCTCAGATAAGTTAGGCGAGATAATGTTCACAATTTAACTCTGAGTAAAAATGTTAGTTTTGTTTGTTTCTTGTTTTTTTTTAAAAAAAGAACATTGGATGGCACAGTGAACATGTTTTCAACATCAAAGCTTACAATGTTAAGACATTTTATACATAAACTTTTTACAAATTACACATGTTTGCTTAAGTAAGTTTCTGAAAAAGTAGCGTTATGAGTAATTTTAAATTAATATCCACATATATGGAAATAAGGAAAAGTTAATAATTACAAATCCTGGTAACAGAATAAATTAAAACACACAATATCACACAAAAAGAAAAATTAATCCCCAAAACGTATCCTGTAGAACATAACAAAAAGAAGTGTACATATTTCTGTGTCAGTGTGGACATCTTTAGTGTGGTTTTTTCTTAAGTTGTTTTTTTTTTTTACTGTCATGATCAAATAAGATAACTCAATTAGGACAGAGACTTTAAATTGCGTGGAAGGATCATAGGTATTCTTAGCAGCTTGGTTGATTGGATAATATTCTAGTATGATCTTTCAGACTCAGGCTTAGACCTTACACTGACCTGGCCATGAAAAACTATTTGGTCCTGTGATATGCACAATGGACTGTGGTTTGGTCCTCTCCATGGTTCCTGGTGCATACCCTGCCCAACCCATTCCCAAGCGTCCTATGGGAGGTTTAAACTAGAAAGCAGATTATCTTTAACTTTGAAGGAACATCCGAAACATGTAAAACAATTTACAAAAACTTCAAGACCCAAAGGTCTAAATCATGGCAATAAAAGTCATTGATAAAATTTAAAGTAATTGTAAAAAATAATACACATACATTTGATTAAAATATGGTTCTCTGTTTGTACCATTCTGTAACTTATATGGGTAGTAATGTAAGCCAATGGCATACTAAGCAGTATAAACATTTCCTGACCTATACATTTGTTCAACTTGTCATCATGAAGGAAGCTAGGGACCATTGGTGCTACCATGTGCCTTCTAGTTCAAGCCAAGTAAAAAGATTTCTAACCTCGCACATAGGATGGTTTCTTGTTCTGCTTAAGTGGTACGACTGCATGGATGTAAATAAAGGGAGCCTAGCATTGATATTGTTGTAACCCTGTTCCTCCCTGACTAACCTTTTTTTTTACAAGTGCGAAGTAGGGTGATTTTTGTTTATGCTGTTGGGCGTAAATGACCTTGACTAGTGTGTAAATGTGTTAAGAAACTTTAGTTATGATTTTTGGATTTCTTGACTGAGGATTGTTTTCTATTGTGTTAGTGAATTGGGATATGTAAATTTGATTTGGAGATTGTGACATTATTTCTTTTTATCAGGGATATTGATTGATTATAGTTGGATTGTGCTTCTGCAATCGAAGAGATACCAGCGATTTGAGAATCGGTGAATTATTTTCTTTGGTTCAATTCCACGTCTTAACAACTGGTGTCAGAAGTGGGAGATTGCCTACTCTACTTACAACATGTCTACTTCTAAACGCCTACATGAGCTCCAGATTAACGAAATCCGTAAGGAGGACATCGCAGCGCCAGGAAACAAAGAAGCCTTCGTTAGCCGTCTGAGAGATGCTTTGAAAGAAGACGGGTTTGACCAGGACACTTACGAGTTTGAAGTGAAGGCTGATCTCGGCAGAATGTTGAGTGAAATAAAAGAGGAGCTTCTAGGGTCAATGCGAGCAATGGCGACTGGTCTGAAAACAGATCTGGCGGAATTCAGAAGTAAGTTAAGGGAGGAAATCGCCACTGTGAAGTCACAGCTTACAGTAGAGATGGAGCAAAAGATTAAAGCCCTTAACAATGAGGTCCAGGCAGTCAAGGTCGAGCTGGGCAAGGTTCAACGCATATAAACAAATTCAGGATCGAGCGAAGCAATTTGGAAAGTCAAGCCACCTATTTTTGGTGGTACAGTCTCATGGACAGTCTATAAAAGACAATTTGAGGCGGCTGCTAAAGTGATCAACTGGAGTACGAACGAGGAAAAAGCAACTGGATTAATTTTAGCCTTGCGAGGAAAGGCCTCTGAATTGCTACAGATAGTTAACGACCAGCAAGATTACGAGGCCATTGTTAGAACAAAGGAATTGCGATTTGGGGACGAACACATGAAGGAGGTTTATAGAATGCAATTGAAGACTTGGTAGCAAAAACCAGAAGAGGCACTACAGGAGTTGATGGCAGATATCGAACGACTGGCACGCCTGGCTTATCCGACCTTGACCCAGGAGATCTTAGAAGTTCTCATAACAGACGCGTTTATTGATGGTGTTAGTGACCCTGAATTGAAGAAGGTTTATCAGATCAAGTGGAAAAAGAGAGGCAAGCGATGCTTTGGTATATGCCTTATCTTTTGAGGCAGCTAAAGACACATGAAAAACGACCCATTTCAGTCGGGGTCTTCATGTTCAGAAGGAGGACCTCACGGATATCATCAGACAAGTAGTGGAAACTTTAGATGACCGACGGTCTCAGCAAATGCCCAGACCAAATAGACCGGTCATTCACTGTTGAAATTGTAATGCTCCTGGCCACATTCAGAGAAATTGTACTCGAGGATATGCAGGCTGACCAAGAGAAAGACAGGGATTGGGTAGTCACCAGGCCAGCATCCAATCTCAGAACCAGGAAAACTAGATTCTGCCGGTCTCGTGGGGCGGAGACAGGCAGCAAGATTCACAGGAAGCTCTAGGCTTATCATCCCGGTGGACTTGCTAGGAAAAAATAGAAGTCTGAGAGTACAAGGAAAAATAGGAGTTCATTTTTGCAGATTTCTATTAGATACTGGCACATCAAGATCAAAATTCATGCTAGTCTTATTGAGAATAACATAATTCATGAAATTAGTGGCTATTCTATAAAAACAGCTAGTGGTGAACTTTTGCCAGTTTTAGGACAGATCACTGTAAAGATTGAGATTGCAAATCAACATTTTAGTCATAATATCATGGATGAGTGTATTCTGGGACTAGACTTCATGCAGTTATTTGGACTCTCCTACAACATTGGGGGTGGCACAGTGCAATATGGAAATCTTGAAATTCCGTTGCTGGGGAACGACATGGAAGAAGAACAGATAAAGAGGGTATTGATAACGGAAGGTACCAGCAAACCCGCACAGTCTGAAGCCATTATATGACACAATAGAAGGTAATGATCCTGTGTCTATCACAAGCCTTATAGAGCAGTCGAAGGAAGCGCACAGTAGACTGCCTGTGGGGAGAATAGTGGTTGTTAATAGAAACAACCGAAGGGTACCTGGTCGGGTTATGAAAATCGACACTCAAGCTTACAACCTTCAGAAGAAGAATGTTATCGCCACTTGTTGTCCATTGGAACTTATTGCATAGTGTGATGTGGTGGTCCCTGTAGCTAGTGCCTCGTCATGTGATTCTCGAGTTGATCGGATACTTGGAGATGAGGGTGATGATCTGTCAGAGGAAGAGTGCGGTGGGGTTAGACAAATGTTGCTGGAATTTGGGGACGTCGTGCCAGACAGTGAAAATGGGCTCGGCCAGACTGATTTGGTTTTCCAGAACGAGGTTGTGCGCTGGTTGCACCAGTATTGTGAGGAGATCAGGGTCTGTTTGAGACAAACAGAAAAAGGGAGGGGGCAGTGTTGTAACCCTGTTCCTCCCAGATTAACCTTTTTTTTTCACGTGTAAAGTAGGGCGATTATTGTTTATGCTGTTGGGCGTAAATGACCTTGACTAGTGTGTAAATGTGTTAAGAAACTTTAGTTATGATTTTTGGATTTCTTGACTGAGGATTGTTTTCTATTGTGTTACTGAATCAAAATATGTAAATTTGATTTGGAGATTGTGACATTATTTCTTTTTATCGGGGATATTGATTGATCATAATTGGATTGTGCTTCTGCAATCGAAGAGATACCAGTGATCTGAGAATCGGTGAGTTATTTTCTTTAGTTCAGCCCCACATCTTAACAGCTGTATTATCTCCCCTCTTCCATCTTCATATGTTCCAACCAGTAGTGTGTTGTTGTTTTTTTATATAATCATACACATTTAGATATTAATTAGTTTTAGTACAGCCTGATATTAATATATGATTTTCTTGGTGAAATAAATTTTAAACATACATATTAATATGAAGTGTAAAAAATCCTTATACATGATTATAACCCAAGTCCATGTAACAAAGATAACAGATTATGACTAGCCGCATCAGTAGATACATGTAGGTACAAGTCTTATGATGTCTTCAAACTCAGCTACCAATAATCAACAGTCACTGGTCAATTAACAGTTAAAAGTTGACATGTAAACAATGTTTGCTAATGCATAAAATTATTCCAGAGCAGATTTACCAGCCACAACTATCAAAAAAACTGACTTCGCTAAGTTTAATACAGTTGACAATGTCTCTATGATCTTCAGTTCTTCAAAAATGTTTTGAAGTGTAAAAAAAAAAAAGATAAATTCATATTTGATGTTTTGGCGTAAAAGATCTTTGACTATCATAAACAACAAATGCAAAGTGTTTTTGATAACTTCACTTCAAGGGCTATTAAAAACAATAGTCCTTAGGTTACAACAATCATTGCTCAGTTGTCTTAAATACAAGGCGAGACAATGTTAATTGCATTAACCCCAAGGTGTTATTTTTTGTCCTCTCAAAGAACTTAGCTCTTGCTGCAGTTCCACAAATGCAGGCCGATCTTTGGTCTCTAAACGCCAACACTTCATCATAATGTCATACAGATTTTCACACACAAAATTTTCTTTGGGAAGTCGATTCTTCTGCCTGTACCAATTCATTACATTTTGTGGCTCTGGCATTTTGACACTGGGATGTTTGCCACGAGAGAACACTTCCCACATTGTGATACCAAATGACCAGACATCCCCTTTTGAGGAGAAAGGTTTTCTTTCAGCTTCATCGTCCAGTATTTCAGGTGGCATCCTGCAAAATATAAAATCAAAACTAGAAAGAGAAAAAAGAGCTTGTGTTGCTGACAACACTGCTAGCTAAAGAATATGATAGTTTTGTGATCAAAATAAAAAAAAATTATTAATCACTATCAAATTCTTTTCTAGAAATCAAATTAGTGTAAACAGATGTATGACTCTAATAAATGTTCCCTTTCTAACATGAAAGGAAAAATATATAAAATGTTTGTATGCAAATTGAATAAGAAGCCAAACTGATTTTAGAATCTGGCAGGAAAACAAAAGTTGTGACTGTACTTTTGAGTGTTTAGAAACAAAATAAAAAGTGTTGACTGTACTTTTGAACATTTCAAAACAAAATAAATAGTGATGACTGTACTTTTGAATGTATAGAAACAAAATGAAAAGTGGTGACTGTACTTTTGAATGTTTAAAAACAAAAAAAAAAGGACATAAAAAGAAAAAAAGGACACATAAAAACAAAAAATAATGTGGCATGAATTGTAGAGCTACCATTCAAGTGTTCTCAAATTAATTCAAATCCTTACTCAAGCTACATTCTGTTTGCTAAGCACCTACAGAAAGCACAGATACCTTTAAGACACCCCCCTCCACCCACAAAAGTATTGGATCAAGCATGAAAGATGCATAATAGAAAACTAATTTAAAAAAAACAGAAAATAAAGGAGTAATGTAAAATGATAATATTTATTACACAATAAATGAAAGCAGATTAAGTTACCAAGGAAAGGGCATCTGCTCATCAGGTTTGGTGTTATAAAAACGATAGTTTTCCTCCATGTTTCGAGCCAAACCAAAATCTGACACTTTGGCAACGATGCAATCTCCACTTTGATGCAAAAGTACATTCCTGGCAGCCAGATCCCTGTGGACAATATCTCTGCCAGAAAGATACACCATTCCCTGATAAAAAAAAGTTTTTGTTTTATATAAGATTTAATGACAATTAATAAAAGTTAAAAATCCTCAGTATTTAAACACATTGGAGAGTGTACTCAGCTCTTATTGAATGCTATAAATTACAGAGATATTCTTTAATGTGTCTTAAGATTTAAGTTTATAAAATGAAATACTAAAATAGAAAGTATTTTAGAACAGTGATTCTCTATTACAATTTAAAACAAAAAACAGCAAACAAGGCCAATAATTCTTCCTAATGACAAAATACACTTATAACAATGTTGGCAATGCCATAATCAAGGACCTCCTGCAAGTTTTTTAGTTTAAATCACTGACCACAAATGAAAATGGTCCACTGATGCCAGTGATATCAGCTTTCCAGGACTCATCAAGGTCCATTAGTAGACAGCAGCAGGCTGAAAACTTTTGAGGGAAACCTTGGCCTAGGATGGATTACTTCAGTGTTGTAAGAATAAATGCATTCATACAGCTGTTTTTTGTGACGCTTGGGGATTTGACATCAACCACTGGCCCTACGTCATAAAGCTTTTCCACAAGGAGGATTTCATTTATAATTTATACTCCATGTTTTTAAAATTAAATATTTTCATTATGAACAACCCATGAAAATGGATCTTGAACAGAAGAATGTTAGGAAAATATTTTTTTACGGTATGGTTTTACTTCAAGAGTTAAATTAGTAGTTGAAAAACTCTAGTTCATCATTTTTAACCAAGTGTATAAGCTGAATCCTAGAAGCCTTAAATAACTAACCTCTTTTTGATAACTAGCAAACATTCTAGATTTTCAAACAACGATGCCCAGTATTTTAGAGGTATAGAAATAATGGCGATTTCAAAAACAAGTTTTGACTTTAGCAAACTTCTTGAATGACTACAACAGCATTTGTGAATAAAAGAAAGTTTTAGGAAAAGTATAAAATCTCTTTGAAAAATACTAATGGTGTCTGCACAGATGGTGCTCCAAGTATGCTAGTATGTTGGTCAGGATTTCAATGTTTGGTACACAATAGTTATTGGAACTCACTGTATGATTCATCGAGGAATTCACAGAGAAAAAAATTATAATGAAAGTATCAAATGCCAAATGCCTCGAATTGTCTGAAAAAAACTGATCCTTCCAAATGGAACTTAAGCTTTGGTAAACAAAGTTGGATGCAAATATTTTCATGTTGCCAACCTTATCTACTCTCCAAGGGGAAAGTGACATTAAACTTGACAAACTGATAAATTGATATTAACTGTGAAAGAACATTTAAGCATGATTGCAGACATTTCATCATATTTTCCAAATCTACCTGACAAGTTGAAGATATTCCGGAGACGTCACAGAAACAGCTTATTGAACTCATTGATAGCAATACAGCAAAAAATGGTTTCTCTTCAATGTCAGTTACAAATCTAGATTAAAAGCTTCCATAAGTGCTTTTTTTCTTTGGATGACCATTTCTTCAGTCTTCCTCCATTGTACCCAAAAGGATGACTTTTGACAGTCAGTCACGTCTTACAACATGATCCAACAAGTTCAGCTATAGTCTCTTCACAATACGGAGGTGTTAGGGTTCCTCCTGTTTGCCAGCCAGAGTGTTGACATGTCTTCTTTTCAAGGTATTTGATGGCCAACATTTTTCTCTAGCATTTACCCTCAAAGACTTAGACTTGTCTTTCAACCTCAGCATTCAGCATCCAACTTTCACAAGCATATCAAAGTACAGAGACAACTAAGGGTGGTACATAAAATATGCTCTGTAACAAGGGATATCAAATGAAATAGTTTTATAAATATCAACATTGCGCTATAACTGTCAACACTCCTTTGTCTAAGTTTTGGAGGGTAAGAAGTGAGATGGGTTGTAATTGGAAATAAAATACATTTTAGAGAGTTAACTAAACAAAATGTTGGATAACAACATGTTATGAGACTACAACATAACTCCAAACACAATTACATGATTATATAACAAACTGTTATGAGACTACAACATAACTTCAAACACAATTACATGATTATATAACAAACTGTTATGAGACTACAACATAACTTCAAACACAATTACATGATTATATAACAAACTGTTATGAGACTACAACATAACTTCAAACACAATTACATGATTATATAACAAACTGTTATGAGACTACAACATAACTTCAAACACAATTACATGATTATATAACAAACTGTTATGAGACTACAACATAACTTCAAACACAATTACATGATTATATAACAAACTGTTATGAGACTACAACATAACTTCAAACACAATTACATGATTATATAACAAACTGTTATGAGACTACAACATAACTTCAAACACAATTACATGATTATATAACAAACTGTTATGAGACTACAACATAACTCCATACATCATTAAATAATGTCATAGTCCAATGACACATTCAAACACTAACCTCTGCAATGTCTATACAGATCTTCAGAAGTATTGCAGGTACCAAGGGAATGTCTTTTCTGCTGACATATTTAATCAGGCTGTTCATATTCATGTACTCCATGATTAGCATAATCTTTGAGTAACTAACTGGCAACAAATAAATTAGTTTTCAGTGAGGGAAAGATATTTGTTAGCTGTGAAATGTAAACCATCACTAATGTTCTTTTAATGTTAGCTGTGTAATGCAAACCATCACTAATGTTCTTTTAATGTTAGCTGTGTAATGTAAACCATCACTAATGTTCTTTTAATGTTAGCTGTGTAATGTAAACCATCACTAATGTTCTTTTAATGTTAGCTGTGTAATGTAAACCATCACTAATGTTCTTTTAATGTTAGCTGTGTAATGTAAACCATCACTAATGTTCTTTTAATGTTAGCTGTGAAATGTAAACCATCACTAATGTTCTTTTAATGTTAGCTGTGAAATGTAAACCATCACTAATGTTCTTTTAATGTTAGCTGTGTAATGTAAACCATCACTAATGTTCTTTTAATGTTAGCTGTGTAATGTAAACCATCACTAATGTTCTTTTAATGTTAGCTGTGAAATGTAAACCATCACTAATGTTCTTTTAATGTTAGCTGTGTAATGTAAACCATCACTAATGTTCTTTTAATGTTAGCTGTGAAATGTAAACCATCACTAATGTTCTTTTAATGTTAGCTGTGAAATGTAAACCATCACTAATGTTCTTTTAATGTTAGCTGTGAAATGTAAACCATCACTAATGTTCTTTTAATGTTAGCTGTGAAATGTAAACCATCACTAATGTTCTTTTCATTGTTTTATTACTCAGCACAACATTGGATGATATGCACTGAATTTTTCTTCTGTTTTCCCCCCCAACTTGCACTTTAATTACAGTGGTATTGTTTTTTTTTAATGTTCAACTTAAAGGTATGTAATACAATACAGGGGAAGAAATCAAACAAGTGCAAAACAAATGGGTAGAAGAGTCAAGGTCGGATGTCTCAATATTGTACAGCTATTAGTAGGAAGTGTATGGAGATGTAAATAAGACAAGAGCCTCCATGAGCAGTAGCACCACTGGAATGGAGGGATGTGTTTTTCTGTTTTTTTTATTACAACATTACTAGTAGTTTCCTTGTTGTTTATTTATCTGTCCAGCAAGGATCAAACAAACCTGCATTCAAATGTTATTACCACTGGACTACCTAGGGTAATAAATAGTCTAAACTTTGTAATAACATTTTTATATGAAAATGTGAAGTCTATAGCAATCCTTAATGACCCATTATGAACAAAGACTAAATTAAAATAATAAATAATTTTTTTTTACTGCATGCAAAAGTAGAAAATAATATTTACATTGCTCTTCTTTAATGATGTATGGATTAATGGCAAAGTAAAGCATTTTGACAATCTTGGGGTGATCCAGTTCACAGGCTAGGGCAATCTCTCGGACAAAACTGGCCTCAGAAATCCTATCCCCTTTTTTAAACATTTTGGCAGCAACCTGGAACCAATCAGATTTAGTTTGGTGAAGGTTCAGGCTTGGTCTGCATATACTTGCACCCCACACGCTACCAAAATGGCCCTGAAAAACATTTTTTTATGGTTTATATTTAATTGTACATTAATATATTGCAGAAAATATCCAAAGATCCTGACACTGCAAGAATAAAATATGGACACATACACAAAGTAAACATCGCAAATAATATGAGAGTAAATATCTTTTCTTTTTATGTGTGCCTCCAGATTTAGAGTTGCTAACTATTCTGATTTAGTAGACAATTAGTTGATATCTGACTACCAAATTTAACTGAGTCATGAATATAACTGTGATATCATGTATGAATTACGAAGAACTATGAAGATAAAAAGAAGATTCAGGAAGCCGATTTACGGGCATATATAACTTGTTTATTGACAATATTAATAAAATACAGGTACAGTTCTGGCAAATAAATATCCAATTTAAATGAATATTGAACAGAACAATATCTCAAGAACTCAATTCTCCATTGACAATAAATATCAAATGAATGATAGTTGCACACTAATTAAATCTCAACTTCAACTCTCTACTGACTTAATACAAACTAACTTTACAATTACAGACAATAAAGATTATTATTATTATTACTCAACTGTCTTCAACAAAATTAAATATACTTCAATTTCACCATACTTCCATTCACTTTAACTGAATTGGCCGCCTTTCTCACTCTCTCTCTCTCTGACCTTGAAATATCAACACAGTTCACTTTGCATGAAGCAAACACTTCTTACAAAATAGTGCATTGCATTTAATAATAAAATTCTAACTTCAAACTAAGTCCAGTCAGATCAGTTACAAGAGTCAAACAAAACTTGACACACTTTCCTTCAAAAACAAAAAACATTTTTCTTTGAGCCTGGATCAGCCTGGAAAATCTTTGACTTAGCAGACTAATGACTTGGCAGGCCAATGATTTACCAGGCCAATGACTTAGCAGGCCAATGATTTAGCAGACCTATGACTTAGCAGGCCAATGACTTAGCAGGCTAATGATTAAGAAGGCCAATAGATTCTTCATTGGCAAGATTGAGCAGATTAGAAATGACATGCCATCCCTCTCATCACAGCTTGACCACTCTCTTTCAAAATTCTCCTTTTTGCGAGTTTCAGCTTGTATCTGAAGATTATGTCAAAAGTACTATTTTAAAGATGCCAAATAAGTCATGTGACCTTGATCCCATTCCAACTTCCTTGCTCCTTGAATGTTTAGATGACCCACAATTACTAACATTGTGAACTCTTCACTGACTTCAGGCATTGTACCACAGCAATTTAACTCTTTGGCTCCGCACCAACGCACAGGGCGTTGATTTTAAAAAAGGGGTAAAAAGTCGGACCAACGCTGGGGGCATCGGCTATTTCAAATTTATTTTTTTCGTTTCCATTTCTCCAATTCTTGTTTTTTATTGCTTAATTGTTTATCTAGAATAGTTTCCCTTTGCTAAACATCCGGAATTTCCTTCATTTAACGTGTTTTTATTTTGTACGAAGTTTGTAAAGAGATGACATTTATTTTTTCTGTGTGCGTGTTTTTTTTAATATGGAGCTTCAACCAAGGCCATATAAACTCTGTAGATCTAAATATTTCTTTGATAAAGAAGTATAAGAATTCAGATGACAGTGGTTTTGTTTCATCTGATGGTGATATTGATAAATCTAATTATATAGATCTAGATCTAGTAAATTAATTTATAGGTCTAGACCTAGGCCTAGGCATAGGTCTAGTAATGATGAAGTTTATCAGCTGATGAAGCAGCTCCACCCCCAGCTAATGTTCAATGTAGATCTAGAACTAGTTTAGCTGTCTCTACATTATCTAGATCTAAATCTAATCAGATAGATGTAGATCTCTAGATCTATCATCTAGGCACTGAAACAGAGCAATTTCAGATTTATTCCACCAAGAAATTGGGTTGTCAACCTAGACTTAGTCAGCACTGCATCTATTGAGATGGAATGTTTTTTTCATTGACAATCAAATTGTTGATAGTCTTGTTAGCAAAATAAATAGCTATGCTGACCATAGGATTAAATGGAACACACCTGCTAGAATAAGATCCATTTTCAGAGAATGGAGACCTATAACTATAAAGAAAGACAGAGTATGTAAACACTTTGGGTCAGGGAGAACGGTTTATGTTTGCGCTGGATGGGAGTCGAACCCACACATTCATATTGACTGCTTCCATGAATATCACAACTAGAAGGAATATTTATATACTAATTACATGAAGAACTTTAGAAGAAAATATATATGGCTCCTTTTGTCTCGAAAGGCAATGGATGCGCCCAAGTGAGTCACTGGTTTTGGCTTAATCTTGAGACGGGGCAGAATCTGGTGTGGCTAATCAAGCCAATTCTAGAACGGCAGACTTTGCCACAATTCGTACATGTGTATGCCTCTGATTTAGGGCTAGCAGACAGGGCAGCTTTCTTTTTTTCCCTCTTGATTAAAGCCGCTTCAATTCTTTTGTTCTCAGCAAGGGTTGTCCCAGCACGCACAGTCTGTCTCCATGCACTCCGGTCTTTGGCTATGTTTTCCCACATACTTTCACTGATGCCTGAGGCTCTCATGTCTCGCTTGCAGACATCTCTATATGTTAGTCTTGGGCGGCCCTTGGGTCTGACTCCTTCCATAAGCTCAGCATATAAGATATCTTTCGGGATTCTACCATCTGGCATTCGGGTGACATGTCCGAGCCAGCGTAATCTTCTTTGTGTCAGGAGAGCATACATGCTGTTCATATTGGCCAATCACAAAACTTCCTGATTGGAGACATGGTCCCTCCAAGAGATGCCCATTATGCGTCTCAGGCAGCGCAAGTGGAAACTATTCAATCTGTGCTCTTGGTACATGTATGTTGACCAGCTTTCACTGCCATAAAGGAGAGTGCTCACAACACAGGCGTTGTAGACTAGGATTTTGGTCGCTGTGGTCAATTTACCATTTTCCCAGACGCGCTTGGAGAGTTTTGCCAATGCTGTGGTAGCTTTTCCTATCCTTTTTGTCAGCTCGATGTCTAAGTCTAGGTTACTGACAATTGTTGAACCCAAGTAGGTAAATTCCTGCACCACTGAAAGGGTGTGGTTCCCAATTTGTATTATAGGTATTTCTGCGACGTCTTGTGCCAGGATTTCGGTCTTGGAGAGACTTATAGTAAGGCTAAACTCTTGACAAGCAGCTGCTAAGGCGTTCACTAGCTTCTGTAGACCTCCTTGTGAGTGAGATACGAGTGCAGCGTCATCTGCAAACAGCAGCTCCCTTATCAAGATACGACGCCTTTTCGTTTTGGCTTTAAGACGTGCCAGGTTAAAGAGCCTTCCATCGGATCTGCTATGGATGTATATTCCGTCTTCCAGGGATTTAAAAGCACTGGATAGTACGACTGAGAAGAAGATGCCAAATAGTGTAGGGGCCAGTACACATCCTTGTTTTACACCGCTCTTAATGGAGAATGGCCTGGAGGAAGAACTTTCAAACTGAACGGTACCCTGCATATTTTCGTGAAAAGCTGACACTAGTTTTCTTAACTTATTTGGGCAGCCGATTTTCTCTAGTACAGCAAACAGACCGCTTCTGCTAACAAGGTCAAAGGCCTTGGTCAAATCAATAAAAGCTATGAAGAGGGGCTGCTTTTGTTCTCTGCTCTTCTCCTGTAGCTGCCGCAGAGAGAAAATCATATCTGTTGTAGATCTACCTGCCCTAAAGCCACACTGCGACTCTGGATAAACACGATCTGCCAGGATCTGTAATCGCTTTAGTAATACTCTAGCAAAAGCCTTTCCGACTATGCTAAGCAGTGAGATGCCTCTGTAATTGTTACAATCAGAGCGGTCGCCTTTATTTTTATAAATTGTAACAATGTTGGAGTCTTTCAATTCTTGGGGGACCATTCCTTGTTCCCAGCACAAGCTTAGCAGTTCATGGAGTGGTTTGACTAGGGCATGTTTTCCAGCCTGAATTACTTCAGCAAGAATGCCATCTCCTCCGGGTGTTTTCCCATGTGCAAGCATGTCAATGGCAATGCTCAGCTCCTTTACTGAGGGCGTTTCGTCTAATTCCGTCAAAACTGGAAGTGATGGGAAGTTGGAAACAGCATTTGGTGAGATGGCGTTTTCAATCTGGTAGAGTTCTGCATAGTGTTCTACCCATCGTTCCATTTGCAGCGCACGATCGCTGATGATTGAGCCATCTTTTGACTTGAGCGGAGCACACTTGCTGGTGTGAGGTCCAAAGGCTTTTCTCATGCCCTCATATAGTCCTCTTATGTTACCACAGTCGGCACAAGATTGAATATCTTCGCATAGCTCCTGCCAGTATTTGTTAGCACATTGTCTCGCTACTCTTTGGGCATTGTTACGTGCAGCTCTGAGCCTTTTTAAGTTGCTTGGGGTGGGATCCTTCTTGTAGATTAGCATGGCTGCTCTCTTGTTCGTAGTGGCAGTTTCCATTTCTGGTAGACTAGCTTCAAACCAGTCTTCGCTTTTCTTGGTTTTGTTTCCAAAGACCAGTGATGATGTTTGGTAGATTGTATCACGCATAAACGTCCAGCTTTTTTCTACCTCAGTCACAGAGAAGTTTTTAAAAGCTTCCTCTAATTTGTTCTCAAATTCGGTGCAAAGATCAGGATTTTTTGTGCTAGTAGTATTCAGGCGTGATTTTCTTTTTCCCTGTGAAGTGTGGATCTTAGTTGGCAGCAGTCTTGTCCGGCAGGACACTAAAGTATGATCAGTATCACAATCCGCGCTTTGGTAGCTACGTGTCAGCAGTATATTTCCAATGTCCTTTTTTCGTGTCAGTATCATATCCAGCTGGTGCCAGTGCCCAGACCTAGGGTGCCTCCATGAGACACAGTGCTGTGGCTTTGTTCTGAAGTATGTGTTGGTAATGCAGAGCTTATGGTATGTGCAGAATTCAAGCAGTCTTTGTCCGTTCTCATTCATCTTTCCGATTCCAAAAAGCCCAAGACAGTCTGGCCAGGTAGTGTGATCTGATCCTACTCTGGCATTGAAGTCACCTAGAAGGATCATATGTTCTTTTTGAGGAATGTTTGCAATGGCTTTTTTGAGGTCTTCATAGAACTTGTCTTTGTCCTCCTGAAGCGAGCATAGTGTAGGGGCATAGGCACTAATTAGAGTGACTTTTCCAGATGCTGTCATCATACTTATGCTTAGTAGCCGTTCCGAGCCACCAACTGGAGGGACTATCATGGGAAGAAGACTGTTCTTGACAGCAAAGCCCACACCATGTATTCGAGTCTCATCCTGTGCCTTCCCTTTCCAAAAGAAAGTGTAGTCAGTCTCGCGGAGCATGCCGTTTTCGGCCAGTCGGGTTTCTTGCAGGGCTGCAATGTCAATATGTAGCCTTTTTAGCTCGTTGTTTATAACTGCCGTCTTCCTTGCATCGTCGATCTGCCTTAGATCATCAGTGAGACCAGGACACATTGTCCTGACATTCCAAGTGGCCAGTCGCATGACAGGGATTTTCTTTTTCAGTTTAATTTTTCTTCTTTTGTTGCTTGGTGCAAGTTTCCAGCCTACTTGTCGTTTTAAACTAAGCTCTAAGCACCCATTAGAGCAGGCAGGCTGTGGCGGATCAGCACCTAACTGACTGGGGGCTGCCCAGGTTGAGGCGGGCGGTAGCTGATCAGTGAGGCGCGAAGACCTCTCCCACCGTCAGAGACAACCCGTGGCGTCCATACATTACGCCAATCAAGTTGGACTTATAACCCGTAACTGTTGTCTCCCGTGTTGTTTTAGCCGCTTTGCAGCAGCACCAGAGTTTCCTCTCCGGGGCGCATTCCTGGGCCTTGGATAAAGGGGTCATGGGTGGCCCATGCGTCATGATCCCTCTCTCGACCTTGCTGATGTGATCCAAAGGAACGCATCGCATTACATTTGGCACCAACTCAGTTGCAGAAGCTGCCGGAGGGAATTTCGTAGCTGATACTCCCAACGCCTAAGGGGCTTCACTCCTGATTTCTCCTCGAGGTTGTCTCCTGAAGCCTCAGTACCGCAAGGCAGCGGGGGTTTGAAGTCAGAGTACCCCTCTCCTAGATGAACTGCCTTACTAGGCTGACGAGCTCCATCTGCCCGAAGCTCCCGGTTTTGTGGCGCCAGGTATCCGCCTTAACCCCTTCACCTGTTAGTAAGAGCAGTTTCGCCGGGCTTAATATCTAAGCCACACGAGCAGGCCAGGTGCTGGACTTAGTTGTCAGAGGCTATTTGAGACGCATGCCATTAGGAGTACTTTATAGACAATGGGAGCTTAACCCCATTGACACCCCTGGCCATGACAACCTTTGAAAGAAGAAAATACTATAAATATATATATGCTGTACAGTTGGACTAGTTTTAGGGTAAAAGTGTTTTGTTCCAAGAGTGTTGCTTTTTTTATGGGCTTTTTTGTTAAAGTAGTGACATTGGATTATTAGTTCCAGTTTATTATTTTTTGCATCTATTGCTGTTTCTTCTGTGGTGTTCTGTAAACAAATGGATAAAAATGAGAAAAAAAGCTATTTGGATTCAATTTGAACAATAAATTTCTTTAAACATGCACTTGGATGGATATTTTCAATGTCAGTTGGTGAGTTTTTAATTTTTAATTTTTATATTCAAAACCCAAAATTACAAAAACAACATAATTTGCAAACTAGAAAACATAAGAAATGGAAAGAGCATCCATTTCTCTTTAATTCTATATCAAGTTTATTATTTTCCAATAATAAATAAAAAAGTTATACAAGTTATATCGAATCAAAGTAGCGCACTCTGAAATGGCGGAAAAATTAATTCCGTCCAAAAGTGGCAAATAATTCCGAATTAATTCCGGAGCCAAAGAGTTAAGCATGCACTTGTCAGGCCCTTATTAAAAAAATCCAGTCTTGACCCAGAATGTCTAAAAAACTATCGCCCGGTATCAAATCTTCCCTTCCTGTCAAAGCTTCTCGAGCGCATAGTGTTAGCGCAAATTCTTGAACAGTACTGTCTCTTGGAAGAATTTCAATCTGCATATAGGAAGTGTCGAAGCACAGAGACAGCAGTGGTCAGAGTACTAAACGACTTACTTCACAATTCCAACATAGGCCACATCTCAATTCTTTCAATGCTGGACTTGTCTGCAGCCTTTGATACGCTAGACCATGAAATTATGATGGCCAGATTCTCTGCCACTTTTGGTTTAGAAGGAATCGTCCTAAAATGGCTTGGATCCTACCTGACTGAACGCACCCAAAGTGTCGTTGTTTATGGAACAGAATCAACAAGCTTACTCTTGAAGTACGGAGTACCCCAGGGATCAGTTCTAGGTCCAGTACTGTTCACTATGTATACATATCCACCCAGTGGTGTCATACGGCCAACCGGCATCCTATACCATTTTTTTGCCGATGACTCACAGTTATACGATTCCTCAGTACCCTCAGAAGTGTCGCATCTGGCAGAGAAAATCAGTAGTACCATTGCAAGGGTGAGCAATTGGATGGTTGAAAATAAGCTCAAGATGAACGAAGATAAGACAGAAATAATTAAGATTGGCACTCGGAACAACGTCTCAAAAGTTGAAATCACAGATTCTCTTTTTATCACTAACTGCCAGCTTCCTTATGTCCATGTAGTGCGGAATCTTGGAGTTTTCTTCGACTCAACACCATCTTTCGACTCACACATAAGTCAGCTTTGCAAGGGTCTTTATCTGCAGCTGCGTAGATTAGGCCAGATCCGACCATATTTAACAACGGAGTCAACAAAAATGCTTGCTGTGGCATTCATACTCTACCGCCTTGACTACTGTAACGCCGTGCTAGCAGGTATACCTGATGACAAAATAGCCAAACTGCAACGTATACAGAACAACGCCGCACGAATAGTACTTAGAAAAACAAGACAAGATTCTGCTACTACGCTCTTGTGCACGCTCTATTGGCTTCCCGTGAAAGCGAGAATCTATTACAAGGTCGCCACACTTTGTCAACAGTGTATATATAACAATGAGATGCCCTTGTACCTTAGAGAACTGATTACTCCATATGTCCCCCAGAGAGCCCTGCACTCAATGGACTCAATGCTTTTAGTGGTGCCACGTTTCTCCCTTATAAGCTACGGTCTGCGGGCTTTTTCAGTGCACGGACCAAAGGTTTGGAACTCACTCCCCATTGATCTTAGACAGACAACATGCTAAACCACTTTTAAGAAGAACATTAAGACCTATTTGTTTAAAACTTTTTTAGATTAGTTTATTATTTCTATTGTCGTGTTTGTGTTTGTAATGTTATCACAGCGCCTTGAGCCTACATTTTGTTTTTTTTAACAGCGCTTTATAAATAAAATTATTATTATTATTATTATTATTATTATTTAGCATGCCAAAGATTTAGCAGGCCAATGATTTAGCAAGCCAATGACTAAGCAGGCCAATGATTTAGCAGGCCAATGATTTAGCAGAGTTTAAGTAATATACATGTAACAAGATCATTTATCAGATGGAAATGCGTTATACATAATATCTTCCCTCTTGAAGGAATGTCTGTCATTTATAAGAAAAGAAGAGCATTTTGATGTCACCCATTCTAAATGGTGTAAGTTTTCCATTGGTGTACTCTTTAAATGTGTCTATAACACTCAGAACTAAGAGGATTTTATTTTCCTTTCTTCAGTTGTTGTTTTCAAGCATTTCAATTTTCTCTTTAGATCAAGGATCCCAAAGCAAATCTAATTCTGCTTAAACAGCATTTGAACTGAGTGTCTTTACTTGTCATTTTGTTGCATATGTTCTTTGAATAATTTCTTTTTTTATTCCAGACCTCAGTGTTAAGAGTTTCAACACTTTCTACTTCACAACATGTGGACTGGATGAGAACTGCCCCCATCCCCCCCCATCACTCAACTAAAAAAAATATTACAAGATAAGAGGGTGGATGGACCCTTAGAAACAAAAGTATGGGACTTGCCAATCAAGCAAGGCATAGTGGGATTGTTTCTTACACCAAATCTCCTAAACCCAAAAGTCAAAATGAAATACTGACCGGAGAACAAAAAAATAACAAATGATTGGACTTTCTCAGTGCTTA
Organism: Biomphalaria glabrata; assembly: GCF_947242115.1. Lineage (NCBI taxonomy): Eukaryota > Metazoa > Mollusca > Gastropoda > Planorbidae > Biomphalaria > Biomphalaria glabrata. The sequence continues at coordinate 34,334,369 of NC_074720.1, forward strand.
GCATTAAAAACTAAATATCAACTTTTTATCAACGTAGCTTTTCAAAACAGAGGAAGGCTACTAATGTCAAGATTTAAAATGGAAATGAGTTTTCATTTTTAAAAGATCAAAGGCAGCACAGAAATCTTGAAACTAATAGACTACAATGCAAGGCAAATTCTCCAGACTTTGTTTCCCACATTATTTCCACATTTGAACGTTTTTGTAAAAAGAATTACCTGCCCAATTTTTTTCCGAGTCAATCGGATATTATCTGAATGGAGAAACCTGTGTGGATATTTGGCCATCAAAGTTCTTTGTAGATCATCCATTGTTAATTGGGAAGTTACACCTGTTAAATTGATGACAAGGTAAATTTGAATTATACAGTGTCAAGTTGTGGAATAGAATATGAGCATAGAAGTTGATTTATTTTGATTATATTTCAGTTGTAATGATTAATTTGAGTAGTTTCATGTTCTTAAATAATTCAACTTGACTTGAACTAAAATAAGGCACTAACAGATCCAGGAATAAAATGAAGAACACATTAATTCTGAGTTAATTAAGCCCTCTTGTTGCAAAGTCTCTTTTCTAATTAGAAGATCAATTGGATTCTCTTATTTAATGTATCTTAATTTTTGAAAAACATGGTTTATATGGAGGATTAATGAGGGTGTCATGTGGCCAGTACAACAACCAACTGGCTTTACTGTACCAATGTACCCAGTAGAGTTGAATGGACTCAAGGACATACAAAACAATCATGAAGTTCAAAGTCTCAGTCATCACCATGATTCAAACTTAAAACGCCTCAGTTCAAACCCCAAATGCTTTACCACTCAGCTGGCACACCCCATAATGTCATCTTTGGTTAATATTCAAACATGACTTTATAACAATTACAAAACAATCATTTGTTTGTTCCCAACAGTTTGAGAAACAATGACTTAGTAGAGTATGTTTGACTTTTTAAAAATTCTAAAAATAAATGTTAAGGGTGGTCAATGTTGCAGCGAGCTAAAAGTGTAACAATAAACAAGACAAACATATAAAATAGTTTTTAAAAAAAACAAAGCTTGTACAAAGTGTAAGTGTATCAATTAGCTTGAATCAGTGATGTCATTAAATCTGTAATAGATCTAGACCAACAACAATAAATCTGTGGGATTAGAAATATTCTGATCAGTTGTTTTTGTTTAGCGCAATTTCATGCTTTTAGCTTTCTCACTATGCTTTGATCCTATCACTTAGCTGGACCAGTTGGGAAAATGGGAGTGGGGGAGAGGGAAAGAAAGGGTTATATGGGTGAACTTTACTGTAATTACTTTTTTAAGCATTTACAACAAAAAAAAAAGGGGGACGACTTGAATTCAAACGCATGGCTCCAGCCTTCGCAAGCCGACATACTAACCACTCCAATAGTGAAGTTATAATGAAAAAGGAGATTGTATAGTTATGTTTTGTTTGTTTCAAAATTACTATTAAGTGGCAACCTATAAAGGGGACTAATTTAGCTTATTTCAGAAAAGTAAAATTTCTTTCCCTTGTTCAAGATACTAAACAAAATAATTAATTACCAATAGTTAATTAACTAATTAGTTAAATTTATATTGATTCTTGTGTTGTCAGGTATAAGAAATAATTGTGCAAGCTTTGTAAAAATAGAGACTTCATCAACCCTATGAAAAAAAAAGGATAGTTATGGAAGCAGAATTATATGTTGTTCTAGAAAACTTAAAATACTTTAGAAATAAGATATATTCTGTAGAACTATTGTTAGTAACATTTTATTAGTTGTATATAATTAGAGTACTTACTTCTACTTTGTAGATCTTCTTGACAAACATCATAAACAATTTGTTTGATGGCTTCTACATTGGTGTCTCCTTGGATTTCTACACTTCTTGATTTGAGTTCTATAGTTATATATAAAACACAAATTATCAGTTCACTTAAGTACAAAGATTTAAGAATATCATAGTAATGAGTAATATGTAATGCAGCAAGGTGCTTCTGGGCCCAGGTTTGAGAATGTGATGGTAGGCCCCCTGGTGGCTGTTTAAGTGTAACAAAAAAAACAAATTAAATCATCATGAAAGGCCTTTACAAAACAGAGTTTCAAAAAGGGTATTAATTTTTACAATAATAGTGTTGTAACATTCAACTTCAATGCAAAAAAAAAAAATTCAACCCCTTTAAATTCTTACAGTCAAAACATTTTTCATGTGTGTTTAATTTGATTCTTCCCTTAGGCCCCTAATGGTCAATAGCACAGTTGATATTAAACCTTTTGTACCATGGCTGCGTTGTTACTGGTTCTAACAACTTACAGGGTTGCAGGGTATTCTTAAAGCAGACAATCCTAGTCAGAATCTGAACTGCTATTCAGATAATAGTCGTTGTCCATAACAACATTTAGCTTGCAAACACTACTTAAATGTCAAATAGGACAGGAGTATCTATTGCCTACATTAGAATGCAAGGTGCATGTGTGTTCCTTATAGAAATCAACATCCTTTTTTTGAACAACATTAATAAAACTTGTGATACAAATTTCTTAAATCATCGCAGAGGTAACAGTGAATGTTAGCACCCTTCCCTCCAGACCACCAGGAGTAAAGCCATGTATTTCTGCTAATTTAGATCACATTTCTCATTTCCCATGGACTCAAAGATGACTGATAAGTCCAATCCTCGCTTTAAAAAGCTGGCCGCATATGTGGCATGGGTGGGTAAGGTCAGTTGCAGATAGGCCTGTTTCTTCTCTCAGCTTTTTGTAGGTTTGGCGCTCTTTCATTTAGATATATTATTCATACAAAATAATTTAATTGTATTAATATGCAGTCACCAGTTTTGTTATAAATTAACTTGTTAAAATAAATTGTTTGCTTTTTTTTTTTTACAAAATTGTTTAGTGTAATGGACTAAGCATGTTTTGCATGAATGATATGTAAGTATTAAAATTAAAAGGAATATTTTTTTACAATAACATATTGGCTTTAGTTAACCCAGATTACTTCAATTCAAGAGTGGCTCATAACACATTATTTTCCTATGTTATAAGACAAAAAAAGAAAAATTCTATAAACATTAACTTTACTTTTTATGAATTCATGTTATGTATATATAAAAAGACAGCACTGGTTTTGCTGTTTATTTCACCATTTTCTTTCATTGAAAAATTTGTAGTTGTGCACCATTCATTGTTTTAAACACTAACCATCACAATTGTTTATATATGATTACTTTTCATGAAAAATATTTAGTATTGGAATAATATCCTAGAAAATATTTTTAGTTCAGCTTTGACAGCTTATGTATGTTTACATTTTTACCCCCTACACTCAGCAACAAGGAAATTATTTTGTCATCTCTTGCTTAGATTTGAAGAAAAGATCAGTCAGGAAGCTCTCCATATAGATTTCTTTGTATAGGGATGTTTTGGGGCCAGTGTCTTGTTCTGGCCTTTTTATAAAAAATGCAGTTTTGAAGGATATGGTCAGCATTCTCTGGTGACATACCAGATTAGACATTGGTCATGTCAGGGTCATGTCTTATGATTCGGGTGTGAGCTTGTCCATTTCTCATTTATTCTATTCACTATTAGTTCCTTCATTTCATCAAAATGATTAATATGAATGATTTTTTGTTTTCTCAAAGTAAAACTTTTTTCCAACCAGAGAGAACTGCAATGAGATTGAGATAAATATTTTGGAGTAAGACTTTCAACATCTCACAGCCAGTCATGCCAGTCATGCTATATTTGCATGGATATTTGTTTAATGCTTCACACATGTCTGAAAAAAAAAATGATGATTACAACAAAATGTTAGGTGATGATAATATTGATTATGGCCGTTGTGGGTAAAGGGCAAACCTCACAGTCAGGCTGCCATATAATTTTATTGGTCCAAACAAATGGAAATTCAGTTTGACTACAACTGTGCACCCCAGCATTACTACTATAACAATAACAATATATAGATGCAAACACGAACAACATTCACATATATGACCAGCGCTTTATGAATTAGTATTCTATGTACTTCTCAGTGATGACAGGTGATCCTGAAACACCCTGACTGAAAGAGGGATAAATGAAATTTTAAATCTTTCTGCTCTAGCCCTTATGTAGAGGAACCAACCACTTCGCCAAGATCTGATGTAACTGTGGTTTAATGGGTGCAAACTGTCTATGAATGTTTTGTGTTTTGGAAAGACATATTTCATTAAAAGTTCTTTAAGAGAATCGATGAAAAACCATATGGAGAGATTTCTGATCTGGAAATCAATTCAAAGTTCATCTCAGATATAGGTCTAGTTATTTGAGCCTATCCAACATGATAATGAGAACGCAGAAAAACAAATGAGTTGCATCAACCGCAACTAGCAGTTTCCAATGTCATTAAGATTTTTTTTTTAATTTTAGATGCAAAATTCTAAAGATTAAACAAAAGAAGAGTGCATAAAAAAAAATAGAGACTATGGAACTAAATGTCAAAGCTTATTTTAAAACTTAATTCTGACAATGTCAGCAAGTAGTGTCTCATAATTAAGACAAACATATTATTCTCACAATGCCTGCTCTCACTAAAGAAAAGCATAAAATAAAAATTATTTACCATTTAATGTCTGCAAAAGTATCCTTGAAGTGGGTCTATCAGCAGGGTGACTAGACCAGCACTTAGATATAACTTGATCCCAAATATCCTCTAAAATTTTCCTGGCTTCAGGCACAAGAGAGTCCTCAGCAATGTCTAACAAATTTAATTCATTCTCTCTAGTCATAATAAAAGCAGGCTTTGGTATTGAACTGTTCTCTAGAAAACACTTGAGCTGAATGAAAAATATTGAGCAGAAAAATTCACCACTAACATTTTGTTGTATTACGTTCTATACAAATGTAAGCAATTTACTCTTAACTGACACTACAAAGTTCTGACACTTTCATTTCAGTTTATCAAATAAAAATAATTTTTGTCATTGATTTTCTATTTAAAAAAAAAAAACACTTATCAGATACTTTTAATTGGGGTGCGTGGGGGCTTAGTGTAAAGAGCTAAGCTTCTAAACCAAGGGGTCTTCATTTCGAATCCCAGTGAAGACTAAGATTTTGACCATCATGATTTTTAGGGCGCCTCTGAGTCCATCCAACTCTAATGGGTACCTAGCATATGTTGAGGAAGTAGCCTGTAGGCAGTAGTTAATTGTAATGGGCAACCTCGTCAACCATTAGCCACAGAAACAGGTAAGCTTTACATCATCTACACCCATAGATCACAAGATGTTAAAGTGGTACCTTAAGACTTTTTTTTTTTACTTAATACTTTTTAGTAACTAATACGATTGGCACTACCAAGCATACTATAGGGATCAATCAACACAATACTTTATATCATTTTTCTATAATTTAAACTTTATTCATGTAAATAAACCAACTAGAAGTATTTCAAATATATTTTCAAAGTTGGTGGGGTGTGTATTGATTACCTGAGCAACCATTTTAAAGACCCCCCAAATTTTTTTAAAAATTACATCAGAAGAGAAAAAAAAGGGGGAGAAAAATCTTTTTCCAACTTACATCCAGTGTTGTTGGCAGTTTTAATTCAATGTGAAACTGGTCATTCCTGTAGATCATTTCACACAGTGTTGTGCCGACAGAGTAACATTCAGACTCATAGGTGATAGTGGAAAGACTTTTCTTGCGTTCAGGAGACAACCAAGGTACCCTAGCAGAAACACACAAAAAATGAATCACATAAAACTAATTTAAAAAGTGGATAATAACAACATCTAGAAGCAAATACCAATATCTAATAGAAATTTGCAATTTTGAAAAAAATAAAATTCTAAATTATGATAACATTAAAAGAAGGCTGCATTGAGAAGAGATTAGAAACATTTTCACACCAGCCATTGGGCTCCATGATGACCTGCAAATGACTATCAAAAAACGCAAACTAAAACTTTTTGATTATATCACAAGTTAAATGTACACAATGAGAAAGCTGATGAGTTGAGTAGTCCTAAATAGTACTCATTGTTTTAAGTTATCGTAGTAACTGTGGTATCAATAATATTATAATTTTAAAACTAAATTTGTGAAGGATTATAACTGAACTGTACCTAGTAGACTCATAATCATATTTTGAATAAAGTTGTTTCGATTTTGACCATATTTTAGCTTTAAGAATTTCATATCTTTTAAATCAGTCAATCAAAACAAACTCAGACCTGTCAATATTTTCAGGATTCTCAAGAGGGTGACTGTCCAGATACTGGGAAATTCCTGAGTCACTAAGTTTGATAGTCACTTCCAGAGAACTTTTGGCAAACACCATGAACTTTCGTGATCTTATATTACCATGATAGATTTTTTTTCCCTCCTGAAAGAAACAACACACAACAAACTGCAGATTAAATAATGCAGATGAAAAAAATGAGATGCAGAAACATTTTTTTTTTCATGTAACTATACTGAATTAAATTTTAAGAAGTACTGATAAAAAGTAGGGAAAAAAATGGTTATTTTAAATTATTTAAGAAACATTTTTAACACAAAACTCCTGAATATTCATGGTAAACTAGTAACACAGACTAAAAACACAAAATACATGGTGTGATATAAATGAAAAAATGTCATGGAATCACCATATTGATGAAACTATCAAAAAATCTATCAAAGCATTAGGGTTTATTAAAAGAAATTTCTATAAATCAAATAAGAACATAAAACAAAAATGTCATTTAACCTTGGTTAGGCCAATAATAGAATATGTATCCTCTGATTAGGACCCCTCAACTCAAGTAAACAAAGAAACTGGAATTTACACAAAATAGAGCAGTGAGATTCATAACAAACGAATATTCACATTTGACTAGAGCAGTGATGCCCAACCTAATCCGACCTGAGGGCCATTTTAATTTCCGACAATCGTGTCGCAGGCCACATGACCGCAAAGGTACAAAAATGAAATGAAATTCACCTGTAACAATTTGATTAGAAACTTGAGGATCTAGCACTTACATTAATTAGTGGGATATCATAAAAGTATCTTAATCTTTTTTTATGCGTCGGAAAATAGCTTAATAGTTAAAATGTAAGCAACAGCTAGCTAGCTGACAACTTTTTTTTTGTTTCTTTTTGTTAAATTTTCCCATAAATCCTTCCATCTCTAAGAGTAACTTAACAATTTTTTTTTTTTATTCGCGGCTCAAACCAAGAAGGCCTTCATATCTGTTTTATAATGCTACTTATATGTTGTTGTGTTTTTTAAAGCTACTTTCTTTACAAATCAAATATGTTGGCTTATTATCATGTTCCCCAAAAAGTAAAAGATCCGTTTAACTTTTCCTGGTAGATTCTACATTCAGAGTTCACTTGTATTTTCTTTCCATTTCATAAATGTACCATTGTTAAAGGTCATGTTACCAATCCATCAGAGTTAAAGTCAGGACCCTAACGTACATAATTTTTTCAACCTTTTTTGTTTTTGGAAAGGGGGAAGGGATTTTCTACACTTTGTGCCGACGTTTCGGCGAGCCGGATAGAACCATGTTGCGTGATGGATCTGGCCCACAGGCCGTATTTTGGGCATCACTGAAAGAGTAACATCTTTAGTAAAATCACTAAATTTAGAAAGACTTCAGGATAGAAGGCTCAAAAGTAAAGTAGCAATTATACATAAAACACTGAACCAAAATCTTCAAATACAAAAACTGAATCTAATAAAATACTCAGAAAGACACAAAGATAAATGACATTCATCGTTCCATATGCTAGGACAAATTTGTACAAATGCTCCTTCCCTTTTGCTATTAAAGCATGGAATGGGTTGCCTGAGCTAGCCAGGAAAATCAGTGACTTAGCAGAATTTAGGTCATTGGTTAATATGACTAAATGCATGACGCATAGGACATAATCATCTTCTTTTTTGAAGTAACGTCTGTATTATATAAGATAAGAAGAAGAATACAACAGAATTTTATACAAAAAATTGTTTCACTAATTAATAGACTTAGTTCAGCATTGATATTAAGAGACGATCAAGAAGTCCTTGATCTTCTTTCAGACCTACAACATAGAACTAAGTGGAAAGTAGGTGGACTAAACTGAAGGAAAAAAAACATGTAACGAGCCAATTTTTCAAGGCAGCAAAAGATTTTGGCATCATGAGATGGCTTGAAATACATCAGTGATGTACCTTGGCACTCTAAGAACAGAGGAAATACTTGACAAAAAATACTCCTTTTTATGATTATATAAAATACAATTTTTTTCCTACTCAAACAATTCAATCCTATTCTTGATTTATCAAGATTAAAAAAAAAACATAGTTTAGTAATGGAAAGCAAATAATGAACAAGGAAACTTGTGGAAAAAATACCTTATGAATATTGAATATAAACAAATGTCAGTCAGCTTAATTGCTAAAAATCTAGTATTTTTATAGTGCACAAATGTGATGGAAATAATCATGTAAAAAATGTTTGTAAAATGTTTTGGGTTTCAGATGTTCCTACAAAATTAAAGACAATCTACATCCTAGCCCAGATCCCCTGCAGAACGATGGGAAATGGCAGCGACCAGGGTAAGAACACTGGATCATCATACTGTGTGACCAGGCAGCCATCCTTATGTAAACATATATCATGCCTAGAGATTTTTTTTTTCAGATTAACTAACAACTACATAGAAACATGATGGAATAGACACATGATGCAGAGAATATTAAGAAACCTACTTGACTGCATAATTACACAAAAATTTAAAACCAATATTCCAAGAGTATTGTCAGGCCTACCAAGATTTTTTTAAAAATGCTAACAAACCTACCAAGATACTGAGAATATTGACGATCTGATACATGATGTCAACTTTCTGAGCCACTCTCTGAGGATGTTGACAAATGTAAGTAAGTAAATCTCCATTGGGGGCTAGCTCCATCAGAACACACAATCTCTTCTCCCACACAGTGCCATAGAACTTGATAAAATTTTCAGGTTTGAATCTGTTCAGCTCAAAAATGTTTTGGATTGCACCTCGAAAAGCCTGGACAGAAACAGAAAATACTAATTATACTTTGTTCATTATCTCAAGGTTTTATATTATGGATGTAATTCAAATGTTAAAGTGGCAAAAGTTTTAAACCAATTTCTAGATTCATTACTTAATTAGTTACAAAACAATTAAGAGAAATAGAAATCAATGCAAAGATTTAAAACTTTTACAATCTTGCTCGAATAGGGAAATGTTTCCAATAGTGGGAAAAAAGGTCATTGATTATAGTTTATGCCTTAACATGCAATGATGTGGACGGAGAAGTGTGTGGACTTCATCGTTCTTATCCTGTTCATGATCTAGGAAGTCTTCAAATGGAACTTGACTTCCCATTAGCTGGACAACCAACTGACAAATCAATAATCATTACTCTGCTCTGTTTAATGTACTTTTAATTTGATATAAAAATGGTTTTATTCCTTTTTAATTGATAATATCCATTGAACAAAAACAACATGTGGATGTAATCAAAAGGGACCTCAAAGCAGTGAGCTTTTGACTACTGGGAGAACATAGACCTCAACCAAACTATCTGAGATGGTGAAAAAGAAAGCTATTGACAGCAAAAAAGCATTGGCCTCAGCTCTGGAAGAAAAACCTGCCTAACGATAAATGGCTAGCTCCTCTACCACCTATGCGAATGCCAACTAAACCTGTGCTACATGTGAACAGGGCTGTCTCTCAAGAATAGGGCTCTACAATGTAAAGTCACACGAAAAAGTTCTCAACAAGATGAAGTGAGACCAATCACCATAATAGGCCTGAACCTGTGTCATGACAATGAGTATTGGTCTCCACTGACCACAGGTTGCCACATCACAGGTTTCAGGCCCACTATGATGATTGGTCTCAGTTGAACCATAGTTGTTCTATGACTGACGGAGGTCAACAACTCCAAATACTAAATAGACATTTTTTAATCCAATTTTTTTTTTATAAAAAATAAAACAATTTTGGCATGTTCAATTTGAAAAATAAAAAGGGATTTTTCAGTAAAAAAATACCAAAATTAGCTGTCGCAACTATTTTAAAAAAACATTTTTTATGTTTAAATTGGGGAAAGAAAAGAAATTTGAAAAAATATCGTTTTTACGATCACTCCAAGACAGAAACATTCATATCTAGTTAGTTCCCTTTAGACTTTGTGAATAAGAAGAAATAAATGTACACATTACAAATTGATTTCATTTTACAAAATTTGAGGTGGAAAAAAGTAAAAGTATGTCATAAATACCTCTGCTATCTTTCTCTTTTCAGCTTGCAGTTCTACTAGCATCATTTCTTGATCCTTCAACAGCACTGAATATTTTTTAATCAAAGGATTTATATCTGAACAAATATAAGCAAAAAAGAAATAAAAACACATGAAACAGAGTATTCATTTAAAACAAGCAAAATTCACTAAATAAATTTTTTTCAAAGACAAACCTTACATTAAGTGTATCAATTAGTTTGGATCAGTCATGTAATTAAAATTGTAATAAGCCTCAGACGACAATTTATAAAGGGAACTAATTAAGCTTATACCACCACTTCAGTCAAGTACTATTTCTTTCCCTTGTTTGAGATACCAAATAAAGTAATTTATTACCAATAGTTATTTAACTAATTGGTTAACTTTTTTTAAATTGATTCTTGCGTTGTCAGGTAAAAGAAATAATTGTGCAGAATTTCAGCTTGATCGGAGATTGGGTGCCATAGAAATAACGTGTAAAAACTTTTGGCCAGACAGAGTGAGTAGATATAAGCTTTTTAAAAAAAAATCAAATCAATAAAAAGGACCATTTAATAAAATTTTAGAAAAAACTCTGGTGTCTCCTTTTATCTTAACTTCTACCATCAGGATGTAAAAGTCTGGACTTTCAGCTAAGTGGTCAAGTACATCTCGATTTAGAAAACCTGCCCCAAGCTACTTTTTCTGACCAAAGAGAAAGTGTTGAGGACGAAACAAATCCCTAACCAGCTATCAGAGTTCTCCTACTCAAATCCTCTCTAAGGTATACTCCAGGCTCATTGCTGACTGGTGGTGGTGATGAAGAGTAGTAATAATATGGCTCAATTAAGTCATCCTGAAACAATTTGTTGATCTCTGCTACTCCAGGGTCTAAAAAAACACATTTAATGTTATTTTGGTTTACATAGATACATAGAGATATGATGAAATTACAAAATTATAGAATAAAATATATTTTATATGTTATTTCAATTTTAATAGGTTTCTATTGAGTATGACTATTAATAATAAAGTATTTTTGTTGTTCATACAGTTTTTACTGAGTATGGATATTAATAAAGTATGCTTCCCTCGATAATGGGCTTATTGTAGTAATTCTTTCTTCTTCTAGTGACCACTATCACACATTACACTGTCATCAAAAATTCAACAACGAAAAAAAAAAATATTTAAGGTAAATTTTAGTTTACAATGATGCTTTGAGAATGTATTTACTGTTCCTACAGAACATGGCATCTAAGTCAGATCCTTCTTCATACTCTGACTACTCAGTTCTCTGAAGTAAATTCAAACTTCATAATTTAAACTTATTTTCAAGTGCATAAAAAGTCCCTTCAAATGAGTACATATAATAATTATTGAAATTTTGGTAGGCAAATAGACTCATTTCAATATTTTTATAGAATTACTCTCTAAAATTTGTATGCACAAATCAAAATGGCAATCTCCTTTGACCAAGTGTCCCTGTTTCCATTCTAAATATCCAAGTAACAAATGTGAACATGGTCTCTTCTGCATTTTCTTTCAGTGTGCATAAACAAATTTATTCAGAATGTGATCAAATTAAATTTGTCAGCCACTTGATATATAGGTATTTAAAGGAAATCATTTTTTGCACATAGTCTTAGTTTATAAAAAAAAAAAAATGCCACCAAGATGCATTATTTTAGTAGTACCATGTTACACATATACTGTATAACTTACAAGTTTTTAGATTGACAGTATAAAAAAAAACAAGCAAAATATGTTTTTAAAACTTTTTAAAAGCAAAGCTTAAATTGAGTGAAATTGCATGAAATATTTTGAATCAATCATGTCATTTATTTTTAATAAATCTAGACTAATAATAATCTGAGAGAAGGTTTCCGTGCTGCTTTTTCAAATGCTTTTTTTTTAAGTTGCTAGAATCTGAATTCGAACTCAAGGTCTCGAGCCTCCAGGATCAAAGGCTGAAGTGTTAGTCAGTGGGCTATACAAGTACCGGTACTTATAAAATAGAGGGTTTTATAGTCTATTGTTAATTTAAAATTTTAACAAACAACCTCATTATTTACACAAGGCTTATCTCCCTAGCTTAGCACATTTTCTATATAAAACAAAATTAACAACTAATTGATAAATCAATTGGTAAATTTTTTAATTGATTCATATGTTGACACAGACAATGAATAATTGTGCAAAGTTTCAACTTGATGCAAGAACAGGAAGTGGAGGAAATAATGTGAACAAGATTCCTCCCAGACGCGAGTTAATATAAGCTTTAGAAAAACTGCTCCAGCACTACTGTAATATTAAGAATGGCTTGAATAAGCACAAAGCAGTTCATTTCATGTTAATATTTCAACAGCCCATTGTATTCTATACTTTCTATTGCTATTGTACTGATTTATGTTTCATATACATGTGTAAAATTGTTTTAACTTACTGTTCCTGGGAAGGACTTGAGATTGATAGTCTATTCTCAATTGATGGATCAGTTGTTGACAGTTATCAAAACTCTTAAGCAACGTTCCTTTAGATGACAGGTTGACTATTTTCTCTTTTGTAATGTTTAAGTCCAGTGTTTCAAACATCTCGCCCTGTTGTACCAACACAGCATAGTGGCTATACTCAGTCAGACTTTCATGGATGAGAAATTTGATTTCTCTGTCAGGCTGTACTCCTCTGAGGACACTTTTAGCATTAGATAACCTAAAAAGAAAAATGACACATAATGAAAAAAAAGAAAAATTCCATAAAGAAATTTTTAAAAAAGGGAGGGGCGAAATGAGCATTAAAAGTTTTCAAATGCTGAATGTCAATGAATTCTTCCACAGTATTTGGTCAGTAGGGAAGGAGTATTATCTTTAGACATATTTACACAGCTTGAGTTTATATATTTGTTAATTATAGCGCAATAGCCCTTACTTACTTCTTACTTGAGGCAATGCCTTAATTACATTATTGCTGTTTGTGAACTGGACAATTTTATGCATAGAATGTGAAATGAGCTAGATAACTTTTTGCACAGAATGTGCAATGAACTGGACAACTTTTTGCACAGAATGTGCATTGAACTGGACAACTTTTTGCACAGAATGTGCAATGAACTGGACAACTTTGTGCACAGTATCTAAAATAAACAGCTCAACACAACAGACATTGAACTGAAAATTGAGGCAAAAACATTTATGTTCTTTCTTTCAAAGAATTCATCAGCATTTAAATTATTATATTTCAATAATTCTGAACAGAATCCACCAAAGGGTTCTCTTTTCTTATGGTCATCTTTAATTTTGTTAATGGTTTCAATAGTCTTTTCTCAGTAACTTATTCTCATGTAGCTAAGATTTTTCTAGTTCTAGGTAACACTAAATTGAGTCCATGATTCTGATAAAAAATAATTTATTTTTAAATTATTCTAAGTTATTTATGTATTATTGCTCATTTTACTTTTAAGTCTTATTTGTCCAAAATGGTCTCTTAAGTTTACTGATTTAGTCAATGGTGCCACTGTAGTAAAATGTATTCATTTGTGATGAACGCCCCACTCTTGATCACAGACAGAGTATCCTTATCGAATACTAGTCTAGCAAAGTTTAATTAAAAAATAACAGTGAAGTTTTGTGTTCTTAATTGATTTGTAAACCTTTCTTATCATTAACCAAATTGCTTTGTTTGATTTCTTAGTTATTTCTCCAATAGGGGTATTTCATGATAACTTTTCATTTATTATAGAACCTAGGTATTTTGAGCTTGTAATTTGAGTAACTGGTTTACCATGAATAAGTAGTTTATTTCTTTTAGTTTTTTTTTTTTTTTTTTTTATGATTAGCGTTTCTCACATTATCATGAAAAGGTATAGCAGCCCATCCAATTGGACTTTAGAAGCTATAACAAAAGGGATAGTACTCACTCTAAAGGACCAAAACTTTGCAGCTCATTTCTTAATTTCATGTCGGTTGTTTGAAGATCCAGGTTTATACAGACATCATAACAAATAAATAGCATAACAAATCCCTGAAGCATTGACACAAATGATTCACTACTCCCCTCCATAGAAAATTCGAGATGCTATTTAGAAAAAAAAAATAATTTGATTATAAAGAAACTAACAAATAAATTTTGTTAATAAGAGTTTAACGCAGAAGTATAATTTTCTACAACTGAAAATTTTTACTTATTGGGTAAATAAAAAATAGTTTTGGGAAAAATTAACTCCTGCAATTCATTTATGAAAAAGGCTTAGTTTAAATTTTTATAATTTGTGTCCACCCCAAGTGAGAGCATTAGAGATGAGTTAATGAATGAGCAAGCTAGGGATTATATTTAAAAGATACTGGTACTTTAATGACCATGTGAAGTATAAAAACATCTTCAGCATTTTTATAAAGAAAAGTTGAAAGTAAGCTCATTACCTCAGATATAGGGGATGTTCTGGATCACAATATCCACATCAAATAAATCTATTGAAGTGGGATATAGATTCAGGGTAGTAATCAATACCCAAGAAAGAATACCCAAGTTCCAACCGTGGAACTATCCATCTATCATTACATACACTGAGCTCCTAATATTCAGTAAGCACATCCCATAAAATTAATGTGTGCAAGTGTGTGAGAGCAATAACTTTAAAAAAAAAAAATTATTACAGCATAACCCATTAATTAGTAATATTTTAGAATTATTAGTAATATTTTAGAATTATTAGTAATATTTTAGAATTACCGTTGGGGCTTCATTTCTTGGACAAATCATGACGATCTTTTTAGATACATTTAGATTGTAACAATAAATTTTGATGTCAATAATTTCTGCCAGGCTGTACTTAAGTACCTTTAAAAAACATATTTTAAACAATTAATTAAAGTATAATATTTACATTTACAAAGTCAGTATTCATAATTCAATTCATAATAATGTGAATCATATATAAACATGTAAAATAAACTAAACTTAAGTAAAGTTCCCTTTCAGACTTTTCGATCTATAGGGCAGATGATATAAAGGTCATCTGTTTCTGTGGCCCATTGTTAACGAAGTTGTGATGTTAAGATAATATTACTTATTCAAATAATTTTTAATTAATAACATAAATGATATTTACATCTAATGCTTTATACTCAATTTTTTTTTAAATGTAAGCAACATATTTAAAAAATCCTTTTAAAAAGCAAAGATTATCTAATAGAAGGAAAAGAACTCAGCACTTATAACTATATTTCTCAACAATATAGAAGTTTTTTTCCTTATTCAATATCAAACAAAATAATTAATTACTATTAATTATTGACAAAATAATTAATTACTATTAATTATTGACTAATTGGTTAAATTTTTTATTGATTCATGTTTTGTTAGGTACAATAAATAATGATTTAAAGTTTCAACTTCATCCGATAATGCGTGTAGGAGAAAAAACATAACTTTTTTAAGGGACAAAACCCTAGCCGTATCCATGAATACTAAAGGATTAATTTCCCTTGTTGCTATAAAATAATTAATTACCAGTAATTAATTGACTAATTGGCCAATTTTGTCTTATTAATTGATGTCTTGTCTATGTCAATGAATAATTGTGTAAAGTTTCAACTTGATCTGAGAATGGGTATATGATATTTGATATTTTGGGTTTTGGCACATCTGCACAATTTGGGCCATGTCGTGCCCAGGTCTGAGAATGGGTGGGGGGAGCAAAAAATACATTCATCTCTATTAAAGAACGAAAGTTTTTAATAAATTAGGTAAACTTGTTTTCACAGTATTTTATATATGATATGAATGTATCAGCTTAACGGGCAAACCCTTTTTGATTGAGAATCTTCTTTTTTACTTTTATGACAAAGAAAAAAATTTGGAAGGATCATTAGCCAAGTTTAACATACAGGTAGATCTAAATTCAATCCACTAGATTATTAATACCCAAACTACTGCCCCCAGACCACAGGTAATATCCGGCTAGTTATAATAATAGTAATAATTTAATATCAAGTAGTTTAATAGGTGTGAAGTCATCAGGCATTTGCAATATACTTACATCCCCAAAATACAAGAAAGGACTATGATTCATTTCACAAATCTTCACAGAAACTGTCACTTCTGTTTTATTTTCACCATTGTTATATGTTGCTGTGTACCGTTCTATCCAGTAATAAGGCTCAGTGCTCATGATCTCTGAAAAAAATTCTTGTTTATGATAGCCCAAATTCTCATTATCTCCCTTTCTCTTCTGGATAGACTCTTTCAAGCCTTGACAAATCCAAAATGAATCTATCCACCACTGAGTAATGAGGCGCTTGCTTATAAATTTTGAAATTTTATTCTTGATGTTAAAAAAGTTAATTTTTTTTTCTTTCTTATAATTCCTATCTACTTTAATTGAGCCATCAAAAGGCAAAGACGAAGGCATCAAGAATGATAAAGAAAGAAGTTTAAATATTTTCTTTTCATTAAATTTAGTACTCGCTCCTAATTTCCTCATCAGGAAATCATCTAAAATTTGTAGGAAAAGATATTCAAGCATCACGTCATTGACTGAAGTTTTGTAATTAACTTTCATAGGGTCATGGGGATAAAAACGAATTCTGAACTGGTAAGTTTTCCCTTGATCTTGACTATCAAATGTGTGACTCTGTGGTAACCATATTTGTTCTTGGTGATTATCTAACAATTGCAATCCAAAAAGATGAAGATATTTAGGCCCATACACTTCAACATTGTCTTTATCCGCAATAATTTTTGGACCAACATACAGTAAACATTGCTTCAATACTTCTTGACACGTTAGTCCATCTGTCAGCTTGATAGTCATACTTTTTAATTGGTGATGAACAAATGTAACATGTAAAACTGTTTTATTGCCAATATTGGCCATTTTTAGAGGGTGTTGTTACCAGACTTGAACTTCTACTGTTCTGAAGAAAAAAATTGAATATAGATCTATATATATATAATTATTATTATATATTTATCTAGAAATCAATTTCACTTGATCAATCATTGTGCCTGGACTACATTACTACATCTAACCTAAAGTTAGAGTCATAGAGTAGAGATCTATCTAAATCTATTTTATATATATATATATATATTAAAATATTATATATTACAGAGAGAGAGTATAAACTACTATAAACTTATATTATAGAGTCTAGAATCTTAGATTATAAGTTCTTATCTGGGTCTAGATCTAGATCTATAAAATCTATTCTAATTTCTAGTACTAGATTACTAGACTATCTAATAATCTATTCTAATCTACTGACTAATGAGGCTCTGAGCCAGAGTGAGGATTCATAGTCGACATAGATTCAAAGATTATCATAGAAGTAGATTAATCATTAATTATATAGATCATTCTACTTCTACTATTTGAAGTCCAAGTCCTTATGCTAAGCTTAGTTAGTGACACTCAGTAACTCTAGTAGTGACGTGTAGTCTAGTCGTACTCTAACTTCTAGTCTAACTGAGAGTAACTCTAAACTTCTAACTCTAGTAACTCTACTAGTACTAGACATTACTAACATTAGTGATTAGTCAAGTCCTAGTACTATAATAACTTAATAATAAGTACTACAAGTATATCTAGTACTAGTGACTAGTGCAGTAGTGGTACTAGATCTACTATCTAGTATCATCAATTGTCTCTAGACTAGAATACTCTACTCTAGATAGAATCTAGATTGTACTATCTATATACTATATTGACTATATATTATATATACCAATATTCCAATATATATATGGTAGATTCTTATAACTGAACACCGACTTTCGGGAACTAGGTCAATTTTTTATTTTATTTTTTTATTTGGTGAAGGTTTAACTTACAAAAAAACTGAAAGCAGATTCTTATTCTGCAACTAAAGGACTATAAAAATAGCTGTGTTCCTTTGTATTACCACCCATAGTCAAGATTTTATTTTAAAATAAATTAGGTCACTTCATGCTCCTATTTTGAACGCAGTTTTTGGGCTTTCTCCTTTAGTTGAACAGTGAGCACCGGTGTTGAACACCACTATGTAATTGCTAATAAATTATATCGGTGTTACTTAAAAATTATTTAGATTGTAGTAAAAGAAGTAGATTCAATTTTGCAATATGTATTTATAGTCTATTTCCTCATATACTCTCTTTATTTCTCTCTTATATATATATATATATATATATATATATATATATATATATATATATATATATATATATATCGTGTATAGTTTATTTATTTAAATACCTATATAATCTATGTGTAGAAACAGACAGAAATAAATTTATATAGATTATAGAGCTATAAATTAATTATTTTAATTTAATAAACATGATATTTTCTACTAGGCTACTTGTATTTTCTCTCTGTCTTTCTTTTAACTCCCATCCAAGGACCCTCTTCTTGTTTTCATAATTTGGATGTTTGTTTTGTGACATCCCCTCCCTCCCATAGATGCTTATAATTCTTTTCATGACTCTCTCCCCCTTCCCTCCACTGCCTGTTGGATAGTTTGTGACACTACTCGCTGAGTGTATACCTCTCCTTACCGCCAGCTTATCTTGCGTGATCACAGGCAGTGGGCATGGTCTCTGGCTTCAAATTAGCAGCCCACACTTTTTCTTTCATTCATAAGTTATATATTCTAGATATCTCTATCTAGGTCATGTTTATTCATTGAAAAAATCATAGATTTATTAATCCCAATAATATTTCTTAATACGATTTTGCTGTGTTCAAAAAGGAGAATGAGCTGAATTCATTATTATTTGTTTGGACACCCCCTTTTTTAATTTTATTTAACAGCTAACGGTATAAATGTGATTGGAATGTCTTTCTAAAGATGTTTGGAAGCTTATTTTGATATGCCCATCAGCCTACGATCAAACAGGTTCATGATATAGCCTTCATCCCTTATATGGGTATGAATTGCCGGGGGAGGTTAAAACAACAGCTTAACATACATGGTTACCGAGAATCTAAATAACTGCCATCTGCTTTGGAAAAACGGAACAAAATTACCAGAACTTATCTAAAATTGGACATGCTCAGTCCCGAATCGTCGATTTTAGCTCCAAACATAAAAACAAATGAATTATAAACACAAAAAAGCGACCCGTTTAGAAAGGAGAATCCGATGGGGTGTTCAAACTATAAGAGCCTCCTTATATACTATAATATAATAATCTAGTAGATTTGTCTAGATCTAGTAATCTAGAATCTAGCTAGAATCAGATCTAGACAGACTCTAGATGTAGACCTACATCTAGAGTACCCATCTAGATCTAGATATCTAGTCTAAATTATTTTAGATTAACCTATGTCCTATGTGTAGACCTAGATCTATATTTTATGAATTTGCTAACATTGCTACGCAAACTAATGTTGAATGTGAAATCTATTATTGTTTGTTTAGGCGGAAGTTCATATTTTTTTATAGGTATAATATATATAGGTCTGTGAAATGTCTATTTTCATACCACATACTGGCACATACCGGGGGTCCAGGGCCCGAATCCTGACGAAGACTGGGATTTTAATTTCGGGATCTTAGTGGCGCCTCTGAATTCACCCAGCTCTAATGGGTACCTGACATAAGTTGGGAAAAAGTAAAGGCGGTTTGGTTGGTCATTGTGCTGGCCACATGACACCCTCGTTAACCGTAGGTCACTTAAACAGCCATGACCTTTTATCGTCTGCCCTATAAACTACAAGGTCTGAAAGGGGAACTAGGCCTCAGTGGCATCACTAGGGGGGGGGGTGCGTCCGCACCCGTGTGGGAAAAAATGCACTTTTCCAAAAATAAATAAATAACAAATGAGACAGAAGCAAGATCATAAAGCAAAGGTATGGTTGAATAAAATTATTCTTACTAGGGAAAATCAATAGCAAGATTTTCTTGTTTGATAAACAGTGGGCATGTCCACAATGAGAAACTCGCGAGAAGACTGAAGAACATTTATCATGTTTTCAAATTTGGAACAATTAAGCAGCTAGACTAGAAAAACAATTGACAAGGAAATCATTGCTATGATTGACATGTAGATGGGAAAGCAGAGGAACATCTTGCACTTATAGTTGATTTATTGTTATAAACCTGGTGGTGGCACAGATGGGGGTAGTGGTGTGAGTGTAGTCAGCCGACGCAAATCTACCCAGGCAAGCGCTAGACGAGCGGTCAACGAGTTACGACGGTCAGCCGAGACGAGTGTCAACATGACGGTTCGGGAAAGATCGACGTAGTGAACAGAGCTCAGGAGCGTCACGAGGGATGTAGTCATCTAACCACCAAGAATGGTCGAGCGACGTTCTGTCCGGTTCTAGAAGGCCAGCAGGGACCTTATATAAAGAGCAAAGGTATCAGAGACTGTGAGTGACAACTTCCCGATCTACAGTTCGTTGCGACGGCTCAGTACAAGTCCGAGACGAGACAGAGAGACCAGTGCAAGAGTTGATACGGCGGCACGGCTATTAACAGGAGAGATATTTGTACAGTCTTGTGTTACGTGCTGCCAATTGTACAATATTGGCTGTTATTTATTGACATTAAACTGTTACGTTATTTCGGAGCCCTGAGTTGTCAAGTTCTTTAAGTTGGTGGTGTATGGTGCAGTTTGCAGAGATCCTGGATAGTGAGATTCGTAACAATATGGTGGCGAATTGAAGAAGACTTTTCATAAATAATGGATTTTTTTTTCTTGGAATTGTTGAAATGTTATCTAAATATGAGCCAGTGCTGGAATAGAAACTTATAAGATTGCAATGCCAAAAAAAAGTAACTTTCCAAGTTTGTACCAAAAGTCAGTGAGTTTATAAATGTTTTAGCAAACCACTTAAGGGATATACTTATCAGAGACATAAATGTTGCAAGGTACTCCACTAGCGGATCCAGAACTTTGGAGTGGGGGGGGGGGCGATTTTTTTCCAAACCCTAACCCTAACGCCCAGTAAACCCTAACCCTACGCATAAACGTGCATACAGCGCGCGCGCGCGCACACACACACACACACACGCACACACACACGCACACACATATATATGTATATATATATATATATATATATATGAGAATAAAAAAAGCAGCATTTCTCAACCTTCGGCGAAAACCAAAACAACTGGGGCAGCGCTATAAGGTTCTGTGGTGAAGTTCGGGGCGAAGCCCCGACGCCATAAGCGTTTTCTTGCTCTTTTTCACTGCAGAAACGCATTCTCCTGACAAGTACAGCTCATTATTCATCAATGGAGTTCGGGGCGAAGCCCCGACGCCATAAGCGTTTTCTTGCTTTTTGACTGCAGATACGCATTCTCCTGACAAGTACAGCTCATTCTTCACAATGTAGTTCGGGGCGAAGCCCCGACGCCAAAAGCGTTTTCTTGCTTTTTTCTCTGCAGAAACGTATTCTCCTGACATCTACAACTCATTACTAATAAATGGAGTTCGGGGCGAAGCCCCGACGCCAAAAGCGTTTTCTTGCATTCTTCACTGCAGAAACGCATTCTCCTGACCTGAAGCTCATTATTCATACTATTAAAAAACGACCTTTCGAATAATGTTGTACTTGAAAAATATTCTAATTTGAATTTATAGACCCATAATACATTGCAAATAAAACCGATTTGTTCCTTCAAAAGATAGGATACCCCACGTATTTGGATTTTTGGTTTGAGGATCGCCGCCGAAAAAAGACTTATTCGATAAATAGTTATAGTCCCAAATTTATTTAGCTAGAAAAATATCAGATCGAGTAAAGGTTGGGAAAAGGCGACTATGAAAACGTTATTTGAGTTTAGAACTCATCTCAATCATGACTCTTATACTGAAAAATTTCGTTTGAATTCTAACTTTTCCAATGCAAAGTCTTTCTTAAAATACTTATGATAACTTCATGTGAAATTACAAAAACTCTGTCTGGAAATGGGAATGGCGGTAGAGTGAAAACGATTAATCCTCGCTCCTTTACTAATTTCTGCTAAAGATTGCATTTTGCATTAAAGAATAGGTATGGGGCGACTCGATATAAGAATGTAATTTATAGTATATATAAATTATATTACTGACAGATTTTTTAAATTTTGTAATTTCTTAACTATAATACAAAAAGAAAAAGTATTGATTTGTCCGATGGGGGAAATGCGATTGCATGTATCGCCCCTCCCACCTGGTACAACCCTTTTTCATTTAAATTTTCTAATGATACAATTTGAGATTAGAGTGTGGTACGACATATTTACAATGGGTCACATATCAATACGTAGTTTATATTATATAGATATTCAACTAATTTTATTCACAAACTATTATTCTCCACAAAAATAGGACCGCCCCCCCCCCAGCAATCAGAGGGCTAGAGTGGGGAGGGCAGTACATGCAATCGCCCCCCCCTCACCCCACCGAATCGGCCAAAATACCAGAAAGGGAGCGACATAATATAAAATTTATATATTAATTCAACTAATTTTGTTCACAAACTATGATTTCTCAATAAAAACGGACCGCTCCCCCCCCCACTCAAAGGGTTTAGGTGGGAAGGGCAGAAGAGGTATTCGTCCCCTCCCACCACCAATCGGCAAACAGGGAACGACATAATATAAAGATCGGTTAAAATATCAATAACAAGTTACAAGGATATAGATATTTAATTGATTTTGTTAGCAGGCTGTGATTTCTACCAATAAATTGGACCGCCCCCCCCACTCGAAAGTTAGGGGGGGGCGGGATTGATACCATCGCCCCCTCCCGACCCCACCAAATCGGCCAACATACTAGAGGGGGGGGCGAAATAATCTAAAAATAGGTTGAAATATAAATAATTAGTATATATTTTTAACATAAGTAATAAATTCGTATACAAATTGTGTGAATCCTATACTAAAGTTCGTCCGCCCCCCCTTCGGGGGGGGGGGGGCGGCCGAGTGGGGGGGGGGCGATCGCCCCTACCGCCCCCCCCCTTGGATCCGCCAGTGAGGTACTCTGGTATTTTGTATTACACCACAGCTAACATAGATGTCTGGAGTTGTAAGGTATGTTAACAGTAGCAACGGTCATGTTGAAATGACTGAAATGTTGTAGGATATTCCTCTTGAAGTGGACCAAAAGCTGATGGTAGCAGTTCTGATAATTTAAAACGCCTGGAAAAAGATGGGATCAACGTATTGATATGATGAGCTCTAGGACATTGTAATTCAGCTACAATGTCAAGAATTCATGAAGGAGTGCAGGCAGTATAAATGAAGAACAGAAAAGAAACTTGAATGTATGTGCACATCATTTATTTAAGTTATTTTGTCAAAATTCTTAATTAGAATGTTCTTCTAACATACATTTTTTCGGTTTTCTAGAAAAAAGTTTTCTTTCTTTGACGCTTTTACCGCTTTTACCAATCGATGAGATATTTGAATTAATGCTAGAGTGTCATAGGAACAACTGGCTGGTGTGCTCATCGTGTTGCTGTTAGACCCATGGAAGAACGATTTTATGAAAGTGTGACGGCGAAAATCTTTGCCGTCTTTCTGAAAATACAAACACTAGAGGAGCAGCACAAAGACAGCTGTCTGTGAATACAAGCCAACTTTTCATTGCTTGACTTTCTTGTTGGCAGGTGTACTGAGAGAAAAAGTCAACAAAACACAAGAGTAGGCCTACCTTCAAATGAAAGTGTTACTTATTGGCAAAGTGGTGGCTAAGCTAGAGCACTTCATTTATTCTACGAAATGTTTGACAAGTTAGCTCAAAATGTTATTGAGATAACATTTGTCAAATCAAACTAGCATGTTATTGCAACAGAAAAATAAGTTTTAACAATATCAGGAAAGTAATCTTAAGATGCCGGATTCACTATTCAAATAGAGAACAAAAGGTTAATGGCTTAATGCTGAGTGCATCGATCTCTTTTGTACTGAGACAGACGACAAGAATGTGAACTAGAAGACACATACAGGCAGCAAAGTTTTGAAGGACCTCAACGAATCTCTACCAGCCTTAGTTTTAAGCCTTTAACTGTTTCTTGCCAAATGCATTTTTACGTGGCATATGACATGCCTACGTGGTATTATGTGAAAGAAACTTTTCAAAACTAAAGTTAATTAACAACTATTAATATCTTTTGAAAAACAAATTTCAAATCAGACATTTCTGTCCATTGAAAACGAAGTCGCAAAATATATTGAGTTTAAAGTTATTTATAATTTTTCAAATTTGAAATTCTGAAAATGAAATTTAAGATTTTATTTTCTAAAGTTATTTCTTTTTCAAGTTTTTGTAGCGATCAATATACTTTCCTGAACTTGCATTTTTTCCAGTAGTCGTCTTCAGGAAACTAGCCACTATAATGTTAAAAAGTTTCCGTAAGAGCTCTTTAAAGTTTACTAAGGAAATCTTGTTCAGCTGATGTTTAATTTGTTTCTACTTTAACAATTTTAGATGTTAATCTATCTAATTAACGATAAAATGTCAGCGACAAAAAATTAAAACAAAATCGACACTCATTTTAACGTTGTGTAACAGCAATCAACGAACTGTTTTATTGCGCAAAAAAAAGAACTAACCAAATAAAGTTTTTATTGGGAAGAAAAGTGGAACGCTGGGGGGGGGGGGGGTGACACCCGGATCTTACCGCACCGGGTGACACTCATCCTAGTGACGCCACTGCGAAAAAAATTAGGCCTATCTAAATGGGAAGAACTCCGCCCTTAAAACTATATCTATCAATATTTATAGGCCTATATAAGTTATTACCCTTATTTGGTATCAAACAAAAAAGGGCTGATAATAATAAAATACATATTAGGTCTACTTATATTTCGACGGGTCAGAGACTTTTTTCCGAATTTGTACCAACAATACTACCGTACTTTAATTCTTATAAAATCTTATATTAAAAAGTGTCCGTTTATTATAGGGTGACCAGACGTCCTGAGTTAGGCGTGACAGTCCTGCTTTGGAACATCTGTCACGCTTTTCATAAATTGTCCGTGAGGGATAGCCAATGTCCCGCATTTATAAAACAAACAAAAAAAGTTGATCAATGTCACGTTTTATTTTAAAGTCTTTCTTAATCTTAAAAGTACCTCCTTGTGGCGTTTTCTTCTTGATCTGTATTTCATCTTCACTGCTTAGCAGGCTCCTGTGTTAGAGACATGGGTAGTGCCTTTATTTTGCAGCCAACTGCCTTCTTCTCAGAAACTGACGTCAGGATGTTTTCTTTCTAATTTTGGTGCATGTTTCTCGCTGATTTTATTAATCAATTCTAGCTTTCATTTATGTTTAAGTCGATGACAGGGTAAGAAATGACGTAGACTGGTCATAGGCAAAACGAATGTCGAAGTTCATAGTGACCTACAGGCACAGTTCCCGTTTATAAAGAGGGCAAGAATAATAAACAACCACAGTGAAGAGCGATGCTAAAAATATCAATCACAGTATTTTTTGGGCAAATGTGAATTAAAACAAACATCAGAACATCTGAATGCAGATCATAATTTTTGACTGGAAGCTTCTAGTAAGCCTCCATTTAGTACTTACCCAGCATTGAAATACTTTTACAACAAAACAATTTGCAGCCGATACTTAAATTTTAGTCAATCCTATAGTTTTCCATTATAAATGTTTTCAATCAAATGTGAAGCAATCGTTACTAAAGGTTTAGCCCCTATATAATAAACAAAGTAAAGAAGCAAGAATTAGTGATGCCCAGTTTTTTGACAACCCACTATAAAGTGAATTCACTTTAAATGGCTTCCCCTGATGATACAATTATTTTTGCCACCCTTCGCGAGAAATTGCGGCAATGCTCCACGCAGAAGTTCTTTTTATTGAGGGGCAGAATGTCAGGGCTCTTGAAGCACCTTCAGCCATCGACGAATTTATTCGTCGGTCAGAGTGTTACAAGATCATCCGTCATCATCGAGAAGTTCATAGAAGTCTAGACTAATTCATAAAGCGCTGGTTATGAGTGTGTATGTGTTTCGTGTGTGTATGTTGTTCGTATTTGCAAAGGTAATGCAAAGAGAGAAGCGGCCTATTCGACAGGTTAACGCTTTCAGATGGATCACACAAAAAGATTAATGGTAATGATTTCAGAAAGCCTGCAATGATTTAAATTATTGTGTGTAAATTGTGTGTTTACATTGCGTGCATTGAACTAACGTCTAAGTTGTTGAAATATTGCTCGAAAAATCTAAGCTAGTTCTTTTTATGTCAGATAATCGACTTGTCCTTCTTTGGCTCCCCAAATATCTGGTCACCTTACGCTTATGGTGTGCTTGTATTCTCGTAAAATACTTCGGATTAACCAAATAGGCCTAAAAATTTACATTTTTTAAACTAAAATATGCATATTAATTAATGCTATCTTTTTTTTACGAAGGAAAATTCAATTTAATTTACAAGTACTTTCTTTTATAATATGGCATGTTTTGAGAAATTACTTTTATTTTATTAATAAGTGGATTTTCATTAAAGCTTAAGAAAAAGTATAAGGGCCTCCACAAAAATTCTGCCCTGGGCCGGCCTCCACAGATCTAAATCTGGCCCTGGCGAAACCAACATGTTATATCGGAAATATTTCGCAACAATCATGTTTTCTAACGTTTAATTACTCTTTACCCGAGTTGGAATAGTCGGAAGAATTGATGAATAGAAATACGACACTTGGCTATTCTGGCGATGGCTTTGTGGATATGAGAGCAAAGAGCGATGTCTTATTATGTAACTAACAGCTGGCTTTTGAGTTAGTGCTTACGCCTTGCTAATTAAACTTGAGAAATAAGGTTTCTGCACGTATCTGCACATACAGAATGACACTAGAACACTTGCAGGGTTTCATATTCAATCTCAAGAAAATGTTTTGGACACATGCGTAAGCGACTGTAAGCGAGCAGTTTGTTGATGACATATCTTCTTATACCTTGACTTAAAGAAAATCCGCTGCCGAGGACAGATCTAAATCTAAATCGACCATCTGCGGACAATGGTTATGCTTGCCCTGTATGTGGCAAAATATGTAGGTCACAGCTGGGGCTGCGCAGACACGGAAAATACTGCATTCCTCACAAATCTTCGGACTCGAAGACAGGCCTTATTCTTATACATTGAATGTGGCTAAGTTGATCAGAGTTGATCTGTTGACATGTTTTGGGTGTTCCTTCAGAATGGAAGAACATCATAGCCCTTCGCGGGACGGTGGGAAATGGCGGTGGGCAAGGTTTGCGCCCGGGACTACCGAGACGCAATAAGATAACAATTGTACTGTAGATTTTGTCAAAAGGGGCGGGGGGTGTTACGAAATGAGAGTTTCTATAGCCTCAACGTCTATTTACTTGTAGAAATACATGTATAAACACTTACACAACTCACGTTTGCACGAATGCGTTTACTTTTCATTGTATTATCAAAGTCTATTTTATAAAGCTTGTATCAACTTACTCTGTATCTCTGGTACACATTGTTTTCCACACGTTATTTCTCCCACACCTAATCTCGGATCCAACTGAAATATTGCACAATTATTATTGAACCTGACAAAACAAGAATCATTAAAAAATTTTTTTTTTAAATTAACCAAACAGTTAATTAACTATTGGTAATTAGTTATTTTATTTGCTTTCAAAAACAAGGGAAAGAAATTATACTTGAAAGATGTTAATAAGTTACATTGGTCCCCTTTATACTTTGTGTAGATAATTAGGTAACAATAATAATAGATAACTATAAAACCTTCTATGTTCATAAGCACTTTGCTGGCACAGTGGTTAGTGTATTGGCCTGAAGTGGCTTGAGACCTCGAGTTCAAATTCAAGGCATACAACTTTTGTTCTTTCAATTATAAAAAGCATTTAAAAAGTATGCAATAATCATTTAATATTGTTAATTAAGAAGTGGAATTTTTAATCATCGAAAGACTATGAATTTAATTAATAAACTAAATTCAATATGCTACAACAGGTGTACAACCCACTCATTAGCAAGTAATATTCAATGGTCGATGTTTTTAATCAGCGAATATTTTTTTTAAAAAGATACTTGTTATTGTTTGGTTCAAACTGTTGTAATGATAATTAGAATTATTAAAACATATAATAGAAACTGAAAAGACAATCATTGATCAAATTTACAGAATTAAAAACAAATGGCAAATTGACAATATCAGGACAAAACAGTAAAGCCAATGATTTAAGGCTGTAATATTAAATTAGCATGTAGAAACATATCATAGAGCAGGGGTTCTCAAACTTTTTAAACCGGATGGCAGGGGGGGGGGACCCATTTATAGTCAAAACTATCCCACAGAATGGGAAAAAGCTACATCAATGCATTGCATACAAGTTACAAATGTAAAAAAAAAAAAAACAAAAAAAAAACATTTTGTTAAAGGAACATTTATTGATATTATAACTTTTGTTTTACATAGAATTTAAAAAAAAATGAGGTTGATGAGATTGACGATTGTTCAAAATGAGAAGACGTGAAGCCAGTCAACAACTTCATTTCAATGACCCATAATGCAGGATATAAATTGGAATCTGTTTTTGTAACCAGATATTAAGGTATCCTTGTTCAAAAATTGGTTTAAGTTCCTTGTTTGGGGATAATTTAATATCTGTTTCTGTATTAGCATGGTTCAAAAAGGTTTGTTACCCAGTTTCAAATCTTTAGTTTAGGTCGTCTTAGAATAGTACATAATAGACATATTAAACAATAGTCAGGGGCAAGTTGATTAGTATGCAAATTATCTGATCAGATAAACTTGCTTTTAGCTAAGAAGTTATTTTAATTGTTATACGATTTTCATCTTCTACCAAATGTTTTGGTCGTCTTGCAGACCCCTGGAGGTCCAAGGACCCTAGTTTGAGAACCACTGTCATTGAGCATAATAGGTTATATACTATTTTGCTCTAATAAAAAGATGACCTTCCTTAAGAAGTAGGTTATGTATATTATTATATACATTGCTTTTAAATGCTTTACCACCCAGTTATATCCGTTGGTCAAGATAATAATAAAGAATGTAATCTTTGACCTCAGCTTATGCATAAATTGAAAAAAAATTTTTTTTTAAATAATAATAATAGTAATAACAAGCCTACAGATACATTGTATGGCACTTGACATAAAATTTTAAAAGAATTACATTAAATTATTGTAAAAAAATAACAAGGTTACAAAGACAGCTTGTGAGGTAACACAAACTCAAAATTGGCCCCCAAAGTGGTCCACCCAGACAGGTAAAAAGGCAGGTTTCAATATTTTCAGAAAGACTATCAGAATGTAATTCTATCAAAGACAAATGACAGAGAAGAATGGAGAAAGAAGGTTGACCGATCTTGTGTGGTGCCACAGCGGTCCAGCAGACTAAAGGATAGGTGAAAGTGAAGGTGAAGTTAGATCTGAACCTGGCTTAAGTGATTTCATATAATGATTATCTGATTGACCTAACTGTTTTGCATAGGGCCAATCTCTTATTGAAAGCCTCATTAAAAAAAAACATTTCGTAAAAAATAATATATGTAAAAATCCTTAGGTTTCGTATTGGTCAAGTAACTCCCTTCGATAATATGAAAAACTACTTATTAATTGTTGTTTTAAATTATGTTCCACTTATATGCATATTAAATAGATTTTTTCTCTTTGAAAAAAATAGTAACCATTTTTTTTGTAAATGTAGTGTTTAGTATAACACAACTTACATAACATAGCAATACATTTGTAAAAAAAAAAAAAATTCTTTACAAAAAATCTAAAACTGTTTGCATTATTGAGAATAAAAATATGGTAAATTGCGGATTCCCTTACTAAGTAGCCCCCTGTGTTTGTTACTATTAATAGTGAATAGTTGTAAAAATGGTGTAATTTTATGAAAAAACTGCTTGCATAGTTGATTTTAAAAATTAAATTTTTCACTTTCAGAAAAGAAAAAAGTAGCTGTTGCATCAGAACTTTGAAAGATCTAAAATATCATGATGTTGGATTTTCACTTTCTTTTCTAGTTTAAGAGATCTAAATGGACAAACATTCCTCACAAAACTAATAGCATCTTTTCCCCTTTTGGGGGCCGCTAAAAATGGTTATTACTTAAACTAGTAAGTCTTCTAATGTTAAATTATGTCCTTTAGCCAAAGTAAATAAAAGTTGTAATCTTTTATATTAGATTTTCAATAACATACTTATTGCCAGGTATTTATAAATAACTTTGACACAGATAAGACTAGGTTGGCTGGGACATGTCACCTGCATTACAGACGCCTGCTGAGTTTGTGGTAGGAGTCAGACAGAAGGGTTGCACTAGACTACAAGACTAACCAACAGAAATTTCTACATGCGAAATCTGAGGACTACAGGTATCTATGAAATCCTGCAAGATCGGACTGTGTGTTGGTACAAATCTCGCTAAGAGCAAAAGAAATGAAGCAGACTTGGACAAACGAATGAGAAAGAATACTGCCCTATATCAGATAGCCATAAATCTGGTGCATTCACATGCGCAAACTGAGGCAAACTTTTCCAGAATCAGCTTGTTTAGTCACATAAGATTTTGACCAGATTAAAAAAGAAACTAAAACCAGTGATTCATCTGGGCGCATTCATTGGCTTTCAAAACAGATTGAGCCCTATTTAAAAATACTATAACTACCAATATATTTTAAAATGTAACAAATAAAGTTTTTTTTATATTTTTGAAATGTATACAAGAGTACAAAGAGATACAATATTTTTTTTATCATTAATAAATTTTTAATATAATTTTAATATATAAACATGAAAAAGCTAATGTATAAAGTATAAAAGAATAATGTTCACATCACATCTTTGTGCAAATACAAGATAACAATAAAAATCCTGTGTATATATATATTATATATTCAAAAAGGCACATTTTATTAAAAAAAATATGAATACAAAAAACAATTTATCACGTACAGTAACATTATGTGATATCTCAAACATAATACTAAATGGAATGTAAGAAAAAAATCTTTTATTGTTATCAATTTTATACAAGCAAAATGTGTTTATTCAAATGGTTTAACAATGTTGTCATGTCTCATTGTCTGGGCTAAAGAAGTCAGAGAGAATGGACACTTGACAAGAAGGATAACAGATATAATGGAAGATATAATCAGCAGAAGACAGCAGCATGATATTGAATGTGGTGGGATAAGTAACTATACCCCGTTAATACCTTGGAATGTATAGGGCATAGGATGTATTGGTCATCTGTTTCTATGGCTTACAGTTAAGGAGTGTCATGCGTCTATTTCAAAAGACCAACCACTTTACTTTGCCCAACTAATACCAGGTGCCCATTTGAGTTGTTTGGACTCAGGGCATTCTAAGATTACACAAATTCAAAACCCAAGTCTTCACAGAGATTTGAACATGGGACCTGTTGGTTAGGAAGCCAAGCCCTTAACCATTTAGCCACCACACGGCCATAATTATATTTACCTGTCAGCATGTAAAGTACAAATGGCTTCAAAGGTTTATATTCAAACGAAATTGAAAAGTAAAATAATATAGAGTACACCATAATAAGGATAAATGACATATATGGATATAAGATAAAATTATTTTTATGGTCCTATCCAATCCTGTATTACTACTATTGCAATAACAAAATAGACGCAAACTCAAACAACATACACAAAGACAGAGAAAACAACAGATACACACACTCACAGACACAACCAGCCCTTGCTTGATGAATTGCAATCCTCCTATGTACATCTTCTACTGTGAGCTTTTGATTTCAATTAGAAATACACAAAAAACATCCAATGCATACAAAATTGTAGAAAAAAAATAAATAAAATAACATTTATAAATTAAGCAAATAAATCAAAATGCAGCTACAATTTTGTAAGAAATGAGGATTAAATTATTTTACAATTCCTCTTTTCAGCATTTCAATGTCTTCATGAAAACTGGAACATGAGTGGACACAGCCTTAAAAAAAGCTCTAATGATTTTCTTAGAAATGTGACAGTTGATGTCTATCTTTGGGTAAAAAATTACTAGATAATTGTTCACACAGGGAAAACTCAAACTGCAAATATAAAATATGAGTGTGGTCATCTTTAATTCAAGAAAAATGAATACTCAAGCCAGTCACTGTTTTTTTTTTGTGTGTGTTTGTTTTTGGAATGAATCAGTTGAGGTATGTAGAAAAGTCTTAAGATGTAACATTGTGGTATTAACACTGATTAACATCTAAAAACAAAAGTAAAAAACAGGACGAATAAAATTTTGAAGTCAAGACAATCATGAGTTCTTAATTGACATCTAAACTTAGCTGTAATGGTATGGTCATTGAGAAGCTATAAAGTGTTCTGATATGAAACAGAAATAACCCTCTCTAAAAAAATTTTAACAATGAAAATTGAACATAATGAAATCAATTTTGATTAACTGACTTGAATAATACTTCAGAACAGTAACATTAGCAAAAGTTCCTTGCCAATCATACAGTACAGTGCAGTGGCATTAGCAGAGATTCTTAAGTCATTCATACATATTTTTTTATATCTGAAATGTGATCAGTATCAATGAATCAAAATCTTGTGTAGTGCCAGTGCTTTTCAGAAGATCCTTTTGCAGTCTATGACATGAAAAAACAAGCTATCTGATCTCACTTTCTCTACACAGGGACATCCTACATGTAAAATTTGGCTTGTTTAGTCACATCATATAACAAGGCACCTTCATGTAGGACATCAGGTGGGAAGATGCTGCAGATATTGCTGGAGACAAGAGTTCTATGGAAACACCTTACCAACCAATGTGCTGAAATGCCCAGGAGGATTTAAGTCTGGGTATGTAAACCATACAATGTTGCTAAACAGCAGTGATTTTGTTATAAGAAAAATGTTAGTATAGAGTATTTGAAAGCTCTATTAAACATTCAAAGCCACCCACTCATAGTTAATTGAATAGTATATTCCTTGTAATAGAAATATTTCTTATTCTGATATTTAAAAGAATCCAAACTCAAAAGAAATATTTTATTTGGAAACAGAATTTAAAGAGATTTACTGTTTACACACAAAGAGATGACTATCACAGTCAATAGCTATTCAAAAATGAAACAATCTTGAAAACAGAACATTAAAAAATTAAAAAGTCAACCTTAGCTTACAAATGCTTATTTAAAATGTATATTTTGTTTACTTAGTTTCTTATTCTTCAGTTGTAACTGATCAATGATATATTTAAAAAAAACAACAAAAAAACACACCTTACAATGAAATTTACATTTAAGCCAGATATTTGATTATATGTAAAAGTAAAAAATCAATTTGAAATTTCCTCCTTTTTCAATTTTTTCTCCTTTAAAAATATTGTCTTTAAAATTCTAAATTATTATTTAAACTTGTTTCAACAGTTTTTAAATATGTAGATTTATAATTCCACACTAACAAAGAGGTCTTAAATCCAAATTTTTATTGTGGATTACGTTTTAGAAAAGCATTCCAAATAATTCAAATCATCACAAGCTTACTAATAGAACTAGTCCTGTCTAAAGTACTGAATGCCTTTGTTTATTCCTATTAGTGTTACAGTGAGACAAAATTATCTCATTGCTTTTAAGGCCTTGAGCTGTGGGACCAGTTCGACAAAGGCTGGTCGCTGACTTGGTTCTAAGTGCCAACAACTCTGCAGGATATTGTACACACTGTCACTGATATGTGGACCCTTAGGAAGCCGTTTATGATGTTTGTAGGAACAGAGCAGCTGATCAAATTGATGAGGAAGTTCTTCCTTGGGATGTTTTCCCTGGCTGAAAGCTTCCCAAACTGTAACACCGTAGGACCAAACATCTCCTTTGCTGGTGAAAATTTGTCTTTCACTATTTTGATCTAGTGCTTCTGGTGGCATCCTGAAGATATTAAGAGAAAATAAAGCACTTGATAAACTTTGCAAACCAAATTTATCCATGTTACAAAAATGTTTTTTAACCAAATCTTTTGAAATGCCTCAAGCTTAGGAGCCTGAAGCATTCCCACTGTCTTTATGAAAAGTTGGAGCATTTTTAGAGAAGGAAAAATTAGTTACATAAATTCACAATGCTTAACCTAATGCAGTGTTTTTATAACCTAGTCTATACGAAAGAAGAACCAATTTTATAAAACTGAAGTTGTTCTTAACCCATACCGCTACTTTTAACGGTTCAGACCAATTCTGTTCAAAATATAAGAGTTGGACCAACTAACTTAATATGATCTGAACATCAAAGTATATTTTGGATTGTATTTGATGACATGCTATCAATAAAAGAAAAACATTGATCTGCTATGAATACGACAACACACACATAATCTCTTCAATCATAACCTAATTGGTGGCAAGAAAATTAACTGCACTAATTCGGATTACTCTTTGTAACCCTTTTTATCAAGGAAAAAAAAACAGCTGATAATTTATACAGTACACATGTACTTTCTTATAGAAGATACACCTATCTAATTTTTATCCTTAAAAAACACTATTGATGTTTACAAAACAGGCAAGAAAAGACACACTTTTAGCATGGAGACGCAATGCAATCACTAAGCTTATAAGTTTGGAAATATCTGCATTCTTAAGTTAAACTTAGTCTTTCTGGTACTTTTAAATTTAGAGTGACAGGTCATTTCATATTTGGTCACTTCATCCCCAATTAAATATTTGTTCTTAGCCATTGTATAATTGAGCAGTTAAGGCTTTATCTTAAACCTTTTAAGTGCTGAACTGTTTTATAATGAGTGCATATACAATTCTGATGTTTACAGGCTAAAATACCACATGCCTTTTAATGGTTAAGCACTCATTTGATCTAACATAAAAATATGTTTATTTAGAATGTTTTTTGATATTTTTGACATGTTATGATAGTGTTTATAGTATTCTCCCTTCATTCTTGATGAGAAATCTAATAATCTATGTAAATAAGTAGATATATTGTAATGTGGGTTTGTATTTAGTTGTATTGCTTTGGTGTAGGGAATGTCAATATTGTCCCATGACGTATTGATCAAAGGCCAAGGTGTCATGGAAGTAGTGAATATTTTTTGAAAGATAGATTTTAATGATCAGAATAATTATGATCATGCCGCTGATAACATGATGGCCATTTTTCACTTTATCGTTTTTTGTCAATCATTGTTTCTTGAATAAGGAAGTGTGGTCGAGAGGCTAAGTACGCTTGAACTTGGCTACCTATGAAGGGGGCTCGAAGCTTGACACCCAACTCAAGCAGAGTTGTGTTTACTGAGTGCCTAAAGGTAGCACAGAAAACATTTTCCAAGATACCCCCTCCCCCCGCAAATGAGTTTGGACCATAGTGCTATGAGCATGCTATAAGCATGAAAGTAGCCCTATATAAAAACTATAATATATATATATATATATATATATATCATAGACATAACGTTTTATTTATTCTAATAAATGCTGACTTCACCTATCCTCTGAAGCTAATGTATATTGCCGATTCATATCACCTATATGCACTTTGTTTTAATTCCTGTTGCAATATAAAAGTTATAAATTGTGGCACCAGAGAATGTCCAAGGAAGACATGTGCTAGAAAATACAAACAATGTACAACAATACGAATCAATGGATTGTTTTCTGTACCTAATATCAATAGCCTTATAATCTTATTGATTTCAATTAACATGCAAAAACAATTTTTACATGAGCTGTATATCAAAAAGTGTTAAATTGGTATATTTTTAAATGATATTAAATTCTATTTTTATTTAATGTGTCATACTTTTTGTCATGTAAATAAAAATAAAAATATGGAATTTTGTTAATTGCAGACTTTTTACAATTAGTAGTTGTTGGATAAGGGGATGAGGTGACCAGGGGATGATGTGACCAGGGGATGAAGTAATCAGGGGATGATTTGACCAGGGGATGAAGTAATCAGGGGATGAGGTGATCAGGGGATTAGGTGACCAGGGGATGAGGTGACCAGGGGATGAGGTGACCAGGGGATTAGGTGACCAGGGGATTAGGTGATCAGGGGATGCGGTGACCAGGGGATGAGGTGACCAGGGGATGAAGTAATCAGGGGATGAGGTGATCAGGGGATGAAGCAATCAGGGGATGATTTGACCAGGGGATGAAGTAATCAGGGGATGATTTGACCAGGGGATGAAGTAATCAGGGGATGAGGTGACCAGGGGATGAAGTAATCAGGGGATGAGGTGATCAGGGGATTAGGTGACAAGGGGATGAAGTCACCAGGGGATGAGGTGACCAGGTGATGATATGACCAGGGGATGAGGTGACCAGGTGATGATATGACCAGGGGATGATGTGACCAGATGAGGTGACCAGGGGATGAGGTGACCAGGGGATGAAGTAATCAGGGGATGAGGTGACTAGGGTATGAAGTGATCAGGGGATCATTGTGAGGTGACCAGAGGATGAGGTGACCAGGGGATGAAGTGACCATACAAGTAGCTGCCAACAAAACCTATCAATCATCATTAGACACAATCCAAAACCAAGCCTTGCGGCTAATTAGTGGAGGTATGAGAACTACTCCCACAGCAGCCTGTGAAATAGACTCCAATATTGAACCTCTTAAGTTAAAGCGCAACAGAGCAGCATTAGAAGCTATTGAGAGATACAGAAGGTTGGAGGACGATCATCCTAATAAATTACTAACACAGAGAAATAGGAAAAACAACCAAAAAAAAGCAAAGGACTCTGATCCAACTTATTGACGAACTAGCCCTAAAACACCACCTACCCAATAACAGAAAAAATTACCAGATTTTCAAACATTACACCCGGACTAAACTATAAACAACCAACCATCAAAACACATTTACTAAATAACACCTTAACAAAAGAATCAAATCCACTGGAGCTCAAAGTAGGCATGCTTGAAACAATTGAAAGCTATAAAAAAACAGCTATCCATATATATACATATATATCAATGCTGGTCTTGGTGCCTTCCTGGTCTTCCCTAAAAATAAACACTTTGAGATAAGCGCACCCTGTGGCGATTACTGCTCAAACTTCCAAGCCGAAATTGAGGCAATTACCATAGCACTACAGACAGTGAAAAACAAATTATATGAAGGAGTGCATCCACCATCAGATATTGTTGTCTTTACAGACTCCCAATCTACTCTGCAGGCACTTAACAGCAGCACCTCAAACAGCCCAAGAGAGTTGACAACACTAATTGTGATAATCCATCAGAGTATATCAAAATTAAATATCAATATCACACTACAGTGGATCCCAGGACACATGGCATCATGGTAAATGAAAAGGCAGATAAGCTATCAAAGGCAGGTTCATCTATGGAACAACCAGATAGACCTGTTAACTACCTCACCTTAAGGTCAATGTTAGTCAACAATCACAAAGAGGAATGGGCATCAGGAAACACAGGCAGAGCCATGTACATAGAAATGACTACGCCTAACAAACTGGACAGTATTAACTTCCTCCCCCGCAAAGAACAATCTACAATTTTCCAACTAAGAACAGGACACACACCACTATTAAATTACCACCTGAACAAAATAAACTCCACACAACTACCCCTTTGCAGACACTGCGCCCACCTCTTCGAAACCGTAAACTATATCCTCTTTGAATGCCCCTCCCTAATCCACCTTAGGCAGACCCTACTTCCACTACAGCCCAACATAACCAACACCCTGTACGGCAGTGCTGAACAACTGAAGAAAACAGCACACTTTTTTTCCTTGGCACAGTCTGCAAAAGAGCTCACAGCTCAGCAGCAATAAAGCTGGCTAGGAGAAGAAGAAGACCAAGGATAAAATGACAGAGGATGAATTTAAGTGACTGGGAACCAAAGCATGTAATGGCAGCTGCATGAAGTGCTAAATAAAAAGGTAAACTGCAGCAGATGAAACATAGACCACTTAAGAAAATGTTTCTTTAGTCAATTCAATTGATTATTTGAGTTTATTTCTCTCAAAGATATAGAAATTAATTTATAAGTATAATTTCCTACTCTAATTTTTTTCATTGGTGGAAAAGTCAATCCTTTTTTTTTTAAAGCCACTTCTTCCCCCCCCCTCTCAGCTTCATTGTTTTCCCCTCTCCTTTATTTCTCATCTGAGTGAAGGCAGGACATTTCTCTGCATATAAAGAGAATAAAAGGGTTAAAAAAAACAACATACCAAAAAATTGGCAACAGTTCTTTTGGCTTAATGCTGTAAAAACTATAATTTTCTTTCAGGTAACGTGCCATACCAAAGTCAGACACCTTTGCTATGATTTCACCTGCGACTTTAGTCAGCAGTACATTTCGAGCAGCCAGATCACGATGCACAATTTCTTTTCCAGACAGATACACCATTGCCTGATAGTCATAAAAACAAATACATTGATTAAAGAAAAGTCTCAAGGCTCCACGACTCATCAAAATAAATTGCATAGTTGCATTTATCCCCCAAATAACAAAGGGGGTAAGGGCAAGAAAATGAGCACACATTCTATTCCTAAAGTATGTTCCTGTTTCTTTTTAAATCTTTTTTATTTCATTTATGGCAACCAAAATTCACTTCACCTAGGACCTCCAATTATCAAAGAGGTGGGGGTCTCGTTCACCTGTGTTACATGTGGTTGAGAATGTCTCTACAGAATAGAGCTCTAGAGTCACATGAAAAAGTGCTCTATGACATGAACCATAGTGGTACTAAGACTCGTCCCATATGCTAGGACAAAGTTGTACAAATACTCCTTCTTCCCTAGTGCTATTAGAGCATGGAATGGGTTGCCTGAGCTAGCCAGGAAAACCAGTAACTTGGCAGAATTTAAGTCATTGGTTAATATGCATGACTAAATGCATGACGCGTAGGATGTAATCATCTTCATTTTTGAAGTAACGTCTATATTATATAAGATAAGATAAGATAAGATAAGACTGAAGGAGCAAAATTTAATTTATGTCTATGGAAAACTTGTCTAATAAGTTAGGGCTGACTATGGGTAGTATAAATGTATATGTATTACTATTATTATATTCATGCAAGATTAATACTTCTTGAAACATTACACAATGCTAAATAGAAAAGGTGAAAATAGTGATGACAATACTGTGAATGGCAAAATAGAGCTAATAGTTATTGCTTATTCCTTTATCAACAATTAATTTAAAAAAATAAGAATTAATTATTTTTTTACTGAGGGAAAATCACCTTAATTTTTTTGCTTTAAATTTCAAGACTTTTATTGCATTTAAAGAATGAATATTGTGTAATTTCAAGATTTCAATCAGTGCTTTAATTCATTTTCACACCAGTATTACAATCAAGAATAAACCCCAAAAAAAAACTTTATCACTGACCTCAGCTATTTGAATGCAAATGTTTAGCAGTATTTCAGAATTAGGTTCATCTGGAGAATTCATTTCATTCTTAGCAAAACTGCTCAAGGAGCCCATTGTCATATACTCCATGATCAACAAGATGTTTGAGAAGTTTTCATCAACTGTGCAATAAGATTATTATGATTACACTAAAGTACATACATTTCTGATTACATTACATTGTCGAAACAAAATATTGTTACGAATCTCACTATCCAGGCTCTCTGCAAACTGCACCATACACCACCAACTTAAAGAACTTGACAACTCAGGGCTCCAAAGTAACGTAACACTTTAATAGTTGAATAAGTAACAGCCAATACTGTACAATTGGCAGCACGTACACTGTACAAATATGTCTCTTGTTAATAGCCGTTCCGCCGTATCGACTCTTGCACTGGCCTCTCCGTCTCGTTTCGGGCTTGCACTGGGTTCAACAGTTCAGGACTGACTTCACACACTAGGCTCGTTGTGTCGGACTCGATCGCAGACCAAGATCAAGACGCCAGCCGTCTCAACTGTACTTGACAGTACTCCGCACTGAACCGTCGTAATGCTCCGTACAGAACCACACCGCTGAACTGTGCTGTAGTCGACCGGACTGTAGTGGACCTTCTGTCGTAAACCTCCTTTCTGAACCTTCTGTCGTGAACCTTGCTGTATTGAGCCCCTTTTCTCAACCGTCTTGACTGCGTCGCCTCCGCTCTTATATATGGTCCCTACTGGCCTTCTCGAACCGGACAGAACGCCGCTCGACGTTTCTAGGTGGTCAGATGACTACGCCTCTCGTGACGCTCCTGAGCTCTGTTCACGACGTCGATCCTTCCCGGACCGCCGTCGATCCTTCCCGAACCGCCGTGTTGACACTCGTCTCGGCTGACAGTCGTAACTCGTCACGGTTGACCGCTCGTCTAGCGCTGGCCTGGGGCGATTTGCGTCGGCTGACTACACACACACCACTACCCCCATCTGTGCCACCACCAGGTTTATAACACTGCCCCCTCCTTAGATCTGTCCGTCTCGGACAGAATCAAGCTTATGATATTGGCTGTGAAGTTTCATCGCTGCAGGCGGGGGTCGATCGGTGGCAGTTGGCTTGCCTCTTGAGCTTGACGGAGCCATCCATGTTGCAGTCAGCAATGGTCGCTTCCTTCTTCTCCTCCAGTTTGCCTTGACCTGGTTGCCTCGCCGTCGTGCTTTCATCGCCATCCACGTGGAACTCAGAAAACGTTTTATTCTCCTCCAGTTAGCCTTCATCTGGTTGTATCGACCTCGTGATCGCATGGTCATCCATATTGCACTCAGCAAAAGTCGCCTTCTTCTTCTTCTCCGCCAGTTGGTCTTCATGTGGTTGCAGTGATATCGAGGTTGCATCGTCATCCATCTTGCATTCAACAAAAGTAACCTTCTTCTTCTTCTCCGCCAGTTGGTCTTCATGTGGCTGCAGTGATGTCGTGGTCGCGTCGCTCTCTTGTCGTTCGGTATTGATGGCAGCCGTTTGGCACATGGAGAGGTATAGGATGTAAGGGCTGGGGATACCAAGATCGTTGGCAAAAGAGGTGGCTTGATAGGGCTTTGCGAAGAAGGACTGGGATGGGCTTCAAATCCACAGGACATGGAATTGTGGGACAGGTCATCATCTTCAGCCTTGTCTGGAGGGCATGCTTGTGGGGCAGGTTGGTAACACTCCTCGTGCAAAGGTCCCTCGTCCTCGGCTTCAGGCTCCATTCGGCTTTCTTCACCACCATCAGGACCTCTCTCTCTTGTCTCAGTATCGGGCCAATCGTTTGTTGGTTTCAGACCCTGTCGATGACTTTCGTCAACGTCAGATTGCCTTGGATTCTCTTTACCACCTTCAGGACTTTCCTCTCCCGTCTTGGCAGCTGGACCAACGGCTGTTGGGTACGGACCTGGCTGGTATCTCTTAGCTTGCAAATGTCCCTCAACAGCTTCGTCAGATTTCATTGGGTTCTTATGGTCACCATCAGGGCTTCTCTCGCTGGTCTTAGAATCTGGGCAAGCGTCAGTAGGGTCCCACCTTCGTACGCCACTTGCAACTTGCAAACGTTCCTCAGCAAAATGCTTGGACGCGGAGCAAACATTCACTTGATATGCCTTGCTCTTTGAGGTGCTCATATCAGGTACAGCTGCATCACAAGCTTCGTTCGAACTATGGGCAGCTTCCATTGTCTCTTCATCTGTCTCTTTCGGCTCCACAGGTCTGTACTCCCTGTTTTCAGATTGACAGGCAGCACCACATTTATCAGCATTGCCGTTGTCACTGCATATTTTTTCAAAGCTTTGGGTGGCTAGTAGTTCATTGTTTAACGATGGCGCAGCTCCTTTATCTTTCAAGTCTCTTTGGTCGTACAGGGTTTCTTCCACCACGTCCATCGTTTTCACCACGGGGCTCGTCACTTCCTTCACTGAGGTATACATCTTTTCAAGCTTGGTACAGATCTCTTCGTTGGACTTCTTCCATGTCGTATTCATAGCCCGCAACTCTTCCTTCCAGTCATCTAGCTGTTGGTGCAAGAACTCTCTTAAATTTGGTGCGACTTCAAACAGATACGTGTCTGGATCTTCCTCTTCTTCAACTATACATTCTCGGAGGCGTGCTTGTAAGGTTTCTTTATTTCCGCTCGTTTTCAGATCTCGATCACGGAGTTCTTCCTTCAGTTCTCTAAATTCAAGTTCGTACAGCAGTTTCAGACGAGCCATAGTAGATTCGATCCAATCCGATTCCGATCCGATCCCACTTCTGACACCAGTTGTTACGAATCTCACTATCCAGGCTCTCTGCAAACTGCACCATACACCACCAACTTAAAGAACTTGACAACTCAGGGCTCCAAAGTAACGTAACACTTTAATAGTTGAATAAGTAACAGCCAATACTGTACAATTGGCAGCACGTACACTGTACAAATATGTCTCTTGTTAATAGCCGTTCCGCCGTATCGACTCTTG
The DNA here is from genome assembly GCF_947242115.1 of Biomphalaria glabrata. NCBI lineage: Eukaryota > Metazoa > Mollusca > Gastropoda > Planorbidae > Biomphalaria > Biomphalaria glabrata. Next base: position 34,376,927 of record NC_074720.1, read on the forward strand.
CACTGGCCTCTCCGTCTCGTTTCGGGCTTGCACTGGGTTCAACAGTTCAGGACTGACTTCACACACTAGGCTCGTTGTGTCGGACTCGATCGCAGACCAAGATCAAGACGCCAGCCGTCTCAACTGTACTTGACAGTACTCCGCACTGAACCGTCGTAATGCTCCGTACAGAACCACACCGCTGAACTGTGCTGTAGTCGACCGGACTGTAGTGGACCTTCTGTCGTAAACCTCCTTTCTGAACCTTCTGTCGTGAACCTTGCTGTATTGAGCCCCTTTTCTCAACCGTCTTGACTGCGTCGCCTCCGCTCTTATATATGGTCCCTACTGGCCTTCTCGAACCGGACAGAACGCCGCTCGACGTTTCTAGGTGGTCAGATGACTACGCCTCTCGTGACGCTCCTGAGCTCTGTTCACGACGTCGATCCTTCCCGGACCGCCGTCGATCCTTCCCGAACCGCCGTGTTGACACTCGTCTCGGCTGACAGTCGTAACTCGTCACGGTTGACCGCTCGTCTAGCGCTGGCCTGGGGCGATTTGCGTCGGCTGACTACACACACACCACTACCCCCATCTGTGCCACCACCAGGTTTATAACAATATATTATATTATTATATTATATGAATATGAATATTTTATCACACTTTGTCAACAGCATGAACGATACAAGTAAAATATTTTTTAAAAATTCTCCTTTGAACTGTAAGAACAATTTACTCTTAATACTAATGAATGAGAGATTTTGTAAAAAACTGGAACATTTTCTACCCTTCCTTCAATTACCCTTCATAAAAAAAAAACCTGGTGAAGGGTATGTATAAATCTACTCAGAGTATATAAATTTAAAAAGAAAGGCCTATAGATCTGGACTTAAAACATGTGCTCAAAATGTTCCTGAACGTCTCTATAATTTTAATTTATTTAACTCTTTAATGAATAGAAACTGATGATCTTAACATCATCTGCCCTATAGGTCGCAAGGTCTGAAAGGGAAACTTTAATACAGCAAGCATGCGGAATTACCTGAAGACAGTATGTTCAAGATGAAGTCCTTTAGCCAAATTTAAATAAATTTTTTAAAGTACTTTGAACAATAATAACGGTCAAACCAGTTTTCCACGTGTGGTCAAATAGTAATTCTTTTCCCAATGATATACATTAACTGTGAACTTTCTAAGAAAATAGTTAGAGTTGATTTTCAGAAATATGTCCACCCACCCAGAAGGATCCAGATTCCATGAATGTGTAAAAAGGAATAGATTTGATTGACAGATACTCAAAAAAAAAAAAAAAAGAAATTTACCTATTCTCAACGATGTATTATAAGTAAAATGTAAGACCTTCACAATGTTTGGATGTTCAAGTTCACAAGCCAGGCAGATTTCTCGTACAAAGTTCTTCGCTTGATCTTCAACCGCATCATTTTGTAACAATTTTTTTATGGCAACTTTGGTGAGCTCTGTACTCTGACCTCTCTGACCATTGACATGTGGAGTCCTGATTGATGCTTCCAAAACTTGACCATAAAAACCCTGGCAGAGAAAACTCAATTATAATTTATTTCCAAAGAAAACAACAAAATAAATCTAATAAACTACATCAATAGTGTTACTAAGTCACGACATTACATAATCAATGATCTTATTTATGATTTTACCCCATTCTTACAGACTAATTGACAATATTATCTAAGCTGCTTAAAAAAAAATCAGTTGTTTTGTTTCCTTCCTCCCAAAATGTTTTTAAATGTTTAAAAATTTAATTTTGAATAGTTTGGATTTTTTTCATTTTCAATGTGTTTTTACTAAAAATGTTTTTCAAGAGCGGGGGCTAAACAGGTTCCATTTTTCTATATTAATTTTTCATATAATGGATAATGACCACAAGACAATTAATTTAAATGTTTTATATATGTTGTATATATATTATGTGAAAATGCGAATAACTAACAGAAAACAAAAGTGAATAACTATCATAAAACATACTTTTAGTTCAATTTGGGTCATAAAATATCGCCTAGATCTAGTCTAGATCTACTTCTAAAGAGACTTGTCCACAGTCAGTAAGTTTTTATTTTTCAATTCCATTATCCAAAACAAAATTTTAGTTTGGTTTTATAAAAATCAATTTGTTTTATCTAACAAAAAGGGGATGCTCTCCAATTAATTTTATACCAAATAAAACATTTTGTAAGAACAGACAAAAATGTTATTAAAGTTTACTCCTAACAGGGTAGTGAAATACATATGAGCAAAATGAATAATTCCATCAGAACATAGAAAATAATTACGAGAGAAAGAGTTAAGAAGATTGTTTTACGAGGTAGTTTAGAAATATGACAACTTTCTTGACCTTGGCTACTTAGGTTTTGCAAAGTGAATTATAAATCTAATTGCAGTGGGAACCAGGAGACGTGGAGGCTAGTGGAGAGCTTCTACCAGTGGCTATACACAACAGTGAAATTCAATACGCCAAGCACAAGGTCCAGATAAAGTAGTCTTCAGATCAATCCTTTTTATAAAGTTTTTATCAACTCACTCTGTCTGATCATAAAAGGAGGAATTGTCTTTTTAGAAAAACTTTTTTTTTTGGTCACAAGTTAATGGCAAGTTCAAAAATAGTCCAAAATATTTTGAACGCTAAAAATAAGGTAAGTAAACATTTCACTTTCATAAAAAGAAGTTGTTTTTTTTGTGTGTCTGGTTAAAGGAAAAGAGAAAAGAAGAAAATGAGTTTGATGAGTGAAACAAAGAAACTTGACTATGCAATGCAGCAGTCACACTTAACATCTTTTCATATCATTTAATCATTAGCGTGAATCCTCTCAAACTAAAAATTGAAGCAACATGTTTCTGTACGGATTGAACAACATTTACCTGGCCAAGCACATTTGTACTTAGAGTGATCAAATGAAAAGGTAAAAATTTGTTTTGAAATGTTTTCTTCAGCATTTCCTCCAGCTCTGCTTTAGTTCTTCTTGCATCAAGACCTGAGTATATTTTTTTTTATGTAAAGAAACAAATGTAAACAATAGTAAAAAAATACATTATTGCTAGACAAGAAAAACATAAGAAATAAACTAACCAGAATGTAGGCTATGCTTTTGTCACAAAGTTGAGTAGAAAAGTTTAAACTTCCAAGTAAAAAAAATAAGATCATTTAGTAATCAAAGTTTTGGGATTCAACATCTATTTATAATAGATCTATAAAAAAGCTAACAAGATCCTCAAAATAAAGAATCACCCTTTGTGTCAGGATTTTGTGATTTTACCATCACAAAAGAGATACAAGACACTGATAGCAAAGACAAACAGACACAAGCACTCTTTTGTTCCCCTGGCAATCAAATCATTAAATAAGAACAATCTGGTATAAACTTTGTCACATGTAAATTATGAGTGAGTCTGGTGTGAATGTACACTTTGGTTTCTTATAGTTATAATGTTTTTTGTTTGGTGTAATGCACAAATTGTAAGACAAATTTCCATATGGATAATAAAGATTATTATTATTATTATTATTATAATATGTACATATAAAAGTATTCCTTGCTTTACTAGCTAGACTTTTATCAAGAGAAATAATGTATTGGTTTACATATTGGATTGAAGTCTTTATCTGCAATGGGGGATAATATCTAATGAATTATCAGGAAGGGGTCATAAGCCTTGGATGGCTACCCATATAAGTGAAGGAAAATCTGAATCCAAACCTCTGCTGCCTTGCAAACGTACCCAAAAAATGGAAAAGGCTTCAACCCCGAGAAAAAAAACAGGAGCTGGTGACCCTAAAGCAGCTAGCAGTACACAGTGCTAAATCTAGGCAGAACCTGTGATGCTGCTAATTTCAAACTGTATTGAATATTAGCCATTCCTCTGGCCACATCACAGGGGATAAATGCTGTGTGGACGACATTGTTCTGACCCTAGTTAATGTCCAAGCTTTCATCTCGTTATGCTCTACCAAATGAGCAATAGCCACTCTACAACTGAAGGAGGTCATGAACTTTGACTTTTTTTTTTCTCATACTTTGAGGTTGAAAGCTAAAAAATTTGATACTGTATATCCATACTTTTGATGTATAAGAAAAATGCTAACTTTTACTAGTCAACCTATGTTTTGCCTCCGGACACACTTGATAGACAAAGTGTCTTAAAGATGTTTCTTCTGTGTCTCCTCTGATCCTTCTTGTCCTGTTCCTGATTTCTGAAGAAAAAAAAAACTATTTTGATTTTAAAAAGTTCTGAGTTTTGATTTATTTGATAAGTATTCTATCTATGTAGAAAAAACAACAACATATGGATACCATTTCAAAACACAATGAATGTAAAATAAAAAAAAAAAAAGACTTGGATAGAATCAATAATGATACGATGTGCCAGATTTTTTTTTTCAAAACTTATTCAGATTATTGTCATTACAGTTTGTAGAGGTACATAGTGTATGAATATAAGATGGTTGACTGATGTGGTCTGCACTTCCTCAAGTTTAAACTCTTCCATCCCCTGTAGGAAGTTTGGGTTAGGATATAACTATCTTCATTTCTGAAGAGAATACCAGAAACAGATAATGATCTATATATTAAATGATAAAATGTATAAAAAGATTTCTTTTTGTTTTTGTTGATCTAAAACTGTCACAAATGACCGAGAAGCTCATTGCTGTATACTTATCTTCTAGTTATAGATTTTCAGAAAAATAGTTCAAAACAATATCTTGCCAATTTGTAACACTGAGGTCAGTCAAGTTTTGGTGGCCAATACAACATTCAAACTTAAGTTTATTAACAGATGTCAAGTTTCTTCATTTCATTTGAGTGACATCAGGAGTGTCTTTAAATCTTAAGTAACAAAAAAAAATCAAGACTTTCCAGCTTTGAAGTCCTACAATCATGGCTAGCATATCCGACAAACCACTTGACCACAGTTTACCTTGTGAAAATAAATATCTATTTACATGATGATAGCTGAAAATTTAGAAACTTGAGATTTTGTTTCTAAAATATGACCATATAAACACCCACACACACACAGTTATAACAAAACTTACAATATGACCATATAAACACCCACACACACACAGTTATAACAAAACTTACAAAAATAAATTATAAAAACTGTGACATTGTTTTGCATTTTGGACTTAAGTAAATTTAAGATATATTTGCATGAAGAAATGTCTACTCTGTGTGTGACATTGTTTGATTATAATGATTAGACAAAAGTTTGAAGAATATGTTATTTACCACTAATTACTTGCGAAATTTTCATTATAGATGGTCTGTCTGCTGGCTCCCGAGATCTACATTGTGATTTGGCAAAATCCTGAATATCCTCTATGGCTTTTTTAGCTTCCGGCACTAATGGATCTTCTTGATTTTCAAATGCATTTTGTTCCTCAGTTACAAGTTTGGTGTATTGGGGAAGAGGGGAATCCTATTGGGGAATATGAATTTACTTATAAATTTTTTTCAAATAAGAATAATAATTAATAATAATAATGATGAACATATGTCATTATAATGTATAATGAATAATGACTATATGAATAAGGAAATAGTAGACAAATACATTATATTTAGCTTTTTAATTCTCATTAAACATTTGATGCCAAAACATTTTGTGAAAATTCTAAGAAATTTAACAGCAAAAATATTATAAAACCAAAAACTCATTATTTGAAAATAATTCCTGTTTAAGTCCCAACTAAACTGATACCCAAGGGCTGTCTCTTCTATTATATCAAACAGATATTTAGTCACCCAACAATGTTTAAAATAACTACTATATATCAAACAAAAATGTCTACTTTATTTAGCAATACTGAAACTGAATATTAATGTATTTAGTAGGCACTTTTATTGTAAATGAAATATAGATAAATAAAAATCTAACAAAAGAGCTAAACACAAAACCATGTAAAAAAAAAAGATTTATATATATATATTACCCAACTTACATTTTGCATGCAAGACATGTTCAAATCTGGGAGAAAATTATCAGTTTGATAAATGATTTCAACAACTATTGTTCCAAAAGCATAGCACTCAGATTCTAAGGAGATGGACTTTAAGTTTTGCTGGCGCTCAGGTGACAACCACGGTAATCTAGTGGAAATAAAGTTTTTTCAGATTTTGTTTTTATACATTATATGAAACAAAATATTAAAAAATTAGCCTTTTGGAATAAAAAATGTGAAATCAGTTGTATGTCTGATGGGTTAAAAAAATATTTAAAAAACTGATTCTACACTATATGAAATATCAAAACTAATTAAATTCTTTCAGATAAAGGAAAAGCCAATAAAAAGTATTTCTTAACTGAATCAATATAACTAAAGCCAACCTTTCAATATTTCGGACTTCATGAAGGGGAAGGGTGTCCAAGTAATGTGATAGTCCAGAATCACCCAATTTAATTTTAATGTTCAGAGTACCTTCTTTAACAAACACAAACAATTTTCTTGACCTTAAATTTCCATGAAACACTCTGGCTTCTTGCTATTCAAAAAATAAATCAATAAAACCTTCAAACATAATGAATGGACATACACATATTTAAACACTTGGCAACAAAAGAATTTTAATTTGAGGATTATTAAATGAGTTTCAATAAATCTGAGAATAATAGTGAAATCTTAGCCTACCAGATTCAATAAATGTATCGTATAAATATTCAATAAATGTATCATTCTCAATATAACAGGACAAATATTTTACCAGATTCAATTTATATTAAAAGCACAAAATACCAATGACTGATTTATCTATAGATAGTTGCATGAAATATAGTATACAGGTTCCTTTTATGTGCTTGCTAAGACACAGTTTGATGAATTTGCAGCCTGAATGCATCAATTCGCAAAATTTGTCAAATTGGGGGAAAAAAAAGGCTTGAGCTTCTTCTTAAAATTAATTAGATAAAATCTCCAACCTAGTAATGTACTCACAGTCACTGGAAAAAATTCAAGCTTATCTTTTCTTTCACATTAACTTTTTTATTTGTACTAATACTTTTTTAAAACTTTGCTAATTATAAATGAAACTGAATTGTAAAGATTGACCTATGAAAAAAAATATTTACCATAAATCCAAGAATATTAACAATCTGGTAAATAATGTCCACTTTCTGGTCCACAGTCAGTTGGTTCTGGCATAAATAGTCAAGTAGATTACCATTCGGGCTAAACTCCATAAGAAAACTAGGCTTTCTCTCAAGGACAGTGCCTTGGAATTTCAAAACACTCTCTGGCTTTTTGCTATGTAATTTGCATAAGTCACGGACAGCTTTATAAAATGCCTGTAACACGATACATCAATAATTAAACTATAAATGTAGTCTAATATTTTACTTTATTTCACTTTAGTCATCCCCCCCCCCACCCCACCAAAAGAGCCCCCTGGATGACAAAAGTGGTCATCATCGCACCATGATTGACGAAGTATATGTATAGCTGCTTGTCTAAGAAATAATAGTAAAAGAGACTTTAAAATGATGTGTGGCGAGAAGCTAACTATGCATGGGCTTAGCTATCTATAAAGGGGGCTTGAGGTTTGACAACAGACTTCTTGGCCAACTTCGCTTGGGCTTGGTTATCTATAAAGGGGGCTTGAGGTTTGACTCAAGCAGGGTGGTGAGAGCTTAAAGGCAGCACTGAAAACCTTCTACCAGACAACCCCTCCCCCCAACTAGTCTACAAATGATATTGGGCCATAGCGCTCTGCTACTAGCATGAAAGTTGAAGTATATAAAAGATGTTCACTAATACTCATTAAGAAAACCAAGACTCAATGTTGAATATTTTAATATCGAGAGTTAACTGGTTTGCAATACCTCAGATCTATCAGGGTCTTCCACTTGTAAACTCTTTAGCATCATTCTCTGATATCTTACAGAAACCTCAGTTTTTGTTATTGGCTTTTTACCTGTGAAATTATGATACAGATAGTAATTAACAAAATATTGAATTTCCATTTGTTTGAACCAATAAAATTATCTGATATATATATAATATATCAATATATATATATACACCTGTATGGAGAAACACATATATGTTTCTCCATACAAGATCCTCTGGAAAACTATTTAATGTATCAAGGCTGCAGGCAAAAACCAAGGTTAGGAAGCTACTCGTCAGGGAACTCCTGTATGCTGATGATGCAGCTATTGTGGCTGATTCTGATATTCAGCTACAGTCCCTCGTGGACAAACTATCTGCTGCTTGCCAGAAGTTCGGCTTAAACATCAGTCAAAGCAAGACTAAGATACTTGTCCAAAACACAAACACTGCACCTCAAGTAAGCATTAATGGCCAACCACTAGAAATTGTTGATCACTTTTGTTATCTTGGCTCCATCATATCCAACAACACTCTACTGGATAAAGACATAAACAACAGGATAGCCAAGGCAATGGCCACCATGTCACGGTTGCAGAAAAGAGTCTGGGACAACATATTGCTGACTAGCAGTACTAAAGCCCTAGTCTACCGGACCTGTGTGTTGAGCACCTTGCTGTACGGAAGTGAAACATGGTCAACCTACTCATGGCAGGAAAAAAAGCTGAATGTCTTCCACCTCCGATGCCTAAGGCGGATCCTTAAAATAAGGTGGCAAGATAAGATAATCAATGAGGAAGTGCTACAAAGAGCTGGATGCCAGGACATCCGCTCTGTTATCAGCAGCAGACGCCTTGGCTGACTTGGCCACGTTCGTAGAATGCCAGTAGGTGGACTTCCACAGGACATCCTGTATGGCGATCTAATAGAAGGCAGGAGAGCCGCTGGTCGCCCACTTTTACGTTATACGGATGTATGCAAACGCGACATGAAGCTCTTCAAAATTGACACTGGCAACTGGGAAGAGGTGGCACTGGACAGATCCACATGGAGAGAGAGCATAAAGGAAGGGTTACAGATTGCAGATGTCATACACAACAGAAGCAGAAAGAAGGGTGAAAATGCAACGGTGCCTGGTGATTATATATGCCCAACCTGCGATCGCAGCTGTGTATCAAGGATTGGCCTCTTTAGTCACACAAGAAGTTGCAAAGGGAAAAGATCGTCTCTCGAGACGTAAAATGCCACAGATATATATATATATATATATATATATACACACACACATATAGATAGAGATAGAGAAAAAAAAATATGTTAAAACTTATAGAAGCGCACCTGATTTGATCTCAATAATGACCAGTTGGTCTCTCTGATAAACCACAGGCTCAGCACTAGCTGGAGGCTGATGGACAATGTCATACGGTTCAATAATATTCAACTGAAACAGCTTGTTGATCTCTTCCATACTAGGATCTGAAAAACAAAAACATAGTTTTGAAATTCAGTGTCATCTATCAATAACTCCAAATGTTTACTTTCAAACCTAACTGATAGACAAGTTCCTTCAAATGAGTAAATAGTTTACATAGTAACTAGCTAATGTGCAACAGGAATGAACAAAAAAAAAAAAAAAAGTTCTTGAAAACCCCAAATAGAGAAAATATTGAGTAAATGGAAAATAAAAACTAGTCTCAAGCAGGTCATGAATTCTGACCTTCTAATTAGCAACACTGCCTTGGACTATGGAAGTTTAATGAATGGTATATTCCTTTTTTTAAATATATGAATAATCTCCTCCTTCACATTCCAAGATGAGCACTGCCTCATTTCCTAGGAACTCAAAGATGAGTACTGGCTCGTTTCTATGAGCTCATAGATACTGAACGACACTCACTTAGAAAAGCAGATTATACTCAAGGCACAGACAGGTTGAGTCTATTACAGTATTGCCTACTTTTCTTTAAGTTGTTAATCTGATCTTTTCTTCTGCCCAATGGCTATCCTATTTGCCTTTAAGTTAGAAACACAGAGTGCCATGAGTAGCAATCATGGGCTAGCATTACCCAGCTGTGGGTGTTAATTCCACAATCTTTACAAGGCTCTTGAGAGCATCTTTGTAGGCTTTGTGTTGACCCCCTTGATGACACTTTCCAGGGCACAGTTCCTTACAGAAAATCTGTAGTGTTCATTTGAAGCATCAGCTGACATCTCTACATGGCAAAGCGTAAAATGAGTCATTTGTTTTGTTAATATTATATTTCTAAAAGCAAGGACAAATATGCTTTCTTTGCTAAGACTTTTATAAATCCAGTTAGTAGGACAGCTTAGGATATTTTCCTGTTTTTAAACTAGGCTTGATTTTAATAAGTCATTTATTTTATTTTATCGTTGAAAATGTAATGCAGTGCTTGCTTCAATGAAAATGACCTGCATGTTTCTACTAAGCCTAAAGTATAAGACTAACTCCTAGTACATGCAAGGATTTTTGTTTTACTTGGGCTCTGAGGATGTTCATAAGTATACCCAGCTCTAATAGGTAACTGACCGGACATCTGTTGAAATTTAGGCTGTTAGAAGATCATTGGCCTCCTTCAGTCGTAGAACGACTATGGTTCATCTCAAACATCTTGTGGAGCCCTATTTTGGAGAGACACTTCCGTCCAATATATTGCAGGTCAAGGCGTGTTCGCTTTGGTGGTAGAGAAGCTGGCCATTTTCAGTGTGGCACGCTTTTCTTCAAGAGCTGAGGCCCATGTTTTTCTTGCTGTCCATAGCTTTCTTGGTCATCGTCTCTCTCCAACTAGTGCAGTCTAAGGCTATGTCTTCCCAATGGTCAGTATCAATGTTCACTGATTTTAAATCCCACTTTATCACATCCACGTAACGAAGGTGGGGGTGACCAGTTTTTCTTGAGCCAGACGCAAGTTGCCCGCACAGAATAATTTTCAGGATACGATTGTCCTCCATCCGGCGAACATGTCCAAGCCAGCGCAGGCGGCATTGCATGAGGACTGTAAAGATGCTGGGAAGGCCCACTCTCGCGAGGATCTTGGTATTACACACTCTTTCTTTCCATGTTATTTTTAAGATCCTTTGAAGGCAGTGCAAGTGGAATGAGTTTAGTTTTCTTTCTTGCTTTGTGTAAGTCCACGACTCACTGATGTACAGTAGCGTGCTAGGAACGCATGCCTTGTAGACTTCCATTTTGGTCGCTGTGGTGAGCTTCTGGTTTTCCCAAACTATTGGTCGGGGTCTAACGAAGGTTAATGCGGCCTTCCCTATGCGTTTATTATTTCCTCTTCTAGAGAAGATATGCAGTTATATAAGATCATAATTAACTAAAGGCCAAGAAAATGGTAAGCAACTGCCTCAAAGACATTACGTTTTAAATAGAAACTAAAAAGGGTTAAAATAAATTGTGAGAAAATGTCTATACTGTGTACATTAACAAATCAAAGCTTCAAATTACAATTTCTAGAAAGTTGTTGGCTTTTATATTCATTAACTTACAATTTCTAGGAATTCGCTGGATTTTGTATTTATTCCTCAAATAATGCAAAAGTGCAGGCCTATCACAACTTTTCAATTCTGTTTTGTTTTGAAACAACTTGACTCTATTTTCATCTATGATTTCAATGTCCAGACGTGTTTCTTCAGCGTTATGTCGTACCACAACTTCATATTTACCAAACTTGTAGGGACTTTCATGTATGAGAAACCTACTAGTGTCCCCTGCACTGGATAAGATGGTCGTGATGCTTGATGAGCTGAAAAAAAACACAACATTTTTAAAAGATGCTAAGTAGCAGTTTGTTTTTTTTTAATATGGATTGGGCTTTCATATACACTGAGACCACGCAAGCCAATGGTTCTTGTGTGGGTCACAAACTATTTCCTTGGCTACATTTAGAAGCGCAGTGGCTGAGCAGTAAAGCGCTTGGCTTCCGAACCGGGGACCGGGGTTCCAATCCTGGTGAAGACTGGCATTTTTAATTTCACCATCTTCAGCGCCTCTGAGTCCACCCAGCTCTAATGGGTACCTGACATTAGTTAGGGAAAGGTAAAGGCGGTTGGTCATTGTGCTGGCCACATGACACCCTTGTTAACTGTAGGCCACAGAAACAGATGACCTTTACATCATCTGCCCTATAGACCACAAGGTCGGAAAGGGGAATTAAAAAAAAAAAAAAACATTTAGAAGGTTAATGTCAATATATTAGGTTGCAGTTGCATTATAAAAAAACAACAACAACAGGCTTCCATTCTAAAACAAAATGTAAGCCTACTAGTAAAAGCTATAAAAGTATTTCATCATCAATGCTCTTTAAGCTCTTTAAAATTAATCTCTACCTAATTAAACAAACAAAATATAAAAATACTTAAAAAAAAAAAAAACAATAATTAATTGACTAATTTCTTAATTGATTCATAGTTTGTTAGGTACAATAAAATTGTAAGTTTCAACTTGATCAGAGAATGAGCATAGGGAGAAATGTAAAAAGTATATAGATGTCTTTTTTTTTCACAAACTACATACTTAAGTGAATGTGTTCACAACAATTTATAAAAACAAAACGAACAACAAAGTACACACAGTCAGTAACATGCAATGCAGTTAATATGAAAATGAAAAAATCAAAAACACTCTAGTGGTTTATGGACCTGCTAAATCCCAGTTTTTTCTTGTAGCACCTGAGTACTGTACAAATATCTTAGGGGACAAAACTTTACATGTTTAGACCATATCTGTGAATACTGAAGGATTAATTTCCTTTGTTGGTAACACCAAAATAATTAATTACCAGTAAGTAAATGACTAATTAATTTTTTGTATTGATTCATGTATTGTCTTTGCCAATGAATAATTGTGAAAATTTCCAACTTGATCCAACAATAGGTGTGGGAGAAATAACGTTGTTATAACCTTTTTACCAGACAGACTGCATTGTAAAAATATATTTAGAATGTTTTTTTTACCAGACAGACTGCATTGTAAAAATATATTTAGAATGTTTTTTAAAGGTCTTTTCAATCACGTTTAATGTAACAGAAGAATGTAACTGTTTTATATATTCCCTTTCACCAGCCTTCCCAATTTTCAAAGCAATAATTATTTGGACTGGAATGGAAAGAAATAATTTGTTTGGTCAAAGTGTATTGCTGATAAATGAAAACTTTGAAGGAAGAAGTTTTTTTAAATACCATAAAAGAAAAAAATTTGATGTGGATTTTTTTTTTCCCCTCAAAAGTAATTATCTAATGACCAAAAGTTTAACAATGAAAAAATGCATTGATGATGCCTGGTTGCCATATTTTAAAATTCTATCTACTAACAGACTTACCTATATAAAATGCTTGATTATATCATCTTTACAAATTTCACGTATTAATTAATTTTTTTTTTAATAATGAGAATCAACTCACACATAATACTATAGTCTAGCGAATTTCTAAAACATGGAAATGAAAAGGTTAAGAAAACTTTGCATAACATAAAGCACAATTAACAAATGGATGACCTAAGCAAATGTAACTTTGCCAATATGGTAAAATAGTATTAACAAATAATCTTCAGTCAAGTAGTGTGCTTTTCTCCCTAGATATAAAGGTTTACAAATATACTGCTCTCCAAAGTTTGCCCTGGCTTAAGTCAGACCCTAAAGATTTGTAAAAAAAAAAAAAAAAAAAACAAACTTAAAAACTTTTGCAAAGATAAATTTATAGTAAACAAAACAAAAATGAAAATGATTGGTACAATGGAAAAAAAATCATCAGTGGTTGGAAGGTAGTACCTTAGTAGAATTTCAGTTTGAACCATAAATGTAGATGACATATACAGAAATCCTTAATTCTGTCATTAAGCACCTAAGAAACAAAGACCTACTGGGACTTTAATTTGTGAAAAAAAAATCCTTAAGAAAGTTATCAAGATTTTTTTCAATTAAAAGAACACCCTCAAACTTCTAGATTACCCTTTTACCATCACCAACAAAACTTACAAACCTTATTGTAAAAGTCAGTAAAGTCATCTGTGCAGGGTATACAAAAGTGCTGTGTGTAGAAAATTGATTTTACTCATTAACATAAGCTGGATGGTAGTGCAATATCATCAGAAAGCTTTAAGAACATCTCATTATAAACCTCATATAATACCAATGCTGCAGATGCACAATCAGGCCAATTGTAGGACTCAGTTCAGCTGAAGCAAATCTTTCTCCACCATCAACAGATAACTGAGTCAAAAACTTTCTGTCGCAACTACATACTACAGATACAACCGTAGGCTCGTATTTCACATGCCTGTTCCACTCTATGTATCACTTGTTGGAACAACAACTGGAGCACAATTGCGACTCAAGGGACAGATGTATGATGAGCAACAACAATATGTACTGCTAGCTTCACGGTTTGCACATGAAGGTTGTACAATTTTGTTTTTTACTTTTTTTTTTTTTTTAATTTGCACGGAGTATATGTGTGTGCAGGTTATACACGTATGCTGGTTATATGCAAAAAAATATGGTATTATACTTTTTAGTTATTGAGTCTATAAACACAACTATTGTAAAAAGACGAAAGCTTAAAACCTATGGCCACATTACAAGATCTACGGGGCTCGCAAAGACCTTCCTTTAGGGAACAGTGCCAGGAAAAAGAAGAATAGGCAGACAGAAAAAGCGATGGGAGGACAACATTAAAGAATGGACGGGCCTGCCATTGAGAGAGGTTCTAAACAAGGAAAAAAATGGGAGGAATGGAGAAAGACGGTCAAAAAGTCTTGCCTGGTGCCCCAACGGTCCAACTGACTAAGGGATAGGTAAAGGTAAATTAACACCCCATATAAAAAAGGAACTTAGCACAAAGGCAGGCAATGAGCAAAAGAAAAACAGACTTCCTTCCAGTTGCCTAAATTAATCCTCCAATCAGAAAATGGATAAAAAGGAATTCAGTATCCTTCTATCTACCATAACAAAAAGTTCAAAAGACTAATTACCTCAAGTAGCCAAAACTCTGCAGCTGGCTCCTAAGTTTCATGTCCATAGTTTGAAACTCACAGCTTTTAAAGCAGAAGTCATAACTAACAAATAACATAACAAATCCTTGTAGCATTGAAACAAATGATTCTGCTGCGCCTTTAGCAGCAAACTCCAGGCTCTGTATGTGGCAATAAATGAATATTTAAAAAAAAAAATTACATACAAAAATCAACAAGAAGCCTACATACATACTTAATAGTCTATGGTTTCACATAAAAAACTCTGGGCATAATAAAGTTCAGATTCACATTTGAGTAATTTAATTACCAAACACACATATTTTGTCCATACAGCTGTTTAATAACTTTGAAAAATAAAGGAAATATTGAATTGTTTGTTTTTTTTACAGTGTTTACTTTGCAATAAAAAAAAAAGGAAATAGACTTCACTTTTACATTCTCATCCTTAAACAAACATAGAATCATAAGAACAAGTACTTCAAGCTAATCTGTGTAATAATTGTATTAAACATTTGCATTTAACTTTTTAAACTTAATGAATACAATGGTGTTACTATTTATATCAGAGGTGTTTATTCCAAACTTTAAAAAAAAATGGGTGCTAATAATATTGACTATACACACATACACAGAGATCTACAATAATGAGCTAAAGTGCTAGTCAATTATTTTTTTAAAAAAGCTTTCTTTTTTATGCAATTAAACATTGGCATTTAGCCTTTAAAACTTTTTGGAACAAAAAAATATGTATATACATCAATTTAGGAAAGCTGATGCTTGACTTTACTTCATATAAAACTGCTTAGTTCTTCCAAGTACATTACACTGGAAGCAATAACTAGGTAAAATTATTTTTCTTGTTCATCCCCCATAAGAGGGAGAATTAGTGATGAAAAAGTCAGTGAGTAGGTATAATGCCTTTTATATATGTATAAACAACTTACCATTGTTGCTCCATTTCTTGGACTGATCAAAACAGTCTTAGGAGGTGCTCCATCAAGATTATAGCACTCAATTTTGATGTCAATAAGTTCATCTAAGCTATACATCATAACCTTTGAAACAGAAAAGGTCTGTGAATATTTCTAAAAGATTATAGCACTCAATTTTGATGTCATTAAATTCATCTAAGCGATACTTCATAACCTTTGAAACAGAAAAGGTCTGTGAATATTTCTAAAAGGCAAAAAGTTTTCATCACATAATTCTGTCAATATAATATCCAAAAAATAAAGTTGTTACAAAGCTTTTATAAACTCACTCTGTCTGTCTGTGACAAGTCAAAAACTCGCTGTCAGAGTCACTCTAAATTATCACAGCATTAATTATTATTTTTCATTATTTATTTATTTTATTTTAATTATTTCCCCATCCTACCCCTAAATTATTCACCCGCCACACCTTTTCCGCTCCAGGCTAGACTTAGTTGACCACATTGGAGATAGCAAGGCCACGTCTTTCGAGCTATCTTCCCTTGACCGGGGCAAAGATACGCACAGACTTTGATCTTATCGGCAGGATGTCTGACACCCGCAGTGGACACCACCTTGTGTGGAATGCAAGTCACCCCTCCCCCCCCCTTTTTCTCCTATGTCTCTCTTTGATCTAGGAGACCACGAGGACCAACACGCCCATTGACCTCCCAATGTGCGAATCCCATCCCTTGTCGGACTTCACCCACGTGTAAGATAATTCTAAGCCTAGGACATTTCCTGTTTCCGCTCACATTTTCCAGGCCTTTGTATATAAGGTAAATTAAATCAAGTCAGACTCTCTCTTTCTCATTCGAGCTGAGCTATCGAGTCTGGACTATATCATTTATTCTCCCTCCTAGAGGAATACCTGGTGGTAAGCCGAACTTAATCACAAGTTCCATCTTAATTACTTTTGTGCTATTTCCACTGGATATTATCATGTGTATTTTATTATTTCACTTATATTTAATTAGTGCATTGTGTATTTCTCACTGGCGTAAGTAGAGAACATAGACATGTCCTATGTATGTATTTCTGAATTGCATTAATCTATTAATGCTACGTTGCTCAATTGATCATTGATGCAACCATGTATATATTTGTACACCTTATTTTATTTCCTTTATCTCGGTTGACAGCCTTGATAATTCTACTATCGCACTAATACTGCGCTTAGAAAGGAGATATGAGTTATCTCCCCTGTATTGAATTATCTCCCCTTTACTCATTTTACTCTAATGAGAGTTGCGCCGCTTGAACGGATACCCTCTCCATTCAAGCGCGCTCCATTGTTCTCGACCCACGGTCATATGTAAACAAATCGTCTGGGTCGCTGACCATCGCCCATTTCCCCCCCCTCTCTTTCTCTATCCACCTGTGTTGTTTATGTGAGATTATTATCTCCCCTTCTATGTACATTTTTATATTATTATTTCCCCTTTTATGTACATTTGTATATTGCTACTATCGGCCATCTATTTTTCAAATCCCATTTGTCATCATCTCCCCACTGTGCTCTAAAGCAATTTTACCAATCTGACGAATGCACCTCAGTCAAGGGCATCGATAAGATGCATGAGAGACATGTCCTAACTTGTCTTTATTTATCCGCAGCCTCCCTCAGGTGTCTGCCTATTTAGGTGCTTAGTGCTATTCAGCACTGTATTTGCTATCGAAAATCATCTACTGCCTACTTACCTGCCTATTTATTTATTGAATCAACGATCTATTTATCGGATTATTTACCTGCCTATTTATGTGCTTAGTGCTATTCAGCACTGCACTTGCCTACTGAGATCTACTCAACTCTATTACTTGGCGCTATCGGCATTGCCCGCCTATTCGACAGCCCACCTGTCAAGCTATTAGGTGCGACGTCCCTATAGATTCAGATCTGTGTGAGATGTCATAGCTACGCCAACCCTCTGCAACTCACTAGACATATCCTGTCAACTACGCTGCCCACGGCAGATCAGCTCTGCCCGCAGTAACCTTGTGCCCACGGTAGCCGGCCACCCGCCCTACTGTGCCCACTACAGATATTAGATTTTGGGGATTGAGACTCCACAAGAACTATATCACCGGCGTCCCTCTATCCGCTAGAGCGCCACCTCCAGCTGCGGAACCTCAAGCCAGGACACAGCCAGCTGCGACATCAACAGGACAACCAGCTAAGTCAGAGGACAAAGTGACATACTACTCTCTTATTAAATGCAAGAGTGATGATTAAAGCTAGTATTATTTAGAGATAGAAGCAGACCCTCCCCCTTTTTATTCTTACATGTATATTTATGTAAATAAATATTCTTCATTTTTAACTTTTGTATCTATCTTTCATTGCTTTGTCTCGTTGCGTGTCTGCTCCCGATTCATATGCTGATAAGTGGGGGTGTGATAGCTTTAAAAATAATCATCCCCTAGACATAAAACGCGCCAAACACACGTCACATTTCCCCACCTGTCACACTGTCTGGTAAAAAGTTTTGCACACTTTATTTCTCCCACACCCAATCTCGGATCAAATTTTGTATAATTAATTTTTTTTACCTCACAACACAAGAATCAATAATAATAATAAAAAAATTAACCAATTAGTTAATTAACTACTGATAATTAATTATTTTATTTGGTATCTCAAACAAGGGAAATAATTTGTACTTGATTGAAGTGGTGGTATAGGCTGAATTAGTCCTTTATAGATTGTAGTCTGAGTATTAGTGAACACTGAGTATTAGTGAACACAACTTGAAAAATAGGATGAGACTATAGAAACAATAGATAACTATCCAATCTTCCATGTTCATAAGCTCTCCACTAGGAGAGTGGTCACTGTTGGCTTGAGAAGCCTGAGAAGGCTTGAGCAATGAGTTCAAATTCAGGTCGTTGCCCCTTTTTAAATTTTATTTTTATAAATTCTTTATTATTGTTAGTCTACATCAAGGGTGGGCAAATTATGGCCCACGGAGTATTTTATGTGGCCCGCGAACATCTAAAAAAAATCAGGTGTGCCCACAGATTAGACATAAAAAAATGCAAATGTATTAAAAATAAAGAATTCTAAAAATAAACATAAATTATTGAAACATCTCCTTCCTCTCACTTATAATGAAGAGTCTAAATAAATATTGTCTCTAAATGTTATTATAATAAGTTTATAGTAAACAAAAATTATTCTTATTGGCAGTTTTATGAAACATTCTGTCAGTGTTTAAACATTGCTATAAAGAACTGTGTTGAAAGTCTTGGGTTGGCTTGAGACAAGACTGAAAGTGTAACTACTGATGGAGCTCGATCTTTGACTGAGAAATACAGATTTCTAAATCTTATCTAAATAAATTATAGAACTATATTCCAACCATAAAATCTTAACAGCAAAGTTTGCACAAAATTACATTGAATATCAAACATATTATTAACCCAACAATCTCATTGATCAAACTTATCAGAGCTAGGGATCTAAACTACAGGCATTTCCGAAACGTACTAGATGATAGGGAAACAAATTTTTCCGCTGTTCTGTACCACAGTATTACCCGCTGACTTAGCATGAGTAAGATATTGAGAAGAACATGGAATCTCAAGAAAGATATTGTTTTGTTCCTTGAAGGACATTGATTGTGACTTTATTACTAATATTTCTAATGAAGAGTGGAAGACAGACTTCATGGTTTTCATCAAAAGTATTGCAATGGGTTGCTTGCACATGAAATAAAATCTTTTCAAAGCTTTCCCATTTCTTCCGGCAAGCAAGTGAAAACAGATTTTGCCATTTTCCTTTGCTGAAAGGTGAAGCTAGTTCTAGAGTATATATATATATATATCAGGCACACCTGATATATATATGCAGCCCTTCTTTTCCCAATTTTTTTCATGCTACCGTCGATACAAAAAGGTTGCCTGCCCCTGGTCTAGTTCTATTACAAATTTAATTACATGACTGATCCAAACTAATTGATACAACTATGCTTAATATAAGCGTTTTTTTTAAAGTATTTAAAAAAAAAAATTTCTTGTTTTTTGGATCCAATTGTAAGGTGTTCTTTATTCCAGCTTTTCATTAAAGGATAATTTTAAAATTAATCTAAATTATTAGTACAGAACACTTATACCCAATGCTGCAATATACTTTTTTGTTCACAGACTAAACAATAAAGTTTATCTAATAAATAAAGTAGCCTAGAGATGTTCCTTCAAAAAATGAAGATAATTACATCTTACTGATATTTACAATGACAAAAGAAGAACTGATTTTCTGAAACTTTAAAAAGTTAAAGAATTCAATGATAAAGTGTGCCCCATTAGCTTTAATAATTCAATACTGAGGATAAACGCTATTACAAGTTTAATGGATTAGGGTCTTTAATAATTTAAAGTTGAAAATATATTTGGATATACTTACTTCACCAAAATACAAAGAAGGTTTGTTATTAAGCTCATAAAAGTTGACAGTCAGTGTCACTTCTGTTTTTTTGTTACCATCATTATAAGTTGCCTTGTATTTTTCTATCCAATAGTAAGGCTCATGTGTCATTACTTCAGTGAAAAACATCTGCTTATAATAAGCTAAAAGCTTCTTCTCCCGTTTCATCTTTTGAATTTCTGTTTTCACCGTTCTGCAAATCCAAAATGAATCAATCCACCACGTGCTGAAACGCTTAATTATAAAATTAGATACTTTGTTCCCGATGTTGAAATAGTGTATGCTCTGGTTAGATAAATGCACATCAACTGTGCTAGAAGATTTGAAGGGCAATGACTGAGGCATCAGAAACGAAATAGTAATCAGTTTTAACACGTTAGTATCATCAATTTTATCACTTCCTCCTAATTTTCCCATCAGAAAGTCATTCATAATTTGTAAAAACAGATATTCAAACACCACATCGTCAGGTGATTGCAATTTAAAAAAATTAACCCTCTTATTGTGAGGATAAAAACGAACTCTGAACTGATAAATTTGTCCTTGATCTTTGTTTCTATCAAAGATATGATTGTTTGGTAGCCAAACCTGTTCTTCTGCTAAACTATTTAATAATAGCAAACCAAACATATGTAGATACTTTGTAGCTGAAATTTCAGCATTATTATCAACAACTTTAAGACTAATGTGCTCTAAACATTCCTTTAGTACTTCTTGACACAGTAGTCCACTTGTCAGTTCAAAATGTTTACATTTTATGTTGGCATTTACAAAGTAAACAGCAATCTTTGTATTTGCCATTCTGAAAATTGTTTCAAGTAGAATAACTATTGATTGTTATAAAGTGTTGCTATTTTTATTTCAAAAGAAAAAAAAAGCTGACTTTTAGATCTACCTAAATTCCCTACAATCACTACTGAAGTAGTAGAACCTATTCTCTTCCAAAATGAAATTCAAGGTTCTAAATTATTTCTCTGGTAAGATGACATTTTTATTCACAAGCATAGATTTTTTTTTTAGGTACCGGTAATGCCAAAAAATGTACAGTTAAATGTTCTAATTTAATTAATTCATTTCAACAGTTGATTATAACAACCATTAAGTGACAATTGTCATTTTCTGTATCAGTATCATAGTTTTTCCAACAGATGTAATTTCATATCAAAATAGAACTATTTAAAGGTGATATTTTCACTGTTGGCTATTTGCTAAGCCTATTATAATTTCAAGTCATGTGTTGAGACTTGGCTGCATCTGCAATACATGATTGATGATTGCATTGGATTATTACAGTAATTAAGTTTCATTTCTAGGAAATTCCAGCCTTTTTCCCACCATTGTTAGTACTACAATCTAGAGAAATCTAGATATAGACTAGTACTTGAATGTTAGATGAATCAGAGAGTCACAACATTTAGATTGTAGTTTACTTGGAGTCTCTATAATTGTAGGCCTACTTGTACTGTGTGACATCAGAACTCTGCGACTGTCGAGAAAAAGGTATAGTCTATTCTTTAATAAAAGATTTCTAAAGATTCTATGTGTGAGTAGTATGGCTACATCTAAACTAGATTTAGTTCAACTGCACTGCAAAGTTGTGTTACAAAACTTAAAATCTAGATCTAGACTTCTAGATCTATAGTACTAGTTTATTTAATTCGGACATTACATGAATTCGGACATTCGCTGTTTTTTGTGGTCATTAAATAATTATTTTAATATGTATTATAAAACTAGTGCACTGTATAATGTGCTTGTCTATTTTCCAATGATTTTGACAAAATTCCCTTCCATTTAGCTGTCTTTTTATGTAAGGTTGTTGTTTTTTCCTATGTTACGCGGACGACTTTACCTCTTCCTAGAGTTAAGACTATATTTTTTGATTGGCTAAGTCTATACTAATGAGCCCGGCAATATTTATTCTGTTTTTGGAGCTAAATTATTTGATTCATAAGCCAAGTTTTCTAATTCCATACAAAAAAAAAATTAATACGGTGTCCGAATTAAATTACGATTTTCTTACCAAAATTTATTTCGGACTGCCAGTTTTGGACATCAATAAAAATGATCTTATATTATATTTGTTCGTTTGTTGTTGTTTTTTTAATAGAGAATAAATGGGCAAATGTTTGGAGTGAGCTTGGTACATTGAATGAAGTTAAATGCCTAGATCTAGACCTACTAGATAGATCTAGATTCATAAATTATATAGAGAGAATATAGAGGATTCAGTTAGGCAAGAATGGCTATCGTAACCTGTAGGGGCCTATTATACTACAAAAGATCATCTGTATTCGAAATTTATTAAATTAATAAACAAACAAAAAACACAAACATTCAACACACATCTAATCATGCAAACCCCAAACATTCAACACACATAAAATAAACAAACATAAAATAAGTCTAAAAGTCGGTGCAGAAATCACTATCCCAGTGACCTAATTTTGGTAGAATAAGTGTGTTCATATTTTTATTTTTTGTGTTCGTTTTTATGCATAGTTTGAAAACATCGTAATGATTTCATGTGAGGGGCTATGCCTGGGGATCTTAAAATTTAAATAATGTTAATATAGAATTAAAATCTGAGTTTATTGATGCCTAAATATAGAGACTGTCCAAAATAAATTATGGTGTCCGGAATCATATAATGTGGGTCAAATGTGTCCGAATTAAATGAAAACACATGGCCTCTTTGACCTTAAATATAATAACAAATATAGGTTAGGGGTACAAATATAAGTAGTCATCCTTATTCTCCTTTAACTAAAGAAGATTTTTGATACGTCATTTTCTTTTCTATGTCAAACCATTGTAAAATAATGCGCTGTCAAAGTCAAACTTTCAAATTTGGGCCTATAGCCTATGCCTATAGTGTCCGAATAGCATAAACTACTCTATAATAGTATTGTCTATATAGATAATCTACATAAATGATTAAGTCATAACTTTTGAACCAATAACTAGATCTACCACCTTTAAATACTTTAATCTAAATTCTAAATCTAGCTCTAGACTACTTATTAAGATTCTTTTGTCATTTGTAGAATAGTGACGAGTGTAGATACATGTGGCCTTGTACTTGTACAGTGAGTTGTAGGTAATGCAGCCATTGTAGGTCTGTCTAGTTCCCTCACCTGTTGTTTTTTTTTCATACTGGGTTTTCCCGTTTTCTTGTTTCGGGGTAAAACTTTTTTTAGTGGCGCCCCCTAGACGACAATTTCGCTCGCGCTTTCCTAAGCAGCTGAGGACCTAAAGGGGCGCTGTAGACTGTCAAAGTGAGGTCCGGGAGGGTATTAAGAATGTAATGAAAAAGAACCCTAACCCCAACATTAAATTCATAATTATAATACGATTTTCATACTTTTTTTTCACTAACCATATATCTTGATCTATTACCCGCGTATTACTGATATAGTGTATTAGAAACTAACAAAATTATAATGTTATAAGAAAAGCGAATGCGAAATTGTATGCATATATAGGTCTTTTACAGTTTTCATTTGTAGATATTGTTACGTATTTCTGAATCTTCTGGCTAAATGTACTAGTAGACACACAAATAAAAACACTGCAAAGAACTTGACGATTCAACTTTCAGCTTCATATAACTTTATTGACTATTAACTCTAACAATTCGTCACTGTAACATGTAGCGTAGAAGACTGTACAATATCTGTCAGTTTACAATTTGCTATACTTCGTTCAAGTTCGTTGCAATTCATCTCTTCACTTCGTTGCAATTCATCTCTTCTCAGCTTGCATCGAGCCGTATTCCACAGAACAGACCAACGAAACACTTTCCAGTGTCGCTCCAGGTCTCCCAAAGCTGAACCAAGTCGTACTCAAGTCTACCGAATCAGAGCCGTACACGTCTTACATCGACTGTAACGGCTCAAGTCTACTGTAGTTCGCTGTATAGACTTTAACGACAGTAGTCCACTCCAGTTAACTCTACCCTAGTTAACTTGCATCGAGTCGTACACATCTCTCTTCCACTGTCTCGCACAGTAGACAACAGTAACGACGACTCACTCACGACTGACTTTCACATTAACTCTCCGGCTTATATAGAGTCCCTAATCGCTCCTCCAAAGTTGCACATTGTCAGGTGGTTGCACAAACACTGCTAGTATCTTCTGGAACAACACGCGAGGAAACGTCACATCCTGTCTTTGTTTATGCATGCAGATTCCAGAAAACACCCGCTGCAGTGTCATCTTGCCGGGGTCACAAGTAGTGACCTCTATCTGTCACTGGACATATTGCTAGTACCTTCTGGAACAATACGTAAGGACACGTCGCATCCTGTCTTTGTTTATACGCGTAGATTCCAGAGAATACCCGCTGCTGTGTCATCTCGCTGGGGTCACACGTTGACCTCTACTTGTCACTGTTCATTTGTAACAATATGTATATATATACACCAAACATTATTGATCTATTAGTTTAAGAGTAGATTCAATGGCACATTAAGCTAATTAATTATATAAGTATTGTTATAAACCTGGTGGTGGCTCAAATGGGGGTAGTGGTGTGTGTGTAGTCAGCCGACGCAAATCGCCCCAGCCTAGCGCTAGACGAGCGGTCAACCGTGACGAGTTACGACTGTCAGCCGAGACGAGTGTCAACACGGCGGTTCGGGAAGGATCGACGGCGGTCCGGGAAGGATCGACGTCGTGAACAGAGCTCAGGAGCGTCACGAGAGTTGTAGTCATCTGACCACCTAGAAACGTCGAGCGGCGTTCTGTCCGATTCGAGAAGGCCAGTAGGGACCCTATATAAGAGCGGAGGTGTCACAGTCAAGACGGTTCACGGCAGGGGTTCAGAGCCCGGTTCAATACAGTACGGTCGACTACAGCACAGTTCAGCAGTGTGGTTCTGTACCGAGCATTACGACGGTTCAGTGCGGAGTACTGTCAAGTACAGTTGAGACGACTGGCGTCTTGATCTTGGTCTGTGATCGAGTCCGACACAACGAGCCTAGTGTGTGAAGTCAGTCCTGAACTGTTGAACCCAGTGCAAGCCCGGAACGAGACGGAGAAGCCAGTGCAAGAGTTGATACGGCGGAACGGTGTTATCGGAGAGATATTTGTACAGTGTACGTGTAGCCAATTGTACAGTATTGGCTGTTATTTATTCCACTATTAAAGTGTTACGTTATTTTGGAGCCCTGAGTTGTCAAGTTCTTTAAGTTGGTCGTGTAAGGTGCAGTTTGCAGAGAGCCTGGATAGTGAGATTCGTAACAGTATTTTATGATAGTATATTTAATATCCCCATGTAGAGCTCACCAAATCATCGATCTAAGGTGTGAGCAACATATAACATATATTTATTATAGGTATAGGCCTATTTATATATGGTCAATGTAAAAGAGGCGCCCCACGGAAACGCTTCAAAGACCAGCTTAGGTGTCAACTTTCCTTGGCTGACATAGAAGAGAGCATCTGGTTGCATGCGGCCTAAGAACGAGACAGCTGGAGGTCTCTCACGAAAGCCGTAGGATTTTTTGTAGGCGGGTGTGCAAGCTGCCACCCATGGCTCAAAGTCGTATATATCATCAACTTTCTTGTTATAATATTGTTACGTATTTCTGAATCTTCTGGCTAAATGTATTAGTAGGCACACAAATAAAAACACTGCAAAGAACTTGACGACTAAACTTTCAGTTTCATATAACTTTAATGACTATTAACTCTAACAATTCGTCACTGTAACATGTAGTGTAGAAGACTGTACAATATCTGTCAGTTTACAGTTAGCTATACTTCGTGCAATTCATCTCTTCACTTCGTTGCAATTCATCTCTTCTCAACTTGCACCGAGTCGTATTCCACAGAACAGACCAACGACACACTTCCCAGTGTCGCTCCAGGTCTCCCAAAGCTGAACCAAGTCGTCCTCAAGTCTATCGAATCAGAGCCGCACACGTCTTACATCGACTGTATCGACTGTAACGGCTCAAGTCCACTGTAGTTCGCTGTATAGACTTTAACGACAGTAGTCCACTCCAGTTAACTCTACCCTAGTTAACTTGCATCGAGTCGTACACATTTCTCTTCCACTAGGGCCGCACACGTCTTACATCGTCTGTATCGACTGTAACGGCTCACTCACGACTCCATACGACTGACTTTAACATTAACTCTCTAGCTTATATAGAGTCCCTAATCTATCCTCCAAAGTTGCACAAACACGGCTAGTATTCTCTGAAATAACACGTGAGGAAACGTCACATCCTGTCTTTGTTTATACATGAAGATTCCAGAAAACATCGGCTGCAGTGTCATCTTGCCGGGGTCACAAGTTGTGACCTCTATCTGTCACTATTCATTAGTAACTGTCCCCCTACTTAGATCTGTTCGTCCCCTGGAACAACACGTGAGGACACGTCACATCCTGTCTTTGTTTGTACATGTAGATTCCAGGGAACACCAGCTGCTGTGTCATCTCGCCGGGGTCATACGTTGACCTCTACCTATCACTGTTCATTTGTAACACTGCCCCCTTCTTAGATCTGTTCGTCCCGAACAGATTCCATTTCACCACGATACTGAAGAAACCGATCGACGATCAAGAAGGAAGCTTTGGTGGTTGCCCCCTTCTCAGAGATGTTCTTTCAATCTGGCAGTTGTCCATCTTCTTTCCATAGAAGAATGGGAGCCAAACCTCATTTTTCAGCAGTTCCTCACAAATGTTTTCATCAATCTTGGTATGGAAACATCGACCTTCAGATGACGACATTGGGCACTCTTGTCGAGAAAATTCATCAGCATTCTAACGAGTTCGTGCTTCACTGGCTGAGTTTTACATTTTCAAGCATCTTTTTCCAGAGCTTCTTCAGAGATACACAGGTTCATCACAGTACAGCAATATTCACATGCTCTTCGTTTAAGCAATCAGCAACTGACTTGGGTTTGTACGATGTCTGTTGGATTGATCTTCTCGTACAGTTTTATTTGTACAGTTCTATCTCAGATGGCTGCTCACTTCACAGTTCTGGCATCTTACACTAGTTCTGTCCTTCTTGCTTCTGACTTGATTATCGTTCTTCTTAAACCTCTGTTATACTTCATCAAACCTATTCTAATGAGGAATGTTCTTAGATTATTCTTTAGTGGCTTCTCACTTTCAACTGATAGTAAGGTTTTCTTCTTTGGTCTGATGGTTCCGGACAGAATCTTTCTAAAAACATGGGCTGTGGAGTTTCATCAGTGCAGGTGGGGGTCTATCAGTGGGAGAAGTGGTGGGCTTGTTTTCTAACAACATGGGCTATGGAGTTTCATAAATGGAGATGGGGGTCTATCAGTGGGAGAAGGGGTGGGTTTGTATCTTGATCTTGTTGGAGCCATCCACGTTGCACTCTGCATGTGTCGCTTTCTCCGACTCCTGCATTTGATATTTCTTTGGTTGCGTTGATGTCGTTGTCGTTGTCTTGCTTTCCTGTCGATCAATGCTGATGGCAGCCACTTAGCACATAGGAAGGCATTGTATTTCATAGCTGTAGTCGTCAAGACTGTTGATCTAACAAGTTGCTTCAGCATTATTCCTCGATGGGTGCTTTGCGAATGAGCTGCAAGTCCACTTGAAGGCAAGTTGTCAAACACGTCATCACCTTCATCCGAGTCTGGAGGACTCGACTGTGGGGCAGGTTGATAACATTCAACGTGCAAAGGTCCATCAACTTCAGCATCAGTTTCTATTGTAATTCCTTGACTATCACCAGGGCTTCTCACGCCTACCTTGATAGCTGTACAAGCTTCTGTTAAGTCTAGAGCTTGTTGGTGTATTTCTTGGCATTCACAGTCTTCTTGCATAGCTACGTACGTACAGTTCTTGTCAAACGCATGGGTGCAATAATCCAGCTTCGAGTTCCTCTCGTAGACACTGGCAGATAGACAGAATTCTTTAAGGCCCACAGCAACAGGCTTGGACGCAGACCCAACGTTGTCTTGATCTGTTTGGCTAGTTGAAGTACTCATATCAGGTTTATCTGTAGCTAAAGCTTCGGTCAAACTATAGGTCTCTTCTATTGTTTCTTCAGCGATCTCATTCTGCTTTTCGTTGAAATAGTAACAGCTACCGTCTCTTTTCATTTCTTGTGGGCCACATTCGTTTGGTTTGCTATCACAGTCACAGACAGCACAACCATCACCAGCATCCCTATCGTAATTGTCTGTATCGCCACATACTTGGTTGGACAATTGTTCGCTGTTTATCAATGGTGTAGCTCTTTCATCTGTCGACTCAATCTGATACTGTTGGGTGTTCAGCAGCTCGTTAATCATGATTCTAGTTTGATCTTTTATCGTATCTGTTTCTTCTTCTGTCTTCTTGGGCGTGGTAACTAGTTGTTCATTCTCATTCATTGCTTCGATCAACTGGTTAAATGAAGAAAATCTGGTGTTGACTTCTGATTCTATCTCCTTAATGCTCTCTTTTACCGAGTTCATTTTGTATTGCAAAGTTCTCAGGAGCTCCGTCATATTAGGTTTGATTTCAAATTGACAAGTGTCCGGATTCTCATCTTCCTCCAACAGGGCTTGTCTGAGACGTGCTGTTAGCGTTTCCTTATTTCCGTTAAGCTGTAGACCTCTTTCTCGAAGCTCTTGTCTAAGTTCTTTCATGTCAAGTTCAATAAGAAGTTTGATGGAACACATTCTAGCCAGAAAGATCCCACTTCTGACACCAATTGTTACGTATTTCTGAATCTTCTGGCTAAATGTATTAGTAGGCACACAAATAAAAACACTGCAAAGAACTTGACGACTAAACTTTCAGTTTCA
The DNA here is from genome assembly GCF_947242115.1 of Biomphalaria glabrata. NCBI lineage: Eukaryota > Metazoa > Mollusca > Gastropoda > Planorbidae > Biomphalaria > Biomphalaria glabrata. Next base: position 34,405,947 of record NC_074720.1, read on the forward strand.
TATAACTTTAATGACTATTAACTCTAACAATTCGTCACTGTAACATGTAGTGTAGAAGACTGTACAATATCTGTCAGTTTACAGTTAGCTATACTTCGTGCAATTCATCTCTTCACTTCGTTGCAATTCATCTCTTCTCAACTTGCACCGAGTCGTATTCCACAGAACAGACCAACGACACACTTCCCAGTGTCGCTCCAGGTCTCCCAAAGCTGAACCAAGTCGTCCTCAAGTCTATCGAATCAGAGCCGCACACGTCTTACATCGACTGTATCGACTGTAACGGCTCAAGTCCACTGTAGTTCGCTGTATAGACTTTAACGACAGTAGTCCACTCCAGTTAACTCTACCCTAGTTAACTTGCATCGAGTCGTACACATTTCTCTTCCACTAGGGCCGCACACGTCTTACATCGTCTGTATCGACTGTAACGGCTCACTCACGACTCCATACGACTGACTTTAACATTAACTCTCTAGCTTATATAGAGTCCCTAATCTATCCTCCAAAGTTGCACAAACACGGCTAGTATTCTCTGAAATAACACGTGAGGAAACGTCACATCCTGTCTTTGTTTATACATGAAGATTCCAGAAAACATCGGCTGCAGTGTCATCTTGCCGGGGTCACAAGTTGTGACCTCTATCTGTCACTATTCATTAGTAACTGTCCCCCTACTTAGATCTGTTCGTCCCCTGGAACAACACGTGAGGACACGTCACATCCTGTCTTTGTTTGTACATGTAGATTCCAGGGAACACCAGCTGCTGTGTCATCTCGCCGGGGTCATACGTTGACCTCTACCTATCACTGTTCATTTGTAACAATATTAAAGAAAAGAACTGTCCCCCCCCCTTTCTTTCCCGAATACCTAATCGATATTAAATGCACATTAATAAAAAATGATAGAAACTAAACACGTGAACAAAGTATTCAATGTACAACATTGTTAACTTTATCCGTTAGGCCCGTGCTTGTCTACGTTAGATCAAACAGAAACTGCAAACGTTGACTGTGGCTGCAGAAACTATCAATAACTTTACTATGTATTTCTTTTCGTCGCGATGCGCAAGCTGGTGATGAACGCTTATCGTGCAGTTCTGATATTATTTTTTGCGTTGCAGCTCTTGCATCGTTTTAGGATGAAGACAAAAACAAGTTGAACTGACAATAATTGTTGCCCGAAAAGCGAGACGTATTGAAGAAACTTAAGAATTAAGATATGTAAAGCCGTGTTCTGTAATAACTCCCAAAATCCAAACATGGGTTTTTTTCTCAGTGTGTCTGTCGACTGCGAATTCTCAGCAGCAGCAACTCAGTATTCGGTATCAAGTTTTTCTGCCAGCAATCTCTCCTTCCTCTGGCGTGTTCCTCAGGATGGTCAAGTTGGTTTTTGATTATGTCATTAATGTGACTGCTGATGTGCTGTTGAGCGGCCACTATGTTAAGTTGGAAAGATTGCAACACCATGGAAACTGGTAAAAGAACAGAGGAATAGACCTAATTGACTACAATGAAAAGACAAGTCAAAAACACAAGAAGAGGAGACATTTACTAGTTACTACACATGTGCAGTTTATCTGGTTTCACTTGTAGTCGTTATTTTAAGATCCGCCAAACAGTCAAAGACTTAAAACTCAAATGGATTCGTATTTTTCAGTTCATTAAATTGTGTCTCACACAAAAGAGGTAAATTTAGCACCACCGCTAGCGCTAGGGACAGTTACGGAAAAAAGAATGCTAGCCAAAAGTTCTTATAATGAGAAAAAGATGTAAACGCCAGGAAAAAGAATTTCTGAAGCTGAAAACGCCAGAAAACGCTCAGCGCCGGGGCCCGGGCCCGAAATCAGACCCCTTGCCAACTTGAGCGGAAACCCGCCGAATGTTCAATTTTATCTCCAGAAAGAACTTTTTAGAACACTTAAAAATTATGTAGGCAACATTATTCCCCCCCCCCCCAAACCAAAAAAAAAAAAAAAAAACTCAAAAAGGACATCCTTTAGTGAAATTTCATCCTGTAAATTTGGATTCTAAACACGGTGTTTAATTATTATAAATGAAAAAAAAAACTTAAATATTGTGTTATAATTATGATTAAATTTCTTTTATTTGTCATTACATTATAGAAAAACTCACGGACCTCACACTGGGAGCCTACATCGCCCCTCTAGGTCCCGAGCTTCTAACGGGGCTCGAACGAAATTATGCTATGTAGGTAGTAGCCGTCCGGTAATGCTTGAGAAACACTGCCTTAAAGTTAATGTATAAGTGACTTGTAGCCTACTTAGGATTACTCAGCGCTGAGTTGCTTCATTTTGTAATGGTGATGTGTTGGATACATTTGTAGGCACCTACGAATCCTCGTATGTTAGATGATTTTGGACACAATGCACATCTCTCCAAAATACAATCGTGATAATCATTATTAAAGTTTACTAAACGTTGAAAAAGGTTCACCGTCAATGGGTTTTGTGTTTCGAGTCACTTGATTTAGCATGCCATTGTCCATGTCGGTTGTTTTAGGAATAAATAAATAAAGACGGCATTAAAATGATTAGGGTCATTAATTGTGAAAAGACACGAACATAATGTAGAAAGAACATTTTTAAAAAAATTGCTCTTGAAAAGAAAACAAAAATAGAAGCAACACATTAAAGAATGATTGATTTTGAAAAGCAGCCTAATCAAATCCTTCATAGAACGAATTATTATCGGCAATGCCTCGCTTTTAAAGGATCCACAAAAAGTTTATTGGACACACAGACACACTAAAATGATCTACAAAAATGAAATTAAATCAATGGGCTCTTTTAGTAAGCTACAAGCTCAGTGGTAATAACCTAATTTTTTTTTCTAGAAAAAAAAAGGGGGGGGGGGCGGAATTTTTTAAACGAAGGCGACCACAACCCCGCGGCGGCCCTGACTTGAAGCACTACTTGTTCAGTTGCTAATTAGAAGTTAATTGATTTTATGGTGCGAAAAAAAATGGCTAGAATTTGGCTACTCAGAATCCAGTAGGGGTGCAAGTGCACCCCTTTGCACCCCCCTACGGGCGCCCATGTATTATTATTATATATATATATATGAATAGGCCTATATGTCAAGACGGCTAAAGTCACATTTCGCAGCTATAGCGAACGAATTTATGTTAAAATGATTTTGAAACACAAATTTGAATTTTAATAAATAATGAAATGAATATTTTGTATGTTTATAAGTTAAAGTAAAAAAACTGTCTTTGCGAAGAGTAGCATAGGCCTAGATCTATCGTCTTTGAAGTAGATCTAGATTTTAGCCTTTGCGAGATTTTCCGCTCTGCGAATGCGTGACCTTTCGGTTTTGTCTATTGTAAACAGGCTATATGACCTAGATTTATGGAATTTATGGGTTGGGGGGATTTTTTTCTCTCCCCCCCCCCCCTGCGCTATATATATATATTATATATGTGTGTGTGTGTGTTTGTGTGTATAATTAATCTTTATTACACTCTTGACTCATCATTCTTTCGGAAGACGTTTAGTATACCCTAGATTAGGTTCTTCCTGGAGTTAGTGGAAAATTGTAGACTCCCCGCCCTTGACAGCAATGGGGTCTGGGAGAGCGAAGCCAAGCTATATTTCCGGTATTGAAGCCCTAAAAAAATGCATATTCTGGGGTATCTACAGTGCATTATTCTGCTATTAAACAGTTTTATTTCAAAACCTGTGCTATTCTTACTGACTCCCGCACCGTTCGGCTCATTGGGCGGCAATCTGTCACTGGCAATGACTGAAGCCTCTTCCCACCTGCTCTGAGGACCTCTATGAAAGTGTGGCGTGAAGATTTCCTCGTAATGGCCTCCACGTCATTGCAACTCTTATTATGCGTAATTCTTTTGTCGGAATGCATGTCCTGCAAACCTCAAGCGACGCTCTGTCGCAACCTTACCAAGGAGTCGACTCCCATGTTGGCATAGCATTTCTTTGATTGAGACCCGATCTCTATAACTAACTCCTAAAATCCGCCTTAGCCATCTTTGTTGAGCCACATTTAGTCTTTTTTAATTTCGGCAGATGACTATCCACTGCACTTTAGAATAATATTGAAGAGGGGGTTTTCAACCTCAAAACTCTCTGTAGGGGGATTTTAAACTCAAAAACATCTGGAGTGGTTTTAAACTTTAAAAAATGCCATCTGGAGGAGACGGTTTAAACTAAAAACTCCCCTTTGGCTTGGCTAAGCTCAAAGAATTTTAGTGTGTAATTTACATTTTTTTATATTGAAGGGGTATTTTTTCGCTTCAAACCCCGCTGAAGGGGGGTTAAAACTTAAAACCTCTTTAAAATTGGTTACTCTCAAAGATTTTTGAGTGTGTAATTTGCTTTTTTTTTATATTGATGAGGTTTTGTTTTGTTTTTTTTTAGCTTCAAGCCCCACTGGAGAGGGGGGTTAAATTAAAAACCCCTTTGGTTACGCTCAAAGATTTTTTAGTGTGTAATTTGCTTTTTTTTATATTGAAGTATTTTTTTAGCTTCAAACCCCACTGAAAAAGGAGGGGGGGGGGGGTAAAACTCAAAACCCCCTTTGGTTACACTCATAGAATTTGGAGTGTGTAATTTGCTTTTTTTTTATATTGAAGAGGTATTTTTTTAGCTTTAAACCCCGCTGAAGGGGTTTAAGCTCAAAACCCCTTTGGCAACGCTCATAGCATTTTCAAAGTGTAAAATTTGCTTTTTTTTTATAGAAGAGATATTTTTTCGCTTCAAACCCCGCTGAAGGGGGGTTAAAACTTAAAACCCCTTTAAAATTGGTTACTCTCAAAGATTTTTGAGTGTGTAATTTGCTTTTTTTTTTATATTGATGAGGTTTTTTTTTTTTTTTTAGCTTCAAGCCCCACTGGAGAGGGGGGTTAAATTAAAAACCCCTTTGGTTACGCTCAAAGATTTTTTAGTGTGTAATTTGCTTTTTTTTATATTGAAGTATTTTTTTAGCTTTAAACCCCACTGAAAAAGGAGGGGGGTGGGTTAAACTCAAAACCCCTTTGGCTACACTCATAGCATTTTCAGTGTGTAATTTGCTTTTTTATATTGAAGAGGGGGTTTTAAAATCAAAATCTTCCTTAGCTATGCTCTTGGAATTTGGGGATTGTCGTGTGCATTATTTTTTGTTTTATAGAAGAGGGGAATTTAACAGCAAACTCAAAACCCCCTTGGCTGCGCTGGTGCAAGTGATGGTTTAGTATTCAAATCTCACCTAAAAAAAACAAAATCAAAGCAAAACATTAGTCACTGAAGTCCGAACTAAAGTTTGAACCCCAACCCACCCCCTGGCTACGCCCATGCGCTACATACATACGCCTTACTTTCTTCCAAATTATATATTGATATTAATTTAACAATATGTTTAGAATCCAAATTTACGCAATGAAATTGCCCCAAAGAGGTCCGTCTTTTCTTTCTTCGGAAATAGTTTTGCCTTAGTAGGCAAAATACTGTGAAAACCTGTTTACCCGATTGGTTAAAAAGTTTCGTTATTCAATAGAGATTTCTTTCGGAATGGGAGGGGGGGGGAGGGAGATATTTAACAAACACGATAACGCCAATAACGGTATCCGTCGTGATCTGAGGAACATTCTTGCCAAATTTTATCTAGATTGGTCAAACGGTTTTGATCTCTACTCGGAACATACATACATACTTCTTACACAGGGGCGTAGCATCCATGGCGCGAAGGGGTTCAATGAACCCAGGCCCACGACCATTTGGGGCCCACAGCTTGTGGCGTAACAACCATGGCGCGAAGGGGTTCATTGCGCTTGAATTCATGACCAGTTGGGGCCACATGAGCACTTAGGATGATACCAAAGTAAAAATAAAATTGTACTTTTGTTAAAACCGATGTCATAAAAAAAAAGTTTGATTCTGTTAAGCAGTTGTACAAACATAGACTTTTAAGATGTGTAAGAGTTATAACGGAATTTAACCCAATGATATTATTACTTACAAAACAAAAAAAAAAGGTACGATCCTTGTTCTGGCATTGGAATTTCTTTTGATCAATATACCAATACATTCAGATTACTCAATTTTTTTGTCACACACTCAATTTGTCGAATTGTGGGGAGGGGGGGGCCAACCGAGATATTCTTGAACCCGGGCCCACGTGTGCCTTGCTACGCCACTGTCCTTACAGTGTGCTTTCTATATTAGATTTAGAATAAGATCCGGCCTTTAGATCGAGACTTAGGAAACGATGCGAAAAATGTACCTGAACATTAGTTTATTTAACCCTTGAATGAATAAGATCAGTGCCCAGGATTTTCCCATCCACCCAGAAGGTTTTTCCACGAAGGGTACAAGTTGAATAGAGGTACTGTAAAATTACTTTAAAAAAAACAACAACACTAGCTTGATATATATAATTAGGCCTACATTGATCGAAAACCCATAAATATTTATGGCAAGACATGGCCCTAATTGTGCCGATGTGTCTAATATCCAAATGCATACATTATTTTAAATCTAATATAACTGTACCTACACAATAGCGTGAGTTACTCTTCTGGTCTTGTGACCTTTGCGGGTTTACTATATTGCATGTTAAAGAGTCGCATTCCTGCATTGAAACAACAACAACAAGGGCTGGGAGAGGGGGCACAGTTTTATTGCAAGTCTTACCTCCCGTTAGTTTGATACATTGGCCACTATCAAACGTCTCCCGTTAGCTTGATACATTGGCCATATCAAACAGAACTACATTATTTACGACTTATTGATTCACCTTTTTTTTTTTTGATTCATGTGTTGTCACGGACTAGGAATAATTGTGCAAAGTTTTAACTTGGAGAAATAACGTGTACAAGATTTTACAGACAGACAGATGGAGTGAGTTGATATCCAGTTAAAAAAAAAATTAGCACTAGTTGATTTTTTTTTAGGTCACAATCTTCGAGTTTCTTGAGGTTTGGATAAAGTCAAATTTTCCTTGCTATGCCACTATCGGTACTCATAACCTTATTTTGAATAGGCCATAACATAGTACTAATTAAATACCAAGTTCTCTCTGGTTTAGTTCACACTTAACCATCCTTTAAAACAAAAGCAACACAACAATAAATGTATACAAAAAAAAAAGTTCAATTTATTTGAAAATGTTTGATAAACCACTGGATGAGGGTGAGTCTGTCCACACACTTAGCTACAGTAGGAGCTCATGAGCAACTCGTTACAACACCTTCTCACATTCAATCAAACAGTGGAGTCTTAAGTTCATACTATGGGGAAAGGAAAATGTTAACACTAAGACAGATTCAAACTAATACCTAGAAACACTATACACTGATGTTTTTTTTTTTCACTTCATAGACATTTTTTTTGTCAGTATTAATACTAAAAAAAAAATTCATATAGTCATCCATTGAAGTTGAGAACATATAAAGATTATGGCTAAAGTTATTATAACTTGAGTTGATTACACTAAAGCAAAGATATAATCAGAAAACCCAAAAGGCATATCACCTCCACAAAATAGTGGATGCTGAAACATCTAGGTATAAACTATGTTCATGTTCTAGGCTGAGACAATGAGAAGGATATGTGAAAACAACAGACTTTTGTTGATAAGACAAATAAATAGTTTTGTATAGAGAAACATGAGCACAAAAGTCTTGGATAAAATTAGCTCCTCCCCCACACTGCCTCCCTGTTTGAACATTAAAAACTTAAGACAAGCTGACATGGTGAAAACCAGAGTTCAAACCATGCTTACAAAGACACACACACACACTTTCTGCTTGTGGGATCAGATCTGTACAGAGGCATACATTAGTATTATACTGCTAATATGTAACATTAAAACAGAAAGTGAGGTTCCTAATAGTTCCCTGCGTAGCATGAAAGTAAAATACACCATTCTGTAGTGAAGAATAAAACATTAAGAATATAAAAAAAAAAAAAAATACTGCTACGAAGAGGGTTTGTACTAATAGGGTTTGTACGAAGAGGGTTTGTACTAATAGGGTTTGTACGAAGAGTTATTGGCAAATCCTAACACATTAATTCTTGATCTCTTCTTTCATGCTACATCCTGTATATGTCACTCTATTGCACAGTCAATTGTATGTACATATTGGTTTATCATATAAATTAACATCAGGGGAAAGAAAAAAAACAAACAAACAACAAAGAATTCATTGAATAAAATACATGGAATAAAATCACCTGGAACCACAGCCTTATTTGTAATATTTGTTCAGGTGCCGAGCAGGAAAGAAATTCATATCATTTTTTAAAATATACAACTTACTGATCACTCAATTCATCGATCTGACAAGCCAATGTGCAAATTATTTGGCTGGTCAATTATATTCACTAATTAACTGATGTAGTTAATGAACATCAATTACACAATCTACTAATGACTTGTCCATTCAGAAACATACCCCATCATTGTTTTTGTTGAATAAATATCAAAGAGTTTTAAAAAAATACATTCAACACATAAATATACAAGTTAATAAGTATTACATTCAGATGAAAGCTTTGTTCCCATTATGACCAAAAAAAAACAAAGTTATGGTATTAAATTATGTAAAAAGTTTTTGAATAATAATAATGTGCAGAGAGTGGACTTGGTTATGAACTACAGTGAGTAGTGATAGCGAGACCACAGACATCAATTAAGTACTCATGCTCACAGTCGTAAACTTTAGGGAACAATTGAAGACCACAGTGCAACAAAAATGCACAGATAGTTTGCCAAACAAAAATTAATACACATGTAATTAAAACATTGGACCTATAACTGAATTGAAATAAATTTGATATCCTGAAAACACAAAGTAATATAATTCATCACTTCAAAATTTTTAAATGCTCATATCTCATAATCAACATACTGTGACGTGCATTTTTATTTTGCAATAAAGTGTTTTATTGTTCATCATTAAAATAACTTTTTTTGTTCATTGTCAAAATATAAAGTTTGGTGTCATAAGTAAAATAATGTTTAAAATTTACACACTAAGTATTCATATATATGAAAATTTTACAATGTTTTTTTTTACTAAAGAACAATAAGTCAATTGAGGTCAGATGCAATTACCTTACTCGATTTATGATTTATGAGTGGCAATAGTGGTTCATGCAATTTTGTAATTTGTTTCATGTTTGACAATTTTTGGTTTTCAAATTTTAAATGTGGATATGACTTTTTAAATGCAGAGGCAGAAGACAAAAAATGTTATGAATTTATTACTTATTAAAGCTTAGTTATTTTTTTAATAAGTTAAGGGACCAGCACAATGGTAAAGCAGATGACTGCTTAAAACAACATTTAATTCTTGCCAATATTCATTTATTCCAAGAAGGCTAATGTCATCAGTGTCCACTTGACAACAGAGTAGTAAACAACCTCTTCATAGTCAATTCTTGTGCTACAGACTGAAAGTACCCATGTAAACAATGTGTTCACTGACAATTACAAATCTTTTCAGTGAGTTAAGACTTCTCTTTCATTAACTACATCAACTAAATCTAATGGGATAGAAATGTGATAAATGCAAACAATATCATGGAGTTGAAAAGCCGTTTTTTTTTAAATTTTTACCACAGAGTGAATGGCCAACCCTAACTTATTACCATACTAGATAGAAGCACACTCTCACATACTCAAAACAAAACTATTCTTTAACAGATGCAAGTAAAAAGAACTAAACATCATCTCATAAGCTCAATGGAACACTAAAACTAAAGTTGATATATCATAACTAGTATAATAAATTTCAATTCATCTCATAGATCAACGGTTCTCAACCTTTTTAGCTCCATGACTCCACTAATACTATTTTCCACTAGGCGGCGACCCCCTACCATTAAATTTTTTTCATTCATTGGCTTAGGTAAATATAATTTAGCTAGTGTTAAATTTTCTTCATGACATGATTAGATCTCCATAGAAATGTTTCATCCTGCAAGAGCGTTATAACGCATTTGATGGACAGCAATTTCATTTGTTGAAAAAGTATCCTGCAACAACCAAGATGTGGTCCGCAATAAATATTTTCGAATAACAATTATATAAAAAAAAGTAACTACCAATAAAAATCAAGTATACGTTCAATGATGATACATTCACTTAAAGTGTCGTTTGTATCCTCTGGCTATCGTGTTCTAAGATCTGAATTAGATAATTTTCTGATGGTTTTAGGCGACCCCTCACAAAGTCATTCAACGCACAAAGGGGTCACGACCCACAGATTGAGAACCCGTCATAGATGCTCTGCTCTGTTCCTGCTCTGTTTGCTAATTGGTGGTGGGGGAGAAAATACAAATGGAAAAGAAAAAGTTTTTTGGTCATTGACAATGATGTGCTAAATGAGGAGAGACAAAACCATGTGGGACAAAAAAACAAACTTTGTTAATGTACCAAATACCTTGTCAATATTTTGCTCAAAAGAGATAAAATTGAGGATTTTTAAAAGTTGAAAAAAAAAATATGAATGAATGTAATTATAACTTTATTGTTTGTTGAAAACAGCAAAAGTATAAGAATTATTAAAATTGAAAAGTATGGGTCATACAAAGTATATTCTACTAATAGGCTTACATCACTGGACTATACATGAACTCAACAGATGACTTGATTTGCATCAGGTGTGGCTCAACATCTATCTTCTGAACCCAGTCCTGCTTTGTTCGTTTAATCTCTGAACTTAAAAAGTCTATACCATGTTATTAAAAAGTCAATATATACAAATGATCATCACAGACATCAACCCTTAAAATGTTTCCATTTCTTAACATCTTTTGTACCTTGGATGTAATTATAATAGTTAGAAAAAAAACTGAATGAAAATTATTATGTACATTTTGAAACACATGAATGAGAGTAAGTTAAAAGGGAGGGTTGGGGTGGAAATGAGGCTTTCAGTACAGGGACAAGCCTCTGAAATCTTAAGGGAAAGTTTGGCTCAGAATGAAATGCAGACAGCAAACTTTCCTCCTCACCAGTAAACAACTTCAAGGATTACTGCAGTCTTGGTCACACACACTCCTAGCCTCTTCACTCTCTGGTTCCAGTGTCTTACTTAATTGTATACATGCAACAGATCTTAACAGAATAACCATTTAGTCAATATCAATAGGGGTGAGCCCAACTCCAAAATCCAAGTACGACATACCCGAGTATTAGTTTGTGCACATCGATAAAAAGAGAACTTGCATATCAACTACCGGTAATGTCAAAATCTTAAATATATTGAATGTCTAAGAAAAAGAACATTATGGCAGAAAGCAGCAAAGAATACATGAATTAAAATGATACTGTGAGGTATCAAATGTTTTTATTTAAGAAACCTCATTGTATTTAAGCCTTTAATGTGATTTCATTCAATTTGCTATTGTCTGGGCAGAGATTTAACTGAATCAGTTAAAAAAAATCCATCATTGAACGATTGGGTGCTACAACAAGCATGCAAAAGCTAGTTTCAAATCCCAGGGATCGAATCCAAACTATTGTTATATTTGTTTAAACTGAACAACTAAAGAAGATAGTGTGAAACTTCGAAATCATGCCACCATCTTTATAACTTTTTCTCCCTATGTAGCATTCTAACATTAGTATCTCCCAATGAGCTGGACTATACAATGACTAATGAGCTGGACTATACAAAAACAAACTGCCATAGTTACATAAAAGAAACCCAAGTCATTAAATATCAATCAGGAAAACATCACACTTTATATAACTATTGTCTATAGCACAGTATTCTGTAGAGTTTCTCACAAATCACAACCAACAAAATAAAACAGACCAATGGTGAAGTATTATTCAATGCTACAAATGATTTCTGTTAAAAGAAAGCAAGAATATCTTCTTCAATGTACTAACAGTTTTCTTTCCACCTTTAAGCAGGCTGCATGGAACTGTCAAAATAAATAATTAGTTCCAGACATTTCTTTTTACATGCCATTTGAAGTTGATGTGGTATCACAATAAACACATTTTTTTTTTAAATTTAAAACAAACTAACTCTCTAAGCACATGCTACCCTGTTCTGATTGTCTAGCATGAATTAGATGATTTCATATTTACTGCATTATTGTTTTGTTGAAAAAATGTGATTCTAAAGATACCTTAGCCAAATAATAGCTTATGTTGTCAAGAGAAGATTTAAAATAAAAATTATTTATAAACCAGCTCTATTGGCATCTTCTAAGAAGAAACTTCAGTATTGTTCAGTTGCTCAATTTGTAGTCAACTATGCACTTCCTTCTGTAGTCTATGACTGTAATACTTCCATGCTAGGAGAAAAATGTTCCATCTCAGACAATGCCTTCCATGAAACTGGTATCTAAGGACTGAATTAAGGTGCGGATGAAGCCCATTTCCTTACGGGTGTTCTCGAAGATGACCCTGGGATCATCACTTTCACAACGGAGACAGTTGGGGGCCATGACCATGGCCAGGTTGTTTACATCCATTTTAGTCACTTGAGCATTTTCAGGCGCAGCAAAAACCTGAGACACATGAAAAGAGCATAGTTTAAATTTTTAAATGCTTGTGTTTTATTTAATGTAAACTAAAGTATACAATTTTCTCTGACAAGACAATATCCATAAATATTTGGGCAAAACAGGGTATTAAACCTATAAACATAACTAAGTTATATGGCCAGTTATATGACAAGGATAAAGGCCAATTATTTTTACACTTCCCAACCACTCAAAGGTATCCATTAATGATAGTAAACTTAAAACATCCTAAAATCTTTTATTAAAATAAGCTATAGCCAGAATTCAAACTTAAAATCCCTCATTGCAGCAGCTAAGTGTTACTCCTTAGCCATTATGTCTCTTGTGTACATAAAACTTTGACATGTCAAGTAGACTTTTCCCTTTAGCCCCATTTACTGTGAATTTTTAAAAAATAAAAAAATAGGTAGTTTAAATAAAAAAAATATAACTAGAATTAGATATAAAATGAATCTCTCACTTGTAAAAATCGAATGAGGTAGCAAAGAACAAGTCTGTTGATGTCAGGCAGCTGGTTCACTATGCTGATGGCAGCGTCAGCGTTGGAGTAGTTTTCAATACAGCTCTCGTAAAATTGAGACGGAATCAGAGGCTCGTACAGCTCTCTGTACCACAGTTTTAACAAGGAAGCTGGGATATGTGGGTCAGGGCAATCCGATGGCAGAATCCACTGGTCACAACGAATTTTCAGCGCATTGACTTCATCAATATCTCCAGGCACTCTGCAATGCACAACATAAAAATTAATAATTTAGAAATGGAATATGAAATGTTGTACACATGATATGGAAATAAAATTAATTAATGAAAAATGTAAATATTTTAAGTTTTCGTTGCAATGAGACGATCCAGTCAAAAAAAAAAAGTCATTTATCTGTTAGAACAATAAGAATGATACATAGTTTTTGTATGTGTTTTTTTTTTTAAAGAGTTTATCAGATTATAGACACTAATGTTGGATGAAGCCATTTGCTGTTAAGGTTAAAGAGAAAAAAAAATTTCATCTAGAGTTTAATAATCAATTTAGTGATACAGTAACAGTCCTTAAATGTGGCCTAATGTTGGCTGCCCAAGGATACAAAAATACCAGGTTATCTGAAACAAGATTGAATAAAGTAAATACTACAAGTAGGCATAGAGCATTTACCCCATGAAAATGAGAACTGCACTTCACATGTGGAGGAGAAAAAGTGTCTAAAAAAACTTTTTTTTTTCTGTCCTGCAAGTGTGTTTTCCCAACTGCAATGTTTTTAGGACTCTAATGAATTAGTATGCTTAGAAAGTTAATATATATATATATATATATATATATATATATATATATATATATATATATATATATATATATATATATATATATATATATATATATATATATATATATATATATATATATAAAAAACCTAGTTCAAATTTTGAGGTGTCCAATCCATGTCTACAGACACAAATGCTCACTGACAATTGGATAGTACCTAAAGATTCCTTCAGTTTGTGTGCCATTCAGACGAAGAACTTCCTCTGAAAGAACAATTTGTATCCATGGCAACTGTCTGTCTGGATGCCTCTCCTTTTGCAGCAACATTACATCCTCTAGCATAGAGCCAAACATAGATGGATGGAAGATGGCTTTCTAAAATGGGGGGGAAAACAAACAACAACATTAAAAGACTTTAAAATGTAAACCATCATAAGTTATCCAAACTCCAGCTAAAAAATTGTTTTCACAAATGTCAAAGTAATTCAAACCTTAGCTTGTTCCACTTCTTCCAGCGTAGGCTTCCTAACACCTTTCTTAGCCCCAGTCTGGGATGCTCTCATCAATCTTTGGTAACAGTAGGAAGAGAAGTGTGGAACCAGAGCCTAAAAATAGAAAGTAAAATGAAGATTCATATGGATTTGTGTTTAACATAATAACATTAGAACAGTTGCCAGTCTGATAACATTAAAAATTCATTTTTGAATATATTTCTTATTTGAAATATAATAATTGATTCATAACATCAGGTAAAAAAAAAATATTGACAAAAAAAAGTAAATATTTTAAGCAAATTTTTGTTGTTGTTGTTTTGAAACAAATTGTCAATTAGCAATAATAATAATAATTAGTGGAGCATTGACAACAAATCTATGTTTACTATAATATTTTTTTTAAAAGCCTTAACTTAATCTTACTATAAAATATATCTATCTCTAGAATAGGCTTGTAGAGACTAATGCAAAGGGCAACAAATATAAACCTAGAATTTCATATATGACTTTGAAACAGCTCTGTCCTGCAGACACTTACACAAACATTTTCAGGGGAAGGTTCCTTGTGTTTCACAATGTAGGACTCTAGGACTGAGTAGAAATTCTGGGAGGGAGGGAAGAAGTGTAAGCACATTGCCATGAGTTCCCAGCCTCTCTGTAAACTGTCCCTGCAAGACACAACAGTCAAACAAAGTCAATAAATTGTTGTATATTTTATACTGTCTATATCTTTGTATCTAACTCAATCCTAAGACATTCCTGTTGGTTTAACTTTTTACAAAATTCTCAGCATAGTTATAAAATTTAGATATACAGATTTTTGTTTTGTATCAAGTATCAGATAAATGAAATCAAATCAGAGGCTAGAACAAAATTTCTACATTATTAACTAAAGAGCAAAAGAATGAAACAATAACACAAGATTGTACTGAAGATGGACTCTTTCCAAAACTAGGATAATATTGACTTTATATTGTCCAACTCACTCTCTTTTATTCTCAGTGGTCTGCCTCATCAGCTGGATGTAGATTTCATCTCTCATGTTGCCTGTGGACCAGCCCTTGGTAATGATGTCCAGGGCCACAGACATCGGGGCCTGCTTGCCTTTCCTGTCTCCCATGTACAGTTGGATCAGTGCAGACAAGTTAAGGACAAAAACACATCTAATCATAACATGATCTATGATACATTTGGTTGAGACTAGTCTGATCAAATACACAGAATGACAGAAGCAAAAATATTTTTAAAAATTTTCTTAAGCATTTTAAAAATAATGAGTCTATATGGAACTTTTACTGCATTGAAATCAGCTTTGAAGGTGCATAAATTCACTGCCATACAGCCTAACAGACAATTCAGGCAAAACTTTTCACATTGACACATGACATTACTTCACAGTATATGCTCAAGTATTTAGACAAAACCCTATAAATGCAACATAATGTTTAGTAAACAATGAGCTGGCCAGTCAAGGATATTTTTAAACATCTCACAAGCATCTTTCTTGATACTCTTGTCACTAGTTTTGATCATAGGTTTCTGAATTGGGTCCTGAAATAGAAAGACATCCTGTTTAGTGACAACTCATTACTTACAATTAAATTTCTAAAGATTAAGAGTGAAAATATTTAGACCCAGTTTATTCAAAACATTGGGTCATTTAAAATATTAACTCTAAGTCTGATAGTATTTAATGTGAACATAAGTTTTGACATTAATTTAATATTCAGTGTTTATAAACAACTCAAGTAGATTCTAATTAAAATAATCTTTGATCTAACTATTTTTACTTTTTTTCTTTAGTGTCATATATATTTTCTTTTCAATTTACCTTGGACCAAGTCAACATGTTGTTTAAAGAAATCTTCTTGCCAAAAAGTCCTTTTTTGTGTCTATTCAGGTTCTGGCTGTACTGCTCCATGTCTCCTTCACAAGAGAGCTGTAGTGTCAACAAATACAAAAACATTCAAGGGAAATAGAAAAGACTACTAGATTGATTTCAGAGGTAACATTTTTTTTTTCTAAGTTTTAAATATTCCCTTCTTTCCACTGTTGTAGACTGACTGGTGGATTTGCTTTTAATTAAAACCCATATCCTACTTTGTACACTGGCAGTGTACGTTTTTCAAAAACTTATATAAAAAAAACTATTTAAGTTTTTTCTATTTTTTCTTTTGTTTTCGTTTAAGAACATGTTTGTCTACGTATTGCCACGTGCTGTTTGACTTTTACAATTGCGTTTTATTATTTTATTGCGCTTGAAAGTGACAACATTGTCAAAAATTGAAAAAAATGAAACCTGTTCGGAAAATGTAAGTAATAACACATTTATATAAATATTTTCAAATAAAACTACTTGATTTAGAAACATAAAGTATCCTAGTATTATAATTAATTAATAGATTTAACATTTATAGCATGGTCTTATCAAATTTTAATTTTTTGTAACGCACACTCCCAGTGTACATGGCAGGATATGCCACTGTAGGAATCAATGACTGATATATGAATCGAAATAAATCAAGACTTTATTTAGAACAGAGATTTGTTTGTTTTAACCAATATTATCATATATTATTGCCATACACAATAGATACACTTATAATTGCAAATTATAGAACTAATAATGATGATTATAAGGTTATTATTTGAAAACATATAAACAATAATATAATAATTCCTTTTATATATTTTCTTTTGTTTTGTTTTATTTTACTTCATGCAGTTCTCCTAGGCTATAGTATTTTAACTGACTACTTAGAAAAATATTTGTCCCATTAGCAAATTATAATCCTATTGATGTATGGTTATTTGAAAAAAAAATTATAATAATAATTATAGATATTTATAATATTTTTTTAGGGTCTCAAGTAAATATTAACAGTTCACAATGTCATCATTAAGAATCAAGATGAGAACCTGATATCTAATAGTAAATAAATGAATTAGACAAAAGCATGATTGAGTTTCAATGACACTAGAATCTTATAATTTGTTATTAGGTCCTTGTGTTATATCATAACATAATATGTTTACCTCTATGACACCGTTATTTATTATGTATACTTATTTTTATAATTTAGTCACAATTTAGTATAGCTAATTGCTAATATCACAAGGGAATTGAGTCTATAGACTTTATCAAAGCTAACAAACTTGAACATGCCAAAACTATGACTGCGACCCAATGAAAAGAATTCGAAAAAAATGGACGAATATACGAACATATAAAGTATGTTTGGTTCAACCGCACTTCAAATATTAAAATCTTTGCTTATGGACATGATCTTTGAATATCTCACTATTGTATTATTATTTGTTGTTGTAAAAAATATATCTGCATAGTACTGGTTAGTACCATATAATGTACATTTGATGCCTATTTTTTTACTATATTGTTATAATTTTTTAGTAAAAAAAGCATTAAAATATACTTTTTTTCATTAAAATGCTTATTTGTGTGTTTTTCAATGTTATTAACTAATCTGTTTTCACTTAAAGATTGTTCCTCACGGGGCCACTTCCTGCTATGTACACTGCCAGTGTACATCTCACAGAATCGTTACTATATGGAATTTTTCAAAAATTCTTTTTGCAGTGTCTTAGTTTGACCAATAGAAATTGATATTTAATAGAAAATTTATATTTAATGCAGTAATAAAGTTTTGGTAGTTAATGGGTAACACATACACTTCTTGAGCTGTTTGTAGAGGTTTCTAGGGTTCTTTTGTACACAATTTCTATACATAAGATTTAATGTTATCAAACTCACTTTAATGTTTTCATAAAATATAT
This sequence comes from Biomphalaria glabrata, assembly GCF_947242115.1. Classification (NCBI taxonomy): domain Eukaryota; kingdom Metazoa; phylum Mollusca; class Gastropoda; family Planorbidae; genus Biomphalaria; species Biomphalaria glabrata. Next base: position 34,424,003 of record NC_074720.1, read on the forward strand.
CTTAAAGCAATCACTAATTTTTTCAAAGCTACAGCCAATATTTGATTTCTGTTTCTTAATCAAACCTTGTATTTTAATAGACATAATAGACAATAGGAATACCTATATTTGACACATTTGTTTTAAACAATCAAAATGTCTTTCAAAGACTTTGAAAAAAATATTTTTACATTTCAATCTCTAAATTTTGTATGTACATTTTATGTATAGATGTTGTATAAAATCTGATTGCAAAATAAACAGTAACTTATTTTCAGCTAAAAAAAAAAATCCAATAAATCTAGTTTTAAAGCAACTTTTGTTATGTTTTTATGTGAGCTTTTTAAAATGTTAGTGAAATTTAAAATGAAAAGGGTCAACTAACCCCTCTATTTAGTGACCCTATGGAGGGACTCATAGCGATGTTCTGATCAGTCTGCTGGACCACCATGCTCAGAGGACGGGGGGAAACATTGACATCAGTCTGAAGTGACAAGCTTCTCTCATTCTGGCCAGAGTCTGTCTTGTCACCTTTCTTCCTCCTGAGGGATGCATGCTGCGTTTCTAAAGTGGAGGAAGAGCTGATTGGCTCAGAGTGTACTTGACCTCTGTTGGTGGCAGATATTAAACTGGAAGAGTCTGACTCTAGCTCTGGAACACCTGCATCAAGAAAACATGAACATTCTCTGAGCTTGGAAATAAATTATACTTATAGTAACTTCTATACACTGAGAAAGATTTATTAGTATTGGTAGAAATAACAGAAGCTTTTTTTCATGTATAATACAATGTACCTTTTTAGTTTAGGGTTAGAGAAATCTACAATATGGTTATTAAAAATGTAAACCAGTTAGATAAATGATTAAATAAATAAATATGAACTTACAAGTTTCATAAATTGATAAGATTAGTTTATATGTAATGAAGGTCTTTAATAAATTAAACGAATGTAATAGATTAACTCAACTAGACAGAAAGAGTATTTGAATTTTTGTATTTTGAGTTTTTGGCACATCAGCACAATTTAGGCCATGTCGTGCCACAATCCCTCGAAAGAAAGAGTCAAGAAGCTAATGGAAATGGCAAAGGAATGAGCATACTTGAAGGATTGTTACTTACTATCATAGTCTGGGAAACTGTTCTTCCTGATCAGGACATTCTCTTTATTGAAATCTTCATCTTCCTCCTCATCGTCGTCATCATCATCATACTCAGCCTCTCTCGCCAAGCGATGGGAAGAGACTGGTGGAAGACCAGCGTTGGCAGCACTGTTGCTGCTAGCCGTGCTGCTGCTAGTGTTGTGACCATTGCTGGGCGGCAGGTTGGCATAGTCCGGCTCCCCATCATCGGGTGCTTGGGCTGCAGTGCGCTGGGACACTTGGCTGGCAGTTTTCTCATGGTACACACCTGAACACATAGTGACAAGGTTAATAAAAGCCATTACAATGTTCTATTAATCTGAAAATCATCAGATCTGAGTCTCAATTAAGATTCATCTAAATTAAATGCCGAAGTGGATGTATCAAATATTATGTTTTGTTTATAATATTGGTAAATGTTATAAACAAACAAATAGGTAAAATAAGGAATTCCCTAAGTCTGGGAAAATCCAATAAAAGATTGAAAAGACTGTTAAGAATCTATTAAGCATAAGTATCCATAAACAAATCTATGAAGCCATATCTATATTTGTCACATTGTTACACAATAAATGACTTATTATTTCAATGCACTTGAATTCAAGGCTGTTGTATTCATAGACATTTTGAAAAACTAGAACTATGACCTACTTTATGACTTAAAGCTTAATCTAGAAATTATTTCAAGATTTGTAAAAAGTGAAATTATAATTTTTAAAAATATAAATAAGGCTTTAGCCTTTTAAAATGACAGCAGCCAAACAACCTTTCTAGGAAAGTCTTCCCAGAATGGTTAGGTGATTTAGTTTATCAAAGTTTTAAAATCTAATAGTCAGAGGGGGGGGGAAAAGGGGGTGGTGTAAGGGTATTCTTCCACTGCTAACCTGCAGGTGCAGATTTGTTTATGGCTTTAAATGTTTATTTTAATGCATAATGAAGAATGGATGTATACATTACACTATATAACTGTTTCCAAAAAAACAAAGATAAAAAAATGTTACATTGTATCCTTAAATGGGTAGATAGAAAAAAGTCTGCAATAGCTACACAATATATAAGCAAGTCATCATAAAGCCTTGAGGTTAGGCTCTAAAACAAAATAGAAGCTGCCCTCATCAGAAAATTAAGGTCTTACACACATGTAAAGACAAATATATGTTATAAAAAAAAAAGAGAGAGATATCTTGTAAAATGTAGATGAAACTCAAAGAAAGATATCATAAAAAAAAAAAAAACCCACAACACTTTAACAAAGCAATTCAGTTCTGGTTTCTTAAAACCAAGTTATAACCCAGTGGAGCATGATTAGTATTTAAGATTATAGATGAACCAGATAACACTAGCAGGGGAAAGTTATAAAACCAGACACACCTTCTAAGTCTCAGGACATGTAGGTCACCAAAGAGAGCTAAGAGAAGGTTTAACTCTTTAAACAACATGCTTACTACTGAAGTTTATAACTTACCCTTCACTTGACCTCGAGGAGACACATTGTCATTTCTAGTGTTTTCCAAAATGTTTCGCAAAGATCCCTGGGAAGAGTGCATGTCAGAGGCATTTCTGGCCGAGCCCTGAGAGGATTGGCTATCAGAAAGCTGTTTGTTCTCTGGCCTCTGCTGTGGGTCTCGATAACCAGGGTGCGACCTCAGTGAACTAGATTGGGAAGCGTCACTATCACTGCGAGTGTGGTACGAATGATGGGGCTGGTGGAGCACAGAGCCGCTGTTGCTATGGCTAAGCCGAGGGCTCTGGGCATCTAAATAGGTGTCCGAAAGTGACTGAGATGTCTGTACCCCCATGTTTTGGATGACACCCCCATTGCCAGCAGCAATGTAGCCAGCCGTGTCATAACTCCCAGAACTGCTCCCACCTGAATACTGGTTTTCAATGTTGCTTATCTTTTTATAAATACCTGAACTTCCAGGGGACTGAGCCTCACTCCGCCTTGATAATCCAGTATAGTTTGGGTTAGTTCTTGGAAAGGAACGTTTTGACTTCCCAGAGCCAGGAGCACTAAGCTGGGGCACAGGACTGACATGACCCTGCTGGCTGGCAATGTCTTGGCTGTATGCTAAGTACTCATCACGCCCTCGAAGGTCAGGGCTGTACAAGCGCTCATGGCCAGGTACCACATCAGAGCCTGAGCTATCTGTCCTTATATACATAATAGACATGGGCCCACTATCTGCAGAGTATTCATCAGATACAGATCCTTTTCTGTATAGGTTCTCTGTGTAAACAGGACCAGTACCACCATGCCTAAAGTCTGTTAAGCTCCCTTTCCTTATCTCACTACCATATTTATGAAAAGCGTGACCAGCTGCTGGGTCGTGACCCATGGAGGATGACCCCCTCATGTCATGAAAGCTGGCCGGCTGTCTAGAATCTGGATATGGCTGGTGGGGGTGGGGATGATGCACCCGGTGGTCATAGCCAAGGTCACTTGTGTAAGCAATGTGCTGAGACTCAGACATGCCCTGCCCAGGTCGCGGAGCCACACCCTCACTAGCCTGGCGGTAGTGGTGGTGGCTAGCCTGGAACAATGGGTCTGAGGGGACATGTGGCATCTGCCTGGGTCGACCGGTGTCAAAACTAGCATGTCTGCTAAAAGCGTAATTGTCCTGGTTAACATCTTGGTGTTGCAACGGACTGTGCTGCCACCTGGTGCTAGAGGTTCCACCGCCTCCAGAAACTGTGGCCTGTCTCCCTGGAGCGCTGGAATCACTGGCAGTCTTGTGGAGGGAGCGAGATCTTGATGGCCGAGGGGAATCAATGATGGTGCGCTGAGGCATTTCAAAGGAATCACGTCGCATGACATTTCTGTTGATGACAGCAAACGGAAGTGGCTCATTTTGGGTTGGGGTCTGGCTGGTTCTTCTAAGCTCTCCATTGACTGGGCCTGCCTCATCCAGGCGACTAGAGCTACTGTGAGATGATAAGGAGTCTTGTCTTTGATATCTATGCTGCTGAGGGACAGAATTTTTTTACAATGTTAATAAATTGATAATGTTGTGATTCAAAAGCATATAAATATATATAACATACCTATACTAAGTACTAATCAACAATATAGTAAATATCTATGATACCATTGTCACAAACAGTATTTACCACTGCTTCTGACATGTTTATTTTGTTTTTTTGCGAGTTAAAAGCAGCAACTAAAATTACACAAACTAGAAGAGGAAGCAGATTAACTTTGAAATGATTTTCCAAAGCCCTATACTAACTAAGTGGCATAGAAAGTATTGCTGCTTGATGGAACTAAATGGCATAGAAAGTATTGCTGCTTGATGGAACTAAATGGCATAGAAAGTTGGAATTGTACTTGAGCAACACAAAAGTTAGAAATCAAGAAGCAGCTCAAGTCAATGTCAGGTTGGCAGTAAAAGGCATTGGAGGCTACAGTCCTTAAATAATTGGTACAACACTGTAACTGATATTTAAAGGATTGAATCCTGCCACTATAAAATATATAATTGCCTCAGTTCAGGAAAATAAAGCAATATGTGCTTAGGCATAGATTTGTATGATGATTTGTGTATTAAATATTTAAGACCTAAACTTAACTGTTACCTTAGTTGATTACATAACTTAGACTTGTTTACAGATATATTTAAAAATAGTCATTTCAAAGCTAAATGTCTTTTTAACAGTCAAGTGGAAAACAAGTAATATCTATATACGTTTCTGTATCTACTTTATGTTCAAATAATATAGTAAACTAAACATTTCTATTTTACTTGTCATTAGAAAAAAAAAATAGGTCAGTACAGGGACCTAACCCACAACTATCGCGTTATAAATTAGACAATCTATCAACTTAGCTATCCAGCAAGACAACTTTGTGTATTTTAGCTTAAAAAAAAAAGATTTATTGTTTTACTTGGGTTTCTGAACGTCCATCCTTGAAGAAAGTCTTAGCTACTAGTAGGAATGTAAAAGAGTTTTTCTGTGACTGTTATCCAAGTTTTGTTTTTTAGTCTAAAATTGTATAGGTCTAATTGTTTACCTTTCTTGATCCTTTGGGGCTTGTCTGGGCTCCTTGGGTCACCTGGGTATGAGCAGCGCTCTTGCTTGGCACACTGGAGGCAGCGGGTGTGGTGGTGGTGGTCTGGGCTGGCAAGGGTGACGTGGATGAAGGGGTCCCTCTCACAGACGTCCCCCGGCCGTGGTCCCGCCGCTTTCGAAAAAGAAAAATGAAACATAGCATGATGTAGGTGCTGGACAGGAGCAAGTACAGGGAGGCGTCGCCCAGGCGGAGCACACTGCGGGCAGCGGTCATCGCCGTGTGGGCAGCCGTAGTCAACATGTCCATTTTCAAGGGGGCGGGGGGTGCCGCCTGGGTCATTATATCAGTAGCATTGTGTCACATAGATTCATTCATTAACTAATCATCAAATTAGCCCATTGAGTTCATCTCCTGAGACAGTTCCTTTTTCTGGACACAAAACGCGACAAATGAAAATGTTGTCAAACTGTAATCCATAGCTCACTAGATATACATCAAACAAGAAACACTAAATTAATAAACATGTTGGTGGGACTTCGTATTGCCGTAGCTGGCATTGACACATCTCTTGCTTAGAGTATCGTCACTGGCTGTCAAAACGCGGATATACACAGCGGCCCTTTAGTCGGATTATAAATATCCCAAACGAAACTTTATCTTCTAACATAGAGAAAGAACTTCTTGTTCAGTAACAAGTACAATGTACTGCTAAGTGATCTTTTCTCTGTACTATAAAGCTGAGGTATTTAACTTCCTCCTAATGGCTATTCTATTCCCAAGTGAGCTGCTAGTGTTAAAAATAGAACAATAAAAAGACTGATTGACTTTGATCACAAGACGAGTATACAATTCCAAATGTACAAGTAGGTGGCAACGCCAAGACCGAAACAGGGAAACAGCTTAGCTCCACCCTTAACAACATTCATTAAGATTAATTCTGTTCCAGACGTAATTAACTGTTACATGTCTATAAGGTGGGTGGCAGCGGGAGGGGGGGGGACTAGTGAAGTAGGTCAATAAGATGTCACGGCATGCTAATATCACAACGTTGTGAAGAACGAGTTCTAGCTGTTTTATTCGTACTCAACTAGCAATAACCATTTTATAGACCTGACAGACGTTTCGTACCAAGAGAACTTATTACATTACCGATCTGGACATTTCTCAAAGCATACTGATGCTAAGGAAAACAAAGTCAAGCTCCCTCTACCTATTTAAATAGAACAAGATTTAAATAGAACACGACAGGTGAAGCTGGTATTAAATATTTTTGTCACGATTGGAGGGGGGGGGATAAAAATCAAAACTTTTCCTTTTATGTGAAAAACATTTGTAGAAAGTGTCCCATGGGAGAACAGTGTTGCTGCTATTCCCTCCCTTTTTTTTTGTTGTCTTGGAATGCCGGTAGCTCTCTAAAGAATAGCCTCAGTGTGAGAACCAGTGATAGATCTAAGCGTTCTGTCGTGTGTCATTGAGGAAGCGAGACAAGTGCCGCGCATCAAACAAGAAAGTGACAACTTTGGAAGCACAATACACGCGGACACATTTCATTGGCAGGTAGCGGCGTAATACGATCTGCACAGGGCGCCTAGTGATACGTGCTCTGTGTGTCAGAGAGAGGGGCGGGGAGGAGGATGTGAGAGACACGTGACAAAGACACAAACACGTGAAACAAATACTACGAACATTATTGTTTGGGTTTCAGTAATTCAGTTTTGCCTATTTCTTAATTTTGTAATGTCATCTCATTTTTTTAGATACAAATAAATTCTACCAACTGTCTGAAATGTTCTCTAGATGATGGTTGCACCTTATAAAGTAAACACTACTTTGAACACTGCACATACCCATTAGTAGTAACACGTTTTCAACGTGCCGCATTGTACAGAGTCTTGAATAATCGTTTATGCTTGACAATTGTACAACACACGTATCATTCATACCATCAAACATCTACAATAGGGACAGAAAACAGTGTTTGACGTCATTTTAAAAACCATCATGGGTGTGTGAACTAGTTGGAAAACATTATTAAGGAACAGTCCAAAAAAAAAAAAAGGTCCGGGATAAGATACCGTTACGAAGGTTCAACATGTCACAATAGTTTCCTTGTCTCTCCCAAACAGAACTCAAAACTGTTTGGAGAATAGATATTTAGAAAATGATCACTGTGCTGGACGCATAACACCATGGCTTAGAATGGACGCAAAGACTAATGTGTTGGTCTTATTTCACTATGTCTAAACTGGTATACTTACAACACCGTGGCTCTAGAAATACCTCGGTCTTATATCAGTATGGCTCTAAATTTGATAGCTACATATCAACGCCAACCTTATATCGCAATAACTGTAGGCTATGTTTGTATTAATATTTTTTTTTGCAATACCAATAGTTAATTATTTCAATGCAAATGTGAGCTTTAAAAATATATACCCTAACAGATGACTAGCCAACTAGAGTAGGCCTACACCATTATACATACAATGATAATGATCAAGAAAAGTGGCCAATCTATAGCTACGAAACATCACTTGGTATCTCTAGAAGACTTTGTGTACAAAATAAACACCATGTCTTGACGAAATCTCGAGAAGCACTCTACAGTACAGACTTGCATCTTTTGACATTACCATCCTGATGATCAGCTTACTAAAGCAGATCAGTCTACGTAGGAGATATAGAGGAAGGTTACAAGAAACCAACGAAATGAGGTCTTCCTGGAAAGTGTGTCGTGAACAACATCAAACGTGACCTAAGATGCCACGTGACCGCACGTGAAGTCTAACAAGAAGCTCTTTAAGCTCTTCGTCTTTTTAGACCAGAGACAACCACTTCGCTTTCCTTCCTTTGTTTCCGTTTCACAAGAGCTACATCTAGGGGGGATAATTCTTTGCAAACCGTTGAGATATCTGACTAGAAATAAGAGCCCACAAATCACCAAAGAACAGCTATTACTGTTGGTTGGTGCAGAAACATAAGTAAGCCGTGGACATTCCAACTGGAGCAAGTCTAATTACCCAGATTACACTTTGTCCCATCGTGTGAGCTGCATCAGTAGCCATACACTGCAACTTAAGAAGCAGTGGCGAAGACTGGTTCCTAAAAAAGACTGTCCTGTGGGGAGAGCGAAGGGGTTAGAAAAAAAAAGGGTGGGGGGGTATGGATGCAGGCAAATCAATCACTTTTACTTTACAAGATGTTTTTCAAAGTGTGTATGTGTCGCAATAGTTACATCCACATGGGGCAAGCCGCCTGTTATGGAGTAATGGCAGAAGTGAAAGTAATGTTTGTTCTGTCCCACTGTATACATGAAAACAAAAATCTGTCCAGTAGATTCATTACGACACCTAAACCAGGTCGTTAAAGTCAAATTGACTAACAGATAACCCCATCCCCAAAGTCCCTAAGAAACCAATAGAGACTAAATCCCCAGAAACAAATCGATACATCAGCCCAGCCTCCACTGCACAACATAAATCGCCGCAGTGACGACGTGGTTCCCTGGGGGGGGGGGGGGGGCGGGTCAGTCAACTGCGTGCAATACCAAGTGCTACTGGTCAATACCAAGTGATACTAGTCAATACCAAGTGCTACTGGTCAATACCAAGTGCTACTAGTCAATACCAAGTGCTACTGGTCAATACCAAGTGCTACTGGTCAATACCAAGTGCTACTGGTCAATACCAAGTGCTACTAGTCAATACCAAGTGCTACTAGTCAATACCAAGTGCTACTAGTCAATACCAAGTGCTACTAGTCAATACCAAGTGCTACTAGTCAATACCAAGTGCTACTGGTCAATACCAAGTGCTACTGGTCAATACCAAGTGCTACTGGTCAATACCAAGTGCTACTGGTCAATACCAAGTGCTACTGGTCAATACCAAGTGCTACTGGTCAATACCAAGTGCTACTGGTCAATACCAAGTGCTACTAGTCAATACCAAGTGCTACTAGTCAATACCAAGTGCTACTGGTCAATACCAAGTGCTACTAGTCAATACCAAGTGCTACTGGTCAATACCAAGTGCTACTAGTCAATACCAAGTGCTACTGGTCAATACCAAGTGCTACTAGTCAAGTGCTACTGGTCAATACCAAGTGCTACTGGTCAATACCAAGTGCTACTGGTCAATACCAAGTGCTACTAGTCAATACCAAGTGCTACTGGTCAATACCAAGTGCTACTGGTCAATACCAAGTGCTACTGGTCAATACCAAGTGCTACTGGTCAATACCAAGTGCTACTAGTCAATACCAAGTGCTACTAGTCAATACCAAGTGCTACTAGTCAATACCAAGTGCTACTAGTCAATACCAAGTGCTACTGGTCAATACCAAGTGCTACTAGTCAATACCAAGTGCTACTAGTCAATACCAAGTGCTACTAGTCAATACCAAGTGCTACTAGTCAATACCAAGTGCTACTAGTCAATACCAAGATCTAACTGAATGTCAAAGAATCGGGCTGCAAGTTTTGATCAGTTTCAACTTTCGACCCTGTGGGGTGGGGTGCTACTCTATAGAAAGAACAAAATCCCATTGTCAAAGATAGACATCCAAAATCAATATACTCCAGAGTATACGTCAGATTAATTACTGTCTATGCTTGATCACTGCTACTCAGATGACGCCCAGCTTTCTGAAATGACCTTTAGTACACACGCAAACACAATGACAAGTGTAGCACAATCCAGACTTGCATTCTTCAGCAACATACCAGATTCAATATAACGAGCACAATAGTAATGACAGTACACCAACTTAAAAACGTTCCTCCCATGTTTACTGTTAACTGAGAGCGTATATATCAACAAATATGTCTTGAGAAATTAGTACACAGCAGTCTATGTCATTTCCAGATCTTCGAATGTCCTCTTCGTATTCTAAATAGTTAGATCTTGGAATCCAGTGTCAAAGTCTAACATGGAACCACTGTAAAATTAATATCAGCTACAGTCCAAACAGGAATAATGTCACAGAAGGTAACTGACCCAACAGCGGATCAGTCTCATGTACTTCACACATGACAGCTTAACCAGAAGGTAAGGGTTACGGCGGCCTCTCCACTAGGTCAGATGTTACAGAGATGGGCACAGAAGTACTGCACACAAGAGGGCACAGAACCATAGCACTATATGACACAGCACTTTTGACACAATATGGCACACAAGAGAGCACAATGATGCACACAGCTATTGCACACCATGGCACATAACTACCGGTATAGCATAAGTTTCACATAATAATTTTGCACAGTAACAAAACACTGTGGGGGGAAATGTTTTTTTTTTTTTTTTTGGTTTCTAGTAACATGCCCCCTTCCTCCCACGAGCAATTATATGACACCAGTGTTACAGTAATTAGCTCTTCGGTTGCCTAGGAACAACACATATGTATTTGGCATATTAAATTATAGCGAATTTAAAAATAAATTCCCTTGAAAATTGTGCTTCCAAAACAGCTAGATCTATTTCAGAGGCTGGCATAAAAGGAGCGATTCAATGAGTGTCTAAACGAGACTAAACACAAAATGTGACCACTTGAAAGACGACAAACTAAAGCAGCACGTACTGAGAGACAACAAAGTGACAGGAAATGCATGCCAGCTGCATTAAAACGCTTGACACTTGGTGAGAATAAAGCTCCGAATTAAGCTCTCACGGCAACACAAATGAAGTCATCACTTAGTCACAACACAGTCACAGAAAGTGCTAAGAAAGTAAGCTACACATCTCGTGTGAGTGTGTGTGCCAGGCAGATTAAAACAGCACACACTATACCGCGATAATCCCAACCCACAATCGCCACGGGGGTTAGGAGGTGTCCACTACGTCAGAATTATGTTGGTATCATACACGCTGACACTAATACCGCAGTGGAATGTCACAATACATGGCAATAGTCTACACATGGTTTCAGCACACGGACACAAGGTGACAAATGTCAAGAATTAATCCACAGATACAAATGTGTGTGTGTGTGTCAGGCCCAGTACATTTGAATAACGTAACAGTGCAACTGTGTAGACAGTGAATCACTTTGTTATCACACTAAGTCCAGGGACAAGAGACTTTGACATGGGCAATAACTCCGATCTTTGATCACATTACTTCCATTTAATAAAAAAAATCTTCGTGGTTGTGGAAAAGGGGTTGGGGGTACACCTGGGGGGTTGTCTTAGTCACGTGATACCAGTTAACTGCCCACCCCCACTACCCCGTGTGGCATGGTGTTAGATCCAGTACGAAGCAAGACGGTTTGAGGGGGAAAAAAGGGGGGTGGGGACCGCATTGCACTGTTTCACGGTCACCTCGACTAGACTGCCAATTATTTCCCACTGGCTCGACTGTACAATAAGGCGCCAGTGACAGATGGAGGAGAAGAAAAAAAAAGAGAGAGTTGGGGGGTGGGGCGCTAAGGCGTAACGCCAATATTTGTGGAAAGTCTTAAGTCACCGGGTAGCTTATATCCGTAACACGGTGACCATAGTCCATTGAAAAGGGGGTCCCTACGCCATCTTTCACAGCGGGTACTTTTCAAATAAAGATTACTGATACAGTCTATTCTTGTAGGTAGTCCTAGGAGAAGGGGTAGGCAAGGGGTTGCGAGAAGGATTTAGGCGCAAAGGAATGGAAGCAAAGATAGAAACAATACCTATTTCTTAGAAACACTTGATACTGGCACATATGTGGTTGGCACGACAGTCAGGGGTCCTGTCGCCACAATTCAGCTTATAAATGACGTTAAGTCTCGTCGGACCGCAAATAACTCCGCTACCAATGTTTCCCTACAATGAAATAGTTCTACTTCCGGATGGATAGCTAGAGCATTACGGGAATAGTCCAGTTACACGCTTCATTAAACACTGGGTCAAACGAGACTTGATATAACCAAAAATACGCTGAAAGCAGAAAGCCCACACTGTAATGTCTACGAGTAGCGCTGGTTCAAATAATGCGGCGGCCGCCTTGAAATCACGATTCTAAGTCGTCATAGATCGATGAATCGAACGCTTTGGGTTTTCAGGACTTGGGGTTTACCTTGTGAGTAATCAACGTTTGGGGATTTCTGAGATTTAGAAAAGAAAAAAAAATGATCAGATTCTGCGCTATTTAAACTAAAAAACAACAACAACAACACAACAAAACAAAAAAAAAACAACAACGGTGGGGAGAGGTTGTGTCAAGCTGGCTATTTGGTGAAACAGGTTAGAAAATAATAGAAATAAATGTATTCCATAACGGTCAAGAGTGACCATATTTAACTTAGACGTACGCAGTAGATGAGAGAGATATGAAAGGCTTACATAGATATATAGATCTATTTTCAAAACAAAATTTATTTTTAATGACTATGATGTAGGTCTTCGATATTTTCACGACATTAGTCAACAATCCTAGTCCTCTAACTCCACGCGGGCTGGAGAGCCTCAAATCTTTCCTTGCCAAATCCCCGGACAAAAAACCAAACATGCTGTTGTGATCAATGCACGTAAGTCACATGGCTCTGAGGAAACGGAATCTAACAAGTCAGTGACAGTCGAACAGAATTTGGGAGACGGCAGAGACGACACTAGATTGAGTCTTATAATTCTTAGACTAGGAAAGGGAGGGGGGGGGTATTGAATATGGTCAATGTTTACAGTAACGAAGCAAAAGCCAAATGTTCCTACTACTACCAATGCAGACTGGTTTCACAAGAACTAGCTCAAGACACTGAAGATGCTGGGATGATAGAAAACACAAGTTCCAACTTGTTTAGTGTTTACAAACAAGAGCACTATTAACCTACTCTTCCGTAAAAGAATGTGGGAGCAAACACATTCACTAACGTGCATATGGTCTTACGGAAGACAAGAGCAAGATTTACTAAACAATTAAAGAATTATTTTTATTTTAATAACGTTTACTAGAGCCAAACTGTTTTTAACACGAGCCTAATAGTAAAGTATTGACTGCCACCCTAGAGAAATAAATCAAATGACTACCTGCAGACCGCACATTGCCTTGTACCACCATCTCATGACCACACTGTTCCTAGAGGTGGGCACATTTCTTGGGCGCTCTCTGTTGGGCAAGGTTGGAATAACATTCGTCATATTACCTCCGACACCAGACATATGCGTCAAAACATATGATCTACTCCAGAGTGTGTCCAGTCTACACACACACACACACACATTCACCACCTGGTGACAGCTTCATTGATTCGTGACACATTATTATGAATCAGCGAACACTGCATTCGTACTAGGCCAATAAACATTCAAACTATATCGGGACGAGGTACGGGCTGAGAATAACGCTTCAATAACATCTCTCTTTAGAAGGTCAACATGTACAATAGAAAGTCCGGGCTACTTGACATGGTCTGTCAGAGCATTGTAGATTGACACTGTCAGCTATCACATAGAAATAGTGAAGAAAAGTAAGACCTCGCAATCTATAGGGCAGAGGATATAAAGGTCACCAGTTTCTTTGGCCCACGGTTGACGAGGATGTCATGTAATCAGCACAACGACCAACCGCCAATACTTTCCCCAACTACTGTCAAGTGTCCATTTAAGTTGGGTGGACTCGGGGGCGTACAAAGAGTCCCGAAATCTAAAATCACAGTCTTCAACGAGATTCGAACTCAGGACATCTCGGTTGGGAAGCCAAGCGCTTGACCACTCAGCCACCATGTTCCATACCACATGGAAAAGCCATGGATACATGGGTGTATGGATACATGGAGGTATGCATACATGGGTGTATGGATACATGGGTGTATGGATACATGGATGTAAAACTTCATCCCTTTGAACCAATACAGCAGTTCGAGAGACACTTGTGTAAAACAGGTAAGAATAGGATTGGTGAACATAAGAAAATTGAGAGAGAAAGTGTGTGTGTGAGAGTGAGAAAGAGAGAGAGAGAGAGAGTAGCAAAGGAAGGAGTGTGAATGAATAAAACTTGAAGGAAGTTTTGTTAGGAGGAGAGATGTTACAGGTGTACAGTGTAACGGACATAGTTGAAGAGGGATTTAAAACTAATAAATCAGCTCAACTCTCAGACATCCCTATACGTATGAGCATGATGTCGACTCGGAGCTGAATGAACGGTGCTGATTCATCCATGAGATCACACGCCCCATAGAATTGTATCCTCGCCACTGCGCATGCTGTCACTACGTCACCATCAATGTGACACAAGTGAATAAAGTAAGAGTCTACACTGCTCGAGTCTTTTAACTTCATAGAACAATACCACTAGAGCAGGATTACTGACTATAGGGATGGCGAGTTTCAACCTGCAATAACTAACACAAATCACCAGGGACGGAATTAGACTTGATAAGTCCTAAGCTATTTCATTATTTGAGACCCGTTATAACCAACAGAAGGTCATTTATTCCTTTGCTTTTTCTGTAAAATAATATTTGCAGGTCCTATAATTTATGTTGCCTATAGGTAAATCCAGAACTGAAGGTCAGACTGCAGCCCCCCCCCTCCCATTTAAAAAAAAAAGTATAATTGCAATACTTTGTACCTCTGTGCATGTCTCAAAATACAGGAAGTGAGTGTCATCTTATTATACTCTATTTTTAGCAAGGGACCTGTCAACAACGACATAAAAAAAAAGGAGGGGGGGACATTTCCACGTGCCCTCCTCTCTCTCTCACACACACACTTTTAAATTTGAATTATGTCCCGGAACTGGTTCTGAAACTTGCATCTATATCTAGACTCTAGAGCTACACTCGTCAACTTCTATCAAAATTTATCCTGACATGTAATTTGTGGCAAAAACTTGTGACCATAGGGAAACTTGTGGATATGATATTCGAAAGTGTAGCATGTGATTTATTTATAAGGGCATTTAACTTGTAGTTATAACCAGCAACTCAATGAAATGAGCAGGCTGTTTAGGAGCCCAAATTGACGGACCATAAAATACAGGCTAAGTCAGATATACAAATTCTCCTTAAAAATGCAATATCATCCAAAAAGTAGTTCGATCTGCATTTTAAAAAATCCAAATATAAAAGATGTATGCTGCCACTGATGGGAACAGATCGTTTACGGAGCCTGTAAATAGAAATGTTTTTGTTTACGATTACAAGTAAAGAGACAACACGCCACCGGTCCAAGTGTCATTTATGTCAGTGATATAAAGGGCCGGCTAGGTCACAAGGTGCCTGAACTATTCCCACATTGGCGTGTTTGGGGCTTGCTGAAAGTGCGAAGCTGGAACAAGTCTCGGTAAAAGTGAACTGAGATATAACAATGTGTTCTGGTATTCACTATAATAACAAGAACTCTTTCAGGAGAGAAATACAAATGCCAGTTAGATAGAGGCTTTGATTTGATAGTTTCCCCAGAGAACTTCTCGACAAAGACTTGCAGGAATATATCACACTCTCGCCACTTTGTACACAAATATACAATAACTATGTTATCCCTTATATATATATATATTTTTTTTCAAGATCGTGGAACATAGTCAAACGTAGAACTAGCCAAAAAATGTGTTTCAAGATTTTTAGAGGCCAATTTTTGTTTTCTCCAAGACACGGATTCACTTAACATAACATGTTTCCGGAATGAATTTGATGTCATTATGACACAAGTATAAAATCTTCACCCCCATTACACCTTCATAAGTCTCCAAACAAACGGAAGCCGTAAAATAAAATGTCAGCAAAACTAGGGGATGGGATGAAAGTGGTAGAGACTTGAGGACAAGTGCAAGAATAGGATGTTTCTCAAAAGGCGATAGTACATTTAATCTTCATTGTTTTACAGTTTATGTCCATTTGTTGGTGTTTACATCGAAACGTATCAATTAAAAAATAATAATAAAAAGAAAAGACACATGCATCAATCAACGGGTTAAAACTATGGGACTTCCATTAACACTCTTCAGAAACTGTAAATCCTTATCAAGAAATCCGAATTCCCAATTAGATTAGAAATGCAACAGACCAATGACTCCTAAAAAAAACACACTTCAGGAAAAACCGAAGAAGCCAAACTTGAGCTAACTACTGTTTGGTCATGAACTATAGGAAACAACATCAATACAAACGCTCCAAGAAAAATGTGTCATTTGAAACAACGAGCAGCAAATGAGAATTTGTTTTTCTGGTCACAAAATTTCAGCGACCACTTTGAAGTTTCAAGAGCATAGGTTTAAGTCCAGGGTTAAGCAGAGGTCATCAAGTGGTTTACAGCATGGAAATGGTATGAATCACTAGATTAGTAATGCAACCTCGCGACGTTGAATAGAAAGTGGCTCAGATAAAGGAAATAGTGACTTGAAGAAGAAAAAAAAAAAAGAGGAGAGGGGGTCATTATCAGATAGTTGTTTTTTTTTTAAACTTGAATTTCTCATTTCAAGTTACACTCGCTCGTTTCCTTCTTTTGTTTTGTATTGCCAAATGAAGTGAGTTTTGAAGTGGCTTCATCTCAGTCCAATGAACACCAGTTGACAAACTTGAACAAAACAAAGGAATCAACTGTTAGGACCAAGTCCACTAGATCACGTGGAAGGATGGTTCTCAAAACAAAAAAAGTCAATCGCTTTCCCAGAGCTCAAGACACTTTGAGCTAAGATACTGGGATAAGACACTTTTAGCTAAGATACTGGGATAAGATACTTTGAGCTAAGATACTGGGATAAGACACTTTGAGCTAAGATACTGTATCATGTAGAGCACCAATTGAACAGGCAGAAAGAAGAAAACAGTCAGTTACTTCTAATAATGTCAAAACACGATGAGAACAACAGAACACGGAGATCCTTGAAACTGACAAATTAACTCTTTCTCTCCTAACTGACGATACCAACGTTGATTCCACCAGAATGGGGAAAATAATTACGGAGAGAAAGAGTTAAATGGTTGTGAGGCATCAATACATGAGCTCTATGTCATGAAACAAAACCTCTGGCCGAATGAGAAAACGTGAAAAAAGAAAGCTTTGGAAAGACTAAATATCAAAACAAGAGTGGCACATTTCAAGACTTTAAAACTAAATGTCGTAAGGCACCAAAAAAGACCACTAAAAATGAGTGCTGCCTAAGACGGGACAGTGAGTCATACAAAAAGATACTAACTGTAACATTACCTTGACGCTCAGGAGCTGGATATCATCATCCTCAAACGCGAATGCACAACGAATGAAGAAATTCAATCTGGACATTCTGCTGACACCAAAAGAACGTGATCCCACGAGATCTGAACATTGACACTAACGCTTAAGAAGTCTTCTCGCAATGAGGGTGGAAAAACTGACAGAAGGAACAAGAGCTCTGATGATGAAACACATTTACAAAACAATACGAAAGCAATTGACTATTGGTGATGACTCATTTTTTATTAAAGGTTCTCACACCGATTTCACATGAACCCGGTACTCTGAGTCTCACCAGACAAGGCACTTAAGCATTATCCAAAACTGAGAGTCCTTGACAATCGTATTTTAAGTGATAATCTCTCAAAGCTGTGGAAATAAGGTACACATTACCAAGCCTTGGATTTCAAAAGAGTTCATCGAGGAGACCCGATGTTGACGTGGGCACTTTAAAGTTTTGAAAATATTACGGTAAGAAACTTCTAACGGTAAGTCCCGATGATATACTTACAGTGTCAGTAGTCACGTACAGTCATCAGCCAGTGACTTTTTGTAAATATATTGCTTCATATCTGATATAATGTGGTCTCGTTGTTTACAATCACATACAAATTACAATATCAAAACATCGATGGTGTGCATGGTTCCATGAAACTGATAAATCATTGTTTAAAAACCAGACAGATTTATAGTATTATGCTATGAGCTTCTCTGGTATCAGTCTCTTGATAACGGAGAACGATCTAGCAAGGCACTTCTGAAACGTTCACTAACGTATGGTACAGACCTAATCAAATCACTCTCTTGCTAAACCAGCAGACATAATATAGCCTTTAGAGCCCAAGTGGACAGCCTGACCAGTGAAGGTAATCGTTCTGCTTTATATAAATCTGTACGCTGGACATAAACTAATGATAAGATTCAGTTTGTACATTCGGAGACAGTCAACGCAGACTTATTTAAGCCAAGACAGGTTTGTAGCCAGATGATTATTTGGTTTTGCTTTTGCACAACCAACAAAAAGAAACCTAAGTGTACCATCAACTGCCATCGTACTCTTGTTAATTAACAGAGACTTTAAGTTATTAGTAGCTAGGCGCAGTGTAGAGGAAGTATTTTAAGTTATTAGTAGCTAGGCGCAGTGTAGAGGAAGTAGTCTATTTCAGAAAGAAAAAAAAAAGACCTACATGCACCTGGACTCGATCAATTCTGTTCACTGATGTCATCCCGTAGTTTACGAACCAAGTGTAATTCGATGAAAAGCTAATTAAAGAGTGAAACAATGAAAGAGTTAGTACATACCGGTGTTGTTAGTGGGGTCTGGGTTCCCATCTCTCGTTTCTTGCTGTTCTCTCTCTCCCCTTCTTTCACTTCCGTATTCTGCTTCAGTGTCTGCCAGATGGTAAGAAACACAAAACTTGATGTAACCGGAAAACCTTTTTTTTTTTTTTTTTTTTGTTTTATTCTTACAAACAAATATTTTCCTTTCCTCTTGTATCTCCCCACGCCCTCCCTCCTCCTCCTCTTCAAAGACAATTTCTTCCTCAAGACTTCCGAAGTGGAGGCAGAAGACATGAAGGACAGTTGAAGGTAAGACGGGTGAGGGCCAATAACACACAGACAGGTGCTCACTTTCAAGGGTCCATGCTCCACTCAACATTCTGGAAATAGTTTCAAGTCAAAACAAACTCGACTGCGCGGAGACTTCCCAGCGTGACCTGCTCGCACACAACGGCATTCATTCTTATTTGATATAATTTGCAGACGTTACTTAAGATAATTACGACCTACATTCATTCACAGAGCTTTCAAGCCAATCTGAAAAATGTTCAATGCCTAATCCATTCTCTTAAAAATTCTGCTCGGTATGTCCCCTGTTTGACCAGCCTGTTCACTTCTCTAAGTGTGCTCAATAGCATAGATAGCTGGGAGGGGGGGGACTATACAAACAATATATATTCTGAATGACTTAATAGCACATTCTAATAGCGACTGGGGAGTCACTACATCCAGGCCACCCTGTTGTGCCAACATTTCAACAAGGCCATAATCTGCAAAGCTTTACGGATTAGGTAGCATGGGTGAGCAGTTGTATTTCCTATGTAAATAAATAAATAAACATTTCATTAACCCCAACAGACAAATGACTTCTTTCAAAATCCACATTTCAACAACGGGCTTTCATTCTTCCCCACGATGAAAGTCATACAGTTTTCTCGATCTGCCGTTTTGTTTTGTTAGAACCAGTGAAGAATTCTATCACGCAAGAGCAATCCAGTCACTTGTACACGTCACCACGGTGCCCCCCCCCCCTCTCTTCACTCAGCACGTGATGACTTCTAGTTAAGTCTGATGCTACTAATGTATTAACAACCCCTCCCCCCCCAAAGTCAGACACCTTCACCCAACTTCTGTACATTCTCTATTCATTCTCGCACTCATCCTCAGCCAGTACAACATTACCTACCAATACAGTCTACTCACTAGTACTATTCCCACGCAGCCTCCCCTCACCCACAAACCAGCGCTATTGCTCTAGCAATAACTCTTCCGGGTGTGTACTCACGGTCTACCTATACAAAACGTTTCCTCCCTACCCCCAGCACACTGAGCCCGCTGTACTTAGCCCCTAGTCCATATTTTAAAACTTGGCTCCAAGAATACTTTTTTTTTTAACTCCAGAGAAATTATTTTAAAAAGTTTTCGCATTTTGACATAGCAATACAACTGTCTCTTCATATCTTTTTACAACTGAAGATGACAGATGGCAAAGAATCATTGAGTTGTGTGTGTTTTTTTAAATGTATATCTGCTAAATTCTACTTAAAGCAAGCAAGTACATTTGTTTCGAGATATCATTCTATCTGAAGATGATTTAGACAATATAAGAATACACCTAGAAAAGTTGACATCTAAAGATCGTTGGCAGGCGATATGTCCAGTAAGTACACTAGATCTTCTCTGGTGTTGGCAGGCGATATGTCCAGTAAGTACACTAGATCTTCTCTGGTGTTGGCAGGCGCTATGTCCAGTAAGTACACTAGATCTTCTCTGGTGTTGGCAGGCGCTATGTCCAATAAGTACACTAGATCTTCTCTGGTGTTGGCAGCCGATATGTCCAGTAAGTACACTAGATCTTCTCTGGTGTTCTCTTCGTTTACAAATCATTTTATTAACACACACACACGCACATATATAAAGTGTAGCCCCACAAGATACACATCACTACATAAATGCCAAAGTTACTACTCACCAATTTGTGACGAAATCTTAGATGCAAAGTGAATAAATTGGACACCGACCACCGCCGGTGAGGCAAAAATAACAACAGTTTAGTCATTTTCCGGTAGAACTATTTACTATGCACTAGTCCGCTGTGAAACAATACCGTCAACACCCAATAAAGCACAACTTCCACATGTCTTAGAAGTAGGTTGTCAGAAGACAGACCTTGAAGTCAGTCCCACAGGTCAGTGTCAGGTATGGACACACACGGGCTTCTTTCTGTCCACCGTCACGTCGGACAGGCTTCGTATATATACGTGTACTTGACAAGCTGTCAGGCACTTCATACGCTTTTGACCTTTTCCTGTAAGACAGCCACCTCTCACACTAAACGAGCAAAGCCCACACAAGTAGAACCCAAGTCATTCATGTCGTCGTGGGAATACTTAAGCATAATACTATATCAGCAACAGGTTATACCATTTACGGTAAACCATCTTGTGCTAGGCAAAGTAAACTTTAAAAGGGAAGGTAGAAAACACAATTTATCAACATTTATTCATTTAGGCCAAAACTCCACTCCCCGACACACACACACAAAAAATAAACGTAGAAATTCACATTGCAATGCTATCATAGAATTTCTACATTTAATAGTCAGACAAAATATACAATGTTTACTGTAGTTCAAGTTTTTCTGTGCATCCAAATGAACATTTTTTGTGAACATTCGTGCAGTTATTAAAAGAGTAGTTCAGTCCTCTTCAGGAAGTGGCCTCTTGAAATAAGTAGATCCATGCTGGTCAGTCAGGATTTTTTTGTTAAACCACTCTTGCGCAACTCGCTCGCGTATTACAGGAACATTGAATTAACAACCTTAAAGATTGTCCTGGACAAATGTCCTGCCCCGCTGACGTTCTACATCTTAAGTATCTTGCATACGATTCTCCTAAGTATTCCAGAATATAATGACATTGACCAGCAATATCTATGATGCTCCACGGCGTTGAAGTGTTGACGCGCTGATTGCCTGGGGACAGTTGCGTATCATTGTGACGTAGTAGTCTTCATCGACTAATTGCGTGAGCGCCCAGACTTACGTAAGTACTCGTTCTCTGCTCTTAAAAGTGTCGCTCCACCATTATATTAGGATCAGTATACATTTGTTGAGTGGTAAAAAGCTTGGCTTCCGAACCGAGAGTCCACGGTGAAGACTGGGAATTTTAATTTCGGGTTCTTTAGGGCGCCTTTGAGTCCACCCAGCTCTAATGGGTACCTGACATTAGTTGGGAAAAAGTAAAGGCGGTTGGTCGTTGTGCTGGCCACATGACACCCTCGTTAACCGCATACATCGTAAGGTCTGAAAGGGGAACTTTACTTTTTTGAAGTATATATTTGTTGCCAATATTTCAATCTATCAGAACCGCCGCAAACTTTTGTAGCAAGCACAACGAAATGGCAAAACCCAAAGCAAAAGTGTTAGGCGAGGGAAACTCATTATTTCAAGGTCAAAGTGTCAAGTTGTGAAAGTCTGTTCGATCCGAGATGATTGGGTGATAACACCAAGTGGCAGTTGAGGCAAGCACTGCTGACTAAGTGACAAGTCAGAAGTACAAATTGACAAACTTTGGTTCTACATTCTCCTAAGGCATGCCCCAGGCTGTAACGAAATGCCACTGTTTGTATGTTCTAGAGACAACGCAAAAACAAAAACTGAGCATGTCTGCAGTTGGCTACAAAAGAACAGAATAAAACATTGGACGAAACTGGCGTAATAAACTAGGATCCTGAGGAGACTGTTCGTCTCAATTAAAATGTCATCGACGTAAAACCTAATCAATAATCCGTGCGATCAAAATAGATTATTGATCATAAATCGTAAAAGGACAACATATGTTAACAGCAGTTATTGTGTGAAGACATAAAAAAGTTGTTGGTGGCATAGTCCTTTAGTCTCATTTTGTTTTTAGTCATTATCATTGGGGACTTTATGAGACAAGCGTCTGTAACCAAAACTGCGTGACCCAATCAGGTAAAGACAATAGTATGAGTAAAGGGTATCAGTTTGGAGAAAGTAATGGTCATTGATCTCCCTAGCTTATTGCTAGACACCTAACAGTCTCGTTCAAAGAACTACTACCAACTCTTACGACAGTTTCTCCTCTACGTCTCAGTAGCCTCCTCTACCGATCACGAGACTTTTCCCAAACAAAACAACTAAAACAAATAGTACTTCTTACAAGCTTTGTCCGAAATTACTGCCATCCAACAAATTAAGTTTAATGAATACCCCATTAGGATCGGTTAAGACTATCTCACCAACAATCCCCTATAAAGGAAGTTATCATAAGTCAAAAGCGCGTTCTCGTGATCAAATAAATGCAAACAATTGTCGCTCCCTGTGTTACAACTAGAAACGTTCTCACACTCCACACAGTGCTCTGTTGTCTGCCACGGTGTACACATACTTACAAACTACCTCTTCCTTGTCCCTTCATCCCACAGACCGCATCAACTGAGAAGAATCTCTTAGTGTCAAGTACTCGCTCAAGGCTTGGCCATGGGGTGGACACCAGTATGGGAACACAAAAGCATGTCATCTCGAAAGTGATGGGAATAACAAGCGCGCTACTACACTTGACGACGCTCACAAGTCACATCAGAAGTCAGATAGAAGGGGAGGGGGGGGGGGGAACACGAGTGTACCCTTACACAGTAAGCTACTGCTTGAGACGCGAGAATACTTGTGTCGAACACTTTCTTTACTTGACCCAATCCATTAGCAGTCATAAGACACTGGACATAACATCAGAGGGGGGGGGGATCTAGAGGCGCTGCACTGCTCATGATTTCTAATATTTCTCCATCTTGTTTGTTTCTCAGCCTTAATGTTGGTTTACATTGGCCAGAAACTCGAGACCTTTCCTGCTCAGCGAATCTATCAGTAACGCTAAAGTTCTCCGTATCTGGTAAAAGTGGTATTCTCTTGATTTTGCGTTGCTTAAAGTGTATTTTCTTTTCATTTGTTATCTATCGAGCTCCTTGCTTAGTGTTCTAAATGGCTTCCATCAAGGCTCTACATCTGTTTATGTGACAACGTCATCCAGTGAATATGAAGGAGACCTGGCGAATCGTGACAGTGAATGGAAACAACGGGGAGAAGATGAACTTATCCACGAGCACGTGTCATACATTCTTGCCTGGCGTCATCTGAATACATTTACATAAAAACAATACAAACTTCAACGGCGACCCACCCTAAATCCCAATATCTGTCTCTCAGTGCTAATCGTATCTCTAATTAATACCTGAAGCTTGGCCAGTGGAATGATGTCACAGTTCTGTGGCTTGTGCCAGACCGTCTTCTGGCTGGTGGCGTTGTAGTAGTAGAAGCGCGTGGTGTTGGGGTCGTACAGCTCCCACCACTGGTTGTCGTCGGACATTTTACTGAAACACACACAAATAAATACACACATTAATCAAAGGTTGAAACTCTGCAGCAAATCACAAGTCACATTGCAGGAATAAGATTTAAAAATAAACTCTGCAACAAATTAGATTTAAAAATAGTTGAAGGATTGCAGGAAATACAAAGCGCGCATCAAGACTTTATACAATGTCAATCTCTAACGCAAGGGCGATAACCGTGTCAATTTTTGTTCTTGGCAGAGAAATCCCGAGTTGTGAATCTTGTTTTACAATTACAGAAATGTTTTTGCTTACTTTGACCCAATTAAAATGTTTCTTGTAAATAATTTCTTTTTAACAGGTAACCAACTCAATCTAAGTTCTTTTAAGTGCACAGGCATGTGTATCAAGCAAGTATTGCAATAAACCAATCTATGACTTGTACCATGTCTCATCACAAAAAGTGTAGGCCTAATTGAACATACGACTGTCATGACTGGACACTGAATAAGAAATGGGTTGGCTATTTGGAAAGGAGGGTGAGATCATGGCATCAGACAAAACAAAATAATTCCAGAACGAAGGTTGATTGACACTACAAGAATCTGAATCATAATTGGACAAGTTTAACAACGAGTAACATAGAAAAAGCTCTTTTCTTATCTTCTTATCTTATAGATTACTGACGTTACTTCAAAAAACAAGTTAATCACGTCCTACGCATTTCATACGTCGATCTAGTCTGCCAAGTCTTTGGTTTTCCTGGCTGATTCAGGCAACCCATTCCATTTTTTCTAATGGCACTAGGGAAGAAGGAGACCTCTATTGAATGACCACGCAAATGTATATCGACAGTTATATCCAAGGGGCATGACTCTTTGGTAACTAGTTAGCCTACTAGACTTACTGCAAAGTACATAACGTTGTCATAAAGCTCTCTCCCTTCAGACAGATGAAACATCAGAGTCTAATAAATAGACAATAAACACAGGCCTTCTAGTTGCTGCTCTTGTTTGTTGTATAGCAGCACCATTGACCAAGTGCTCTATTTAAAGATGACCCTTGACTGATATAACATGTGGCCGTGGAGGGGGTTATCAGCACGGACGATGGGAAGAATGCTGAGCACTGTGCTAAATATAACCGAGCGCCCCCCCCCCACCCAGAACGTAATACCAGCTTCTAAGGAGTAGAACTAGTCAAATAGCTTTACTTTACACCCTAGAGCCGGCTCAAGAAATAAATGCATTCAAGTAAACCTAACATAATGACTTGAGTTCAATGTGCGAGATAAATATAACAGGTAAGTATAGAAATAAGATATAGAAATAAAAGCTATCATCAGAGAATTAATTCAGAGTAACGAAATATGGACTTCGAGATCTAATAGTTACAGATATTGAACAGTAAAAATAGTATGAGTGCACTCTTTGGACACTGCCATTCATTCAGTATCAAAAGAGTCAAAAAAAAAGAGGAAAAAGTGTAAGGCTAATAAATATTTTGTATGTATCTCAAGTTTCAACTGAAGGACAGTTTACTAAAACTCACCCTGGCATCCCCCCACGGGTCCGCCGTGGTTTAGGCAAGAAGAGTTGAGAGATCAAAGCATCCCACACGCTGTACTGTTTCCTTGCTTACCCTTTTTATCCGTTCTAGCATGCTCGGGGGAGGGAGTGGAGAGAAGGAGAGAGAAAAAATGGGGGGGGGGGTGAGGCGATGATGTCCTTAACAGCTTTCATAGGTAGTTACACTTGCAAGTCAGCTTTTGTGATGAACGAAATGGGGTCAAAACCAACACACAAACGAAACCCATATTTCACACATTTCATCTTAACGGTACTCCAACTAAATAGCGCGGACAAAATAGCGCGAACAAAATAGCGCCGACAAAATAGCGCAGAAAAAATATATATTTCATTCATTTTGAAAGAAATACTTTAGATATAGTAAAATATGAATAGAGCCAATATTTTGTTTTTGTTTTAATGTCATCATTATTGTTCAGTCAATTTGCAGGAAACACTTTAGATATCTTAAAACATAAATATGCAAACAGTAAGCAGAAATTATAATAAGCTAAAATAAATAATTTCAAAATATGTCATTTATTTACATTCCAAAAGTGTACACACACACACACACACACAAAAACTGTCACAAAGTTAAATTGTAGGAAATGTCACGTAGAAAATCCATCACTGCTTGAACGGGGACATCTCACTTCAAACTCCTAATTTTAGCATTGTAAACATTGGTGAAAAGGGGGAATGAAATAAAATGTAAAGTACTCTCGTTCTCTGCAAATATTGCATACTTTCAGATCGATTATTATTGAAAAAGATAGGGACATCAACAAAATGTCTTGCGTTATTTTGTCGGGAAATTTCGCGCTATTTTGTCGGCGCTGTTTTGTCGCAGTATTTTCTCCGCGCTATTTTGTCGGTTCACCCATCTTAACACTAGTACAGGGGATTTGTGAAGATGTGTAAGCTAATCCTGAGAAGATTTGTGTTTTGTTTACAGAACTATAACGTTCATAAAAAAACTAAAGTACCCAACTGAAATGCTACCTTTCCTTGTTTGAAAGCCCACCTAAAACAAAAAGACTGAAATGCTACCTTGCCTTGTTGAAAGCCCACCCAAAACAAAAAGACTGAAATGCTACCTTTCCTTGTTTGAAAGCCCACCCAAAACAAAAAGACTGAAATGCTACCTTTCCTTGTTTGAAAGCCCACCCAAAACAAAAAGACTGAAATGCTACCTTTCCTTGTTTGAAAGCCCACCCAAAACAAAAAGACTGAAATGCTACCTTTCCTTGTTTGAAAGCCCACCCAAAACAAAAAGACTGAAATGCTACCTTTCCTTGTTTGAAAGCCCACCCAAAACAAAAAGACTGAAATGCTACCTTTCCTTGTTTGAAAGCCCACCCAAAACAAAAAGACTGAAATGCTACCTTTCCTTGTTTGAAAGCCCACCCAAAACAAAAAGACTGAAATGCTACCTTTCCTTGTTTGAAAGCCCACCCAAAACAAAATGACTGAAATGCTACCTTTCCTTGTTTGAAAGCCCACCCAAAACAAAAAGACTGAAATGCTACCTTTCCTTGTTTGAAAGCCCACCCAAAACAAAAAGACTGAAATGCTACCTTTCCTTGTTTGAAAGCCCACCCAAAACAAAAAGACTGAAATGCTACCTTTCCTTGTTTGAAAGCCCACCCAAAACAAAAAGACTGAAATGCTACCTTTCCTTGTTTGAAAGCCCACCCAAAACAAAAAGACTGAAATGCTACCTTTCCTTGTTTGAAAGCCCACCCAAAACAAAAAGACTGAAATGCTACCTTTCCTTGTTTGAAAGCCCACCCAAAACAAAAAGACTGAAATGCTACCTTTCCTTGTTTGAAAGCCCACCCAAAACAAAAAGACTGAAATGCTACCTTTCCTTGTTTGAAAGCCCACCCAAAACAAAAAGACTGAAATGCTACCTTTCCTTGTTTGAAAGCCCACCCAAAACAAAATGACTGAAATGCTACCTTTCCTTGTTTGAAAGCCCACCCAAAACAAAAAGACTGAAATGCTACCTTTCCTTGTTTGAAAGCCCACCCAAAACAAAAAGACTGAAATGCTACCTTACCTTGTTTGTAAGCCCACCCAAAACAAAAAGACTGAAATGCTACCTTGCCTAGTTGAAAGCCCACCCAAAACAAAAAGACTGAAATGCTACCTTGCCTGGTTGAAAGCCCACCCAAAACAAAAAGACTGAAATGCTACCTTGCCTTGTTGAAAGCCCACCCAAAACAAAAAGACTGAAATGCTACCTTGCCTTGTTGAAAGCCCACCCAAAACAAAAAGACTGAAATGCTACCTTGCCTGGTTGAAAGTCCACCCAAAACAAAAAGACTGAAATGCTACCTTGCCTGGTTGAAAGCCCACCCAAAACAAAAAGACTGAAATGCTACCTTGCCTGGTTGAAAGCCCACCCAAAACAAAATGACTGAAATGCTATCTTGCCTTGTTTGAAAGCCCACCCAAAACAAAAAGACTGAAATGCTACCTTGCCTGGTTGAAAGCCCACCCAAAACAAAAAGACTGAAATGCTACCTTGCCTTGTTGAAAGCCCACCCAAAACAAAAAGACTGAAATGCTACCTTGCCTTGTTGAAAGCCCACCCAAAACAAAAAGACTGAAATGCTACCTTGCCTTGTTTGAAAGCCCACCCAAAACAAAAAGACTGAAATGCTACCTTGCCTGGTTGAAAGCCCACCCAAAACAAAAAGACTGAAATGCTACCTTGCCTTGTTGAAAGCCCACCCAAAACAAAAAGACTGAAATGCTACCTTGCCTTGTTGAAAGCCCACCCAAAACAAAAAGACTGAATTGCTACCTTGCCTTGTTGAAAGCCCACCCAAAACAAAAAGACTGAAATGCTACCTTGCCTGGTTGAAAGCCCACCCAAAACAAAAAGACTGAAATGCTACCTTGCCTGGTTGAAAGCCCACCCAAAACAAAAAGACTGAAATGCTACCTTGCCTTGTTGAAAGCCCACCCAAAACAAAAAGACTGAAATGCTACCTTGCCTGGTTGAAAGCCCACCCAAAACAAAATGACTGAAATGCTACCTTGCCTTGTTTGAAAGCCCACCCAAAACAAAAAGACTGAAATGCTACCTTGCCTGGTTGAAAGCCCACCCAAAACAAAAAGACTGAAATGCTACCTTGCCTTGTTGAAAGCCCACCCAAAACAAAAAGACTGAAATGCTACCTTGCCTAGTTGAAAGCCCACCCAAAACAAAAAGACTGAAATGCTACCTTGCCTTGTTGAAAGCCCACCCAAAACAAAAAGACTGAAATGCTACCTTGCCTAGTTGAAAGCCCACCCAAAACAAAAAAGACTGAAATGCTACCTTGCCTAGTTGAAAGCCCACCCAAAACAAAAAAGACTGAAATGCTACCTTGCCTGGTTGAAAGCCCACCCAAAACAAAAAGACTGAAATGCTACCTTGCCTTGTTGAAAGCCCACCCAAAACAAAAAGACTGAAATGCTACCTTGCCTTGTTGAAAGCCCACCCAAAACAAAAAGACTGAAATGCTACCTTGCCTTGTTGAAAGCCCACCCAAAACAAAAAGACTGAAATGCTACCTTG
Source organism: Biomphalaria glabrata (assembly GCF_947242115.1). Classification (NCBI taxonomy): domain Eukaryota; kingdom Metazoa; phylum Mollusca; class Gastropoda; family Planorbidae; genus Biomphalaria; species Biomphalaria glabrata. The sequence goes on from NC_074720.1 coordinate 34,453,029, forward strand.
CCTGGTTGAAAGCCCACCAAAAACAAAAAGACTGAAATGCTACCTTGCCTGGTTGAAAGCCCACCCAAAACAAAAAGACTGAAATGCTACCTTGCCTTGTTGAAAGCCCACCCAAAACAAAAAGACTGAAATGCTACCTTGCCTGGTTGAAAGCCCACCCAAAACAAAATGACTGAAATGCTACCTTGCCTTGTTTGAAAGCCCACCCAAAACAAAAAGACTGAAATGCTACCTTGCCTGGTTGAAAGCCCACCCAAAACAAAAAGACTGAAATGCTACCTTGCCTTGTTGAAAGCCCACCCAAAACAAATGTCAACAATAACCCTATCAAAACTGTAGTTGAAGTAAAAACATAAACATATGAAATCTTTACAATAAGCTCCCCTGTTCTCCCACCCCTTGCATTGTTTCTAACATCCGAATCTCTTTAGTAATTTCAGGCGGAAATTAATACAAGAAAGTGGCTTAAGACAAATATAAGAATATACTACAAATCGGGTGTCGCCACTATAAGATCGCATTACAGCTCGTAAGAGAGACATTTAGGTCACAGCGTGTTCAATATATTCATTCGTAAACAACAACAATAAAATATGAACATCTAAGGAATATAATTTGGATCAGACTTGGATAGTATACACATAGGATGAACACTTGTATAATGTAATGAGTTTGTGGAAACACAATAAGTCATGTCACAGTCCAAATGGTAGCCACTTTAGAACATCTAGCATAAGGTCTCTACGTCTTACATAACTGTCTTGTAAAGCATTGTCTTCTAGTTCAAAGATTTAGGATTTCAATATTTCATGTGACCCAGATTCGACCTGTATATTTTGCCACTTATAAATCTATTCGTCGTTTCGTCGTCTGCCCAACACAACTATCTCAAGGATAAACGAAAAGGTGGAGGACTATAAACATATAACCAGTGGAGCGAAATGGGGAGTCAAATCAAAGCCCGTGTGTGTCGATCGAATGCAGACAACATGGAAGCCCTCCAATAGGATAACCAGTGAACAACAAATACATTGGAGACGTCATGTAGACGCCCCGGCTTAGCGTGAGAACATTGGACTTTTGAAACTTAACCAAGCCCTCTGGCTACACAACCCAATAACTTGGTCACTTGTCAAGAGTTCAGCTTGATCTCAAAATGTCTTTTCTATACACAATCCACTAACTTGGTCACTTGTCAAGAGTTCAGCTTGATCTCAAAATGTCTTTTCTATACACAATCCACTAACTTGGTCACTTGTCAAGAGTTCAGCTTGATCTCAAAATGTCTTTTCTATACACAATCCACTAACTTGGTCACTTGTCAAGAGTTCAGCTTGATCTCAAAATGTCTTTTCTATACACAATCCACTAACTTGGTCACTTGTCAAGAGTTCAGCTTGATCTCAAAATGTCTTTTCTATACACAATCCAATAACTTGGTCACTTGTCAAAAGTTCAGCTTGATCTCAAAATGTCTTTTCTATACACAATCCAATAACTTGGTCACTTGTCAAGAGTTCAGCTTGATCTCAAAATGTCTTTTCTATACACAATCCAATAACTTGGTCACTTGTCAAGAGTTCAGCTTGATCTCAAAATGTCTTTTCTATACACAATCCAATAACTTGGTCACTTGTCAAGAGTTCAGCTTGATCTCAAAATGTCTTTTCTATACACAATCCACTAACTTGGTCACTTGTCAAGAGTTCAGCTTGATCTCAAAATGTCTTTTCTATACACAATCCAATAACTTGGTCACTTGTCAAGAGTTCAGCTTGATCTCAAAATGTCTTTTCAACAACAACATTGCAAAGAAGGAAAAATCTTTTTTTTTCTCCTTATCCACACATTTTGATATTTTTTAAAGGGGGTGGTGGAGCGAATGAATGTTAACAGACTTCAGTAAAACTTTGAAATCAATGAGTCACCAGATTTAATTTGTTTTGTCTGGCTAAGAATAAATGTTATGAGAAGAGAGAAACTACTTCCGGCATTGAACGACTTTTCCAGAAGGATACTGCCAAGGGACGCCACGTTACAGCAGCTCGGCGGTGTTAGGGGCGCATGCAGTGCCTACATTTTCTTTCACAGTTTTCCACAGGAATAGATTTAAAACTAGACAGTACTAAAAACTGCTTTTACTGAGCAAAAATAGAAAAAGTGAGAAACTAGACATTACTAAAAATTACTTTTACTGAGTAAAAATAAAGAAAGAGAATTTAGACATTACTAAAAATTACTTTTACTTAATAAAAGAGAGAAAAAAAAGAGAGAGAGAGAGAGAAAAGAGCAGAGAAGAAATAGAAAAAAATGTAGAGAGAAGAGTGAAAGGAAAGAGAGAGAGATGAGAAAAGAGCAGAGAAGAAATAGAAAAAAATGTAGATAGAAGAGTGAAAGGAAAGAGAGAGAGAGAGAGAGAGAGAGAGAAGAGAGATGAGAAAAGAGGATAGAAAGGAGAGAGAGAGAGAAAAAAAAAGGATACAGCCTAAATGTTGTATATAATCTGAGAGATGAATCAAGGTTAAAAGAAATGTATATCAAATGTTCCGTTCTTATCTCCTAAGCTATCATTTAAATATACATCCCATATAAATCTTGTCTAGGGAGTCAACTTGCTGCTAAGATTTGGTTTGGGGTGGGGGGGGCAGTAGCTTTACGTATACTAGCCTCCCCCTCCACACACACACAGGCTAGACGCACACACACTCGCTTTATTTTTTTTTTTTTTTTTGTAGTTTATAGAAAGCCTAGAAATAAGAACGCACCTACATTTATTACAGTTAATATTTAAAAGAAAAAAAAGGTCCTGTGGTCAACTTTCGCAACGCTTCTGCTCCGTGCTATGAGACGGACCAATTCACATGAGGCAAACAAAGAGTTAATGAGGAGACTTGAGTACAACTCTAAGGGTTGAGAAAAACTCCTAACACTGACTTACAGTACATTATGGAATTAGGTTAAAGAACAGGAAAACACCCCAAAAATTTTTTTTTTAAATGTCAAGGTAAACATTTTATAACTGGCACTTATGCCCACATCCAGCGCACGCCAATATGAACTGTGCCTACACTGAAGCTAAAACAAATAATAACATTTAACGTCCGAAGGTTTCAAAAAATGATGTGGCACTCGCTCTTTATCCCGCTGTAAAATTTCTCAACCCGTGATGCACTTTGAGACTCTTCAACACACTGGAGATCTTGAAACAAAAACCTTTTTTTTTCCCCTGGTGGATAGAGCTTTAAGAAGGAACACTCAGTTCTAGAATATAGATCTATATGTATTTTGACAAGCAATTGAAATGCAACTTGCTAATATTGAGTGAATTGTGCGTGATTTTTGCCACGGGTCGCCAGCTGTGTTTGTTTTGTTGGAGTGCGCTTGGGGGGGGGGGGGGGGGGGGGGGGAAGAGCACCGTTTATTCCCTGTCATATCTTTCATTATTACAAGGATTATCTTCCCTTAGCTTAGTTCATTTGCCACTTAAGTGAATATTGATTAATTATGATTAATTGATTAATAATTGGTTAATATTTTGAATGATTTGTGTACCGTCATCGACAATAAATAATTGTGCAACTTGATCAGAGACTGGGAAGTGGAAGAAATAATGTGTACAAGATTTGGACCAGACAAACAGACAAGACGGAGTGAAGTGATATACGCTGGGTACAAACAAAAGGGGGGGGGGGTTAAAATAAACATTTAAAAAAACTCGCCACAAGGTGAACATGGAAGCCAAAAGAATTGAGAAACACTGTTCTACCTAGACGTTACTTTGTCTGACGTCACCTAACTTCTTCCGCTTCATCGGCGCCCCCACAAACTGACAAGCTCACCCACAACACTAGCTGCAAAAAAATGGAGATCGACTTCCTGTAGACTTCAAACCAAGAGTTGAATACCGAAACAAAACTAGATCGCACGGCGTGACGTACGTTGTGCATTTCCTGGCATATACCAATGGCATCATGCCCTACTATAATAAAAGCATTTCAATATACCGCGCTGACAGTTTTTTAACCCGATCATTTTTGCAACATCAAATTTTGTTAGCCAAATACTTGTAAAGACTTCCCCCCCGCCCAAATACTCTCCCCACAATTCAATGACATTTTATAGACTTTCCAACCAAACTATAACACAAAATACACTGCAGATTCATGATACTATTTCCATTTTTGATTCAGTATTTTTTTTTCAACTTCTGACTTTATAGGCTATCACGTGTAAGGTAAAACATGTGTATATATAACCCATACATTTCAAGTCCAGGTATAATCACTTTAAAAGGGGGGGGGATGGAATAAATATCAATGTAAAAGAAGATAAGCCTCGTCTCACCAGACTCAAGAATCCTCCCTCAGTGTGAAGGTTCGGGCGATATACCGACGAAGAAGGCAAACGAAATGAATCTAACTAACACATAAACGAACAGAAGGATAGGTGTTCTATACACCCAGGGCCTGCTGTAACATTTAGCTAGCCGAGCAAGGATGGGTCGATTTCTCCTTTTAATCTACTTCTCTACGTGATGAAGGTATGCATTGCTCTACTATTAACAGAAAATGAAATTGAACCAAAAAGAAGGAAGCGGGCGGGGGGGGGGGGGGAAGAAGAGACAAAACAAAGAAGGATGAAAAGACATAAATTAAAACAAGAAAAAGAATCATAAACATTCAAAAATAAAGGCAGGACCGGGGGGGGGGGGGGGAGAAACGAAACTTTTTTTTTTGGGGGGGGGGGGGCATAAAAATTTTGAAAAAAAAAAAAAGGGGGGGGGTTTACAAGAAACACAAAGAAAACAATTTTTTAAAAGATGAAAATAAAAAGAAAGGGGAAAAAAGGCGCGAGATAAGTGTGAGGGTATGCAGTGGCATCCTATTCTCAAAGTCAACATATTCCCCTGCTTTCCGAAAACAGGCAGTAAAATCAACACCAAAGTGACGAAATGAAACGCCGGGAGCAAGACAGCAAAGCATGCCTCTACCTGGGACAACGTGTCTGGCTTCGAGGAGCAGGGACTGTTGGAGGTAAGCACCGATCATTTTCAACTTTTCACGAGACTTTTAGAGATCTCAATGAGAAAATAGCTTAGTTGGTTGTACTTGAAATAATAATTTAATATTTATAAATTACAAAAAGATATAATGTGAGCATTTCTTCCAAGCCTTAAAATATAATTTCTTTCTTATTATAATTATAATAATACGTAATGTTTGTATTATGATTTAGCTTAAAATATATGCAAAATATGAAAAATCTTTTTTTTTTAAAGCAAAGCTTATCCAAAGGAAATAGCTTTGAACTGTCAACTATGTCTCAATAATGTAGAAGTTGTTTCCCTTTTTCGATATCAAACGAAATAATTTATTACCTATAATTAATTGACTCGAGCGGCCTTCCATCAGCCGAAGAACACCTGGGGATCTAGAGAAATAAGCACCACCATCAAGATTAGGTTACTATTGTTAAGCTGATACTACTTTATGGAGCAGAGACCTGGAAAACCACCATCACCACCATGAAAAAAAAAATCCAGGTATTCATCAATATCTGCCTGAGGAAGATTCTAATGATCAGCTGGCAAGACAAGATCTCGAATGAGGAACTGTGGCAAAGAACAAAACAGCAATCCATTGAAGTAGATATTCTTCAGAGACGCTAGAGATGGATAGGTCACACCCTTCACAAGCCTGCATCCAACATAACAAGGCAAGCCTTAACCTGGAACCCCCAAGGAAAGAGGAAGAGGGGACGGCCCAGGAATACATGGCGCCGCGATTTCGAAGCAGATGCCAAGCAGATAGGCAAGACGTGGGGACAGTTGGAGAGACTCGCCCAGAACCGAGATGCCTGGAGAAAATTGGTTGGTGTTCTATGCCCCAGAAGGGACCACAGGCAGAGATGATGAGATGATGTTGATTAATTGACTAACTGGTTATTTTAAAAAAATCGATACATGTTTCAAGTTTCAACTTGATCCGAGAAAGGATGTGGCAGAAATAACGTGTTCAATCATCTAAGGGGGCGAAAGCCTACATATTTAGCCGTATCTGTGAATACTGAAGAATCCTTTTCCCTAGTAGGTTTAAAAATAAATAATTACCAGTAATTAATTGACTAATGGTTAATGTTTTTTGTATTGCTTCACGTCTTGTCTATGTCAATGTTGTGCAAAGTTTCAACCTGATCCACCAATGGATGTGCGTGGAATAACGTGAACATGATGTGTACCAGACAAAGCTTTGTAATCACGTTTGAATTCAAAGAAGATACTCCTTTTTATAGGAAACCATCCCAATTGTGTTGATTTGGACATCTAGATTAAATGTACTGAAAAACAATCTTGAAACCTCTGGGACGAAGCTTGATAATGAGTACATCTTTCTACATTATATGTAAATAGATTGGAGGCGGGGGTTATATCATAGATTTATTTAACCTTAATCTAGTCTCAATTCCAAACAAGTTTACGGTGAGTCCAATTCGAATCGTGAAAAGTCCAAGCAAGTAATTAAGGAATAGACTATGAGAGGGTAATGTTCAATCTTAATAACAACATTTGGACTGCTATACACAATAGTGAGGCTTCCAATTGTAGAACACAAGTGAGAGAATAAAAAACAAGATTACAAAGAGAGTTTGTGTTACACAAACTCAGAGGCGGCCCCCGTCGAAGTCGGATCCCTGTCGGATCTGCATATTCGCAAATAATATTCAAGAGGTGATTTAATTTTGATGTAAAATGTTTTACACGTTTCGGATGTTCCTTCAGAGTTGAAGATAATTACTTCCTAGTCCAAACCTCCCGCAGGACGACGGGGGATGGGAGCGGGCAGGGTTTGAACCCTGGGCCATCCATAAATCTGAACGACAGTCCAGCGCGCAAACCGCACGACCAGGCAGCCATCCGATGGTCAAAAGTAATAATGTTTCAAAGATTCATTTGCCGTAAATTTAAATTTAAATTTAATAAAAAAATAGTAGATTAGTTTTAGTATATTAAAACATTACAATATTGATCAAAACGTTTGGAAATGAAAATCTACACTTTTTTTTTACACTTTAAGTTTAGAAATTGAAATTCTACATCTTAATCTAGTCTATTTTAGTCTAAACTAGATCTAGAAATTCTAGATCTAGACTCTAAAATAATTTTAATTAGAATATAAATCCAGATCTAGATATACTGTAATAAAAATCTAGATCTAGTTTAAAAAATCTAGATTAGATCTAAATCAAGATATCATTCCTTTTTTAAACGCGAGTCACATAACGAGGCTTAATAAACATTACTATACCGAGTTCTTTTTTCATTTCATTTGAAGAATTAATTCCATATAACGTCAGAGGGAAAAAAAACACTACGTCACACGGCCTAGCTAGACTAAAAATCGCCTTCATCTATAAGAGCCTTTTATCGAGTGTTCATAGACATTGGTGCACCGAGTGCGTTCTTTTAGTATTTCATTTAAAGAATTCATTCCATATGACGTCAAAGGAAAAAAAAACACTACGTCACAAGGCCTAGCTAGACTAAAAATCACCTTTATCAACACGAGCCATTTCTCGAGTGTTCATAGACATTGGTGCACCGAGTGCGTTCTTTTAGCATTTCATTTAAAGAATTCATTCCATGTGACGTCAAAGGAAAAAAAAACACTACGTCACACGGCTTAGTTAGACTAAAATATGTTTTCATTAATACAAGCAATTTTTTCGAGGGTTAATAGACATTGGTGCACCGAGTGCGTTCTTTTAACATTCATATGACGTCAAAGAAAAAAAATTCCATTACCTCACAATAGGCTAGTACCGGTACCATAAAAAAAAATGTCTTTATTTACACGAGATATTTAACGAGGGTTCATAGACATTGGTGCACTGAGTTCTAATAGATATTATTTAAAAAGGATCAAAGCCACATTGTTTTTGCGTTTTGTCTGTCAGTCGGTCTGTCCGTTATCTTGATATAAAAAAAACAACTAAAAGTTATTAAAAATTGATTAACCTTTATTTTACGTTTCAAAACATCGCAATAATTTTTAGGTATGAACACAATTGAAAAGTTTATATAATAGATTGTTCCGGATGTTTGTATAAATAGTAAAAGAAAAAGAGAATTTCAGATAAATGTAATACCGTTAATTAAATTTTTTGGATGGTCTCGTATAAAAATTAGATGTACTACAGCCACGTGGAGAGATTTTCATACCTTACTTTGGTGTTTGGATTCTGTTTTCCTTAAAAATCGGAACATAATATTAACGATAATTAGATTTTTTAATGTTTTAGGTAGAAAGTTAAATGTACTGTAAGAGAGTAGTGAGTTAAAATATTTTTCATAAAAATCCGTAAAAACATTATTTCGTAAATGAGAAGATTATTTGTTTATTAATTAGAAGAGGGAGTTCAAACAATTATTTGGCGTTAGTAGATTTTTAAATAAATTCGGAAATTTCTGGCGACGATTTGTAAGAAACAAAATCCGGAACTTTCTTTATCGATTACAAAACTTCTATGTTATGTTTTACAAGAAAATTAAATGTCTAAAAAGTAATTTTCAGTAATCAATTCTAGTAAATTACTTTTTTTAAAAGCCTTATATAAGTCAGTATAGAGATTATGATTTAGCATTAGTATGCTATTTACATAAAAAACGGAACAACATATTATTGATAATGTGTTTTTGCAACGTTAAAGCATGGAAATTGAATGTAATATAAGTTAGAAGAGCAAACAAACATTTGTTGGCGTTGATTAGTTTTGCACAAAAAAATCCGGAACATTCAATTTTAGATACTTAAAACTATTGAGATGTTATGGGAGGAACATTAAAGGGTAAATCAGATTTTCAATAGCTTTTAGAGTTCTAGTTTTTTAAATCTAATCGTGACGGACAGACCGACCAACAGACAAAACGCACAAAAATAATCTTCTTTTATTCGGATGGGGGCACTAAACAAAAAATAAATAAAATCTGATTTTTAAAAAAAGTTTAAGGAATTGGTTTAGCACCTGATCATGTTGCGACGTTACGCTACTGCACGAAAATCGCTGCATAAAAAGTCCATTAAAAAAAATGTTTGTGATATTTACATACAAAGTGCATTATTAGCCTTTATAAACAAACAGAAATGTTTTCTTTTAATTTTAGCAGCTAGTTGACCAGAAAAAACGTCTTTAACTATTATTTGTATTTGTTGTAAACATTTCCTGTACATTTTAAAAATATATTTGACTTAGTGATACTGAAAATACACAAAAATTGTCCATCTTTGTTAGCATATTGTAACATTGCCTCCCTTACATTTACGTAATTGTTTTAGAATTGGTGTATTTTTATGAAAAAATCGCTTGCATAATTAATTTTATAAATTAAACGGTTTGCTTTTAGAAAACCAAAAGTAGCCGTTGCACCTAAACTTTTCAAGCCGGATTTAATGATGAAATAATATTTTTCATATCTCTTCTAGTTTTCGAGATCTAAGTGTGACAGACGGACAGACGGACAGACGGACATTTTGCACAAACCTAATAGCGGCCTTTTCCCCTTACGGGGGCCGCTAAAAAAATGTTTCATGGAATAACATCTAGAATGAGAGGAATGCTTTGTTCTCAAACCCACAGGGTAAAGTTAACATGTACCACATTAGCCACTGATAGGACTTCGGGGTGAATTTTAGCTTTGGGAATCTTGACAATGTCTTTTCGTTCTGTCGGCAGAGCATGGGCATAGCCTGCTAATCTGTCCATCAGTCTTCATTGATCTTTTTTTTGTTTTTCTTCTAATGATCTGGAAGCGTTTCAAACTGATATCTACCCCGCACAACGCTTGGGTTTATAACTTTGTGCCTGGATTTATAACTTTGTCACTGGGTTTATAGCTCTGTGTCTGGGTTTATGGTCTTGTGGAAATAATTCCTACTGATTTTAGTTTGATTTGTAAGGCTCAATGATCTTTTATAAGAGGTTCTCAAAATATGAATACAAAAAAATAATAATTTCTTTTTAAATTGTTAAATTTTCTGTAGAGCAAAAGTATATTATGGACAGGTACCCCCCCCCCTCCTTTTCTTTTGTCATAGACCATAATTTCCTAATAGCCATCAATGTTTACATCTGTACCCTAGAAATAAACGCAATAAATTTCCCCAGTTTTCTAAACACAAAAACGTCTAAGCCAGTGAAATGAAAAAACCAGCTCGCGTTTGAAACATAAAGGTAAGGTTTTCATTGCTGACGACCCAAGGATAGGACACAAATGGTCGCCTTGAGATAAAAAAGTGGCACTCGCTCTTAGGGATGTACGTTTTATCTCCAGACACAAACATGGTCGACTGCTGCTTTTAGCACCGCTGTTGAGAGAACACTGTGCCGATAGTTAGCAGGGCCGAATGAGTAATACCACACACACATACGCACGCACCTACCCACGCACGCTCTCGCATCCCACACAACCGCACATAGGCAAAAGTATCAAACAGGTGGGCTGTGTATGTCTGTACAGAAACACGAGTATACAAAGGGGCTTTGCGATGGACAAGCTGGCAGATGAAGGTTGATTTGACAAGAATGACCCACATTGACCATCAGGAAGAATGTCCGTTCTATAGATCCTCAAAAGATATGCTATTCTTTCCTTTCATGAAAACTTCCAGTTGGTAGGGTGGATGACCGTCTGGGTTGAACATTCATGTTCCATAATTGTGGAAAGTTTGACCTTCTACTTTTTAGTTCATTGTAATGTATGCGTTGTTTAATTCTCTTATAGCATTTTTAGTCTTCCGCTCAATGTAGATTGTACAAACTACTGGTGTATGAACGTCAATGTATTATTGTTGAATGAAAATCATTTGTGAAAATGGTGATTAAGACAAAGCATAATCAAAGTTTTCATATAATTGATTAATATACATACATTTTTAATATAACCTTTACATCAACATACAGTCTTAAATATAATCTGTACATGAACATTTAATTATGTTATTTTACTCTAGCGATCTTGCCATTCTTATAGCCTACATCTCTACACAAGGATGATCTCCCTTTAGCCTAGCGCAGAGCATTACTATATATTGCATATAAAAACAAAATTATTTAATTACGAATAATTGATAAAATAAATGGAAAATTGTTCGAAGGGTTTATGTTTTGTTAGGGGCAATAAATAAATGTGCAAAGTTCCAACTTGGTCCAAGAATGCTAAAGTAGCAGAAATAACGTGTACAAAATTTGTACCAGACAGAGAGTGACTTGATATAAATGAGAGGGGGGGGGGAGAGAGATTTTGAGATAACTAAGAGAATTGACCAGAAAAGCAAAAGTTGGATGACACAAAAGAAAATTATGAAATCCAAAATGCCCGAACCCTAGACATAAGATGGGCAAATAAGCGCTCGACAACAAACTAGCCTTTCGGTATATGACTGTTGAAACTTAGAAAAAAAAAAGAGAGGTACTGGCTTTCACTCAAAAGAAATCCAACATAAATCATATAATGGAATGAGAACCTTATCTTCTGCCCTTCAAGTCATCTCATATTCACCTAACGCTGGTCCACGCAGTTCCCATTTATCAAATCGTGCTTAATCAGTTCAATATCTCGCACAATCTCCAGGCTTAATCACTTTCCCATCAACCATATTAACGAACCATTTTGATCTTTAAAAAAAAAAGTCCCCACCACCCAATACTCTTTTATTTCCTGCCAAAGACTAAGGTATAAACAAATCTACTGGTACGCATATGCAGCACGTACATATTAAGTAGACCGCCCCTCCCCCCAAACCCTTAGATAATGATTCACCCAGCAGCCTCATTGCACCTAATTCTTTATTATGGCAACGCATACACAAAAAAGCAAACAATTTCTCACATCCTTTTACAAGAGATATGCCCCGCGACTTTTTAGATGTCAATAAACATTGCATGCCAGGCACACGTTTTGTCAGGGGAACCGGTTAAAAGGGGGAAGGGGGAGGATATTCTTTGACGTGACTGCCGGATTCAACACTTGCACGTGAAGACATGGAGGCATCAGTCTGTCGCCTAGTCACGCCTGGAATTCCCATTTACCCCAGAAGCTGCCACTAATTGGAACATTATTGCCCAGTATGGATGGTTCCAGCGTTTACAAAAGCTGGCAGATCCGGGAAACTTGCCTACAAATGAGACACAACAGAACTTGTAGCTAACAATGACAAAGTGCACGTTCAAGAACTATACAATAGTTACTTACAGTGCACACTTTACTTAATGAGACCGATACTTTGTACTAATTCAATCCATAGTCATTGATGTGTACACTTGTATTCGATGAAACTAGATATTGGGATAACTTCAATTTGTGCACTATGCAATTTTCAATATACGTGAGCGAGTACTTCATTATATCCTCTTCATCATCACTAGAGCAGTTCTATTTTGTTGTAGACTTTGTCCTTAATCTCCACAGTTCTATAGAAACATTCCTACAAGCCGAGTGTGTTCATCCGATGCTTTCTTGTGGCTCTCTAGTTGAAGCAAATTCATGGCCTAATTCAATGTTTCTAAAACTATGTTCCGCGACACCGTTGTGTTCCGCGAGGCCTGAATAGGTGCTCCACGCACTGCTGGAATAATTAACTAGTCGGCCACCACGTGAATTAATCTCTCTAAAAAAAATAATTAACAAAGTATTCCGTTATATTTATATAGTCAGAATGTGTAAAGGGAAAAGTTTGGGAAACACTAGTCCTATTGGTACTTTGTGTGTGACATTTCCTTTCATCTTGCTAGATTACGTCTGGACTGAGTTGTCAAATAGTCTCGTTGAAATATTGAGACTATTGAAAAACATCTGGCATTAAAAACAAACGAGAGAGAAAAATCGAAACAATTTATAACAATACATTTTTTTAAAAAACTCTCATTTGAGAAGTTGATGACTTATTATGCAAGGGATTACTCCACTCTTCATAATTTGGTCATATAGATTCAGACATATAGTAAAAGACACGTAGTATAGATTAGAATACAGGATCTAGACATATGATAGAGAAGACTCTAGTTAGGTGTTCAAGATAAAGATTGTTAAGTCCTCCAAATCAAATTTAATTTTACAAGATAATATTTAAAAAAAATTCAAACGGTCAAAACAGGGTTTTCCTTGTGTGGCCAATTAGCTAGCATTCTTTTCCAAAAGATATTCATAAATTTCTAGGAAAACGTTAGAACCGTTTTTGAGAACCGTGTTCACCCAAAAAAGAAAAAGCTATATCTAGAAGGTTTAATCGGTTAGCAGTAGCTACAGTTGTGTAGTAATATGAATGTTTAATTAAAAAAAATATATAACATAGCCTTGGTTACATACACTTAGATGGAAACAGTTAACCCGTGACTCATCCAAATCTCCATATCACAATGTCTAGATATACAAGCCTACATAAAACACAGGATTGTGTAGTTGACACTAATTAAAAATGTTAACAACCAATTTACGACACGCGGTTTGGATTAGACAACAACAAAAAAAAAAAAAAAACCAGGAAAGAGCGGGGGGCAAGGATAGATTATGAATCGTGTAAGACCCTGGATGTTGGATTATGCCCTAGTTATTCATGTGGCATTGATTTCAGCAGGGACGTGAACGTAAATGCAGCGAAGATGGATCTGCACCCACATAAGTTTCACAGAAGCCGTCTACAGAAGTGGTGCTTTTATGACAAGCAAACCAGAATGTGGGTTTACTACTAGATTCAGAAGCGGTTTGTTGTGGCTCGTACAGACCTGTGACATGGCAACAGATATTGGTCTAGATTGCCCACACGTTGTGACGTTGCAGTTCAGTGTTGAGGCATTCTAACACGAATGATCTCGGTTGTAGCATTGGAGTCATCCATGTGGGAGAGGATTTAATTGGTGAAACGAAAATATATTATGTGTGTACTGCTGGAGACTGATGCGTTACAAAGATTATATCAACTTACTCGGTCTGTCTGTTTGGTACACATTTTGTACACGTTATTTTTCCGCCACCCATTCTCGGATCAAGTTGAAACTGTGCGCAAGTTATTCATTGTCCCTAAAACCCAACACCAATCAAAGAAAAAGAATAACCAATTAATTAATTAGTGGTAATTTATTAATTGTGCTTGATATATAAAAAGGGAAATAAATCTTATAGAAATGAGAGATGTCTGTACATGTGCCATTCTTTCAATATTATATAAGAGGCTTTTAAAAGTATTTAAAAAATTATTTTTTTTTAATTAAGCAGGACCGACACGTTCCCCTGAGAAAAGAACATCGGTTGATCTGAAAGCAGGCTACATGACACTTATAGCTGTTGGCCAAATAAGTAAGAGGGACGGGGCGGTGCTTTTCTATTAACCCCACAACCCTAGTTTCGTTAAATAGCAAGACACAAAGTTCACATACAGTTTCCTACTCAATTAGCATTGCAGCTGACCTTCACCTTACTCAACCAGCCGACAATTTCCTCAGGTTTCATAGCTACATAAGCGTCACGTTCTAACGCTATGTCATGCAGCAAGAGTAACCTCCCATATTTGTCTCATAAAAACATGTACACTTGACATTCATTCGCTTGTTTTAAAAAAAAAATAATAGCCAGGAATATAAATGTCATTAGTTCTGAAAGCAGGCCACTAGCCAACGTTCACTTTATCAAGTAAGTTGTACTCCTGTACACTTGAGAAGCCAAATAACATCGATTTTATGGGTTATCACTCTTTCAGTAAATAGACGAGTTATCTTTCTTGGAATACTCGTGTTCCATGCAATCATATCTAACCGAACAACTGGTGTAAATGCGTCATAAGTTCAAGACATGAGTTAGTGCTCTTCCAGTAGATTTGATACCACGGTAGAGATGTCGCCTCCTTAGATGGACTCTGAAAACACTGAAACGCACATGTTGTCGTGTGACACACATAAAACCTCTTGAGCAAACAAAAAGTATTCAAACAGGTCAAGACCGAAATCTCGATGCACAATTTAGGGTGCCGACCAAAGTAAAGGTAGCGAAAGAGGTGGGCAAGGAGGAGTGAGAGGCTTCGACATGTATGTCACTGGCATTAATGAAGCGTAGGAGGCGGGGGTAGAAGAACCTGGTGGCACACGCACAATTAGGCGATGCTAGAACGTCAGAGCCTGTCATAACATGCTCAATTCAAAACGCCAATAAGGAGGAGGCAGAAATGTTAAGGGGGGGGGGGGGACAATTTCTTCAGTGGGTAGCAGTGCGGCGTCTTGGAAAATAAAAAAAAGGGAGGGGCTAGAGGAGGAGAAGAAGGATACAGATCCCCCGCAGGCGAGCTTGTCAGACAAGGATCCTAGAACTAGAACCCCCCCCCCCCCCCCAAAAAAAAAAAAAAAAACGTTTTCAAAACTGCAGGATGCAGGAATGACTTGCTCTTTTACATCCGAGTGACATAGACAGTTACTTCCTTCAGAACAAACTCACCAAGAAAAAATAAATATGGAGGGAGGGGGGGGAGACTATTTGCAAACGTGGGCAATTAGCAGCTAAATGAATGTTTGGTAAGTTGGGTAAAAGAAATGGGGAAAAAATAAACCCCCGTGATATTTAAACTTTAAAAACAAAAAAAAAAAAAACAGTAAAAGAATGAATGTGTATGAAAAAAAAAGTGGGGGGGAAAAAAGACAGAATGAAGATAAAAAATATATTTTTGACAAATCTTATCAAGCTTATCAGGGGGAATAACCGCAAATATACCTAAATAAGTTGCCTTTTTATCAATATAAAACAACATTAGTTAATTGATTAGTTTGTGTTTTAGATTAATTCATCTATGGTCACCTGTTATGAAATAATTATGTGAAATCTCAATTTGGTCTTAGACTGGGACGTGGGAGAAAAAGCATGCCGGGTATTCAAAGCGTAATAAAGGGAAGTACTCCACATCTACAGACACTTATTTCAATGTAGGGCATTTATTTCCCTTGTTCGATTCCAAACAAAATTATCAATTCCCAATAATTAATTAACTAATCTGTTAATATTTTTATTGATTCATGTTTTCTCAGGTACAAAAAATAATTGTGTAAAGTTTCCACCTGATCTGAGAACGGATGTGGAAGAAATGTGTACACACAAATGTATTAGACAGACACAAAGAGTGAGTGAGTTCATGAAAGCTTTGGAAAAAACAACAACTCCGAAGCCAAATTGGCAGTATAGAAAAGTATAGTACATAGAACGAGCAAGCGAAGCGTAGGTGTGTATGTATTGAAACAAGTTTAAAAAAATAACAAGAATATTTTTCAAAAGTAGAAAATAATCGGGTTTTTGTGTGTGTGCGGGGTTTTTTTTTTCATTAAAAAAAAGTTCATTGAGGTATGAAGTTAAAAAAAAATAAAGAGAGACAATTTACAACATAAATTAATTATCAGAATTTTGTCACAGACTACTCTCGTCATGTACTAGGAATGATCAACCTATCCCAGCAACAAACTGTCTCGATTTTCATGAATATAACATAATGAATATACTGCATTTCGTATCTATCCATTCAACCAGGGGAGAAAATGATTAGCTAGAGTGAAGCAATATATAAATACCGCTATACATCACAGACCACAGACTTCCTTGGTGGGTTCTAAAACGGGGGCATCTATCCGGACCCTCAAGTTCCCATTGCATGTCTGACATTCTGGATGATTTCCCCACAGAACTCTCCGCCAAATATCGGGAGGAGGGGGAAGGTGAAGTTTGCTCCTCCTGATGTATGACATGACGGCGGCCATGCTGTATGGATGAGCAGGTGTTGCGCATAAGGGAGGCAATCTTGGTCCTGTGGGGATGGAGGCCAAAAGGAATCCAAAAAAAAAATCCAGCATTAAAGGGAGGGACGATGGTGGTGAGACATTTGTCGGATATAAAATATGCCATGTGTCGTCTATATTGCTTTTATATACAAGTTGATGGGGAGCTTAGGTCAAGGTTAAAGGTCAACGAAGGAAATCAATAAATAAGCAAGATTTTTTTTACGGGGAACAAACTTAGATACAAGGGAAAAAAATAGGAGCAAGGATTAAAATGGCATCTTGTCCAACTATTACGTTTATTCTCAGAAAAAAAACAATATGTAATATAATGCAATGTTGTATATTTCATATGTATATACATATTAACCTATTAAGTTTTGTTAAATTAGAAATAAAAAATAAAACAGTACTCTAAAGGAAAAGATGGGCAATACGAGATATATGGAAGTACTAAGAAACAAAAGTATTGTTTCTTTAGGAAGCATGACCATAAGTACTGACTAACTTATCCGGAATTCGTATTCATTCATCCCTCTTGAACTGGGTGCAACGGCTATTCCATCAAAACAGGCTCTTTGGACAGAAATGGTCAACTAAAGTACGCCTTTCGTTACTTTCTGATTTATGTGTTTAGAAGCTTAAGTTATCAATTATTGTAATGTGACGCGTTATAAAGTCTTTAGATACTCTCTATACTTTGAACAAACGAGGAGGCCCAAGGCATTCAGATATGGTCCAACATAAAATGCACTTTTTACTAAATAATATATATATATATATAGTTCGTCCATCGTGATTCAATGATGACTACTTTTGTCATCCAGGAGGCTAAGGGCTTTTACTGGATTACCGTATAAAAGAGTCTTTCTCGGAAACTTGAGTAAAATACAAATTTAATAAAAAGACCTCATAGAGACGGATACACTCAGACGTACATACTGGGTCTCATTGAAACCACAAGAGTACAACAGCATTAGCGGGACACCACAATCTGGTTGACGCCGAGAATCAAGACATTTATAGAAGGCATCCTGTTGTCGGCCTCACCCATGGTCTGACAATCAAGAGTTATCTTTTTTCAGCGCGATAAAGAAGACACCAGTAGGTAGGAAAGGCAAAAACAAGGAAATGTAGATGTGGATTCGACGCCTTCATTGATATCTGTGGAGACGACTCCTACGTAAGAGTTGCCACAGATAGCAGCGTATACCTGTATGCCATGTCATAAAGATCATCACATTCTCCAGACATGAGGCTACTGTATGGGAACGGAGAACTAGTATAACACATCTAAATCTCAAAATGTCACTCTACAGACTGTATAAGATTGCTAAATACCCCGGTACAACAAAGTTGCGAAACGTCCTTAAGGAAAGTTGAAGTTTGCAAAGTTATTTCTCTTTATACCTTTTTTTTTTGCTGACAGAATATTAAGTGAATAACAGCGCATTTCACTACCACTCAAGTATAGAACCTGACATTTAATAGCAGCCTAGTATACAAAGTTGCATGTTATTAAATTCCAGTAAACAAACTAATCAAGCGCATTTAAAAGAACAAAATGAAAAGTCTCGACAGTACTCTGTTCTGTTTTCTATTCTTCAATAGTACAAGTCAATAGAGGAACACACAATTTTCAAATGGAAAGACTAAATATTAAGACGTGAGTTAGACCCAGTTCAATAAGAAAAGAAAAGAATGGTAAATTAACGTGACACTTTCATTCGTTATCTTTTCATTAGTCCCGTTTCTTCTTTACTTGACATTGCCGGTGGAGAAGACTACGAACGTTATCTTTTTTGAACACATGAAGTATAACCAGACAGGACCTAGTGATGGAAAGTAAAACACAAGTAGGAAACATAGTGACAGATCTGACTGCAAGTCACTCCTCGAGTTTTGAGGTGTTGAAAGAAATCAGACAAACTTTTAAAAACTTGGTAAGAGTTTGATAAACAAAACCCTATTTAATGGTTGAAAGATTCGGTGCGTGGAAAGATGGAGCAGTATGGGGGGTTCAAAGATGGACCCATGCAGGAGTGCATATGTTACAGCGGGATCTCTATTTGATCCACGTAACCTTTGTTCAATAATGTCAAGGTTCAGAGGAGGAACAAATTGAGACGCCGCGGTGACTAGACACACACACACGGGTAGCTTACCTTTTGATTGGTGACTAATGGTGCCGCGCACACATCTTTCTCTCTCTCTCTTATATACTTGCTTTTTCTCGCGCTCTTTCTCGAATGTGTTAATTCACGTGCACTTTGACAGCTATTTCGTTCAATTGTTGTTTCTTTTTCCAATACTTACTTGTCCATTCTTGACTCAAACTGTTAACCCAATTTCTCACTCTCTCTCCCCTCAAATCGTTATCGCCCCCCTCTACTCATACTGTTAACCCCAACCCTCTCCCTTTTCTATTTCTCCCTCTTCTCAAATAAATAGCTATATCTCCCCATCACCCCCCCCCCTCTCTCTCTCTCGTTTCTTTTTACCTTCCTCCTGTTTCTTTCATTCCAATGCTCACATAATCTATCTTATCTTTCTTTTCCTGTTCGTTTCCCAGACAGTTGTGTATGGACCTTTTCTCCACAGCAACTGAAAACTCTGGAGGCTAGGTCAAGTAAGTTGTGTATGGACCTTTTCTCCACAGCCACTGACAACCCTGTAGGCTAGGTCAAGTAGGTTGTGTATGGACCTTTTCTCCACAGCCACTCACAATTCTGGAGGCTAGGTCAAGTGGGTTGTGTATGGACCTTTTCTTTACAGCCACTTCACAACTCTGGAGGCTAGGTCAAGTAAGTTGTGTATGGACCTTTCTCCACAGCCACTGACAACCCTGTAGGCTAGGTCAAGTAAGTTGTGTATGGACCTTTTCTCCACAGCCACTGACAACCCTGTAGGCTAGGTCAAGTAAGTTGTGTATGGACCTTTTCTTCACAGCCACTTCACAACTCTGGAGGCTAGGTCAAGTAAGTTGTGAATGGACCTTTTCTCCACAGCCACTTCACAACCCTGTAGGCTAGGTCAAATAAGCGATACAGCTATTAAGTCGACTGGACAGCGCACTTATTGATTGCCTCACTCACTTAGAACCATGATAAAAGAAAGGTAGAAGGTTGACCGACTAAAAGTTTGGTATCCAAACACTGAAACCTTAGTAGTACAAATCCCCCCCCCCCCCCCCCCCCCCCAAAAAAAAGTTTTACTCCGTAGAAGGCAAACGAAAATAAATCTTTAAATAACTGTCAAACAACAGTAAAATGCATAGGTCGATGAGCCCCCAGCACTAGGTTTCTACTATTCATTATGCATCCTTTGATACCCCACACCTAGAGTTAGAATGCATGTTAGTTCTTATCATTACTCTAATATAAAATAGACCAATTGTTTGAAGAAAATAAAAACATTGACACATGGAAATTCGGATTCTGACAATTGAAAATTGTTTGCCCTATAACTTATTAGAGTTCATTTCAACCCAAAGATCAGAACACTAAGGAGGCTTCATTCATTAAATATTATACAAATCATTTTCTCTTTGATCCCAAAGCACATCCAATCAATACTTTCTTTCACAATATGTTTTCGTAATAGTCACATAAATAGACAATTTAGTAAACAAAAGTATAGATGCATAGAATAGTGAACTTAAACAACAACAGTATATATTGGGACTAAATCAACGTACACTTTGGCACCGTAGAAATAGTACTTTGACCTATTCAACCCCTCCCCCCCCCCCTCCCCCAACACCTCCTATTACTTTTTACACTTAGAGCAATGCCAAGGAAAGATCAGGAACCTATCAAGTGCAGCTACTCATACAACATTCCTGCGCTATATTCTCACCCCTCACCCCCCCCCCCCCAAAAAAAAAAAAACAACCTGGCGACCTAATAGTCAATAACATATAGTCCATGCCTGCGTGAGTTTGGGAGAAGGGGGTGCAAATGTGAGTACGCCATGTTTCAGGGACCTCCAGAATATAAAAGATCAAAGGAAGTCGCAGGTAGGAAAATAATCAAGCCAAATTGGTCAACGTGCCTTCGCTACAGATCAAGGTAAGCGCTTGCAGGATGGCATCACATCCGTTTGACCTATACCGAGGAGAATGGCTTGACAAATCCAATGCTTGCAACAGGCTCAGCGCGTGGCTCGGGTCATAAACATGATGATTTTACATCGCGACCATGTTTTTCGAAAGGTCTTTCAGACTTCTAAGGCATTTTTTTAAAGCCAATATTAGTTGAATTAGCACAAATTTAATAAGGGATAAATCAACAGGCAAAGCATTTTGCATAATGCTTATGTAATACGATATATTTTTAACAAAAAAATAGGTCAAAGTGCAATTAGATGAATAAGATTTATTCGTGGACTTAACCAATGGTACCGTCATGTTTAGTAAACCATTATAAACATAATATTTAGTTGTTGTTGTTTTGTTTTTTAGTTATGTATGCGTTAATCTAATAATTTCAATACACGATTTGACAGAATTTCGGCCTACTGCTTTGTTAGTATTGCACAAGGATCCTACCTTTTCGTACTTTGGTCCTCCTGGTGTGGAAATGGGGGTGTCTTATTGCGGAGCTCTGACTCGGAGAAATATGGCACAGATGAGGATGATGTGGATGACATTGTTCCAGTAGCCGATGGTGTAGACGAAGACGATGAAGGATCCTGGTAGTCTGGTGAGCCTCGACCTGGCTGGGTGTGTTGGTTGGGATGGTGGATGAAGCCAGAATCGCTTGGCCACTTGACCCATCGCGACAGACTAGGCGAGTTTTCAGTAGACTTTGGCTCTTGACTTGTCGAGCTTAAGACTCTGTTGTCATCAATGGTGGAAGAACTACTGCTGATATTGTTATTATTGGATGAGAATTGACTAGCTACGTGCGGTTGGTAATTGGCATTTAGACTACTAGTCATGCTACTGAAAAAGTCTCCTGTTCTTGGGAATAGTCCACCGAAAGTGATATCGGGGGGTGGCGGGAAATCGGGGAATAATGAGTTAAAATCCGGAAAGCTGAAATTGTGGAATTTTTGAAGAGCATTGGCCCCATAATTGATGTTGGGCTGACTTTGGAATTCGCCAAGTTTAAAATTTTGGTGGAACTGTTGAATACGCTGCCTAGCGGCACTGAGCAAAGGGCTGGATGGGAAGAAATTGGTGTTCATGTCCGCAAACAGGTCAAACGGCCCACTGCCCATACTTGGCCGGTTGTTGAGCTGGTCCATGTTGGCGGAAACAGAGTTAGAGCCGTGGACAACAGCGCCCTGGTTCTGCGCAAACTGAGTGCGTCCACACCGCTGCAGGTTGACTGCCTCGGAACCGGACAGGAGCCTTGTCTCGTGCCAATCGTTGCTGGAGAAGAAGCTTGTGGCGATGAACGTCTCTTTGGACATGATGCTGCTGCACTAGAAGGAGGTCTTCCTAAACACGATGTCTCCAAATGTTCGTTCGGCACGAAAACAGTTCCTTACATATTTAGCAATGCCTGCTACCCAGTCTATCTTCATCGACAAAATGATCACGTGTCCATCGTGTTTCTAAACTACACACTACATTCAAGGAATAGGTCAAAAGAGTTTCTGATTGCGGTTTTCAAATTATACAGATATACAGAAAATAAACCGAACACGTTAATCAAACGAACGATTTAACATTATACAATTAAATAGAGTACAATTGTAAAACTACAACCACGTAGCGCTAGATACGGACTATTTTATATCACAGACTAATTCTAATAACGGACTATTTTATATCACAGACTAATTTATATCTTAGTTCAGAGCAACTGAGAAAACAACTTTTTGTTAAGAACATAAAAAAGTGATATCAGTAGAATCCAGAGATTCGGTAGAATCCAGTAATGTAGCGATATGCAGCTCTACTATGAATGCTTAGTCAACAGATCAAGTTTCCAGCCTACCTACCAACGTGAGAAAGGAGATGTATATAAAGCAGTTGCAACTACAAACCTCAGCGCGCTACCTTAATGATTTTCACTACAATAATGCTATAGGTAACACACACATAAAAAATCACACACGTCTGTCGGTGCCACGATACGGTATGAAGATACAATGAGACTGCTAATGGAAGAAACTGGCAAATGAAACCAAGGGCGCACTGTTACCATTGACAGACGTGAACTCAGGGATTATGTTGATGGCTTAAGACGCGGTGCAAATAACGTCAGGGAGGTGAGCCTGCCCACTTCCGCCTGTCACTTAAAACACTGCGGCACTAATGGCCCAACGTGCACTTACAGCTTGCTCAACAATTCCTTCTAGAAACATTTGTTTCGGTTGTTCCTTCAAAAGTGCTAGCCGGAACTCCCACAAAACGGAGGGGACTGACGGTGACCAGGGTTCCAACCCGAGATCATCCAGGCCACCCTCCAGCGCATGCCACACGACCAGTAAGCATAAAAGTGAAAATGGTCTCTTGGATTGAATTCGTACTAAAAAGACAAAATGAATTAAAGGTTATTTCTAAGAGTTGAATATCCAGAAAGTTCACACGGTGTTAAAAGGAAATGTGTGCGACTCATAAGGACATAACAAGATCACTTCTCTACGTCCTTACAAGCATTGAATCATTTATCCGTAAGTCTTTTAAGACACCACAAGCAAGAGGATGATATAATAGGCAGTAATGTGTCGCCCGTATGGCAAGGATTAATCAAAGACCGCGCCAGCCTGATACGTTCCATAAGAAACTCGCAACGTCCACACACACACAATGTTCCCGTCTATCTGGAACACAATTACCACACCTTCAAGTATCTAGGCTGGTATTTACCAAAAGGTTAACACACTGCTTCACACTACTGGCGCCCGTAGATACCAGCGCCACGGGGCCGCCGCCAGTGAACTGAATTAGACCAGGCTGCCAACGCCCTAGAATGACCCGTGCCATCGACTCCCGAGCCCGGGCATCCCCCCACAAAAACAATGAAGTCTGGTAAAAAAAGACCAAAAAGTAGTAAATGACTGGAAGCAAAGACTAAAGCATCCTGACACATTCCTGGGAGAATGAAAGTCAGAACTGTGGTGCATATACACTCTCGGATTATTTGTACTACAGAGCTGTTCTAATGCCACCACTCGAAATGTATTATACGGAAGTCTGTTACAACTTGCTCGTACAGTACTACACATAACTATTGATCTAATTAAAATTCAAACCAACACAATATATATATATACATTTTCCCGTATCCTTTGAATTACAAATGAATGCTGGAGAATGAAATTCAACTAATGTAATTAACTCTTAACATCATAATCTATTGACGAATAGAAGCTAGTAAAACCGTGATACTAAGACAATTGCTTTAACTAGTTTATCTAGTTGACTAAGACACAATTAACATAGCTCAAAGTAAAAAAAAAACTGTAGAGATCGATTACTTTATAAGATTTCAGATACTACTTTCCATTATTAGAATGAATTCTAACTAGTAATCTTTCCCTGTTATCAGTTGGACCGACAAACACAAATGTGAAAGAACACTGCTGATGATAATGTAAAGTTTAGAACAAATTAATATCTACTATTAAAAGGCCAAATGTTTACATAATCTCGAAGCCAGACCCCAAAATCCTCACCAAAGATAAAAGGAAAGTGAAGAAAGTTTCAATCAACCAACAATGTATGCAAACCATATGTCCACTAGGCAACCTCCGAGACTAATTGCACATACACCCCCGCACGCGAGACCACGTGAAGCCCACGTGACAACAGCAATTTGGACGTTTAGTCCTTGTAACTTCGGAGACAGAACTAGTCAACGGGGGTCCTTACATCGGTAGCGCACATACATCAAAACACACAACTTATGTTCCCTTTTAATACCAAAAACACAATTTTTGTTCACGTGTTACAAGCCCGAGCATTCGGAGCCGAAACGTTTAACAAAAAAATGTTCCGTGCTCTGGAAGAGAACGTCCGGAACAAGTGATTCGTGGATTTCCCCAAGTTAATCACATGAAAAACGATGTTTCTCCCAGAGAACATGTCCACATCATTGGTGACTACCTAGACACACGCACATCCATTCCAACTACTGTTCACCACGCAACAAATGTTACCCCGACAACGCTCACAAAAAGTACTCGCGAAGGACTGTGGGTAGAACAAACATCATTTCCGCTCGTCCAGAAAGGCGTATCCGTCTGTCAGATCGCAAAGTCGACAGGAAAAAAAAATCTTTCATCACGGTCCGTTTCCTTGCGTTTCTTTTTCGTCCCCCTTTCCCCTCTCTCTCTCTCTCACTCACTCTCTCGTTCTGAGAGTCCCAGCACCTCCCGTTGGCGTTGTAGTAGACAAGTAGCCAGGCGGAATGAGCGTTCATGTTGACTCGCCATGTACCCCACCGGGTACCAAGACATGCCGGGGGAGAGCGAGGGACGCCAGAACACGTGCCCGAGATAGTTTACCTCGTAATTATATACAATCAAACCAGTCAGTTATGACTAAATGAGAACAAATCCACTGCTATATACAGGAGAAATTCATTTTAACTAGCAATAATTGATAAATAAATTCAAAAAAATATAATAAAAAGCTTTTTAGTTCAATAGTATTATTTAACCTAAAAATAAAAAAGAGGTCAAAATCTTGTTAGCATTTACATAGTACAAAGCATTGTTTAAAAAAAAACGTTAAAAAAATAAGATAAATCAATAAGAGCTTCTATATATTTCAAAAATACATTTCTCAAAAATGATTATCTTATCTTATAAATTACAGACGTTACTTCAAAAGAAAAGATAATTACAAATTAAAGATTAAACTATAAATGAAGGATAACTCTGTATTAGAGCGAAAATTAGAAAGTGGAGGCGAAGTTGTAGAGTTTCTACTTCTGAAACAAATGTGTTGAATACATCACTAGTGGGCAGAACATGTGACTAATCTAGTTTGGGAAACATAATGATGTATGCGCATGACTACATTTCAAATCAAGTCTTGCCTTCGTAAGAGCAACATTGCCTACATTATCTACTAACACTTCTAGGCGTTATCAATGGGATCAAAATACAGGGAGGGCAACAATGATTTGAAAGCCAAAACGTTAAATCAACGTTTGTTTCGTAAACTATTCTGTTGTTACTAAGTGTTTCATTGAATGCACAGTAACCAATGCCGCCCACCTTAAAGAAGTCGGAAGATATGTTGTACAAAGAAGATTCTGACTTAAGAACCACTGCATCATGTTTGAAAATAGCCTGTCACTGGAGAGTAATGTAGTCAGGTAGTCGGTCAGAGTCTCGAGATGTTTAAGATTGATTAATTCTTCACACAAAAGGGATTCTGTTTTTAATCTCAATACGTAAGCACAAAATCCAAGTGATTAATCTTAAAGATGCTACAGTGTATCACTGGGACTTTGTGCGTTTAAAAACAATCATTTGATTTTCTAAAGGCTTTTCAAACGGACTGAAAAACTTACAACGTTGTTGGTTACGCTTCCTAAATAAACTGGAACAATTGCGAATGTTCTAAATTCACATTTTTACACCAGTCGGTTCACACACACACAAACACTACAAACAGTACAGCCAACTGAGTGGGTAATTGATTCTATTCCTGTTGGGAACAAGCGCTTGTTATCTCACCTCTGTGCCATGTAAGGAGCTCAATCGAGACCATTCGTTATAGATCGTCCTGAACACTGATCTGCAACGACACAGCCTGTGGGCAGTTTAAACCAATAGCTCGCTGCAACATCGTACAGACCTGTGACGTAGCAACGAGCCATTGGTCTAAACTACCCACAGGTTGTGACGTCGCAAGTCAGCGTTGAGGCCTTCTATAACAAATGGTCTCGGTTCGGCGCACTATAATATTCAGCTTTTAGTGTAGCCTGTGTAGTTAATGTTCTAAAGTCACCGAGTTAAAACCACGCAGCAAAGCTTCCAGTTCACAAGTTGTCTGACATAAAATATCTCGAGATGAAGAGAAAATTTAAGTCATGAACAATAAAAAAGGTTCGATTCCAAAACGTAAACCCCATAAAGCAGCTGCTTCATTTTCAAAGATTCTAGTCGCGACCTTTTGTAACCTCGCCAATCATACTCACCACAACACACACACACACAGAGAAAACACAGGCGCACGTACACCTTCAATTCCCACACTGATCAGCATCTCGCCCCCCACTCCCCTTTTCAACTACTATCCACCACATCGGTAAGAAAGATTAAGATAAGACTACAGATTTATAGGTTAGAAAAACTCCACCAAAACGTGAAACAGGATTGTGGGAAATAAACACACACACACACACACAATGGAAACAATAATCTCACAGCAAATCTATGTAGTAGCAACTCTTCTTGTTTAGAAAAAGAAAATAGCCTTGGAATAGGTACAGAACATCATTCCAAGTCCAGGAAGGCTAACTAATAACGAACCAGAAATCTGTAGGAAAACATGATAGCTTTTTTTTTTAAATCGATTGTGATCAAACTAGATCCACGTTATATTGCTTTGAAACAGACGTTATTTAGGGTACTTTGAAACAGTCATCTCTATGGTACTTTAAAACAGTCATCTCTGTGGCTACTTTGAAACAGTCTTCTCTGTGGCTACTTTGAAAGAGTATCTACTTAAGATTTAAATGTAACTGATAATTCAAACAAAAAGAAATCCTTTCTACTACAAAAGAAGTCAAGTATCTACAATATTTTTAGAGCGTTATTTTTCCCCAACAACGAGTTAGTTGCCCTGAATATGCAAATTAGAGCACAGTTAAAATCTAGACTCACTAAATAGTGAAACAATTATGACGAACAATGACTTAGTGAAATAATGCAAAAACTTATTTCTAATTGGAGCGTCATGGAAAGTCATTATTTCCACATTAAAGTATTCAATCATTTGAATGTCCGACTGGAGTCCCCGAGCCAAGAGCTCTACGATTTGTACAATTTAGCTTAAAAAATATATGACTAACTTATATACCTAGGGGGAGGAGGGACATGAACATAGGAAGTGGGGTGGGCATGCTCCTTTTTTTTTCCAGCAATCTATTGTACATTTTGTTCCCACGCCATGTACGCCCTAAGACATTTTGAGACAGACCCAGTGCCACACTTCCAGTTCACACCTTGTTGCAAACCTACAACTTGCATTTCTCATCAAGGTAAAGTAGCTTCACCTCTAGCGTCCCCACCTCCTTCTCGTGCAACTCATCCTTTACCTTGGTTTTTTTAATACGCACGTTCAATCACTGCTCACGTAGAGTTCGTAGTAAAAAAAAAAAAAAAAGGTTTTGATATCATTAAATTGTCCAATGTACGTCGCTACACTGACGGGAAATAAAAATTGTTTTAAGTCTCCTTGAAAATATACAGTCGAAAGAGTATTTTTTTAGACTCATTTCTAACTGAGTTCATACCTTATCTAACTCGAAACACAAGATACGTACGATTTTGAAATTAGAGCACACACACAAATTGATTCTTTTCAAGAGAATTTTTTTACCACTTGGGCTGTTTAATGGTTTAAGTAGTTTGAAGACGTGTATTGAATGCATCAGAAACCTACTACCACTTGGCCAACTTTTGAGGTATGCATTGTGAACATACACTACCTTCTTTATCACTTAACAAGTACCATTCTGGCTTTGTGCACTCAAGAATATTCGGAAGAACCTTTCTAGAAGAGAGTTTGACCCTCTCCTTCGTGTTGCCCCAAAATATCGTGTAAGAAGTTCTACTTTATAAGTTACTTGGACATTGTTCTCTTATAATGTACATAGCATACTTTACAAGAATTAATTCTAGTGTTCTCAAGATTGTACTATAAATAATAGTAGGTTTAATTTTTTTTTAAGGGTGGGAGTGGGGGGGGGGGGGCTGGCAATGTTTTTCCATTGCATGTTCAGTTCCCAGGTTTACTCTCAAACGGAATACGATAAAACGACTAAAAGAGACAGGGGCGTGACCCTGATCATGCGCATGAAAGACTTGCTAACGATTTGCGTGAAGTGGGAGATGGTAGAGAAGATTGTGTTTTGGCCCAGACAACTGAAGAGAGAATGCTGGCTGCGTAAAAGACGTAAAGCCACTAGATCTACATCATCACGCTTGACGCCACTAAATGCGTACACAGTGTTTAAGTGTAAACTATTTTTCAACAGTAGATTTCTCAAAGATCTAGACACTTCAAAGAGGAAAAAAATGCAAGGGGGAAAAAATGTGTTTGTGACCAATGAGAAGGAGACGATAAGCCAAGCTGGGCTACTCCAGAGGGAAAAAATATGAACCACAATAAGGCAAAGTGTATGATTTCTTTAAGAAGTTGATCGAGGCCATTTACTAGAGTTATCTTAGAAAACAAAACAACTGATGTAATCTTAACATTTAAACTTAAACGAAACCAATGATGCAATCTTAACCTTTGAAACAAGGCAACTGATGCAATACATGTATTAAGCTGGATTATGAAATACAGAGCAGAGAAATGCCCAGGTACAACACAAACAGTTTGAGAAACAGTAGGCTAGTAATAATTCACGTCGCTAATGTAGCAAAGCAAAAATAAATGGCTATAATAACTACATAGTTGAAAACAACACATAATATTCTTCTAATTAATGTTCAATTCAAAAAGTAATATAACACAGTACTAGTGATTGCTCCGCTCTTCAGTATTAATTCATGATAGATAACAAAGGAACATTTATTCAGCCCCTATTTTCCCCAGTTTTCCCTGTGTGGCCAATTAGCTAGTATTTTTTCCATAAAATATACATAAACTATCAAATTTCTAGAAAAATCGTTAGAGCCGTTTTTTTTTTGAGATATATGTCCAGGTTCCAGGTTTTTAACCTTGAAGAATTTGCAAGCTGATAATAGGAAGTGTTAAAAAAAAAAGATTGACCCTTAACCTGTCTGTCTAAAACAATAGGAAGAAAAATACGTTTTAGAGGCTCGGCGAAACATTTGAAAAAGTTGATCAACAACAAACACCTCCAAAATTCGATCTAGATTCGAGATCTAGTCATTCGTAAATGTCTGAATCAGGTCGACGAGTCTTGCCTAGTTTACGAACTTACAGACACACCTGGCTGTAATGTAGGAAATCATTTTTAAAAATACAATCATTTTAACTTAGATGATCCTGAACTCAGCTGGGAGGAGCAACCATGGAAATGTTTGGAAACAATGAATAGAGCTTTTGGATGGTTTAGGCGAAAACTGATCCTGTCATTTACACCAAAGGGATACCGGAGAGAAGGAGAGAGACAGAGAGATTATAACTCTGTGTGTGTGTGTGTGTGGCTGTGTGTGTGTGCAAGAGAGAAACAAGAAATGTAAATTAAGAATGCGACAGAAAGTATAATTGAGGAAACGAAATACATTGCGTGTATATCAGGGAGGGAGGGAGAGAGACAGAGAGAGAGAGGGACAGAGAGAGTGTGTGAGTGTGTTTGTGTGAGAGAGAGAGACATAGAGATAGAGACATAGAGAAAGAGATAGAGAAAGCGACAGAGAGAGAGAGAGAGAGAGAGAAAGTGAACACTCCTCCTAAAAACCAATGTCCTATCTTTCATCACAAGCACGGTGCCGCAAGTCTCGCGTAGAGACAAAAGGAAGTGGAACATCTTACAATGTCAAAATAAATCTTCCTCAAATCATAATTTGTTCTGACTGCTTGAATACAACACAGACTTTGAACCTCACTTTCCAGCTTGTATCGTGTATCTATCACAGAGAAATGTCGCCCCCAACCACCCACCCACCCAAAAAAAAAAATCCTTTTCAAAACTCATGTGATGAGTTAGCACATATTATTCAACAAGAAAACAAAATTATTTTAAGTGTAATTGTATCAATTAGTTTGAATCAGTCATTTGTCATTACATTTGAAATAGATCTAGACACTAACAATAATAAATGTGTGATTAGAAATATATGTACCAATTGTTTTGTTTAGCGCCATTTCATGCTTTTAGCTTTCTCAATACGCTCTGATCCTAGTATCATTTGTCTGGACAGGTTGGGAAAAAAAAAGGGTGGGAGGGAGAAAGAAGGAGGTATCTGGATAAATATTACCGTGATCGCTTTTTAAATGCATTTATTTAATGAATGATCCTGAATGATCTGGATTCAAACTCGAGGGCTCTAGCCTCCACAACCCTAAACAATAATTACCTAATCACTGTACCAGAGAGGTTCTTATAAAAATAGAGAGTTTTAAAATTATCAATTGTTAGCTTCAAACTTTAAAAAGTATAAAGGGGTCAAAGTTCAACTCATACTACCAGATAATTCAGTGCAATTTCTTTCCCTTGTTCGTTTCCAAACAAAATAATTTATTACCAATAGTTAATTAACTAATTACGGTAATTTTTTTTTTCATTGATTTTTGTTTTGTCAGGAAACAGAAATAATTGTGCAAAATTTCAGCTAGCTCCGAGATTGGGTGTCGGGGACAAATAATGTGTACAAACATTTTACCAGACAGACAGAATGTGTTTATGTAAGCGTAGTAAAAAAAAAATAATCAAGGAACAATTTTAAGCCCTGACAACAACACTGCCAACTCTAATCTTAATGTTTTAACTGCTTAGAAGTTTATAGGAGGGGAAATAACTCACTCCAAAAGATGCTATGAAGAGTTTCAAGTTCCAGAGTATCTCGCGCGGTAGAACATCGCGTGCAGATTTCAATCTCACATTGTTTAATGTTTGAAGTTTAAGCCTAAATCTAATGGCATAACCCAATGATGGCCAAACTACGGATCGAGAGCCACATCCGGTCTGTCTAGCTGTGCTACCCGGCTATCCACAGTGCATAATGAAACCACATGAGGCCCGTGACACATGCTTCGAAAACTTCAATGCACCCAGGTCGTGCACCAATGACATACGGCAAAACATTTTGCTGGCGCTACGTTGGATGTGTTTCAATGTTGGCCACAGACAAAAAAAAGCCATTGGTTATCTAGTACATACGAGGAGTGCGCATAGTTCTTTCGTGTTACAATAACTAAACATCTTCTCGAGGGCTTCTAAACCTGAAGCCAAAATTAATTGCGATGCCGCTGAGTGAAAATCAAACGTAATCGATTCCATGCTAACGGGACAAAAAAAAAGGTAGCACTATTAGATGGAAACTAGTGACTGTACTAACAGTGGGTAGAATCTACCAACTTTATGAAGTGAAACTGTGTTGGCGCAGGTAAAGAAAACTTTCTGGCTAGTCAACATTCCGTGACCACCTTTGAAACCTTTATATCCGTGTGGTCGGGAGACAGGTACTTACAAGCGGTTACGTTAGTCGGGTAAGTTAACGATAGAAAGGACTGTAGAGATGACAGGCAGCAGTACTATTTGCAAATGAAAAACAAACTTCCAGTCCAGTGTAATCAAGAGCCATAGCAACTGCAAAAAATGTGAAGTATGATCAGTAGTTTTAGAAATGCTTCAGTAGAAAGCAATATGTAGTACTGCAGCAAGCACTCTCAAGCTCATTACTGAGACAAATGTCACGTGGTGCGAAGTATGATACGAGCAGTTTCTATGATACTCTGAAGATATTCACAAGTGCTAATCCAATATACAATGTGTTGGAATGCCACCCAATGCAAGTAACAGCACACGGTAAAACTCCATTGAGTGCATTACCAGAAACAATGTTTGTAAAACCACATTGTCTTAAACAATACAAGAGTAAGTCACATAAACAGTGAGAACACAATTACCTTGACAACAACAGTGTTGTCTACAACAACATAAAGTAGACATCTTGAAAACTAAATAACACGCACTTAGGGGAAGTATGGAAAGGGGGGGGGGAGGGCTGCCTACAAAAACAAGTACACAGAATAGTGCCTCGTGTAGTCAAAGCTTGCGATTATAAAGTACTTTCAGTTACAGCACTAGAGAGAAAGCTTGTAGCCCAACACAAGCCGTATCTCAAAGCTAGGTGAGTTGGTAAAGACAATAGACTGATGCCCGGCCAGGTATTAACAAATAATGAGATCATCAATTTCCTTTGTACAGCTTCACACGTTTAACTACCAACAATGTTTGTGTTTTATAGCAGGAAGTTTTCAACTCTGCCACATCTACATAAACACACTCACCCACATCTCATCAACAGATAGACACACACACAAACACACTCACCCACATCTCATCAGCATAAATATATATATACACATACACACACTAACCCAAACACACTCACCCACATCTCATCAGCATAAATATATATATATATATATACATACACACACAAACACACTCACCCACATCTGAAAAACATATATACACACACACAAACACACTCACCCACATCTTATATAGTGTGGGAAGGAATCCCAGTGAAGAGCTAGTAGTACAGAAACATAGACGAAGAGCCAACAAGGTTACAAGCTCAACGGAGATTTGATTTAACATACGTTGAAAAATATTAAATTATACGAAGGAAAGATACGCTTTAAGAATTAGCAAGGGGAAGTCAATCAATCCTACCACGAAACTCTTACCTCTAGATAACTTCAAGTTTCTAATTACTTGGGTGTAAGTTAGAGAAGTCATACATTTATCAGATCATAAATATCGACCACAGCGAGCGTAGACGTTATCTTATCTTATATAATACAGACGTTACTTCAAAACAGATGATTACGTCCTACGCGTCATGCATTTAGTCATACATATTAACCAATGACTTAAATTCTGCCAAGTCACTGGTTTTCCTGGCTAGCTCAGGCAACCCATTCCATGCTCTAATACTCTAATAGTACTAGGGAAGAAGGAGCATTTGTACAAATTTGTCCTAGCATATGGGACGAGGAGTGTGCCTTTACCTTTGTGTCTTTCAGAGTATTTTATTAAATTTTGTTTTTGCGTTTGAAGATTATGGTTCAGTGTTTTATGTATTATTGCTACTTTACTTTTGAGTCTTCTGTCCTGAAGGCTTTCTAAATTTAGTGATTTTACTAAAGGTGTTACTCTAGTCAAATGTGAATATTCGTTTGTTATGAATCTCACGTTAGACTAAATTAACCACCATTGCCTTTAAAAGTAATTAATAATCAACAGTTCAGTTCCATACATGCAATTAAAACGCTTACATTCTTTGCTCAATGCGAGTCAATGCTAATCAATCAAAAGTACAAGAAGAGAAATTTAATTCGTGATGGAAAAACAATACATTCATAGGTTAATCATAACAAACAGAAAACTAAGTGGAAGGTACAAAGCTTGGCGTTTGTTTATGTATTATAGTATACAAGTAACAGATGAAATATATTTTCCTGTAGAAAAATATGCAAAGTAGCCAGTTCTGCGAGGACTTAAAGTCTTAGCTACATTCTCTCGTTGTCTTGAGACCAGACAAACTCGAGGCCCATGTGTGATGACGTTTGCTTAACTCTTTATCAAAATGTCATAGAAGAGTTGCTTCCCCCCCCCTCCTATATTTCTTCTATCTGCAGTCTGCAGGAAGAGCAAGGAGATGGGTAAAGAGCGATGCAAAGTAGATATTTCAATCTAACCTCTCAGCTCTCTACTACTAGACTATTGAGTTAACAAAAGTCAATTTTTATAGCGTGCTCAACCCAACCCTACTCCTTCGCTGTTTCTCAAGGTCGTGCCGTGGTACGCAGGTAAATAATAGTACTTAGTGATGGTTGACTACTTCTACTAGGCCTGGTGTATTTGTGTAAGTGTCCATGCGCGTGTTTTATTTGTTCTAAAATATATATATTTGCATTACTATGCATAGACATAAAAACTACTTGTAACATGCATTAGTGATATTGAAAAACTACATGGGATCCAGAATACATCTGCAGGTCGTTAGCATAACAAAGTACATAAGAACAGCATCCACACAATTCTGTTGATAAACGTTCTATCAAGAAATGTGATCTCTCTGGCCCTATTTTTAGAAAGCTTATATCAACTCACTTTGTCTGTCTGGTTAAAAAAAAATGTTGATCACGTTATTTCTCCCACACCCTCACAATAATACATTGTACCTGACCAAATATAAATCAATTTTAAAAATTAACCAAATAGTCAATTAATTATTGTTAATTAAATATGTTTGTTAAAGAAAAAAGGAAATAAATTCTACACCATTGATAGATATAGTTGTAAATATAGAGTTATGCCCTTTCAATACTCCCCCTTTTTTTTAAGTATTTTAATATCTGCTTGTTAACACACTAGAAATAAGTCAAGGGATTAACAATTTGTTACAATGGTTTCGGGTGGTGAATAAGTCTTCTTTGTATATTCGGAGGTTAACTCTGGTATAACCCAATATCCAATTAAATTCTATAAAAGAAATTAATTTATAAAGAAAACCGGAAAAAAAAGACTGAACAAAGAAATAGTTTAAAAATGCCACCAGCCTTTCGTTCCTACAGTCAGGTGTATTGCACACATTTCATACTTGGCGCAACCATTTCTGTTTAAAACAGCTGCAAACATTTCAACTTGATGCTCCATCTCAGTGTCACTGAATACATCTACAATCATATTCCTTTCGAACGGGATGTACTTCTATTTGCCGCACAGATTTCAACATTTCAAAACAATTCAGGAATAACTTGAACAACAACAACAACAAACAAACAAAACGAGATCTAATGCGTCTTGGCGATGCCAGGTTAGGCAAGTAGTTGGAACGTATTATTTTAAAATAAAAATGACATAACCATTCAAATACATTTCAAAAATTAAAATACATAAATAAAATTTGAAATGTATCGTTATTGAGCAGATCAAAACAAATCTCTGTGTGTGTGTAATCTGAGCAAAGCTTCAAACGTTTTCAAAATTACCAAACATTGAACAGGTATGACTTTAACATGGAAATGTCAAATACAATACATCGAAATATAAATAAAAATATTCTGGAAACCCTTCCTTTAATATCTCAATCTGAATTTTGTTTAGAAATCAGAAATCAAAAACAAAAATGTTCTCAAACCCCCTTTTTCTCGCAATCTATATCTCTCATATCCTCTATCTCTTTATCTTTCCCTCCATCTCCCACTCTCCCCCATTCTCTCTGACACAGTCTCTAACACCTCTAGTTAACATAAAGCCCACGAAATTCGTTTCCACCATAAAAAGTCCATTCGATATAAAGCAATGCCTAGAAATCGAATAAGATATAACTAGACGGCATTACAAAGGTCGTGCTGTGAGCAGGTCAAATGCATTGCATCAAAAGGAACAAGGGGAAGGTAACCCCAGCAGTGCCATGTTTGTTGAACCGCTTCATTGAAGCCAGCTCTTTTCTTTTTTTTTTTCTTCTCTCTTCAGCTTCCAGCCAGCGGGATCTGTTTACTATGGCTATACAAGTCTGCACCGAGCGGTAATACTGTGGGAGGGGGGAATGTGTGCTACGATAGACAGATGATAGACTGAACATGAATCATGGAACAATCCATACAGCATAAGGTTGATCGGGAAGGGTGAGACAATGGAAAATTGTGGGGTGCTCCAGAGTCCAAGTCTTATCCTACACCTAACTCGGCAGTGAGAGAAACTAGACAAGGTAACCGAAGGAAACGGTGGGGCGGGAAAAGAGGGAATCGTGCATACGTAAAAAGGAGATAGAATCTAAAATCTAGATGGTCCCACTGATTGGAAAAAAAAAAACACGTCTGACCGAGACAGTAACAAAGGGAAGTAAATGAGAACAAAGATCTGAAATGATCGCTGAAGTTGTCCTTTCCAAATTTTGATTTCTCGCGTTAAGAGTTTCCTCCCATGGCTCTCAAAACATCTTATCGGTGACCTTTGACTTTACTTTGATGGTGATACAGCACAATGGGGCACAGTACACAAACACAAACGTGAAAGTCAAGGGCGTAGCACAGTAGGGTAGCGCACCCGACAGGCTCTATATCTTACTGACACACACACACACACTACTCACACAGACACACAACGACAGGATGTGCGTGTGTGTGGTAAAGTTTTCCAGAATACATACGCAAAAAAAAAAAACATGAACCATTAAACTTAACCCTTCATTCACATCCTCAAACCCTCCACATTGTGCATCTTTGTGTGTGTGTGAGAGAGAGAGAGAGAGAGAGATTTGCGATGGGATTGTAGAAAATGGTGATTGAACTTCGTTCTTAAAAAGAGCAGAACCCTGCGGGAAAAACAACAAACCTGCGTCTTATCAAGTGAGAAATGTTCAATAAGTATGAAATGATGTTAGAACAAACTGAACACCATACCAGAGAACTTCTTCATTACATACAGACATAGAGTGAAGAAATATTCTTTAAATAACGTCAAAGTGTGTCTCTGACACGTTGGTTCTCTTCACAACTAACATCTAAGTCTGTCACTGTAAGACCTTGTACTACTGATCAACATCAGCTGACACAATCTAGGCAGTGCTATCAAATCAATAGTAGTCTGGAGCCACCGCTAATACATCTGTCTAACCAGAAACAAAGGCATTCAACAACAAAAACTGAAGAAGACAAAAAGCATCATCTGCCCAGCATCGGGAATACATTCGTTGCTCCTCAAGATCTCTTTATACCGATACGTAGACTAGGACCCAGGAAATGGCTATACATTAGTAACACATTGTTAGGATTTGCATAGAGATCTATTAATACTAGGGATAAAAATATATCAATATATCAGTACCTCATAATCTTGATCTGTTATACATACCATGGCAAACTCTGTATATCGACTAATATCGACCTTTTACAATTTTTAGGCGGCAAAAAAGGGGGGGGGGGAGAGATTTCATACGTATTTAGAGCACGCGATTATAACTAATGTTTGGAAATGCAGGAAAATGGGAGTTTGGAAGCTTACTGAGACTCTGCAAGGTTTGACTTGGTCATAATACATCTGGGTCTCGCGTTTATCCTTTGTAATGAGATCTTCTTCATCCTAAATATGATAAATGAATAAAGTGTTGGAACCCATTACCATTGTAAAAATGTCTAAACACAGTTTCTGATAAGCATGCATGCAAAAAAAAAAAAAAAATCTCCTTACAATTGAAATGTCCCAGGAATACAGGAAGATTAGCGCGCTTACTGAGGGCAAAGGACGACTATGTGACGAGCAAAAAGCAATGTCTTGTTACCCTAATGATCAGACGAGTGAACCAATGGAATGGTTTATACTTAAGAGCATGTAATGGACCAGCTTTTCTCACCACAAGGCGGAGATATGGAACCTTCAAGTGGAGTAACAGAAGTAGATGTAGCTCAGCGTCAGGTAACAAGTAAGAGACATCTTACAGTCAAGTGTTGGCTAGAGTGAAAACAATAATTCAATTATCTTTGCCAGACAACTTTGCTAGTACATGAAGCAGTTCAACTTGTGTTGATTAGTGCAACTAATTGTACAGCAATTTGTACGTTTAATTAGCGAAGTGACTTTATTCCCCTCGGGGCAAAAAAATATATATCTTTAATTTACATCAAAGGCTATTCTTTTGAGTCCTAAACTTTCACACTGATGCTTGTTTTAAAACTTACAGATACTTGTTTTGCTATATTTTTTTAATCTCCTTTTTCGATTCTGTATACACAACACAGATCATAGGTCTAATAGATCTGAAAATGCTAACAGTGACCTTCCTTTATCAAACAGCCAGGTAGGTGCACGTCTATTAAGGCAGTACATTTATTAGCACGCTAATAAAGCAGAGAGGGGGACAGCCCTAGCTGCTGAATTGCTTTGCATACCCTCTCAGAACCACACTTCCCCGTCTTCCATCTTCGCTATCCCATCTTGAAGTGTTTGGACTCACGGTGATTCCCCCCTGACTTTATAGCATTCAAATAGGAGTCATATGAATGTTGTTGTTTTTTAAATACCATAGCCGACCGTGCCACATCTATCATTGATTAAGAATAGAAACGCAACATTTTTCTATAAACATGTCCATCTAACTGTAGATGTTTTTCTGTACATTTTTTTTTCTTTTGCTGTCCTATTTTGTTATTTTAAAGACGTATGAATGCTTCAAAAGAGCCCCCCCCCCAAAAGACAAACAAGACTGTTCTTGAATAGTGGTTTGGGGCCGACGTTATCAACAACTCCAACACTATCCCAAGAAGCCCATACATGAAATCTCTCGCGAAATCTGTTAATAATAACGGTCTCAAGAGAACTCACGGTTCGAATGCGATTTAGGTGTGAGTTTGTGTGTAACGTGATAATGACTGGCTCGCAGGTGCCGCCTTTGAGTTTGTGAGTTACCCATTTAAAATCGTAGTTTTCCATCAGATTTGACACTTATGATTTATAGTTTCAGCCAACTTGCTGTTATAACACGGGCGGGCTGTTACATTTAACTTATTTCTATTGCCCAGAAATGGACTAGTATCTTATACAGTTCTCTCTCTCGATACAGTACATACGATTTAAACGTTGCCTTATACAAGGAGATCTACCATGCATCAGGGAGAGGGACATTTTTTTATATAGAAAACAGAAACGAAAGGAACGTTTGTATTTCCATTGATGTTAAACGTATGTGTTCAACCATCCAAAATGTGTGAAGCAACATAGGAAGTGATGAACTGATTTTTAAAAAAAAGTATGGAAGTGGGGGCGTGGCAATGAGTCACTACTATCTATGGATTCATTGGTACAGTGAGAAAGAGAAAGACAAGATTAGCGTTACCTAGTGATATGTCTGGGAGGAGACAGGGGCAGACAAGGTGTAATGATCAATCCGACGTGCTGTTACGTTTTGTATACAGTATGTGCTTCGTTACGACTCTTCGTTACTCTTGGTGTTTCAAACGTATTAAGGAAGTTTCAGAAAGAAATCAAAAGAACAAATGAATGCACGTTTATAGCAAGCCATGACGCAGTACATTTCTTGTCAGCTATAGCAAGCCATGACGCAGTACGTTTCTTGTCAGCTATAGCAAGCCATGACGCAGTACATTTCTTGTAATCTATAGCAAGCCATGACGCAGTACATTTCTTGTCAGCTATAGCAAGCCATGACGCAGTACGTTTCTTGTCAGCTATAGCAAGCCATGACGCAGTACGTTTCTTGTCAGCTATAGCAAGCCATGACGCAGTACATTTCTTGTAATCTATAGCAAGCCATGACGCAGTACGTTTCTTGTCAGCTATAGCAAGCCATGACGCAGTACATTTCTTGTAATCTATAGCAAGCCATGACGCAGTACGTTTCTTGTCAGCTATAGCAAGCCATGACGCAGTACATTTCTTGTAATCTATAGCAAGCCATGACGCAGAGCCATGACGCAGTACGCTTTCACTCAAAACTTTAGTAACGTTCAAGAAATGCTCCTGTATCGCTTGACGTAAAAAAAAATGTAATTAATTGCAACTACAATTTGAACAATTCATGTCTATGGCCATTTCGTTCTAGACTTGGCTAACTAAAGTATTAAGAAAATCCTAGATCTAGTTGGAGTTATATAGCCGTTCCCTTTGAGAGAGAATACATTGATCTAGTTAGAAATTGTAACCCATTACCTGATTGTGAGTTGAAAACCTTGTATTTGTTGTTTTATGTTACATTCAGAACTTTTTACTTGTTGAAAATGCTCAGAAAGTTTGACAGATGTACAAAAAAAAAAATTAGATTCCACAATTAATTGACTTCATAAACAGTTTCTTTAACAATATACTATAATGTATTACATATATCACTATAAAACAAATGTGGCCTGGAAAGTGCATTAAATCTTCGTAGCTGAGTTTTTAAATCCCCACGATTTGCTGTATTATTACAAAACAGCGTCTCAAATATACAAGTCGTATTTCAAATCAAACTAATGTGATGAGCATAGAAGGTCCAATGGAATATGTATCTCTATGTTGGAGGGAACAGTTCCCTTCTTCCACCAGTCTAAACAGAAGCCATATCAAACACTATTTATATGGTCAGGTAATAAATGACCATCTTGTAACCATCGTAAAAGTGATGATGTCCATCTGACTGACCACTGGCCCGTGTGTTAATGCAGTGTTTCCCAACTTTTTTCCTTAACGGAACATTCGCACATTCTGAGTAGTTAGCGGAACACTTTGCTTATTTTTTTCAAGAAAGATTAATTCACGTGGTGGCCTACTAGTTAATTATTCCAGTAGTTGGTGGAACACCTATTCAGGCCCCGCGAAACACTCGGATTGCGCAGAACAGTTTGCGAAACACTGTGTTAATGTGTGTGTATGGCTGAAGTGACCGCCATTACCAAAGTTGACCACAGTTGACATTCATTGATTTTTTTATACACATGATTGTTCAAAGTGTATGGCAGTTTAAGTGATGATATGAATAAACTCTAAACTCTGTAATACCTCTATATAGATATATAGAGACTGGCACTAATAAAACAGTTGCATTTAGCATCAACGAGTTGCTGAACCTGGGGGGTTAGTGTTCCTAAATTCTAAGTTGCCGTGCCACGCGTGGTTGTAAGTAAGAAGTCTATTGAAACATTCAGTTCTACAACGCCGTGAACTATCCCTTCTATCAGAGGAGAATGGGGCGAGTACAGCTGTTGTCTCCAGAGATGAGAATAAGAAACCAAATAGTATGGGAAAATTTTAAAATTTTTAAAAAGAACTAGATTTTGTGATGGCATCTTGTTTGAGCTGGCTTGAACAGACGCCTTTTTTTTTTAAAGCTTTGAAACAAATTCTGTGTTTGTGCGAGTGCGTATGTGTGTGTGAGAGAGCGTGTGATAAAGCCAAATGCTTGCCTATGGGAAGAAATAAGATACAACTGAACCTAGACAATATCACTTTATCAAAGTTCAGAAAAATGAATGCTTCATATTTCTAACTAGACTACAAGTCCAGTTTTAAAAAATAAATCAATAGATCTAGCTTAGGAACAAGTTCTAGTGTTATGTGAGGCGGTGGTATCACTTGGAAACGAAAATATGTGTTTTAAAATGTAACATTTCGCGTATCCCTCTTTCTCCAACCAAAGAAAATAGAATGTGTTCAAATTTACTTTAACATCCAATGGATTCTCATTACTTTACAATAAAGTTTACAAAATGCAGATCCGATGAATTGAATAACTTTGTGTGGACGTGATGGCCAACAGGTAAAGCATTTGGCTTCCGAACCGAGAGGTCTAGAGTTTAAATCTCTGTGAAGACTGGGATCTTTGATTTTTTTGAAAAGCCACACAACTCTTAATGGGTACCTATCATAGAATGGTAAAATAAAGATGGTTGGTTGTTATGCTGGCTACATGTTATCGTCGTCAACCTTTAGGCCGTAGAAAAAGATCAGCTTTATAACATATTCCTACACGGATGGTAAGGTCTTTTTTTTTTTTGTTTTTTACCTTTAATTATCTTTGAGCATATACTAACTGTGTTCGTCTCGCAATTTTATAGAAATACTATAA
The DNA here is from genome assembly GCF_947242115.1 of Biomphalaria glabrata. NCBI lineage: Eukaryota > Metazoa > Mollusca > Gastropoda > Planorbidae > Biomphalaria > Biomphalaria glabrata. The sequence continues at coordinate 34,495,239 of NC_074720.1, forward strand.
ATAGTTTACCTTCACATTTTGTTCATTATGTCAGTTAAAATAACAATGAAAATTTAATCAGAATCATGCATGTTAGCAAGTAGAACTAAGCTATATATATCACACAACGGAAACTGGTAAGATGGATTGATTAAGCTCTTTTAACAACACCATTGCCAAGGTGCATAACAGACAAAGTTTTTTTGTTTTTTTTTACAAAGCGTATATCAACTGTCTGTCTGGTAAAACGTTTGTTAACGTTGTTTCTCCGACACCCCATCTGGGAACAATCTTGCGTTTCGCACAATTATTTCCTTTGAGTGACAACACAAGAATCAATTTTTAAAATTAACCAATTAGTTAATTAACTAAGGTTCCCGTGGTCCCTGACACTCCGCTAACTGTTTGAACATGAGGTAAAGATTGCCGTTACCTTCCAGCCAATTGAATGCACATCCCTCTCCGCCCCTGCCTCCCCCTCGTCACACACACACACAAAACTCCCAGAATGATGACGTCACACTCACTGGTCTCAAAACTAGCTCTCCCCCCCCCCTCAGGAACTAATCTTCTCTTGACTCGTTTCACACATCATCTACCACATGCACTCACAAACACGCTGAGTGCGGCCTGGGAACATGCATTGAAAACAAATAAACTAACACGTCTAATTATTTCCAACAGGGACGTCCATAGTTATAAGTTGTTTGACCTACGTTACAGAAACCAGAGCGAAACAAATTTCAGTTCATTTCATATGCTTACTCAATAACAATTCGTGTTTTATGCTTACACGCAAGTCAACATTGCATTTATCTTTCTACTAACCCATTCCATTATGTAAATGTGCGTCTCTTATAAGTTGTCTACAATAATGTCCATTACTTAATTCATTAACAACTCATTCTTAGCCCAAATATTTTATAATATTTAACTTTTTACCTTCGTTTGAAATCAAAAGATTAACTTGAAAATAAAAAACAACTATTACACACATTTGAAATAGAAAATTAAAGAAGAAAAACATGAAAAATGCTTTTTAAAAAGGACAATACTTTATTTATACAACTTAAAGAGCGAACAATTCAGTTCAAGATCAATATGTTCTCGTTCTCTAGCCCAATTCAAATTTCTTTTTTTTTTTACTTTGAAAAATGATAACGGTCAAACTAGACTTTATCCCAGTGTGGCCAACGAGCTAGTCATTCTTTTCCCAACGATATACAGCCCCTGTCGAATTTCAAGGAAAATCGTTAGAGCCGTTTTCGAGAACGTTACCATCCACCCAGAAGTTTCCACAATGGTAAGAGTTCAACAGAGGTATTGTACAAAACAAATATTCAGTGAGCGACTTCAAATCAATGTGGTTATGCTGATATTCTACCGGAGACTTATTTACAGAATACCATGTTGAATATTTTCTTTCGACCTCATTCTTTGTTTGATATGTTTCAACAACGTCTCTGTCTTGTCCAACATTATCTTCTCTTTCACCAATGATTACAAGGGAGAACAAACACAAGGACAGAGAAATCTCAGACAAGAAAAACAATAAACATTGCCAACGTAGCGATACGTTTACCTTGAACATTATCTATGCTCCAGAGAAGCATACCTCTAACTCAACACCCACTACCTTCAAGTTAAAAAACGCTGACCTTTTATTTGGTCAGTCCAACCTCATGGACTGCGGTCGCTATGGCATAATATTAGTAGTAAATGCAATATCCTTCACCTTCCTTCACGTATCCCTTAGTCTGTTGGGGCACCACACAAGATTTGTTGAACGTCTTTCTCGATTCCTGTCTTTTGCCTAGGATAGAACTTCTTTCAATGGCAGGCCCGTCCATTCTTTTACGTTGTCTTCCCATCGCTTTCTCTGTCTGCCTCTTCTTCTTTTTCCTGGTACTGTTCCCAGAAGGAAGGTCTTTGCGAGCCCCGAAGACCTTGTAATATTGCCATAGAGTTTTAGTTTACAGTTTTGTTTTGTTTTTTACAATAGTTAGCAGGTCATCGTGAGGCCAATCGCTATAGTAGCCTTGTCTCTTATCTCTTCCTTTATGATGCGGTCTTTGAATATGATACGTAGGATCCTTCTGTAGCATCTCAATTCCATTGCTAGGATCCTGCTCTCTAGCTCTGCAGTCAGTGTCCAAATGTATGGCATTTGTTATCCCATACTAATCTCCTGTGGACTGCTTAGGATAACAGTTGTAAGCATCTCTGTGAATTATTTCCCACCAATAATGACCACTGAGGCAATGAGAGCGTTGCAACAAATCCTTTTATCTATGGAAGCGGGGGAAGAAGCTAATAAGGATCGAGTGGGTGTATGTGGAACTGCGATAAGATTTTACACTTTTCTTTAAACCCAGAATATTAGATTATCAAAAGATGAGGGGGGATTGGGGTGGGGGGGGGGAGAGAACACTGATACTGCAGGTATCCCCAAGTAGACATAAAGTAAGACAGGAAATTGGCTGGGATCGACGCCAAGCTTACAATTACGCCCCTACGAGCTAGCGTTTATTTGGTCTGCACTGATTGCTCGGCTGATTAGCTGAATCTTAACCTGCACTTTGGAGAAAACCCAACTCCACGGGAACTCGAAGAACCCTGAAGCGCTAGACTTCTCAAATTGCGATACACTGGCACTTCATTGTGTACACGGCGAGAAACTTTCAACAAACCAATACATCAATCAGGATATCAAAAGGCAAGGGTACACTTGGTATGCTATTGTAGTTAATCCAGTTGATTTTGATCAAGTAACCATGGAATAGTAAACACTACAATTTAAAAAAAAAATAATATAATCTGATAATGTCAAAGATATACTTTTAAAATTGGATTGAACTGAACCGACAAGTCAGGATTTTCATGAGAGAACTAACAAAATGGCAAAGGAATACCAAGCAAATAAAAATTAATGACTTCTACTTAAATTAAATCCACAGCGTTACAGGTTTACATTATATCTTCTGGTTAATGTTCTGAATGTGAAAAGCTTTTACTAGACATGAAACACACACATAAATAATACACGATTATTACAGAACAAATTAGTTGTAATGAAAATGTATAACTCTAGTTCCAATGGAAATAGTCTAGCACTGGTTCTAGTCAAACAATGGAACTAGTCTAGCACTGAGTCTAGTCACTGGAAATAATCTAGCGCTGGGTCTAGTCAAACACTGGAAATAGGCTAGCACTGTGTTTAGTGAACACTGGAACTAGACTAGCATTGGGTCTAGTCAAACACTGTAACTAGTCTAGTGCTAGTTCTAGTCAAACAATGGAGCTAGTCTAGCGCTGGGTCTAGTCATACAATGGAGCTAGTCTAGCGCTAGTTCTAGTCAAACAATGGAGCTAGTCTAGCGCTGGGTCTAGTCATACAATGGAGCTAGTCTAGCGCTAGTTCTAGTCAAACAATGGAGCTAGTCTAGCGCTGGGTCTAGTCATACAATGGAGCTAGTCTAGCGCTAGTTCTAGTCAAACAATGGAGCTAGTCTAGCGCTGGGTCTAGTCATACAATGGAGCTAGTCTAGCGCTAGTTCTAGTCAAACAATGGAGCTAGTCTAGCGTTGGATCTAGTAGTCTAGTCAAATGCTAGCTCTACTCTTAGAAGTGGCTCTGGTCAAGTCATATTTGTATATATTCTCTTCAAGGATGAGATATTTTGACAAATGGTTAACAAGTCAAGAAGTTGACATCGACAGATGAACTTTTCCTTCGGTACGATATTCTTAAAGCGGTCGACGTCTCGAATAGTTCATATATTGGCGAAAGGCAGGTAGATACATTTTGAGATTTCGACTGCACGCCAAAAACATGTGTATGTTTGGGTGTATGTGTATCAATATATACAAAATAAACGTAATAAAAGTAGATCTAGAAACAGGGAAAAAATATAGACCTAGGGCCTAGAGAAGAAAAATATAACGCCTTAATCTAATTGGCTGTGTTCTCTGATCACATGGTCAGACCGGTACCATCATACTGAAAAGTTTCACGTGAGTCACCAGTCAACTCATGCTTTACCTGACGTCAAATAAATGTTCAACGGTCGATCAGGTGCAAGACGTGAACTCAAGACATGCCGTGAAAGAAAAAAAAAATCTCTGACAGTTCAGAGGCAAAAAGTGAAGAAGAGTTAAGTGCACAATAAAATCAGTGCTTCCACTAGAGAGGTTTTGCAAACAACACAATCTGGTTACTTTGACACCAAAGCAAACACAGATTATGTTAGCCTTTACTCTTGATGCCGTCTCAGTGATACTTACCCAGGTGCTCAGTGATGTGACCATTGCAGTAGTTATAGGAAATACAGTACAAAGTATCTTCTTTAAACCAAACGAAAACAATTTCAATGGACCTCATTCACCAATCGTAAACAAACAACATTTAGCCACGTGGTGCTCTATCTCTTCTATATAATTTACGATCTCATGTTTAATTCATGATGGTTGTCACGTGACAGTTTTTCCCGTTGTTTTATCAATAAGATCACGTGACTAAATGTTGTTTGTTTACGATTGGTGAATGAAGTCCATTGCTAGACATAAAAAAAAAAATGTTAAAAATTAAGAAGAAAAAAAATTTGGTGTAAAAACTCGAGCACAGAGGGAGGACGGGCGGGACATATCAATGGACCTCTCTTATTACATCTAACATTATCAAGGACGCCAGAAAATGCTCTAAAAGATAATAATACATTCATTGAAAGTAAAGAAAATTCTTTGCAATAAACATGTCATCTAAACGATAGAAATGTTTTGTTGTTTGTTTTTTGTTGTTGGTTTTTTTTTTTTTGTTATTTCTTCTTCAGACTGATAATTTTATTTTTATATTTGTTGTGAATAAACTTTTATATATATATGTGTGTGAAAAAGAAAGTCCGTGTTACTCGATAGTAGATTGTTCTGGACTAATAATGGTAGATGATCTAGATTATTCAACCGGCTTAAGTAATTCTTTTATACCGCGCATAAATGCAAAGTCGAGACCATGTGAAGGGCGGAGGGTTTTGATGTTAATATTCAATAACCATAACAGTACCGGTATCTCAATCGTGTCATATCTTGGTGGTGATGATCAACCTGTATCTACCAGATTCCTTTGCGACATTGTGACTGGTGTAGACTGGTCTGGATAGCCATCAACTACGTGTTTCGTTGATTGTTGGGTGTTCAGATGGAAGACGATTCCGTGATAGAAATATTACCAAGCAAAGAAGTCTGCCTCGATGAATCATACAACAGTGTGGCTTTTTGTTTTTTTACAATACATCTATTCAAGTCAGAACTTTACGGAACCTGGACGCGGATTTCAAAAACGGCTGTAACGATTTTCCTAGAAATTTAACAGTTGATGTATATCGCTGAGAAAAGAATTACTAGTTCGTTGGCCAAACGGGGAAAACTTCAACTTTGACTGTTATAATTTTTCAAGTAGAAAAAGAAATAAAAATTAAATTTGGCTATAGAACTAGATCTAGATCTAACATCGGTTTTTGAAAGAACTTTCTCGTTCTTGAAGGACAATCGCTTTCGGGAATTTCCGAACGTAAGGCTTTATTGATTCACATCGTATGCTAAATCTAGATCTAAAGGGTCATCAAAATTTAGCTTATATTTTACGTAATTCTAATATAGATTACATCTAGAATCTAGATCTAGAAGTACGTCTAGGCTAGATCAGGACTTTAAGAGTTCTAAATCAGCAGTCTAGATCTAGTTCTAGATGTGTATATAATAAAAGTCCCAATAAATAATAAAACAAGTACAACTCTACAAAGTAGCTCTGGTCTTATGGATATAGACGTAAGGACATCGAGTTTGAGTTTGAGTCTTTTGGCACATCGGCACACTTTAGGCCATGTCGTGCCCGTAAGGACATCGAGCTGACGGTGTCAAAGCATGAGTTAAGATACCCGGCTTGACCTTAAAAAATTATTTATAATTTCTTGATTTACATTTTATTTTATTTTAAGTTGAATAATGGAGGTACTGTACATACAAAAATAAAAGTATTTTAAACTGTTTTTCTTGTTAATATACATTGCACTTTTGCGATAGACATATGTAGAAGAGTGTACACACTTGGTTTTGCTAGCCAGCAAATAGGATTCTGACTCTTTATTTTCTGCGGCGATGTTCCCAGGTGTCGAAGAAATAACTGTAATTGTAGGAACAACAAGAAAACAAAACAATGTGACGAACTGAGTTCGGATTACATAATACGGTATGAACGTGTGTAACACGAACTCTCTCTCTCCCCCTTTTTTCTCTAAGCGTGTTTTAGAAATGGTTTATTCCTAAGTGCATAAATGCTAACTTTAAAAAAAAAAAAAGAAGAGCACGATTTCGGAGTACATGAGGAAGCCTTGGCGCCTATTTCAAGCACGACGACGATTTGCGAACTCGGATTTTTCTGAGAGCTTTTAGTCTTTGAGATGTAAACGTGAAAGACAGCACTAACATAAAAGCCAGAGTAATGTTTAGGTATAACTACAACAAAAAAAAAAGATTATATTTGGTTTTATTCTCGTTCTAGAGCTGCATCCTGTGTGAATAGTTTTGGAGTGCAAGCCAGAGAAGCTCATATGCCAGGATCTACAGAAAGTCATGATAGCCACTTCGCAAACTTTGTTTTAAAAGCAGGCTTGCAGATCGTAATTTAAAAAAAAAAAAAAGAAATAGGTTAGTCAGACAGCGCTAGGATGGAAAGCGAACTGACAACTGAAGACTCATTAAAAAAAAAACGGGATGTAAAATCAACCTAAGTTTATCATAAAAACATAAACATAAAAAAAAAGAAATAATAATTGTCTCATAATTGCAAAAGTATTTGGCTTCAAACTCCAAGTTTGAAATTTAAAAAAAATCGAACATCCTGTTTCCTGTTGCGTAACAGGTAAGGGAGATAAGCGACAAATAATGGTTGGAGCACATGTCGGGCGCCGAAAGTCGAGAAATGAGTGACATGCGGGCAGGCTGGCAATCACAAAATCAACTAAACGGTGTGGAACAAATGGGATGAGCCTCTCAAAGCCGCAGATACATTGAAGGGATGCTATGCTTCAAGATGCGAGACCTACGTGCAGAGGCAGCACTTGCGAAACGTGAGACGTGATCAGAAAATGCATTATATAACGCTAAATCAACACTACATTGGCAACCAATGCGCATGTGTGGGCTGTTGGGAGAAGGAAAAAAAAGAGCCACCTTTCCATGATACTACTACAATGATGGAAACGACACTCCAAGACATGGTAAAGATTTAGTGCCCTCTTGCTCAAACTACCACCTCTCGAGAATCTTCAGCCCACATTCTCTAGTGAAGACGGAGAGGCTCGATTCCCTTGGGCTCAACGTTGTGAGCTGATTGCGTCCAATGACACGTGTCCAAAATGTATATGGACTTCAGAGAGCGCAAACTAAGTCGAACATCAATGGCTTTATATGCAACAAAATCATTTCAATAAATGAAAGGCTCAACAATACCCCCCCCAAACCTCCGAAACATTGAAAAGTCCAACAAATTAGCAGGAAATCTTTTATAACTTGTGACTTTTGTTTTACTACGTCTAAGCTTCGAAGAACATAGAAGCATCAAACAAGACAACTATTACCAGGAATACAATTGAAATGTAATATATCTAGTAAAACGGTTCAGATTTCTCTATATATCCAGACCTTGCGATCCATGGGTCTGATGATGTAATTTCTAAAGGTAACCAGTTAATATAATAAATGGCGAAGAAAAAAAAAGGACAATATTTTCGAACGCTTTGATCTAGAAGATGTCTAGCACGGAGGCTTAAAAATGTTTGTTTCCCCATCTGATCCAAGAGATGGCTAAAGTTACACAATTCATTCCCATTCAACACATTTAATCTTACAAAGCTGAATTTAATAAAACTAAGCCCTAACTACAAACGAAACATTGATTATTAAAAAGTATTTACCCAAATCCAGAATGTACGATTTTTTAAACAAAAGAGGAGGGGGGAGGGCAAGGTCAAACGTAACAAATGATTGGCTCTTTCTGCTGAACAAGCACTAACCTAAGCACGCAGACCTGTATAGACACACTGTAAAGACAAGCTAATGGGATCTCGGCTTTATCGATGAAACCAGAGGAAAACGTTTTGATAAACGGACAATCAACGAGAATGTACAAACCACGAAACAAAAAAAAAGATGATAATAAATAAATACATAATAACATATTAAACAAGTTAAATATAAAAGATACTTTAAAAATAAAACTCGCTAATATTGAGTAAAATTGCATCAATTATTTGGTAATTAATTTTAAATAGATCTAGATTCTAGACTAACAGCAATAAATGTGTGCGATTGGAATATTTCTAATTGTTTTTCTTTCACGCTTATAGTATGCTCAGTGCCATTACTTTTGTGTCTCAGTTGCGGGAGGAGGGGGGGGGAGGTTTCCGTGCTGCCTTTTCCAAAGCGATATATAAAAAACATGCTCGAGTCTGAATTCGAACTCGAACCTTCAAGATGGAAGGCCAGCGTGCTTGCTACTATTTAAGTACTTATACAAATAGAAAAGTTGTATAGTTATTTTAAAATTGTAAGCAAGCTACCTAATTCTCTACACAAGGCTTATCTCCACCTTACCACAGTACATTGCTATGTAATACAGAATTAATCAATTACGATTAATTGATTAGTTGCTTGTTTGTTTTTTCTCATTGATTCGTGTGTTGTCATCGAAAATAATTGCGCAAAGTTGGAGAAATAACGTTTGCAAGATTTTGACCAGACAGACAGACAAACGGAGTGACTTGATATAAGCTTGGTAAAAATCCGTTTCCCTTTCCCCTAAAAAAAAACAAAGAAAAAAAAAGAAGGAAAACAATAAATAACGTGATGACAACTGTGAGGTGAATTTAACAAAAAAATAATCTGCATTTAGACTGAAAAGGTAGAAAAGAAAAAAAAATATTCACACACACACAGGCAAACCTCTCCAGGTACAATGTGACCTGACTAGGTCTGCATGCACTATGGCAAGAACTAGTCAAAAAGTTTACCAAATGTTGCCAACGTGGTGAAAGTTTACAGGTACATTGAGTGATGTTTTTTATGTAAGTATATTTTTTCCCTCATACTATTTTCTTTATCATACAGAGAGGTAGGGTTTTTTTTTTGTGTTTTTTTTTTTTTTTGGAATGGCTAAAACCGACAAAGCACAAAGTTTGAAAGAAATTATCCCTAGAAAAATGTCCATCTATGTCATCACACAAATCACTCTACATACATAGCGAATAAAAAAAAAAGCAAGGGAAGTTTAGAATGTTATGACTTAACGTTATTTAATATACGGTAACCGTTATATGGAGTATGGTCTTACAAATGTAAGGGCAACCTAACCCAACTTGACGTAGTAACTCCATTCATTTAGTTTGGGTTTAAATGTTCATTTAAAATCGTTGTGCCTCTTTTCTCCAGGAAAAGGTTTAAAGAAACATTGCACCGCGTCTCGACCAGAGATAAGAAGACGGTTAAGCCCACAAGAAATGAACCAGTCTGACATTAAATCTAACAAGCCAGACAGAAACAGACACAATGCGATGTTCACTAGACAGACTTCATTTACAGTCTATTCTCTCCAGGGCCAGATCAAAACCTGACAGAGATTGAACAGGCACGTGTTGGAAAAGAAAAGGATGGCGCTATTGAAACTTCCCCTCCCACCTCTTCCCAGTTGTTCAGTTCAATAACTTTATTGAAATTAAATGGGGTCAGAAGTGAGGAAGAAGAAATCACTGAGATGTGCAAAACACTTTCGATACGTGGCTTTCTTATGAAGCATAGAAAAACAAAATAACAGCAAATCCTTTCAGAAACTTTGCGAGATTAATATTAAGTTTAGAAACATTTCAAAATGCACTGTTTCTACTAGGTTTAGAAATATTACTTTGTCTATACATTATATAGACTATTTTTTATTTAAATATACATGGTCTATTCTAGTTTTTTTTAAAGACAAATTACTACTTCAAACGATAAAGATTAATAATAAAGTAATACAATCGTGTCGTTAAAACCTATTGAAAAAAACAACAACAGTAGTCAAAATATCAACGGCTGCACACTTTTCTTTTAGTTGTAAATGAGAGAAGCTACTGTAATCAGTTAAATGTACTTCAGACCAATTAGACTAGTCTAGAGACCCAGCACTACAACTCTTAACAACAGAAACCATGGAAGATTAATAAAATAATGCAACTTACAAATATTGTTTACAATCGACAGTCCCCTTGGAGACCCTGAACATAGGTAAGAATCTCTTGTTACTAGTTAGAGCTGCTGCTTCTTTGGAAATTCCTTGGTGAATATTGTTTGGGGACTACAATATCCCTAAAACAATGTCAATTCTGGCAGTGCTAGAGAATAACTATTAGCTAATGTTTTACAATATTAAGGAAGCGTACACTACAGTCTTTGTTAAGGATATTTAGTAAAGTAACTTTGTTAAAATCCATTCCAACTTAATCTTCAGATTTTATGATAAACTAGACATTCAGATGTTGTCATTGAAATTGAAATTTAAAAAAAAAACAATTCTGAGAAAAAATGACAGTGCAGCGATCAAACCCACAATTTTCTCGTTATTAGCGCTACTCTTCATCAACAGAACTATCGAGGCATACGACTTTCTGCGAAATTTTAATTTGAAATAGATAATTCAATATTTGACTTCCACCTTCCAAAGCCTAACTTTGTTCAACTATAAAGAAAGAATGTGAGCCGATGGCAGCAATGCAAAAAAAAGTAGACACAAAACATTAACATTTCTTGAGAATGTTGCTATTCAGTTTACAAATGTACATAATACAATTGTAGTTAGTAAAAAATTAAATTAAAAAAAAAAACTACAACTGGGGGAGGGGAGTAAAAAAAAAACCGGTTGGACGTTCTTGAAGCCAGCACTCGACGTGGATAAACAAAAGGAACAAATGAGAGCAAACGTTACTATCACGGCTGGGACAAAAATGCAAGTGAACAAAGGGAGAGAATCGGACTGTCTAGAGAGCCTGCACTCGAGTTGAAAGCGGCCCACCAGGACTCTCGATCTACTACCAAGACAACAAAGTAAACACGAGAGCTCTAGGACATAACAAAAGAGAGGAAGGAAAAAGAATCTTTTTAAAAAGAAAAAAAAATAGGAATGAATGAAAACAAAAATTTGTGGTTGAACATTAATGTAAACAAAAAAACAACAACATTCAGGTGGAAAGGGGAAAAGGGGAGAGGACATAACTACAAACACTACGAAGAGACACATTACTATTTTCTTGTTATCCAATACTAGCGTGGGATGGGAGAGTATCTAAATGATTAAAACTGCAATATCCAAATTATCTCACTCTTTCTCTTCTGCCTGAATAAAGGCGACGGTACATTAAAGTTTGCATACATTATTACTACATGCAAGATTGTACAGTTATGGATATCTATACGTAATAAGATCTGGGCAAAAATAATGAGCCGCAGTGAATTTCCATACACACCACACTCTGTGTTACATTCTCCTTACAAACTACAATTATTATTAGTATTATCACCTTATCATTATTATTATTGCCAACTGGAAAGTATCTTGTAATACGGGAGGTAATTCAAGTATCTTGTAATACGGGAGGTAATTCAAGTATCTTGTAATACGGGAGGTAATTCAGGAAATTGTGTGAGCTAATTTTTATTCATATTACTTCCCTTATCGAAATCTCATGAATAGATATGAACCTTATTAGCAAATTTTGATAATCAACACGTTGTACATAAAACAATCAGTTTATTTTGAAAAGTATTTTAAGTTAATTAAATAGGCCACAACACAACAAAATAGAGTGGTTAGTAGAAATGCCAAAAACTACTAATGGGAAGAGAAAAATGGGAACTTTATGCAAAAAAGTTTAGGCGTCTTTAGTTTCCAATCATAAATTCGAGGAGACTATCTCCCTTGCTCTTTTATAATTTAAAGAGCCTATTGCAATCTTGGTCTTTCGATGACTTCTGATGACGGGAAGAAAATAAAGAGGACACTGAAACTATTCATCAAGAACTTGATCTACATTCCCATTTAAATATGATGATCCTCAAATAAAACAAATCGAAAGTATTGTTACGAATCTCACTATCCAGGCTCTCTGCAAACTGCACCATACACCACCAACTTAAAGAACTTGACAAGTCAGGGCTCCAAAATAACGTAAAGGTTTAATGTCCATAAATAACAGCCAATACTGTACAATTGGCAGCACGTAGAACAGTACAAATAGCTCTGCGATAACAAATATCTCTCCGATAACACCGTTCCGCCGTATCAAGTCTTGCACTGGTCTCTCCGTCTTGTTCCGGGCTTGCACTGGGTTCAACAGTTCAGGACTGACTTCACACACTAGGCTCGTTGTGTCGGACTCGATCACAGACCAAGATCAAGACGCCAGCCGTCTCAACTGTACTTGATAGTACTCCGCACTGAACCGTCGTAATGCTCCGTACAGGACCACACCGTTGAACTGTGCTGTAGTCGACCGTGTTCTGAACTCCTGTCGTAAACCCGCTTTCTGAACCGTCTTGACTGCGTCACCTCCGCTCTTATATAGGGTCCCTACTGGCCTTCTCGAACCGGACAGAACGCCGCTCGACGTTTCTAGGTGGTCAGATGACTACAACTCTCGTGACGCCCCTGAGCTCTGTTCACGTCGGCGATCCTTCCCGAACTCTCTTGTTGACACTCGTCTCGGCCGATCGTCGTAACTCGTCACGGTTGACCGCTCGTCTAGCGCTGGCCTGGGGCGATTTGCGTCGGCTGACTACACACACACCACTACCCCTCTCTGTGCCACCACCAAGTTTATAACAGTATCCAACATATCTACTTACAGCAAGTTAGGGGGGAAACCTGTCCATGTTAATTAAGGTTGATACATTTAGAAAAGTTTTCTTTAGAATCATTGCGATTTGATCAGGAAGTACATTTTGTTACTTGAACAAGTTGGGAACTAATACTTGCTTGTGGAAATGAAAATAGTCATCAAAGTGTACCCTTGTCTCCATCTCCTTTAAAAAAAAAATTGTTTCATCTACTTGATTTGGAATCTAGCCGAGGCGTCTAAAAGGTTCGCCAAATAAAAGGAAGCCTATCTTGTCTAGAAAACTACGAGATGTACATACACATACAAAACGCAAAGCGATAAGGCGTGGGAAGTAGGAAAGGATGATCGATAAAGCTGGACTATAAATATTTTAATATCGCCCGCTTTGTAAACGCCACGCCGGACGGACAGTGGACAAAAGTGAGGCCACCGATGTTTGGTAATCAAGAAGAGGAAGGCAGGACATGATGGTGAGAGAGTGAGAGAGGAGAGACAGGGGGGAAAGGGAGAACAGAAAGATATTGGATCCAGAATTATATTTTAAACAAAACGGGATTCCAAGTGGACTGGCCCAGACATGACAGAGCTGATACAGATGTTCACGGCAATCACGTTCAAGCGCTGGAGGTGCTGTCATCACTGTGTCCACCCAGCTGGGATGAACAACGTAGTTTAAAATCAGGGCATTCATTCTCTGCCTCCAACACAAATAGAGATATAACTAAAAAGGTAAATTAAACCTTTCGTGTTTAGGACAGTGTATAATCTAAGCATTAGAAAAAAGAACAAAGAAAAGAACAAAAATTCTACATTTACATTCAAGAGATATGAAGTAGACCAAGAAAATGTATCGACTTGGATTGACAAGACGTAATGCTTCGAATAGACAGCTCTTGGCACAGTTCAACAAGATATTTTGTTGCTTTTAGAAAATGTGAACTCTTCCAACACATCATCCACCCCACCACCTTAACAACACACACACACATAATATCCCTCTGTGTTGAATTGTTATTAAGTTTAATGCAAAACACAAGTTAAAGAGAGCTTTAATAGAAAAAAATTAAAGGAAAAACGTAATGATCAATTTTTAACTAAAATTATTTAGCCTGATGACAGATGAAGATGAAGTATAAGCTCTTTCAAGCAGCCGTTGTATAGCTACAAATTAGAGCTTTACTCTCTCGACACGTTGTGAAATAAAATACAATTTATCACCTTTTTTTTTTCTCCAGATCATTGGGTCGCTCACTCATACGTCATCATAAAATACACAAGTCTTTAAGAGAGTCTTTAGTACTTTTGTACCCGGGCCCAAGGGGGAAAAAACAGCATCAAAACGCAATGACTTGACGTGAACAGTTGTATGTATATATGTTAAGTCATTGATGCATGACTATTTCGTCTGCGGACTTAGCAAACTTAATCTAGGGATGGACAGAAGTGTGCTGAAGTAACCAATTTTTTTTTTCTAAGAAAAAACGTTTTTAAAGTTCCCTGTTTACTTAATGATTCATTTTCACAATCCTTTTAAAATATATATCAAAACTATATTCTGGTCTTCCGCTCCAGAGCAAACAAAAATATTTACTAAACATAAGCAAATATCAGTGGTATAGAATTAAAAGTGGCTTTTTTTGTTTCTCAGTTGTAATTCCTATTACTTCCGACACAAGCGCACAACCAAATTATGACAACTACGTGTACACTGACTTAACAATAGAGATGATGAATCGACCTTTACGAGACCATTATCAATAACAGATTTTGTAGGAGAGACGCATTTTTGTCTGCTTATTTGATGTGCGTTACTTCCTGGTCATACAGAACAGTTTGAGCAAGCTACGTAATATGTAGTTATCACATTCACCTGTCCCTTAGTCTGTTCAACCGTTGGAGCACCACACAAGATCTGTTGAGCATCATTCTCCATTCCTCTCTGTCTTTTGCCCTGGATAGAATTTCATTCAATGACATTCTTTGATGTTGTCTTCCCATCGTTTTCCCTATCAGCCTCTTCTTCTTTTTCCTGGTACTGTTACCTGAAGGAAAGTCTTGGCAAGCCCTGAGGACCTTTTCATGTGACCTTAGAATTTAAGTTAATGTTTGTTTTTTTTTTTTTTGACAGTCGTTAGCAGTTGGACCCACGATCTATTTACATATATTATTATTATGATGATAAATTGAGTGTATAACAGAATAAACATCCTTAAAATGTATGTGTATACATGCACACTATACAAAGCAACATTATGCAATAAAGTGGTACACTGTCTAGAACACCCAACAACATTTATGTGGAAGTAAATCTAAATCCCTATCAGCTTAACCTATTTTTTTTTCAGCTTTTTTTTATTCAGTGTGGGTTTGTTTACATTTATGCATACCAGCTTTAGATGTAAAATACACACACACACACACACACATACTAAAGGTCACGCTTTGATACTTCGATAACGATGGCGACATCGTATTTTTGAACTTTTTTTTTATTTTTATTTTCGAGAGACGTCGAACATAATCACGAGTTTTTATTGTCTCTAAACAAGGTTCAACATATTTGTTCTCATCAGGACACCACACAAAACGTAAGGTTTACAATGGGATTGACACATGCGGTGTTTGCTTTTTCTTTCTTTCATCTGTTTCAGTGAGTGACAAAATAGTGGAGACTTCAACAGGTTTCAGCATGTCTCAGCATTATATGTGCAATTTCAAATCATAGGATAAATTGTATTTTGTATTTCAAATATAGGCCCACTACTTTTTCTGCTTGTTTCAACAAAAACGTTTAAATTGGAAGTCACGTTCCTGTACACAAGATTACATTGGAAGGATTACATTTGAAGCTTTACCGAAACATTTTTTTAAAAGCATTTTGTTAGGTTTATATGTCCAAAGATCTCCACCTAGAGACCCGATCTTTGACTGTGTTGTGTGTGTGTATACGATGTACAAGTAAACGTCAAAGAGAAATAGTTTAGACCATGACAATAAAACTTCTCAATTAAAGAGATAGATCTAAGTGTCTACAATGTTGAAGAGAGGAAGATAATGAAAATGTTCATCAAATTAAAGTGGGGTGGGCGGGGGCGGATATAAATACGTTGTTATCTAGTAGTTAGGCAGAACGCGGAATATAAATAGAATTTTAGTAAGAGAAACATATGTGATATGAATACTAGATTACAAAGTCTGACAAGTGATTGTACGTGTGTAAATGATCGTCACTTTTCCTGACTGTACCTCTTGGTCTGGAGTCTAAATGGCTCGTCCAAGTGGTGTTCTGGAGAGCCTCGGGTGATCTGATCGTTTACTCCTTGGAACAGAACTCATTTACCGCCCTTTCCCATTGCACGCATACACACATACGTACATACAATGAAGCGCGTGGAGTTGGCTATTTATTACTCTGATTAATGAATGATAGTATAATTGTTCCCCAAAGCGTTTCACTTGGCGAGGCGTAAGTCCTCATTGTTCAGCGTTGAACTGGCATCAAAACACATTTAGTCAAAAGGCTGAATTTACCTAGGGTGACTATGTACGTCTAGTGATCGAAACGCAATATGCAGGGGGGTGAAATTCGCGCCATATATCTCAATACTGAAAGATTTATCTCAGTTTATCTATATGAAACAATACTTTCCACTACTTAATTAACTAATTGATAATTTTTTTTATTGATTAGTGTGTTGTCATCGAGAATGAACAATTGTGCAAAGTTTCAATTTGATCCACAAATGGGACTGAGAGAAAAAAACGTGTACAAGATTGGTGCCAGACAGAGTTGATATAAGCTTTGTAAAAACACACGCAGCAGTCTGACAGGATCAAAATAATTGGGTGATCTCACGAGTAACTACCAGAATAACTACTTTGGTGTAACTCTTGTCATAGTTCAGGGTCAGTGTCGTGCCCTATGACACCAACACATTGATAGAGTTCCACGAGTCGACAGATGTTGTAGCAGTGGTGATGATAATGTCTGAGAAGTTATCACCATGTCAAGCTTGTGTTAAACGAATTCATTGAATGAACGCATTGTTGCTACAATAACACGGGCAACAGGAGTATATTGGAAAACTCTTACGATAGGTCACATGTTGGTGTCATACTTTCATTTGTATTTTCTCACATCTAGAAACTCAAGGAGATCAAATGTATTGTTACAAATGAACAGTGATAGGTAGAGGTCAACGTATGACCCCGGCGAGATGACACAGCAGCTGGTGTTCCCTGGAATCTACATGTACAAACAAAGACAGGATGTGACGTGTCCTCACGTGTTGTTCCAGGGGACGAATAGATCTAAGTAGAGGGACAGTTACTAATGAACAGTGACAGATAAAGGTCACAACTTGTGACCCCGGCAAGATGACACTGCAGCCGATGTTTTCTGGAATCTACATGTATAAACAAAGACAGGATGTGACGTTTCCTTACGTGTTATTTCAGAGGATACTAGCCGTGTTTGTGCAACTTTGGACAAGCGATTAGGGACTCTATATAAGCCAGAGAGTTAATGTTAAAGTCAGTCGTATGGAGTCGTGAGTGAGCCGTTACAGTCGATACAGACGATGTAAGACGTGTGCGGCTCTGTGGAAGAGAAATGTGTACGACTCGATGCAAGTTAACTAGGGTAGAGTTAACTTGAGTGGACTACTGTCGTTAAAGTCTATACAGCGAACTACAGTGGACTTGAGCTGTTACAGTCGATACAGTCGATGTAAGACGTGTGCGGCTCTGATTCGGTAGACTTGAGTACGACTTGGTTCAGCTTTGGGAGACCTGGAGCGACACTGGGAAGTGTGTCGTTGGTCTGTTCTGTGGAATACGGCTCGAGGAAAGTTGAGAAGAGAGGAATTGCAACGAAGTGAAGAGATGAATTGCAACGAAGTATAGCTAACTGTAAACTGACAGATATTGTACAGTCTTCTACGCTACATGTTACAGTAACGAATTGTTAGGGTTAATAGTCATTAAAGTTATATGATACTGAAAGTTTAGTCGTCAAGTTCTTTGCTGTGTTTTTATTTGTGTGCCAACTAATACATCTAGCCAGAAGATTCAGAAATACGTAACAATTGGTGTCAGAAGTGGGATCTTTCTGGCTAGAATGTATTCCTACAAACTTCTTAATGAGCTTGACATGAAAGAACTTAGACAAGAGCTTCGAGAAAGAGGTCTACAGCTTAACGGAAATAAGGAATCGCTAACAGCACGTCTCAGACAAGCCCTGTTGGAGGAAGATGAGAATCCAGACACTTGCCAATTTGAAATCAAACCTAATACGATAGAGCTCCTGAGAACTTTGCAATACAAAATGAACTCGGTGAAAGAGAGCATTAAGGAGATAGAATCAGAAATCAACACCAGATTTTCTTCATTTGACCAGTTGACCAAAGCCATGAATGAAAATGAACAAATAGCTACCACGCCCAACAAGACAGAAGAACAAATAAAAGATCAAACGAGAATCATGATTAACGAGCTGCTAAACACCCAACAGTATCAGATTGAGTCGACTGATGAAAGAGCTACACCATTGATGAACAGCGAACAATTGTCCAACCAAGGATGTGGCGATACAGACAATTACGATAGGCATGTTGGTGATGGTTGTGCTGTCTTTGACTGTGATAGCAAACCAAATGAATGTGGCCCACAAGAGATGAAAAGAGACGGTAGCTGTTACTATTTCAACGAGAAGCAGTATGAGACCGCTGAAGAAACAATAGAAGAGACATATAGTTTGACCGAAGCTTTAGCTATAGATATACCTGATATGAGTACCGCAACTAGCCAAACAGATCAAGACAACGTTGGGTCTGCGTCCAAGCCTGTTGCTGTGGGCCTTAAAGACTTCTGTCTATCTGCCAGTGTCTACGAGAGGAACTCGAAGCTTGATTATTGCACTCATGCGTTTGACAAGAACTGTACGTACGTAGCTATGCCAGAAGACTGTGAATGCCAAGAAATACACCAACAAGCTCTAGACTTAACAGAAGCTTGTACAGCTATCAAGGTAGGCGCGAGAAGCCCTGGTGATAGTCAAGGAATTACAATAGAAACTGATGCTGAAGTTGATGGACCTTTGCACGTTGAATGTTATCAACCTGCCCCACAGTCGAGTCCTCCAGACTCGGATGAAGGTGGTGACGTGTTTGACAACTTGCCATCAAGTGGACTTGCAGCTCATTCGCAAAGCATCCATCGAAGAATAATGCTGAAGCAACTTGTTAGATCAACAGTTTTGATGATTACAGCTATAAAATGCAATGCCTTCCTATGTGCTAAGTGGCTGCCATCAGCAATGATCGACAAGAAAGCAAGACAACAACAACGACATCAACTCAACCAAAGAAATATCAAATGGAGGAGGCGGAGAAAGCGACACATGCAGAGGGCAACGTGGATGGCTCCAACAAGATCAAGATACAAGAACACCCCTTCTCCCACTGATAGACCCCCACCTGCATTTATGAAACTCCAGAGCCCATGTTGTTAGAAAACAAGCCCCACCACTTCTCCCGTTGATAGACCCCCACCTGCACTAATGAAACTCCATAGCCCATGTTGTTAGAAAGATTCTGTCCAGAACCATCAGACCAAAGAAGAAAACCTTACTATCAGTTGAAAGTGTGAAGCCACTAAAGAATAATCTAAGAACATTCCTCATTAGAATAGGTTTGATGAAGTATAACAGAGGTTTTAGAAGAACGATAATCAAGTCAGAAGCAAGAAGGACAGAACTAGTGTAAGATGCCAGAACTGTGAAGTGAGTAGCCATCTGAGATAGAACTGTACAAATAAAACTGTACGAGAAGATCAATCCAACAGACATCGTACAAACCCAAGTCAGTTGCTGATTGCTTAAACGAAGAGCATGTGAATATTGCTGTACTGTGATGAACCTGTATATCTCTGAAGAAGCTCTGGAAAAAGATGCTTGAAAATGTAAAACTCAGCCAGTGAAGCACGAACTCGTTAGAATGCTGATGAATTTTCTCGACAAGAGTGCCCAATGTCGTCATCTGAAGGTCGATGTTCCCATACCAAGAATGATGAAAACATTTGTGAGGAACTGCTGAAAAATGAGGTTTGGCTCCCATTCTTCTATGGAAAGAAGATGGACAACTGCCAGATTGAAAGAACATCTCTGAGAAGGGGGCAACCACGAAAGCTTCCTACTTGATCGTCGATCGATTTCATCAGTATCGTGATGAAGTAGAATCTGTTCGGGACGAACAGATCTAAGAAGGGGGCAGTGTTACAAATGAACAGTGATAGGTAGAGGTCAACGTATGACCCCGGCGAGATGACACAGCAGCTGGTGTTCCCTGGAATCTACATGTACAAACAAAGACAGGATGTGACGTGTCCTCACGTGTTGTTCCAGGGGACGAATAGATCTAAGTAGAGGGACAGTTACTAATGAACAGTGACAGATAAAGGTCACAACTTGTGACCCCGGCAAGATGACACTGCAGCCGATGTTTTCTGGAATCTACATGTATAAACAAAGACAGGATGTGACGTTTCCTTACGTGTTATTTCAGAGGATACTAGCCGTGTTTGTGCAACTTTGGACAAGCGATTAGGGACTCTATATAAGCCAGAGAGTTAATGTTAAAGTCAGTCGTATGGAGTCGTGAGTGAGCCGTTACAGTCGATACAGACGATGTAAGACGTGTGCGGCTCTGTGGAAGAGAAATGTGTACGACTCGATGCAAGTTAACTAGGGTAGAGTTAACTTGAGTGGACTACTGTCGTTAAAGTCTATACAGCGAACTACAGTGGACTTGAGCTGTTACAGTCGATACAGTCGATGTAAGACGTGTGCGGCTCTGATTCGGTAGACTTGAGTACGACTTGGTTCAGCTTTGGGAGACCTGGAGCGACACTGGGAAGTGTGTCGTTGGTCTGTTCTGTGGAATACGGCTCGAGGAAAGTTGAGAAGAGAGGAATTGCAACGAAGTGAAGAGATGAATTGCAACGAAGTATAGCTAACTGTAAACTGACAGATATTGTACAGTCTTCTACGCTACATGTTACAGTAACGAATTGTTAGGGTTAATAGTCATTAAAGTTATATGATACTGAAAGTTTAGTCGTCAAGTTCTTTGCTGTGTTTTTATTTGTGTGCCAACTAATACATCTAGCCAGAAGATTCAGAAATACGTAACAGTATTATTAACATAACCTATAGTTTTCAGGGCGTTATGGGATTACATTTCAAAGGGCAGAGCTCAAAGACAAAAGAAGTTTAGATGGGTCGACCCACAACAGACAAAAAGCTCCAGGCAACAGATGTTGTCCGTAGGGACCATCACAAAGAGATCCTCTCTCATCACTTCTTAGTTTACACTCTATGTTGTTTTCTACAAGGCACACTTTTAAAACTACTTATCTTTTTAGCAACATGTCAGAGCTGCAATCACTCTAATTACCTAGTTTTTTTGGTCTCTAAATCTCCTGACAATACGATAATAAAATGTACAAAGGGATTATACAGTCCTAGACAACTGTCTCAATTTGGTGCTATTTAATCGCCTCTGGAAAATTCATCAAACAGAAATCTGTGAAGAAATAGTTCGCGAATACTTTAGAAATAGAGACAGTGTGAAAACGCTCTTCTTATAACAGGGATGCCTACATGCCAAAATGGAAATGTGTATTCCCAAACCGGAAAATGCGTATTTTAAGGGACAAATGTGTATTTTCCTAAAATATAAAGAAATAAAGAAAGACTAAAAAATCATTCAAGCACGTAACATACACGAAATGCAGCAATCCTAAAGTGAACACAGCATAAAATTATATAAGACATTTTGTACATCTGTTAAAATATTTTCACTTTTAGTTTTTTTTTTCAAAGACTTCTAGACTATGTTAGAATGATGCCGTTCTTGTCACTTTGGTATATAACCAAGAAAACATGGCGTTTATTTCCTAACGTCTACTTCTAAGTCTCCAAGAAATCTACCTGCTCTAATGCGATGGTGATGTCAAAATAAGAATATGTGATTGGCGCATAGCACAGGAGATCATACTTTAGCCCCGAACTTGCAAAATCAACGAAAGCTTTTGAATAAACTTTCGACTTCCTCGGCCAGCACCACAAACCGATGAGTATGCACTTCGTCTTGAGTCCAGCACCACAAACAGATGAGTGGGCAGATGTGTGGACTGCATGCACATTGCTGTGTGGACACACAAGACAACCATCCAGAAGGAAGCCAACAGAAAGCTCATTACATTAGCTCTTGGTATTGACTAATTGAGTAGACTTCCCAATGCTGACAAAATGTGAGCAGATTGCTGGGACAAAAGAAATAGTGGAGGGAAAAAATGCTCCCCTCCCCCCTCCTCTTTTTTTTTTCCATTGGAAAGACGGCAAGCAACACTACCTCATCGTCTGACAAATGCAGTGCTCCCATTATTTGCCAACCACTGACTGTCTCTTTTCGAAACTTCATTTCCTGTAGTGCCAACCAAATAAGAAATATTCTTGTATTTCTAGAACTTTCGGCCTCCATAGTAAGTGTGTATTTGAAAGGAGTTGTGAACACAACGTGGAGGAAGGGGGGAGAGCGAGATCAATACCAGGTCAGACGGACATTCAACTCCAGAACGTAACGCAATCATCAGGGGATACAACTCGGTGAGGGGCGCGAGGCGGCATGACTTGTAATTAGGTGTGGAGACAAATTCAACCCGGCGTCCGCGCATTTTCGATCAGGTAAACTGTCCAGTAGACACACAGATCTACATCTACGACTGGTGTGTTTCCCATCAGCAGAAATGACTTATTAATAGGGTTCATAGCCTGCATTCTGATCTACAGACAATAAATAGAGGAGGATCAAGGATACATTGGCAACAAGGTCTAAATGTGGACACATTACTAAAACATTGAGGGATCAGGAGTCAGAATAATATATCTCTTACATGAGTTTACCTCAGTGTGGACAAGTAGTGACAATTTAAAACACTTAACAGTTTCAACATCCGGGTATTTTCCGAACAAGGACCAAGAGTGAGTAATGCATAGCGCCTCATCAAGTGCAACAGATGTCAATATTTGAGGGGGAAAACTTCACACGTTTTGGTTCTACAAATGTTAAATAACATTTTTTTCCTATAATTTCTTCTTTATCTATTTTTAGATTCCACGGTGTTATTTTAGTACTCAACAAGTACATACCTACAGCTCATAAACTGAAAATACTTATTTTAAATAACAGTAAAAGCAATAGGTTAAAAGCAAATAATAATTTCTTTTTAGTGATTGTAGAGTAAGTAACAAAAAATCTAATTATCATTTGGGATTGCGTTGTTTATAGCTTAATTGGTGTCAAGGCATGTACTTGTTTGCACATATGTTGTAACATTTCAATAGGAAAAAAAAACATTTACATTAGACATGTTTGAACATTGTTATATCTACAGTAAGCCTGGTGGTGACTTGCGTAACAGGAATTGTTTGCAGGAATGTGCGTAAACATGGCGGTTCACCATCAGCGTCTAGTAGTGAGCAATTCACATACAACAACACATCTACATCAACAAGAGAGAACAGTCTTCTTCGTTTACAGCTGTAACATGTAGATTGGAGGGGGGGGGGAGTCTAATGACTAGTTGTATATCAGAGATTAACTGCGCAGTGGTTTCCAGATCAAGGCTCTCCATGCATTATGTTTTAGAGAATGGTCTCATGGAGCCAGTGACTCGACAGGAACCTGTTGATACAGTCAGCCTAGTGTTTCCAGGTGAAAAAAAAAAAAAACAGACTCCCTGAAGAAAATCCTTGAAAGATGGACATGAACCTAGGCTGAAGGTATACACTCTCTGTTTGTTTACATCTCTGCCAGGTATTTCTATATCGGGCTCACCCAGTACCCCCCGCCTCGGGGACTCAATGCAAGTCGGTGGAACCTAACGACGACTAAACAGACATGTATGTAGATAAAATAGATAGAACACAGACTGGCGGACAGATCTAGAAGCTAGCATTCAATGGATTTGGGGGGGGGGGAGTATGGATACATAAAATACATTTTAAATCACGGTTATTTTTTATTCAAGTCTCAAATTTATCTCGACTCTATCAAGCCACACATTTTCTCCAAAACAAAAGGGCCATGTCGCGAAAACGAGTGGTCGCAAATAGAAACAAAAGATTTGGTGAGAGCTTTCACTAGAAAAGAGGCAATAGTGGAAGTAGAGGTAACGGACAATAGGAATCAAAGAAGATTGGTCTCTGTTTGCTTTAAGTCTTCAAACTGCAGCAATAAAAAAACAACATTTAAATGGAATAATAACATAATGAGGGATTAGAGTCGAAAGAAGAAGTCACGTGATTCTCCCAGCCAATTAAAAACAACCAAGTCAACATGAAGACTTCGCGGTGATACATTGCATGGAACAAAAGTAATTCTTGCATTGCGTTACTAGCTGTGGCGATATATGTTTGAGTGTCAGATGACAATAATGTATAGATGTTACGATGAGATTGTGTTAATCAGACGATGCGTTTCTGATATACTAATTGTGTGCTTCTCAAACAATATCGTGATGCCGGATATACTACTTCAAAGTATAAACTCAAAACTGAAATCTTTAAATAAATACAAAGCTATAACTCTTTTTCTCCTGACTGACGATACCAACGTTGATTTGACCCCATTAAATTAAATTAATTTTTGGTTTTATAAACCTTTATTTGTTTTATATAAAAAGAGCATGCGCTCTTCTATAATTATATATCTAATATAACAATTCCTGATAATATATCAAAAAAGTAATTGAATCATAACAGGGTAGTGAAACATAAATGAACAAAATGAATATTTCCATTGGAATGTGGAAAATAATTACGGAGAGAAATAGTTAATCCTGGAACTAGGAATCACTTTAATAATATACACACTACATAAATGTAGAAAACAATACAATTTAAATTCTTTTACTCTAGTGACATCTAGTCGCAGATCTCTCCCGAAACTCAATTTGCCAGTCTTTTAAACACTACCTCTTGCGACTTTCTGGCAACGGAAAATCTATTTTTAAAGCTTACGGGAAAACCGTCATCGTTTTAAATAAACTTGTCATTACTTGCCAACAACATGCAAACATGACCTTGCGCTAGAAAATATTCAATCTAAAAATAAACTTAATGCAACAGCTGCTTTATGTTATGTGACGCTGGTCAATAAAATATCGCTTCATTTGCATCTTGAAATTCAAACTCCGACATACAGTTTAAAAAACAAAAGATGCTTTAACCATACAACAAAATAAAAGAATAAAAATAGGGGGGGGGGGGCAGAAAATAGGAACCAAAAAAAAAAAAAAAAAAGAAATACCGCTACTAACAACCCAAATACAAAATTAAAGGCTGGAGGTCTATTCTACAATCATGTGATGTATTTGTGAGAAACACACACACACACACACACAAATAAGATAGTTTTTTTTTTTAAATCGGCCGAAAAGGGGGATTAGTACAGGAATCTTTTTCTTTCCTTTATAAAATGGCATCGAGCGAGGTACAGTACAAAGAAGTCTAACAGGCTGACGAAATTCGAAACAGGAAAACAGGGCAACATGAAGGCCCGTGATTGAATGACTTATATCTTTCAAATCATCCTGGTGGGTCTTTACGGAAACTGGTGTCGGACAGCAGGTGCTCGCGGGGGAGTTTGGGTGTTTTGATGTTTCCATTTCTAGGTGGGTGTTTTCAGGTGAGACTCCGCTTCGTGTCTTTGTGGCTCATGGCAATACAATCTTAACGAACAGCACACAACATTTTGAAAGTGAGGCGAATAAGATTCAAATGATAGAAACATTGGAGCTGCATTTCATAGTATTACAATGTTTAGAATCGAATGCCAGCCATATCAGTTGATAGCCTCAAACTTTTCAAGATTCATTCCAATAATATCACGCTTGCACCTTCAAGGCTGCATCCAGGGACAAGAAACGGAAATAATCGTTATAAAACAAGTACTGCAATAATGAATATTTTAATACATTTATATCGATAACAAGCTTCAAAATAAATCATTCGCTTAACACTGCAACTATTCAAGAAATGTACACCAAGCAATCCATTGGAAGTGAAAGACCGTGCACACACACACACACACACATATATTGTAAGATCTAGGTATTACGTTTTTAATTCAATAGTAAATATCCCGAAACACTTTGTGTCAAGTGTTCTATATGATGTTGTTTTGTTTGAACTAGTGTAAGTTATCACAAAGTCATCCCCCCCCCCTTTCTATTATATACGGGAGTACGATGTTTTCAGTGAAACTATTGTTCAATCTATGCACACACACAAACTGATATGACAGGCCCCACAAACATCTGAGAAGTCACAGTGACATTGGCCCGCCCCCGTGCAATACCTTTCAGGATTGTTTGTGGGAAATGGGACAGGTGAGACTTAAGTTGAGAACGGGGCGCCTCACAATGTATGACTTGAACTCACCAGGGTTATCCACAAAATCAAGTTATGATCAACGCCCTTTAAAGGTACAGCAAACTACATCACAAATTATTACAAACTATCGAAATAATATTAATGTATCTTGCACAGATTTAGGCCTACACTACTTTTAACTGTGACATTCTTTCAATGGTAGTCAGTTTTTTTTATTATTTTCCTCACTTGATGGCTCTTTATTTAATTGGAAGGTCTAACGCCTAAATGATGCCGTTTATATTTTCATAAATAGTTCCTATTTACATCTACTTGGTGACCGTTTGAATGAATCAAACAATTTAATGGCAGGCTGGCGACTAATTGCCAGTCTCAATAATCAGTTCAATCAGTGTCTTAAAAGCAAGCATCACTAAAATATACATTGAAAGATTATAAATTAGCAGAATCCAATTATAGTTCAGAAATGTGTTCACCCTTCTAGAGCACAACAAAAGAAGACGGGGTGCTGTAATCTGATCATCCTAA
Organism: Biomphalaria glabrata; assembly: GCF_947242115.1. NCBI lineage: Eukaryota > Metazoa > Mollusca > Gastropoda > Planorbidae > Biomphalaria > Biomphalaria glabrata. The sequence goes on from NC_074720.1 coordinate 34,522,121, forward strand.
GCCTAATGGCATGTGTAATGTTTAAACAAGTATACAAAAAGTATTCAATGCATATTAGAAACATAGAATAGTTACAAATGTAATAACAGTTACTTCCTGTTATAGTACCCCTCAAACACTCACTCTACACAAACATAGAACCCATAACGTCGAGGCATCCATAAACGAAGAATAAAACATGCTTTACTTTCATGTCGTCAGTCTGTAGTTAAAATAAACTAAGATATAGGCTTTCACATGATTGGAGTGGGAGAGCAAAGGAACGCTCAGCTATTAAAGAATGTAAATACTTCCTTTAGTTTCTCTACTTGTACACTATCGATTGTTTCGGCAGTGTAGACACTATTTTGAAAGGAATCATTCAACTGACAAGGTAGAACGTCTACACAGATTTTCAATTTTAATAAAAGTCCATCCGTCTGAAGGACCACAAAATAATTTGTCCAGAGAAAACATTCAGAAGGAATAGCAGGTGGAGACCGTACAAATTGTATGCTGGAAGTTACAAACCCTTCATTCGGTACTTTGAAATACACCAGTATGAAAACTGGAAGTGCTATTATTATCTCCCATAAACAACATGTTCCCCACAAGCAGAAGTCAGTTCCTACTTTGCCTAAAAGCGTCAGGAACGCTATGAAATTTTAAATTCCGCTCTTTGCTGGTAACATATTTTTACATTAACTGTGGATTGTATTAAGTATAGACTTCCGCCAGGGCCAGGCATAGGCAAACTAGGCAGCCGCCTACGGCCTCCAATCAGTGGGAGAAAAAAAAATGCGAAACTTGGATCACATCTCAAACATTGTAGAGCAAAAGTAAGAAAGTACGAAATATGAATTTCAGTTATTTATAGATTTAGATATGGAGGTGGAGGCTTTTCACAAGTTGCGTAATTTTATTTTTTCGATGTTTCTTTTTAGTATTTTTTAAATTTTATTTGGGGTCACCGAATTCCCTTCACCTAGGGTCTCCATATATCCAAGGCCAGTCTAGCTTCCGCTTCACTGCCATGGCAGGTCACATATTATAACATTATCCTTATAATAAATTTCGGACCATAAAAATGAATATCTCAGCTTCTACAAGTGGTACAAGTGTTGTTTTTTTCCCCAATTCTTTTTAACAATGTAGCTTATATTAATGTATTGTCTCATGCGTTCAATTGAAGTAGATCTACATCTCTACAATCATATTTAATGTTCGCACGTTGGCTTAATGCAAACTTACAGAGAGCCACTAGGCGACAACACCACCTTCAATTCACTAGGACAAGAATGACCGATGTTGAAGGAATTTAGGACTACAATGTTTTCATTAGTGTTAAATAAAATTCGATTGCATCCATACCAAGAAAAAACTGAGTTTCTTATTCCTTTGAACATTGCTTAAGAGCAATAAGAAAAAAACAAAATGTATATTTTTTATGTTAAGTTCCCTCCCCGCCACCTCCACTCTCCCACCAAAATGTTCCCGCACTAGACTTAAGGTTCCAGCTACTTCACTGCTACCCAAGTTTTGAGGTGCCAGCACCCACTTGGAGAGCTCCACTTTCAATTCAAGCGAGTCTAAACAAGGCGAACTCGGAGCAGATTTAGCACCCTTCAATGAAGATCAAGTTTGCTAGACAATAATAAACTGGTCACGTTACAACTTGATGGCCTTGAACGACAACAAAAAAAAAGGGAGGGAGGACAAACATTTTGAAACCCTCTAAGAAACTATAGACAAAAAAAAAATGTCTACTGCTTCGCGGGAAACGATTTAACGATTAGAAGCGCGCAAGTTATTGTTGCTGACTCATCATAGTATTGTAAGGGGGGCGGAGATCAAGTATCAAGCACCTCAATGGATAAGTTCTCAAATATTCCCTTTAACAAAAAAATGAACTGGGTGGTTCTGAATCTATTGCCATTCAACTTATATTGTGCACCAATAGCCACAGACTACAGTAGTCTAGACGTGAAGCTTGGACACATCATTACAAGGCAATCTAGGAAGAAGTTCATTATTACATTACTTGTAAACCTAAGTTGTTTCACACAAATATCACATGAGGAATCTAAATGGCTTGATAACTGTAATGCAAAGTAATTTATCCAATGTCTCATTGCTAAGCCTTATCTCTCTTCCCCCCTTTCTTTCATAGTGTTAAGTGATAAAGAAGAATGAACACTCCCAAGTTCTTGTGTCGATTCAATACCATATTCAAGTAGTACATGACATTGTCGGTTGCGCATCGACGCAAGCCACATGCGCTCATTAAGACAATGCTCATTCCACAGCCATTCGTCTCCACGCTACAACATTCCATGTCAGGAATTCACCATGCACCCTCCATGCTCATAGTGCACTCACCACTGCATGCACCACACATGCCACTTTTCCCTATCGATCTAAACATCGGACAGGAAAGAAAAAAAAGGTAAAAGAACGGGGAAGGGGTGGGATCTGTTTACAGCATGTCCCAGTGTGGCTGATTCCAGCCCTGAGTCAACTTGGCTTTTTTTGTTTATAGGATGTGTTGCTGACTATATGGAACCAGACTTGAAGACACGAGGTGGCTGGGAGGTCAGGTTATAGCTTTGAACTCTGGGATGACGAATATTTCACACAGCAGTTAAAAAAAAAATTGATAAAGCTCTATTGGATAGTACAAAACAGATACAGCATGATTTAGATATAACCTTGTCATAGATGACACTGAAGTTAAGGGCAATTATTTGTATAATTCTTGATACATTTGACAGGGGAGGAGGTGAGACTGAGTTGGATTAACGTTTGTATTTCATTGTAGGGGGAAAAAAAAGAACCATATTTAACAACAAAAATGGTTTCCTTTATTTTTTATTGCAGAAGGACTGGGAGGCCTACATTGTGTTAGAATTGATTTTTTGTTATCAAAAAGATAACTACTCAATGTCGTTAATTTTTATTTAAAATGCACATTTTTTTTTTAACCCGTGCTGTTTTAAAAATTGCGGACTAAGAAGCAGAAAATAAATTCTTAATACCACCACGAAGCAAGACAATGTTCCAGACAGCCATTTAGACTTTCTTTTTTTTTTCTTTTGTCCGTTCCGTTGCAGGCCTTCCAAATAATATCGAATTTGAGCCAAGCGATTCACTATTAGTATTTTCGAAGCAGAATAATGAATACAAATAGTACTTTCCAACAAAAAAAAATGGAACTCTTCAGAACGTGAAGTATACAATCTAAAAGACGCTTTAACCTTTCTACTACGATACTGTACCACTTTGAAACATAGCCAGATAGAATCACCTGGACCATCGTTGATTTACTGTCGAACAGGTGGACACTGTCTAGGCCAGAGGCTTCTCAACTTGTTCAGACACACCATCAGTGTCAATGCAACATTTTATCTGTCCATCTACTGCTCGTCCACAATGCTGTCTACTCTACGAAATATATTTTTTTTTAATTAGAACACTAACGTCTATACATCAAGGACAGGAAGGGGTTGGAAGAACAACAGGATTGAGAATGTATAGGTGGTGAAGTAAAACTGAGATCATGTGATGGTAGGGTAAGACTCGTTCAAGACCAACGGTAGCTCCATCAAGCCAAACCATTCTTTCTGTGTAATGTCAACATATTCCCGCTCTAAAACATGTCTCTAAGGCAGTGGTCTTCAACGGGGGCGATATCGCCCCCTAGGGGGCGTTTTCGAGATTTTGGGGGGCGCTGAGAGCCAAAGGGGCGGTAGGGGGGCGCTGGGCACAAAATGGGGCGGTAAGGGGGCGCTGGGCATAAAGGCGGAAAGAAGAAACTTAAGGTGCTCTGAAACAAAACAAATTTAAAAATTCTTCAACATTAAAGCTGGGAAACTAAATATAGACAAAGTATAAGTTAACTTGAGTTCGGGAATCCCATTTTCTATTTTTAAATTCTTACTCTTTTGTTATGATTGGAGAGTATCTATTGTCCTTGAATCTTTCGCGTATAAACGTTTAAGATTTGATCAACAAAATAGGTAATACGTCTTTTAGATTATAGTTTATTTTATCTACATATGTTAATATATTGATATGTAAAAGTTAATTGCAAAAAACATTAAAGGTAACATTTAATAGAATAATTTAACTTTTTAAAAACAAAAAACATTGATAGAATGTTGTTATGAAAACTCACTGGTATGTCATGTAATATTTCCTTGAGATTTAGTGAATTGCCACTAGAAAAAAAGTAAATTCTACTTTGATGGCATTTTCAGATGAGATTATGAAACCAAGTCGGCTTCACGAACATATAGCGATATCCAAAAAAAAGTTAAGAATATTCATGAACAATTATAAAAATCTACAATTAAAACAATATTAAAAACAAAAAACGGCAAAGCAGGATATGTTTTAGTGGCTTTTTAGAAAAATTCATAGTTTTTAAAAAATTCGTATGATATTGTTGAAAAATTGATTAAAACTAAATTTATTTTAAAACATGTGTAACACAAGAAGACTTTTTTTCTGTTAGAGATGAAATATTATTTCAAAATTGTCTAGTTATGTAGCTTATGAGGACACATAGGAAACCATCAGTGGTTGGACGCTACAATGACTTCATAAGTAATATAGAATAAAGAACAAATCTAATTCACTATTCACATTGTGAGTTATGAATCACAAGAAAAGTTTAACCCGCAATTTCATTTCTATTGGACTCTAATTATAAAACTTTAAATAAAATACAAACCCATGCCGAAAATAAGCGCATCTTTCAACAGTTTTATGAAACAAATGATGAAAATGGTGTTAGACTCTTGTTGTAAAATGAAGTTCGCTGGATTTCGAAAGGGGTTTGTTAATTGTCATGGCTCGTTTTTTTAAGCTCTTAAATAATTTTCTTTTTTTTTTTTTTTTTTGAGAAACGGGAAGATTCAACGTTTGGCGATGACTTAAAGCAGGCTAAAAAATTGTTTTACATGGTGGCATCTCACACAAATGAATGAAACTAACCTCTGACTGCTAGGAAAGAAATTGACTTTTCTTTTATCGAGATATTAAATCTATTTTAAAGAGTTTTACAATCTCACATAATTTGTTAACAAATGAATTACTGCCCAAGGACACCGATATCTATGCAATTCCCATAACAATGCTCTATTAAGAAATTAAGATTCGCTTCTAAAATTTAGAAAACAAAAATATAAATGACAATTATTAAACATCTGTTACTGGCGTTCAAATTGAGTTGCATGAAAAAAAAGATTTACAAAACTATGTCTTCAGTAAAAAGAATGTAAACATAGGAGGCACACAGTGGCGTAGCTAGGGTGGTGGTGAGGGAAAATTGAAAATCCCCCGGGCCCCCATTTAAGGGAGGGGCCCAAATTAGTGCTTTTTTAATTAATTAAATTAAATATTACGCCAAAATGCAACGGCCCCCAAAGATATCAAGCCCCCTGGCCCCCAAACGATGGATATTCCTAGCTACGTCCCTGGAGGCACAACAGAGATGTGGCTGCATTGAAATGTTTCAGTAAAATTCCGAAACTGTGGTCGAAATTGGAATTATGTTTTAGCTTTTCAGTAAACATACATTGTTAACCTAGATTCAGTGCATAACAAAGTTAATGAATAAGCAAAGAAATAGACTGGATGTAGCCACTAGAGGAGACCTTCGCCTTGCTTTGGCTGAATTTAAGCTGGAAATTTCTAATATTGTCAGACCGCAGGGGACACAAGGTTCCCATTAGCTTAATTTCATTTTGTAGTGAATTCTGCTATAATAATATTTATATTAAAATATAAAACTAAATTTACAATTAAACCTAAAAACAGTAGGCCCTAATATTCAAAAATTTAAACGGAGACTTTTCTTAGGATTTGACAGAAAGTCTTTACAATTAATTTTTGTGTGTAATCACTGCAAATTATTTGACAAAATTTTTGCATAATGATAATATTGGCTGTTATTGCCTTTAATTCCGAAGATTACGGCTGAGTCCACTGTTTCACATAACTAGGCAAACCCAACTGCGACCTACATATTTTCCCGAATTTTTATGCAGACAAAGCCGTTGTATGCTAGCTTTTCTTTGAGTATCAAATGTTTGTCCCGCAGTTTTTGTAAGAGCTCTCGAACTGTTTCTCTCAGAGGCTATCTGCTGCCAGAGAATGCTGCCAGTTACTTTCCTCTATGTCAGTGAGAGAGAAATGGCGCCTGAATGCCTGAATAAATCTTTATAGCGCTCACGGGGGAGGGGGGCACCTATGTGACTCAGTCCTCCTTAAAGCTCGTCAGACATAGGCCAAGGAGTTCACAACAATCGCCTTAGGCATGCGGTCGTCTCCCAAGCGGGATAAGTGTTATTGACAGCATACAAATTAATTGATAGATGATATTTTGTTCAAATTTGCCTTCTTACACTTCTTTATAACTGTTTTTCTTAGAGGGGGGCGCTGGTGGATTTTTTTAAAGAAAAAATTCGAAAAGGGGGCGGTAGGCCAAAAAAGGTTGAAGACCCCTGCTCTAAGGGTTCGGCAAAGTTCAGTAATTCAAAATCTCTTCTAACTAGAGTCAAGTTAAATGCTGTTCTATATTGTAACAAGTGATATAACATACACGCAGATTGAATAACTATCCTACAAGGAAAATGTTTCTTTACTTCCATGGTTAAGATCTCAGTGGGAGAAGTAATAACATAGGGCTCAACATCAAAATTAGACCTAGATAATACATACACATGTTTTTTTGGTACTTTCGGGCACTAGTTACCTATTCGTGATAGAGAAGACGAATCCATTGATTTCTATGTTCCTCACGCTTGAAAAAAAAATATACAAGCCAATGATTCCAACTGGGACTATGATCTATGATAATGCAAACTCTGCAAACATTTGTTGTTTTTTTCCCTCCACTGGTGTTTTTAATTCCTGAGGTATCGAAGATTTGAACCGGAAGAGACGAGGCTTCTCATCGCATCAATGATTAGCAGAAAAAAACTAAACTGTAATGTAATTTTACAAATTACAATCAGTATGTGTATGGGAAAAAAGGAAAGAAACATTTTGAAATCAAAGGTGTGCATTAAATGAAATCCAACGATTCCCCTGAAATATTAACCAGATCTATACCAAAAAAAAAATCAAAATAAATATTTATAGACCTGACATGTTTTTGTGTAAATCTCATAATGAAGATTATCGCGCTACAAAGTCTAAAACTATTTCAAATCTCAATCGTATTTAGTTTTATTTTACAGGCTGAACAACATTGTGAAGAATTGTAAAAGCCATTCAATAAATATACAAATGTACAAAGTATTGTCAACAAGACTTAATAATCTTAATTAAACAACATAACTGCATCTGGGTGAAAGGAATTACCAGTCGCCATTCCAATGACTCCAATGCAACCTGGGATGCCAGACAACTCCCCATCTTCAAACATGCCGCAGTTTGGCAGCCACACTTGTAGAACAGAAGCTGGTGTGTACATCTACCTCCATGCCAAACAACGTTCTGATGTTTGTTTATGAGTGTTGTTGTTATTTTGAACTTGACATCAGTGTTGAGATCTTGACCACAAAGTGCATATAAAAAACGTGGAAACTAACGCTAGCTAAAGACGGAGAGGGTTCCCCCCTTTGATACATAGTGTACTGTACTAAATGTATTTGTTCACTATTATGCAAAGGTGTGCGTGCTCGCTGCCACTAGATCGGCCAGTTGAATACATTACTACCTTGCCTTTATGACCAAAGAGGCAGAACTCCTGCTAACAAGGAGACGTGTACTTCGCGGAATGCTGGCCTGGTCATAGCTTTGTTTACATCACGACACACGTTTAATTGAATGCGGGCAGTGTCAGGCTGCATCAACAGGTGTTTTATCACATCTTTTTTTAAAAGGAAAGGAAGGCTGGGGTCAATATAACGCAGTACCAGCTCTCTCTCTCTCTCTCTCTCTCTCGTGCAGTCATACGATCTATTAAGCACAGAATCAGTCACGCCACTGAAGAAAAACAAAAGTACCGGTACACACTATCAATTAAATTTAATTGTAAAACACATCTTCCTCTTTTTTAATGTCCAGAATAACAACTTAAAGAAAATAGCTTCGGAACGTTTCTATATGTTCGCTTTTATTTCCATTGTGGAAAAAAATAACGCAATGAACTAGCAAAGGCCTCCATCATAATCAGTGGTGAGTGATAGTGGATTCATAGATTCTAGATCTAAGTGCTCGCGTCAAGTCCCTAGTTGACTAAAGGACAAAGACGTTTATCAAGAAGAGATGCACCTTAACTAACTTGCTTGACTTATAAATGAATGGATTAAACTTCTGGCTATTAGAGAGGAATGGAGAAAGACGTTTAACAGTTCCTCAGTGGTGCCCCGACTGTCCAAAAGACTAAGGGATAGGTGAAGGTGAATGTGGCGAAACATCTGAGCAGTTATTTCTAGGTTCAAATATAATGGTAGCTCTATGGGAGCACATGTTCAAGCCTAACTAGTGCTAGATCAGAAACAGCATGCTAACGTGAAGTTACTTCAAGTCAGGAATCCCTGTCTCTACTTTCTGAATGTACTTGGTTTATAATAGCGGTTCTCAACCTTTTAGGCTCGGTGACCCCTTTTTACAATTCCTCACTTTGCTGCGACCCCTCCCCCTTACACACACACAGCAATAGAAGAGTTGACAATAACAATCCATATTTTCGATGGTCTTAGGCGACCCCTGGCAAATCGTCAATCGACCCCCAAAGGGGTCGCGACCCACAGGTTGAGAACCCCTGGTTTATATGAAGCAGTGGTTGTGTCATGTCTAGACTGCAACAGGCTATCAAGCATAAAGTACACAATGAAAAGACATGAGCTGTGATAACAATCAAATACCTAGTGTGTAATTATTATAGATGTATAAACAGACCATCTATAGAAAGAGGTTTGCCCCCCCCCCCCGGTCCACCAAAAAAAGAAAGAAAAAGGAAATGACTAAGCAATGTAAGAACTATCAAAAAGTCTCTTTCTAATGGAAAACTAAGCACTGCTTAACTCGAAAAACGGGGTGACTTTTTGGTTTTGTTTATATGATACTTGAAAGTTATTGTCTCCATATAGATGTGTACAAACACAGCGCTCTAGTGGGGGATCAATAATATGTGTAGCTATGAGAGCAGCTGTGTCACACTGTCGACCTGCTGACCCGACTTCATGAGGACGCGCCGGTAAAAAAAAAAATTCGAAACAACAAGTCAGTCATAACAAGTCTAGATCAGCGGTTTCCAACGTGGTCCTTACGGACCTCCAGAGGTCAGTGGAATCATCTGTGAAAAAAAATATAATTTATTTGTGCTTCCTTATCAACAAAAGTTTAATATTAAATAGTGTAAGTGTCTTCTACGAAATTATTCAATGACACCTTCCAGCTTAAGGAGCATTTTTTAAAAATCTAGTGACCAAAAAAGAAGATTAGGAATAAACTTTTTTTTTAAACATAAAAATAAAAGGGAAAAAATAAGTTCCCAGTAACAACTCATAAAGACAACATCAAAGCAAAACGACTTATTTCTTGCAAACTCCTCGATTGGCGAAAAACGTATTTGACCAGCTCAAAGTGAAGTAATGCGCATCGTCTTGCATAAACAAACAAAGTCCACTAAGCTTAATACTACAGTAGGCCTACAAAGAAAGATCAACGCAATAGCTCAGTGCTTAGAAAATACTTGATTTAAATAGATCTACTTCAAACTTCTTCATTTTCTTTACAGTTTTTAAAAGCCCACTTTAACCAGGAAACAAAAGCTTTAATTTGAGCTCATGCAATATTTGTTCAAGAAAACAATTGCTAAGAATTGTTTTTTTTTCTAAAGTTTGAGATCCGATACAAAAGGAGAAACCTTACTTACTGAATGTACTGATGTAAAAGCTATAGTATACCCTGGCTAGTATCATTTCTCTTGCTACTGACGGTTCTCAGGCAATAGTTGGAACATACCAATACTTTCTGACATACATTAAGCTGTACCGAATGCATTTTCAGTAGGCCTACATCGTGTTAATCGACATCATTTAGTCACAAAAATCTTAGTGATGGCGTGCATTAATAACTAGAATATGTCATTATAGACTATAATCAAATGAAAAGGAATGTCTTCAGAGAACATTTATTGGATAATGACGAATGCTATTGACGAAGACTATAATCGTTTACAACCTCACATAGAAGTAGATTGCTCTCTCTCTGATTGAGTGTTGGAATGCCTGTCAAGTGAGCACAATGATCTGTAACCATTGACCTATGTGATACAATTTAATCAACTCGATATGGTGATTTATTTGCCGTATTTAACGAAACTAATCTGAAACGAATAGAACACTAATTAAATGTCATCAAAACTTCAGGGTTAATATATATTATGTACTGCACTTTCTCTTTCTCGTCTTGCTATTTGGTAGAATGTGGATTCAAGTGTGGTTAGGAGACTGTAGAGATATGGTATGTTTCTTTATACAGATCTCTATGGTGTTGGCCGATTCCACTTCAAAACAAAAGTCATTCATAGCCTTCATATTTTGCTGCCAAATTGTAAAAAGGCCACTGTCATGTCCTTGATAACAAGACTCGCACGTCACTATATCCTTTCTGGTGACGCCCCAACACACACACACACAACATCGTCTTTGCTATTGGGCTAAGGGAATCTCACCGTCAGCGCTATTTTAAGATGTTCATGAGACGGAATGGTATTAACTTCGAAAGAGAAGGGGGCAGAGGGAGAGAAAAGAGAGGGAGAGAAAATGAGGTCATCACAGTCCAGCTGGACCTTTAAAACCACAGTGATTAGCATGGTCATATATTTAGATGTATATAGCTACAATTATATACGGTACAATCGAATGCTTCAAACATAAAAATAAATGATCTAAAAGTAATCGATTAAAATTGGGCGAGATAGCATTTCACAATTTTGTTTCTATAATTGAAGCCAACTTGTCTAATTCCTTTTAAAGAAGTGCCAGTGGGATTCACTACATTCCTAAATATTAATCTACACCAATGAAATCGAATAAGTTACAATTTTATAAGGAGGTAATGCAAATAATTCAATACCTCCACGACCAAATCAAATCCACCGGTGAACTGTGTTGGCACAACGGCCAAGTCGGGCCACGGAGTCGTGCTATAACTTTGTGCTGAGCTCAGCACTATTTCATTCACTAGCTACTGGGCGCCATCTGTGACAAATGTGTGCATCGCCCTCTCAGAGCACAGTCGATGATACTTGCAAGGGAGACCACTTCGATCTAGCACTCAATTCTATTGTTCTCTCTCTCTCCTTCTCTCTCTCTCTGCTAATGAGATAATCCGCATCTCCGACACTACAAGTCTGTAATTTCTCAGGATTTCTCCAGTACAAAAACATTTTCAATTATGCTTGCAGTGAACCCCCTCATACAGAATGTTAATCATCTCTAACGTGACATTCCAGACATAGGTGCAGATTGATTCGGACAATGGTCCTCAATCCTGACATACCTTACGCCCAACACAAACATGTTTTACATTCACTAGCAGGGTGTTGATGATCGGACGTTGGATTATAATACCAGAAGCTAGTACAACTAAAACGATGTAGGCGTATTATAGTTTTAATGAAATCAACTTTAAATACCTGGAGCTAAATTCTTTTTTGAACACAATTTAATATAACTTTTATTACAATATGCACACATTTACTTTGAGATGAAACATAGATCTAATAGTAATGAGATGAACTGACATTTAACACAAATCTAACTCACTACAAAAAACACGTCTTTATTCTTTCAAATCTCTGGATCGTCTGCCGTTCCTAACATAAATCATGACACTCCATTACATCATTCTACAAGACCAAAATGTAATGCTCCCATACGTCATCATTGGAAACACACATACACATACACTCCATAAAACAGGGAGACAAATAATTCTACTTTTTGACGCTCTCCTTTCCGCTTCATTTCCTGCCCTGCTTTTAGTGTCTGGCGCCGTGTGATAAAAATTTTATAAATAAAAACACAGTCCAGTTTTTCCAAAGTAGCATGCAGGAAAGAAATGGCAAAACTGTCTAGGGCTTCTGGTTTCTAAACAGACCCATAGCCCCCAACTGACTGACAATTACTTGGAACGACCAAAATGAAGATGAATTTCAACAGAGCTGAGTGGCAAGGTGGAAAAGAGATGTGTACAAGATCCCAAAAAGCATTAAGTATGCAGCTTTCTTTCCAACGAAAGCAACGAACTCCTCGTCATAAACATTAATATGCCAAAGCAATTGTAACCATGCTTTTTTTTTTATTAAAGTACAGTTTCAACTTTGTAGCAATAAGATTTAGTAGAGCTTTCTCCATTCGTTGATTTCTTTTTCTATTACATTTACACATAAATATGGGGGGTGAATACGGGTGAACAAGAACACTATTTGAACTAACAGCGGCATACCGACTGGTTTCACTATTGTTGATATCTTAGCCATCTGAATGTTAATACTGAGTCGTTGGTTTGTAGCTCCAAACAGCTAGTACAACTAAACCGATGCAGGCGAATTACATTCTTAATAGTGAACTTGAACTAAACATAAGCAAGCTTCTTTTAAAACAAGTCTGGATATAACTTTTGTCTATAAATGTATACACCTTCAATTTGAACGTAGATGTCTGTGGAAACACAAATCAAATGATCATCTAATTTCTAAACAGAATCTATTTTTGCATCTCTTTTCTAGCATACTTTCCTCATGACCTTACATCATAAACACACACATACACTCCATAAGCCCATAACACTTTGCTTGTGCAAATTAAAAGACAATACCAAGCCATAAATCTGCATAAATTCGATTCAAATAGTGGAGACATGAACTTCGGCTATTTCAAACTAGACTAATTCACGAGACATTTTTAAAAAATTAAATGTGTGTTTGTTGTTGTTCTTTTCGAGAGAATCTGATCAAATATTAAAACACCTCAATGGCCCACTAAGTATTCTGATGTTGTATTTTTAATGGAACTAGATGAATGGGCGGTAAGAGAGATTTTAAAATTAGAGGCAAAGCACTATTTATATTAAAATTCCATAGAATAGTGGATCTCAAAGAGTGCATAGTGGATCTCAAAGAGTGCTAGTTACAACGTTACAGCAATGAATGATAAATGATTCTTAAAACGAAAAAAACAACAGCACATATACAATCTCAGAGAAAAGTTTGTAGCTTATAACTATTTCCAAGATGTTTTTAACAGTTGTTAAATCCTAAAAACACGAGAACCTCTAACTCTAGGTTTCGTATAAAAGCAATACCTCTTGTAGTGGTTCAGCTTAAACAAAAGACAGTGACATAGATCTATACTTCTATAGTGTCCGCCATTGAAATAATACACACTAGCGAAATAGAAATGTATCGACCCAACACAAACACACACACACGTGAAATTAGGACGTCAACTTCCGGTAATAACCCCAAAATAACATTTACCATGACATGCGGCTACATTCTTTTATTTTAGCTACCGATTTTCCCAGCATTCACCGCAGAGCCTTGCTGTCTTTCCGGTCGAATACCGACATTTACTCTATGGCTTTTAGGGGCTAATAGGTCTAGGCAATACACCGAGCCCTAGCATCCTCTCTCTCTCTCTTCTCTCCCTCTCTCGCATACACAATCGTTCAGTTTGGCACACACCTACAGACGCAAAACAAAGTTGGAGACATTCCAAAGGGATGTCGCCCTGCCTCGTGGAATCGATTTTTTCTTGGGTTTCATACGATCTTGCTGAAAACACACTTTCTCCGTACAACATGGTAACACTATCCTATATTGTAATCACTTTGCTCTCTTTATCGCTCCATATGTCCAGTAAATCAACCAATGTGTCTACTTACACTGTCTTTTAGTACTTAACCCTAGTTATCCTTGCTTCTGACACCATAATCTCTTTTTTTTTGTTTGCTTCAAAACCCTCAATATCTTTTTGTTTCAAATTTTTTATTTTGCATCCCACATATATATATGGAGAGAGAGACAGACAGACAGACAGAGGTGTTTTTGTGGTTGTGATATAATTCTGATGCATACATTATCCTCGTTCTCACTTGCATATTTGACTGATACGTAACACATATTCTCTCTCTCTCTCATTCTTTTTCCAACGTTCTGACTTTGTCTCCCCCGAGTTCTGTTAACACACATCCATTGCCCCGTTTAACCTTAGCGGAAGTTAGGAGAGACCTAAACAGATATCCACAAGTCTAATCGATTCCATCTCCACTGAGGACGACCTTACATGTCTCATTAAATCTGTCACAACCTCGCTTCTCAGAGCCAATCAATGTCCTCCAATGCTGGCGTCCACGTTACATTTACACTTCGATCTTCACAGAGTTTTTTTCATGCGATAATTTTTTTAAGTAAGTTACAGATTACACATATGAATAGCTCACGTTCCCCCGCCACAACTACACAAAGTAATTGGATCGTGAGTGAAGGTGTCGTCGTGAGACACTGCTTTGCAAACTCATTTTATTGTTCTCTTCACTGGCACCCAGTCCACTCAGCCTTGCATTGGTCAAGATTACTAATAGTTCACCAAAAGTTCAGATAATTGTACAATCCAACACTTCACATTTGATCTATTCATACTTTAAAGAGCAACTCGGATTGAACGAGAAAGAGAACTGTTTCAAAAGTCTGTTGTGTTTGTTTTCCAAGCCCCTTTTGACCTTTTCTTTTACTTTGATACTTGCTTTAACCACGATGTATAGTGAACAAAAAGCGCAAGAAATATAAGCCGCATATCAATCATTTGCTTCAGTTTAGTAAGTGACAGACTTGAAAGATTGGTTTGTGATTTTACACTAAAGTACGAAACATAGTATTAAAGCACTTAGTCTACTTCTGCGCTTATTACAATTGGAAATTTAAAAAAAAAGGGGGGGGGAATATTTCCGTTAATTTTACTCTTTAATTGTCAAAAGTCTGTGTCATTTTACGTCGAGAGACGATCTTTTCCCTTTGCAACTTCTTGTGTGACTAAAGAGGCCAAACCTCGATACACAGCCATAAATAAATAATTCTTTTCACTGGAAGGCTAACAAACAAACATATAGCTCTGGATACAAATGTCTCTCATTCCCGGCAGTGCCACATTATGTCTAAAAACAAAAATGCTTCGTGATAATGAGAACTCCGCTACGATGATCCACTTCTCCAAGTAGTAGTTCGAGCAAATTGTAGGCCATCGATAGTCAGCCAGATAAGAACAACTTGACCCCCCCTAAGAGTTCAGGTTTATTCTAGACAGTTTTTTTTTTCTTTTTCCCTCTCCTCCTGTTTCCTCCCTCTATCCGTTGCCATCGGGGTTCTATTGTTGTCCTTAAGCCTTGAATGTGTACCGATTCTCTTAGCACAGAGCTGTTCGTCGAATCCCCGACACAAGTAATTAACAAAACAGATTACGCGCACAGGAAAATCCATTTAATTGATCCATAGAATTGGCAATGTTCTTTAAATAAATAACACAAATTCTTATATTTCTGTTTTCAGTTGTCCTTAGCCTACTTCAACATATAAACAAACCTGACAGGTTTCTATGTGTCTAAAATCTATCAGCTAAACATGACCTTTTTGTTTTTAAGTAAGTGGACATTAACTTGACCGGCTATGTTTGTTTGCGTACCTCAAAAAGACTTATGAAATTATATCGAAGATCCCATTATGCGCAGTTTATCTCATATATGGAACTGGTTATATTAACTCTCCAACAGTTCATCTCATATATGGGACTGGTTGTCTTAACTCTCCAACAGTTCATCTCATATATGGGACTCGTTATATTAACTCTCCAATAGTTCATCTCATATATGGGACTGGTTTATATTAACTCTCCAACAAACTTCCCGTCTTGTGACATGCGTGACAGTAACATCAAATAGACTATTCACAAATGTGCGCAAGTGTAACAATAAATAAGTCGTAATTGTGATCTGAATGAGGACAAACGAAAAAATGCCAATTAAATGGTGCTCAAGTGAGACAGCTAGTCAATACTGTTTCAAGATCATTTAACATCTTCTTTAGTTTTGATTGATAATGAATTGATCTCAAGGCTATTTACTTTCTCAATATTACGTTGAGCAGTTGTGCGTCCTAGACAACGTTGAGCAGGAAGTCGATATCTTATGTAAACTTAAAATAAAACGAACTCCACGGGTTTAATGTTTCTATACCCAAAGTTCTTTTTGTTTCTACTCTCTGTGCTTTCTTCTCAGGTTTCAAAAGCCCAAAAAAAAAAAACAGTCCCAATATCATCAGCCTTTTTCGTTGTGAAATATACTTTTGCTTGCGTAATGACTCTCTCTACCCAGAGACTTGTCTCGTTTATTTTTAGCTCACTTTCCCGTTCCAGTTTTTACGTTTGACGTCACTCGTGAATGGCCCCTTAACACCAACTCCCGTGTACTCATTACACGCGTGGGCCGCCTATGTTAAGAACTTGAAGTACTGTGACATTTGAGGTGGGATAGTCGTCTAAAATATCGAAGGTATTACAGAAGCATCAAAAAAGCATTTTATTTTGTATGTCTTTTCCGATTTCACTATTTTTTTTAACCGAGGTGCGCATTCAAAATGTATGAAATAATGGTCACCTGAATGAAAGCCCCTCCAGTTCGAGTAATACCGAATGTAAAATAAATCACCAACTGCAAGGCCAATATTGGAGGTTTTTAACCAATGACGTTCGCCAAAGCAGCACTAGTAAATGTATAGTTCAACGACCCACTCGAGATCTTCAAACTATTAATTAAATGCAAAACGTTTACGCTTACAGCGTAAGTATAATGATTCACATTTCTCGGTAGCCAATGCAGTAGCAGGCCAACAGTTCCCAAACAACCGCCAAAACCTATAGATTGTTATGAATACCTTGAAATAAACCGGATGTAGAACTATGTTTGCAGCGGTAATAAATAGATTTCGCGCTGACAAGAGATAATCATTGCGTACAATGGACATACGTATACATACATGCATGTATGCGTTTGGAGGGGAGGGGCGGTGTATTACGATATAAAGTACCAGGAAATACAAAAAGAAAGTATGGAATGTACGAAACAAAGTGAGATATAGGTAGTAACATTGAACTAGGGTTTTGTAACACATAGCAATTTGGGCATTTCTTTTTAATCGATTTAACCACTAATAACTCCACTAGGTAAATATGCGCAGTCTCAAATTGAGTTTATGTATGCTAGTGAAGCGACAACAAAACAAGGTTACTAAGACAGTTTGTGTGGAGACACAAACTCAAAATGGGGCCCCGAATGGTCCACCCAGGCAGGTAAAAAGGCAGGTTTCAATATTTTCAGAAAGAACATCAGAATGAAATTCTATCAAAGACAAATGACAGAGAAGAATGGAGAAAGAAGGTTGACAGATCTTGTGTGGTACCTCAGCGGTCTAGCAGACCAAAGGATAGTTGAAAGTGAATGTGAAGTTAGATGTTAGATCTTTTCTAGTTTACGAGATCTAAATGGGACAGACGACAGACGGACGGATGGACAGACATTCCACACAAAACTATTATCGTCTTTCCCCTTTCGGGGGCCGCTAAAAATGAATAATAAAAATGCAAAATGAGACTCCACAATGAATACCAAAGGTGTTTAAGAGCGCTAGTGTACTAGGGGAAAACTGCAGGATCTCTAGTGATCATTCAAAATTTCTCTTTCGAAAATTCATCTTTATCTAGGCCTATCTTTTTTTTTTTAAATTAAGACAGTGGCTGCTATGGCATTGTTATGCAGCACTTATACACAAGTGCGGATCCACCCCCCACTTCCGAATCCGAATAGCCTAATTGAAATGTCGAACCAACCTAAAGATTCGAACAACATTAAGTACATTCATACAAGCATGCAGGAAACAGTAGAGTGTCATTGGATATTTCCTATTTGTGACTCATCGCTAGCAGTAGATTGCGTCCGCTGAAAAATTTGTCAGCTAAGCTGAATACACAAACATCTTATATATATAACTTCTGAGCGGTTCTCAACATTCAGAAACTCAAAGACCAGATAGTGTAAGTAAATGCAATTATTATTTGCGCTAGTCGCCGAACACCACTGCTAATTGATTAGTAATGTGTACTTTTAATTTTCCTTCGTAATCACAAGTAGGGGAGAAAGATGGGGGTGGTCCTAGACAGCAGCTTGAGTACATAGTACAAAACGTAGTCTATCTTAAATGTATGCCTGTAGTTATCACTCAGATTAGAATGGATCTTTTCGAAACGTCTTAAGGCTGAAAAGTTCAATAATTTTTCGTTAATCTCGAGTGGTTTATTTCGCAAAAGAGAAGTTTGTTTTTTTCTTTTTAGTTAGTTATAAATAACTACGAAAACTCACTCTCTGGTTATCCTGACATTATGACACCTGACTACATTGACGTTACCAATTTAGTCGCGGAGGAGTCAAAAAATGAGATTTACTTGCGGTTTTTTAATGAGGATGTTTGCATGTCATTTTAAATATCACCGTCATATCCTCAAATTGTAACAATGGAGACCCTTTCACACACACACATCATTGTCAATACACATGGAAATTCTTTTTAAAAGCTTTATTCTTTTAAAGCTTGAAGTGCCCAAGATCGGTTCAGCCTAAAAATTATTTCTTAAAAAAAAAAGTGATAGATACAGACACAAATAGTTTTGAATAGACGTCATTGTTTCACCCATGCACACACACACACAATATTATAACTGAAAAATAAAACATTGAAAATAAAATTTAAATGCTGTTTACACAACAAAAAAAGCAAGCATTAGTAAATGATGGTACTCACATTTTGACTCCCGGTGGAGGCTCCCAGACACATTTGCCAGTGGCCAGGTTAGCGTACATGTGTTCCTTAGATTGAGGTTCTATTATTTCCACCCACTCCATCCTGCTGAAAACAAGAGATTGTAAGCCCACAACTGACACATTATTTCCTTAGTTCAAAGGGTAAGTTAGCTCTTCACAAAATGTTGAAATGTAGTGTGGAGTTGATTAGTAAGATGTCAATGCTGCAGATGTATATACTACATACTAGTACTGAATCTATGCTATTAAGCTTCATAAAAAGGGCTTTTAAAAAACAAATTAATTATAGCTAATAGTCCCAATAAAAAATGTTGTTGTTTTTAGACTAGATTTAAGGACTGGAGAAGGGCTAAAAAAAATAATAAAAAATAAAAGAGTTGTGAATGTCAAACAAAAAAAATAATTATTATAATTTCATTTTAAACATTATTGTGAGTATCACTAGTGCAGTGTTTCCCAAACTGTGTTCATGGAGCCCTGGTGTTCTGCGAGGCCTCAATAGGTGTTCCACGAAGTACTGGAACAATTTACCAGTAGGCCAAAACATACATTAATCTCTCTAAGCAAAATAAACAAAGTGTTCAGATGTGTTCCCCCTAAATACTCAGAAGGTGCAGAAGTCTTCCACCTACATACTCAGAAGGTGCAGAAGTCTTTCATCTACATACTCAGAAGGTGCAAAAGTGTTCCCTTAAGGAAAAAAGTATGGGAAACACTGCATTGGTGGATTACATTGCAAGGTATCATTTAATCCTACCAATTCTTTAAAAAATACTAATTAAGTTTCACTAAGTCTGATGAATGAGAAAAAAAGAACAGCAACCTGACCATACAAGAATATTCACAATCCAGTTCCATAACAATGAATTATATAGCCTAATGTCACACAATATAATACATAAGTAATGAGGAAATAAAGAAAGAAATGTTTACAACTAACAAAAAACATGCAAATAATAAAACAAATTATGAAAGCAAAGCAATGGTGAGAAAAATAGAACTGAAAAATTATTCATCAATTATCTTTTATTTGTAACATTGAACATATATACATATATTATACATTTGTATGCATTTATTCATGTATCCATTTACAGTATGTGTGACCAGTATTTTATTAGTCTTCCTTTACAATTTCTGAATTTTTCTGATATAGTTTTCTAATTGCAAAAAAAAAAAAAAAAAAAAAAAAAAAAAGGGGGGAAAAAAAAGATGAACACGGAAAAATATAAGATCTAAGTAGTTTGTTGTTTTTCTAATCAATCTGGTTCACCTAATTTACCATAATTTACAGTAATGCTAGCTAGTTACATAATATCCAAACTCACGTCTGTAATCAAAAGGAATTCCCTCTCAGTTATTTAGTGAATCAGTTGAAACTCAGAGAGTAGATCTCTTTTTTAGGGCAAAGTTGTCTGGGTTTTTTTTCCACCAACACTACGCCAAAAGTACCAAACTAATTTGTTTTTATTCTGTAAGCTAAGTTATCCTCTTGGTGGTTTGTCTTATTAATATACAAAGATGAGCAAATACAATTCATGTGCTGCTATGTGTGGAGTGTATTTCAACACAGATTTCCCAAACTGTCTATTCCACGATGCCTGAATACTGGAAAATGAACTAGTAGGCTACTATGTCATTAACCTTTCTAAAAAAATAAGCGCTAAAATACGCAGAATGTGCAAAGTGTTCCGTTAAGGAAAAAATTTGGGAAACACTCGATTAAACCATTTCTAATAAGGACACTTTTATTTTTTGTTTGTTATTAAGTAACAAAAAATGTTTACAAACATATTTATAGGTGAACTTTATACAAATGTATTTTGTTTTAGAATAATTTTGTACTACATTACTATCTTTTGGTGCTTTTTGCTTAAGATCTGGACTGAGGTCTTTGCTTTCAATACCATGAAAATAACTAGTATGAGAATTTCCATAAACGGTGAATGAAATATATCATAAAGGCAATTGATTATTTCACAGATATTGACCTAATCTAATCCAGCACTTACCATACCACTTCAGATGCTTTTTGGAGAACTCTGTGAATAATGCAAACTGGACCATATGGTAAACCCATCTTGCCTCACAGACAATGGAGTTTGAATATAACCTATGACACCTCTCACACTTTTAGCATAATAATAAATGCTTTTGCTTTAAATGGGGGGATTATTAAAAACTCCATCTCATATGAAATGTTGGAAGAGTTCAGAAACTAAAGGTGAATATTTGAACAAACTATTTTAACAACAACTTAATGTAGCTCTGTAAGTCCGTAGATGAAGTAGGTCTACTCAGAAAAAGTAATTACATTTTCCACTTACACCCCTGTTACTACAACCTGTGAAAGGCTCTAGCATGCTCAAAACAACCAACTTTTTTTTCACTTCACTGCACCTATGAATGTGTGATAGGATGTTTTTAGACAATACGCACAACAAAACCAGAAGCAACTCGTGGCAGTGTATCAAGAAACCTGTCTAACCAGCTTTTCACAAGGGCCTCTTGACAGTTTTTCGTACCATCAACAAACCTATTGCTTTTGTGGATGTACTACTAGATTATAGATCTGCTCACCTCTGAAACATGTGACTATCGCATGGCCTAATAAAACACTAAACAATGTCTGACTACAAATTTTAACTATATGCAACATTATAAAAAAATAATGTTTCAATACAAGACATATTGAATGATGATTGTATACCTGGATCAGAACACAACAACAATCAAAGATTCTTCATGAACATAAAAGTATTGACAATCTTAATTCATTTTTAGTTACATTTAGACAGCTTATTAACAATTTTATGACGGAATGGAATACATAAGAATGAAAAAAGAGAGGCCAAGAGACCTCATCAACACTTGAAGAGACATAAGGGATTGAAACTGAAGGTGTACAATGAGATGAGGATAAAAGCTTAAGATGAAATAATCAACCAGCTAAGTAATCTTCTTATAAAACAGAAGACTTAGACTACTTAATTGTTCATATGATACTAAAGGGAAAAAAGGACAAATTCCTATTTGAAACCTAGCCCATTAAGCAAAGGAAGTTAAGTTCACCTGTTTCTAGGCCAACATATAGGCTGGTATAATATATATAGGAAATTGTATCATCACTCATTGAATGCTTGACAAATAAATGTGGCCTGTCTAAATAATGTCAACAGCAATCAATCCCACATTTAGGTTACAACCATTGCTCGCCTCATTTGATAGTGAATTTATTAAGAAAATCAAAAGTAGATCATCTAATGTATCAGGCCTATTAACATGAACTCAGCAAGAATTTTTAAACAATGTAAATGTTTTTTTATGATATTTTTTTAAGTGGTCAAATAAACCAAATTCAAACATTTTTATGATATGAGAAACAGATCTCTCCTAGATATATAAAGCACCTGTGGAGGAATAAATTTTAACATAACATTGCCATGTGTTGATGTAGTCATTCCTGTCAAAAACTCTAATTGTACTAAATTATTACTTTTGCTGGTCAACTCAAGCACCAAATCTATGATTGAAAAAGACACATGGATAACAGGAATTCTTATTATATGAGCTTGTTGTAACGTGAAATGTAATTCTATCTTTTATATATCTTCTATATTTTTATAATTTGTAAACTTCCTTATATAATATATATTTACAAGGGCCTGACTGACAGACTGACCACTCATCACTAATTGTCCTAACTGGACTGGACAATTTAACCTTGCACCTAGAACAACTAAGCATCTTTCACAATCAAAATGTTCAAAGTTTCATCCCAGTGCGTTTTTATAAAGCTGACATATGTAATATTTTAAAAATTCTTCTACTGCTTTGTTGTTGTTTTTTTCTTACAAAAAAAAACATGAGAGTGCTCATCACTATTATCAATTTTATAAATCAGTTAAACTACAGACTATAAATGACCACTAGGTTCAATTTTTCCATATATACATCAATTTTTGTTCTACTTGCAATCCAAATTTAATTCTTAATTTTACTCTTTGTTAATAATGTATATATATATATATAATATATATATATATTGTTTTTATTTCCTCTTCCTTTAATCTTACAAATTACAGATGTTATTAACTATTGAATTAGACAAAAATGTTTATAAAATACATATATATATACATATATATTACTGTTACTTTTTAATCTAAATTTAGTGAATTGACCAATAGTACTGTTGTTAACTTATTATACTGCCAAAAGATAGTATTCCAGTGTTGGTCTAATGAGCATTTCAGTTTTTGGTTCTTATATAAAAGATCTCTACAAATTGTTTATTAAAAACCTTAATTACTTGAATTTTGATACATTTTTTTCACATTTATTATTACATCAATATTAAATCCAAATGCATCTTGTAGATAACAAAAAAAACAAGCATATTAACATATATATAGTTTCACATCTTCGTGCAGCATGTATGTTTAATTATGAACTCTGTTATTGAAGGCAATTGTTCAACAGTACAGAAAATAAATTTTAAATATATAATATTCTAATCTAGAAATAGAGATCTAGCTAAAATACTATACATTATATTATATTATACACTAGATCTATCTAGACTCAAATCTAGAATGACTAAATCTAGAATCCAGAATATAATCTTTACTTAGTCTACTTGATCTAGATTCTAGATATCTTGTGTCTAGGATATATATCTATATATCTATATCTAGATTCTGCTAGATAAAAAAAAAGCAGCTAGATCTATCTTTATAAGTATAACTATAAGTTATAAATATAAGTCTATAATTAAGTAAATAATATGAATTATGATTGAATATATATATATCAAATATATGTATACTTTATAGTTTATTTATATATAATAATACAAGTTTACTAGTGAGTGACTAGTATCGGTATCACTAGATCTGTATCAGTATAATTTTATTATTAATATTAATAATTATTTTAATAATACCTTTGACACTTTATTTTTAGTAACACTTTTACTTTAGACTACTTTAAGTAAACTTTACTAGACTTTAGTTAGATTGTTAGATCTAGAATATTAATCTAGATCACTAGATCTCTATTCTATATCTAGATTATATCTATACTCTATACTAATACTGACTATACTTATAAGTTATACTATAGTGGTCTATAGAATAGATCTAGATTATAATTAAAATACTATTAATACTTCTAGATTAAGATTAGACTAGTAAATAGTAATAGTATAGAAGTAGAACTATATAAAGACATTGTCACTGTTACAGTCATAGTCTCATTACTCTCATAGACATACTCACATAGTCTCACTCACTTCATAGTAAATAAGTAATCATAGAATCATAGAGTTAGAGTCTAGCTAGAATCAGCTAGATCTAGAATCTAGGACTATTCTACTTCTAGTCACTAGTGACCTAGCCTAGCTAGGCTGTAGTCAGTGTAGTGTAACACTAACTCACTAACTCAACTAACTGTGTATAAGTGTAAGACTAAGAGTAAAGTAAAAGTGTCAGATCAGTACTGTCAAGTACTGACAGTGACAGTACTAGACTGTAGTAAGACAGTATACTGACTGAGTATACTACAGTACATAGATCTACTACAAGGTTAATATTGAAATTATTTTTTTTCTAATTTCACAAACCTTTCAGCCATGCCCTTTGACGCTATACGATTATGCAAGATAATCCAAAAGAAATATTTATAAAACGTAATTAATCCGTGAAGTATCACTAAACCGGTGAAACATTATTCCTTTCGCCATTTTTTTAAACCAAATTTTAATGTTGCTGCTGATTATCAAATCTTGAAGAATGTTAATTTTATTATAAAAAATATTGATCACTTGTATTATTTTGTTTAAAATATTCAATAGTCAGAATTTCAAGGAATATTTGTTGTTTTTATTTTATCTATATTATATATATTCTAATATATTAATAGCCAATGTTTAGTCTTTCACATCTTTTTTTCTTTATAGCAGTAAGACTTCCGGGTCAATGAAAAAACAAAACAGGTCGTTGTCATAGACCCATTTAAATTAACAAATTTTTCACTTTTACAATCTTCCCAACGTTATGATTAATAATCAGGTCCAGACTATTTCTATAAATGGAAACTAAATTAAAATGTACAGTATTTAATTCTAGATCTAGATGCTTAAATATAAACAAAATTTATTTTCCCAATCTTTTGATAACTTAAAACGACAAACTAGTTTCAACGCAATAAAATATATTTGTACAACTGAAAACACCTCCTTCTAATGTTAATATGCAAGCATGGGCGTAACCGGAGGGTGCATGGTGGGCGGTGTTACCCCCCCCCCCCAACCATCGAAATGAAATTTCGAAGTGAAATGAATTCTGTGAATGGTTTTCTTGTTGTTTTTTTTTCTTTCTTCAGCCAGGTTGGGGGGGGGGGGTAAAGCTTAAAATCCGCTCCAGGAAGTTTTGAGGTTAAAAACTCTTCTATAAACAAAAATAATGCAAATGACAGTCCCCAAATTCCAAGAGCGTAGCCAATATGTGTTTTGAGTGTAAAAACAGCCTCCCGAGTTTTTTTTTAGTTTAAAAAAAAACATTTCAATTTAAGTTTAAAGCAAACTAAAGTCACCAGATTCTATGAGCGTAACCGCAAGGAGAGTTTTGAGTTTAAAAACCCCTCCAAAGGGCTTTAAGTTAAAAAACTCTCCAGAGGTTTTTAAGTTTAACCCCTCCTCCTAAAGCGGGTTTTGAGGATTAAAAAAAAGCCTCTTCAATATTAAACTAAAGCAATTATACAGTCACCATGCAAATTCTATGGGCTAACTAGGAAGTTTTGATTTTACCCCCCCCCCCCTTTTTTTTTCCATGTACGCAAGCTTTTGTGATCATTCATCCTTTATGGTTAGAGTGTGGATATTTAATGCTTTATGTAATGAAGAACTGATTTTTTAAAGAAGGAGACTGGAAGATCATAGATCTAAATTAAATGTATTCGATAAAGTCTAGGTTCGAAAACCAGACCAGTTCTCATAAACTAAGATTTGTTTCTCAATATTTTGGAAGCCTTTCCTGGCAACTACCAACTACCATATAAGAACACGAGATGTTTTGTTTCAGTACACTGTTCAGTTTCGGTAAAGACAGCATCGTATGGCCTGTCGATTCTAATTTAAGCGGCTATCAATGTTTAACAGTTCACCTTGGCATAAAATAAGAAACGCTTACGAGGAAGCAACCAATTGAAATTGTTTATTTCGTAAATATTAGAGTCATTCAGTAGGCCTACTTCTAATATAATACAGTAAATATGCTGTTACTTTAGTTTGCCATAGAAAAAAAAAGGAACCAAGGTGTGTAAGAGGGTTTATTTGTATATTTCTATTATTTGTAATTTTGACTGCTTTTGTAGCACTTGTGCTTTTTGGCAAAACAAATAAAAAATTTTAAATCGCTAATTGTTTATTTCGTAAATATTAGAGTCATTCAGTAGGCCTACTTCTAATATAATACAGTAAATATGCTGTTACTTTAGTTTGCCATAGAAAAAAAAAAGGAACCAAGGTGTGTAAGAGGGTTTATTTGTATATTTTTATTATTTGTAATTTTGACTGCTTTTGTAGCACTTGTGCTTTTTGGCAAAACAAATAAAAATTTTAAATCGCTAATTCCTTGTTTTGTACTGTGACATAGCTCTTAGGCCTATTTTACCAATTTATGTTCTATACAGTTTTTTCGGCCAATAAGCATCCAGAAAGTTGGACTTTACGTATTTATTCCCCATCCCCTTAAAAAATACTGTGCATATATACATCGGGTGGCCGTGAGAAAATCGGTGTTTTAGTTGAAAAGTAGTTTTAGTTGAAAAGTAGTTTTAGTTGAAAAGTTAAAAACGAAGCTGTATTTTTTTTTCATTAGAAAGTCGGAAAGTCATATATCACTGTAGCTCTTATCGGACACTTTATTCTTATACCAAAGACTAAAGACAGCATTTTTTCTCCTAGTAAGTTGTTTGGCACAATAGCTATTGAACAGTGGCGTAGCATCCATGGCGCGAAGGGGATCAATGAACCTGGGCCCACGACCCTTAGGGGGCCCACAGTCTGTGACGTACCAATCATGGCGCAAAGGGGTTTATTGCGTTTGGGCCCATGACTCATCACCAGTTGGGGCCCACATGAGCCCTTGGGGATGACTCCAGACTGAAATACATAATTGCACTTTCGTAAAGGCGATTAAAAATATAACCTTATAAGACTTCCCAAAATATCCGTATACCAAACATTAACTTCAAAACGTTGAACTGTACTAGAGTTTGTATACCAGGGGCATAGACTGCTTTGATGTAAAGATCTGCTTAATTTTATCAGGTTTATTGTAGTGGTGGCTAACCGTAATCATTCGTTGGTTGTGTCTATTGTTGCCAGCTTGCATCATTTTGACAAAGCTGATATCAACTCACTCTGTCTATCTGGTAAAAAAGTTTATACACGTTATTTCTCCGACACCCAATCTCGGATCAAGCTGAAATTTTGCACAATTATTTCTTTTGTCTGACAACACAAGAATCAATTTTTAAAAATTAGCTAATTAACTATTGGGTTAGGTATCTCGAGCAATGGAAATTTGACCAGATTGACACGAATACAAAATTTCGACTCAGTTGCAAATTATTAATTTTTCTCAAAGCTCAATCCGTTTCTTTCTTCTTTTCTGTCTTTCTGCATTAAAAAAAGGAAGAGATTTTCTATAATTGTGTAAGTGCTTCAAAGTACATAGCAACTTCTGTAATATTCGATCAACATGCATATCATATTTAGTTGCATTGGGAGATTGACCAATCGTAATTGGTTGAAACTTGCATCATAGTTCATACACACATCATAATAATATAAAATCTTCAATTTAAATTGAAATGAATATTGAGATATCTGACAGAAAAGCAAAGTCCCACAGATTCAAAACGAGATATCTCAAGCTGCGAGGCCAAAGCTATGATGGTAATTTCAATATGAGTGGATAGTAGATGGCCCCCAGGCATTGCTTCATCAAAAGTAGCCTCTTGGGCATTATGTTCACCGTGCTAACCACAACTTATATTTGTCAAGAAGTTGCAGATTTCCATGACTTTGCATAAAATGTGCATATGTTTTTACTCACAGCATATCAAGATGGGCGCTTCTCGAATCCAATAGGGAGAGCATAGTTTATAAGACAGTTAAATAATTGTTCCCTACAAGGTGGTCATCAAGGAATAATGCCCTAACTGCAATGAGATACAGACATTTTGATGTACCAGAGACGCTTACACAATATTTTTTCTGTTCCTCAAAGGGAAAAAGAATACCTGGAAGCTGCAGCACTTAAAGAAAAATTATAAACTTTTGATACTATTGTTCTGTACACAATCAACGTTGTTTAACAAAATGTTGCAACGTGAGTATCAAAATGTACGCAAAGCTGTCAATTAACTGGAGAAGATCTAGACTGAAGTAGGCTACAACATTGGAGAAGATCTAGACACTGAAGTAGGCTACAACATTGGAGAAGATCTAGACTGAAGTAGGCTACAACATTGGAGAAGATCTAGACTGAAGTAGGATACAACATTGGAGAAGATCTAGACTGAAGTAGGCTACAACATTGGAGAAGAACTAGAGTGAAGTAGGATACAACATTGGAGAAGATCTAGACTGAAGTAGGATACAACATTGGAGAAGATCTTATCTTCTTATCTTATATAATACAGACGTTACTTCAAAAAAGAAGATGATTACGTCCTACGCGTCATGCATTTAGTCATGCATATTAACCAATGACTTAAATTCTGCCAAGTCACTGGTTTTCCTGGCTAGCTCAGGCAACCCATTCCATGCTCTAATAGCACTAGGGAAGAAGGAGTATTTGTACAAATTTGTCCTAGCATATGGGACGAGGAATGTGCCTTTATCTTTGTGTCTTTCAGAGTATTTTATTAAATTTTGTTTTTGTATTTGAAGATTATGGTTCAGTGTTTTATGTATGATTGCTACTTTACTTTTGAGCCTTCTGTCCTGAAGGCTTTCTAAATTTAGTGATTTTACTAAAGGTGTTACTCTAGTCAAATGTGAATATTCGTTTGTTATGAATCTCACTGCTCTATTTTGTGTCTGTTCCAGTTTCTTAATGTTTTCTTGAGTTGAGGGGTCCCAAACGGAGGATGCATATTCTATTATTGGCCTAACCAAGGTTAAGTAACATTTTAGTTTTATGTTCTTATTTGATTTATAGAAATTTCTTTTAATAAATCCTAATGCTTTGTTTGATTTTTTTTGTAGTTTCATCAATATGTGGATTCCATGATAGTTTTTCATTTATTATAACACCTAGGTATTTTGCGTTTTTAGTCTGTGATACTGGTTTGCCATGAATAAGATAAGTGGAATTAATTTGTTTTAGTTTTTTTGTTACTCTTAACAACTGACATTTTTCTGGGTGGAAAGACATGCTCCAATTTGATTCCCATTTCTGTAATTCATCTAATTCTCTTTGTAAAATATCTGTGTCTTGTGTTGTTTTTATTGTTCTATATATTATGCAATCGTCTGCAAATAATCTGACTTTTGTTCCTGAACTAATGCAATTTGGTAAATCATTTATGTAAATTAAAAATAGTAGTGGACCCAAGACTGTACCTTGAGGTACACCTGAGTTTACTGTTATCGGTGTTGATTTAGAGCCATTTATTATTACAGTTTGTTCTCTCCCTATCAGAAAGTCTTTAATCCACTGATGCAGTGGACCATTAATGCCGAAATATTTTAATTTTTTAAGCAAACTATGGTGGTGAACTTTGTCAAAAGCCTTAGAAAAATCTAGTAAGATAGCATCTATTTGTTCACTATTATCTAAACCTTTTGAAAAATCATCAATTAGTCCTATTAGTTGTGTTTCACATGATCTATATTTCCTAAAGCCATGTTGGTATGGTGTGAGGACATTATGTTTGTCTAAGTGGTTTATGATGTTGCTACATATTATGTGTTCTAGGATTTTACATGTGATGCTGGTAAGTGATACTGGTCTGTAGTTCCCTGGGTCAGATTTTTCTCCTTTTTTAAATAGGGGGGTGACATTAGCTTCTTTCCAGTCCTTTGGTACTCTGCCCTGGTTAAGTGAAGCCTGAAAGAGTATTTTGAACACTGGGGCTAGCTCATTACTTAGTTCTTTGAGTAATCTAGCTGGAATACCATCAGGTCCAGAAGCTTTATTTGGTTTGGTGTTGGCTAATAGTTTTTGAATTCCATTTTCTTGTACTACTATATCTTCTATGTTGTCTACTTGGTTCAAATTCAGTAATATGTCTTTGTCTCCTGGGGCTGAGAATGCTGATGCAAAGTATTTGTTTAGAATGTTTGCTTTAGTTTCATTATCATTATGTATTATGTTATGTTCATCTTTTAATGGCGCTACGCCTGTTGTTTCCATTTTCTTAGACTTAATGTATGACCATAGGTTTTTGTTGTTATCTTTAGATATTACATTGTTTATGTATTCACTCTGCAGCTGTCTGCTTACTTTTTGGGTTAAGTGTTTAATTTTTATATACTTTTTGTAAACTCTTTCTGCATTAGTTTCTTTAAATTTTCTATAGAGGTTTTCCTTCTGTTTACAAAGCTTCTTTAGTCTATTATTAAACCAGCATTTATTTATTTTGTTTGATATGTATTTAGTTGGTATATGATTTTCTATTATGCTTTTAAGATGGTTTTTAATGAAATTCCAGAGGTCATCGACTGGTTGGTTAATGTCTTTTTCTAATAAGAATGTTTGTTGAAAGTTTAGTGCAGCTTGGTGTAGTTGTGTTAGGTTACATTTATTCCAGAGTAAGATTTTTCTTTTGGGTTTTGCATTGGCTACTGCTTTTATCTGACTGTGTATTTTTATGATCTCATGGTCTGATAGACCAGGGATAATTTCATAATCAACTACTAATCCAGGTCTGTTGGTTAAGAAGAGATCTAATGTGTTGTTTAATCTAGTTGGCTTTTTAATGATTTGATCTAAACTTAGGTTGTGTAAAGTTTCTATGAAAAGCTCATTTATGTCCTTAAGGTTTTGGTGTTTATCTATGGTTAGTGTTTTCCAATTTATATCAGGTAGGTTGAAATCACCCATAATCCAAAAAACTGCATTTTTATTTGTCTCTTTAAGTGTAGTAATCTGATTACATAGTTCCTGCATGTATTCTAAACTAGAATTTGGTGGTCTGTAAATGCTGCCTATTATTAGGGATGTTGAGGTGGTATTAATTTTACAAAATGTTGATTCTACATTTTTTGAGTTAGGTAAGGTAATTTCTTCTGCTATAAGAGTGTTTTTTATTGCTAAAAGAACTCCTCCATGATTATCAGCCCTATCTTTTCTAAAAATTTCATAATTACTATTAAAAATTCCTGCATTATAAATTTCAGGATGCAGCCAAGTTTCTGTTCCTGCAATTATGTCTGGTTTCTCACATTCTAATAAAATTTCTAAGTCTGCTGTTTTGTTCCTAATGCTTTGAAAATTTATAACTAAGGTTTTAAGGTATTTTGGTATTACTTCTTTAGTAGGTTTGTTTAGTGAGGCTGTTGTATTAATTTTAGTAGATTTAGGTTTAACAGGAGTGGATCTGGCTAGTGGTTGGTGAGTTTGGTTCGGGATGGTGTTTAGGATGTTGTATGGGTTAGAAGTGTCCGCATCAAAGGAATCATCAAACAGTCCTGATGTAAACTGAGGTAACCCACACGGTACACAGTGCCATGATGCGTCTTTGTTGCCTAAGGCATAATACACAGGTGTATTCATATGGAGACATGATGCATGGTACCATTCATCGCAGGTGTCACATTGAATGGCTTTCTGTTTCAGGGTGCATATTTTTTTGCAGATGTTGCATCTATCTTTAGATCTAGGCCCTGGATTTGACTCTACATCTCCTGCCATTAATATTAACAGTGATAGGTATTTATTTCTGCTGTGTCTGATTGAGAACTTCCATTTGTGATGAAGATTGAAGTAGGATACAACATTGGAGAAGATCTAGACTGAAGTAGGATACAACATTGGAGAAGATCTAGACTGAAGTAGGATACAACATTGGAGAAGATCTAGACTGAAGTAGGCTACAACATTGGAGAATTGAACGTTTGAACATGAGGCTGCTGTAGTAGATATTGGGGTATTCATCCAGTTTTTCGTTTCACATGATTGAAAAACCAATTTGATAAGACTACCACTGACTACTATAAAATTGTGAAGAGAATATTCAAGATGCAGAGAAGACTTTCAAAATCAACGTATTTTGCCCAACTGTTAATGTCATTTTTTCTCAATTACTTGACAGATTTCATGGGCATAACAATTGTAAATATTTTAAGTCGTTCATTAAAGTCGTGCAATTGATGATGCCAACATGCTTCTTGTCTGACCCAGATGATATTGCCATAGAATATTATTCAGAGATGCAATCCTTGAAAGAAGCCTTCTATAAACACATATAAAGTCTGTGTGTGGTACTAGATCTTGTTGTTTTATTTATCATAGACAACTGTATTTTATCGCCAAGCTTTCCATTGTCATAGCATGCATGTATTTCTTACACTGTCACAGCATGCATGTATGTCTTACTTTGTCACAGATTGTTCAGCTGAGTTGTGATTCTCGAAGTTGCGACTGATCAAAAATGATTTAACAATTTCTATCACAAATAGTGTGTTTGTGTGTTGTTGTTTTTTCAATGAGGGTAAAACTACATGGTTTTCATTTATGTAAATGTGTATAATAGGAAAAATTATACATAAAACATTTGTTTGTTCATTTGAAACGCTTCAAGTCGTTTAATTCTGTTCAGAAGTTGTAAAAAAAAAAAAGCAATCTAAGACATCATTAATTGATGGAATTCTAACTAAATACACTTGATATTATTACTTATAAAAAGGCACAACACTTGCACTGGAATGTCGTTTTCTAAATACATTCAGATCATTAGAGTTTTTTGTCACACACTAAATTAGTCTTATTGAGGGGAATGGGGGCCCACTTCATATTCTTGAACCCGGGCCCATGGCTATCTTGCTACGCCACAGCTATTGGAGGCCAATCAGGGGCGTAACTAGGGATTTGGGGGCCCGGGGGGATTGACCTCTTTGGGGGCCCCTTACATTTTGACATTCGACATATGACATGGGATAATGTACGCAAAATATATACGCCCCAAATCCAATTGGTTCAGTATATCAGTAAACTTAACAAAAAGTAATCAAGACTCTTTTAATGAATAATACCTTTATTTATTAGTTAAATAATGCACAAGTGACAAATCTAAATTGATATCGCTTCACGTCGTGCATTCTGTGCAGCAAAGATATCTATAATATCAACTACATCGATACTTTCTAGTATTTGTGACTTCACTGACATTAAAGCCATGATAAGCCTTTCTTGTGTCATTGTGCTCCTGAGATAGTTTTTGATGAACTTGAGCGTTGAGAATGATCTCTCACATGACGTAATGGAAGTGGCTGAGTTAGCAGTATTCGGAGAAGGTTGCAAAGTTTGAGCACACGTAATTACCATATGAAGCCTGTTTCCTCAATATGTCTATTGGTGGTTGTATTACTGGTTTGTTGATGAAAAGTGCTCGTGCATCAATGACATCATTGAAAAAGCGATTTGCCATTTATTTTATCATACAAACAGGAAAAGTAGCACAGTTTGTCATAAGCGGGTCTTCATCTAACAGGTGTATTGGTTCAAGAAGAAACCCAAAGGTATCCATTTTCTTTCCAACCTCTGAAATCTGCTCTTCATCTCCATATGAAATCTGTCCAGCACTTCTGTCGCAACACGTTTGAATTGCAGTTCTATTGACAGTCCTACATTATAACTCAACTTCCCATCAAGTCTTTTCTTTCTTCTGGTTGTTTTGATTACAGGGAATCTATAGTATTCACTACCTTCTTTTGCTTTTTCGATGCATTGCGGTTTTTGTCAGTTTCTCATCATTTTGCAGAAAGCATGAAAGGGTACTAATTTCTTCAGCAGCTTCCCGTATATGCAGTCCAGACTTTTGTAGTTTCTTCTGAACGATATTAATTGGGCGCAAGAGCTTTGACCAGAATTCAGGATAGGCAAAAAATTCTTAATTTTCCACTGCATGAAGAAGATTCTGTGCTAATATTATATGGTATTACGGCATTGTTGGTTGTTTATGTTTTGTGCGCAAGAAAAAGGATTCAGAAAATACAAAAGTGGGAAAGATCCATATCTCGTTATGCTCGAGTATAGAAATACTCCGATAAGTGGACTGCCGTTTTCACCATCACAACTGCTAACGAGTAGAAGACTAAAGGAATAATTCCAACTGATCCCAAACTATTGAAACCATCGGTAGCTGAAAATGCAGAGACATTACTCAACGAACGACAGATGAAAAGCAAAGTGAAATACAATGCAAAAGCAAGACTACCTAAAGATTATACTGTCGGAGAGTTCGTCTAGGTCAAACATGGCAGAAAGCAGTTGTCATAAAAAAAAAATTCAGCACCCAGATCTTACATCATAAAGAAAAACGAAAAAACATACAGAAGAAATCAACGCTTTTTGAATAAGAGTTTCGATGAAGACATCTGTGAGTACTATGATACCGAGGAGACAATGAACTGCAAACTGTTGGAACAAACGAAACAGACAGTTATAGACTAATTTCTAGAGAACTTGTTGTGCCAGTCAAGACAACCAGAAGTGGACGAATTGTTAAAGTTCTTAGGCCACTGCAGCCTATGCGGTGGCAGTGGGCCCCGCGCTTTCATAGGCCCCGCGCTAATTCTAAGTGTACATTATTAAATTAAACCATTATAATGTATATAAAATAACAGGGTTTTCGTGACCTCCTGATTTTCCAGGGCCTCCAGGAAATCTCATGAAAGGCAAAATATACGATAAAGTCCTGAACTTTTTTTTGAATTTATTCAAATCTCCTGAAGAATAGACGAAATTGAAATTTTGGGGTGCCTATAAATAAAAAGTGGCATTGCGAGCTTTCATTTGATAAAAATTTATTGCAAAGACGAAAGTAGGCCTATTTTCTAATTTAAAAAAAATATTTTTGACATTATGCTCATCCCTACCCAGACTAGGCCCCGCGCGATCCGTTTCGCATAGGGCCCCGCAAATGCTAGGGCGGCCCTGCTAGTAGATATCACTTTTAAGAACTTTAAAAGGAAGGGTGTGATAATAACTTCAAAAGGAATGATGTGCTAATATTATATGATATTACATCATTGTTTGTTGATTATGTTTTGTGCGAAAGCAAAAGGATTAGATGGAAATAAAAATAGAGTTTGCATTGGATTGAGGAACGATGAAAAATAGAAGGGTAATAACTCGAGTGTGAAGTTTAATTCTGAAATTATAGACGCCAAACCCGAATAATGGACTATTCTAGCATTATTAAGAAAAACTTTTGGATCTGTTATACTCGATTCTGTAAATTTTGATTCCAGGTTAATTAGTGTAGCCATAAAATACTCGACATTTAGATCTATATTAGTAAAGGTAACAAGATACCTGGAATTCGCTGTATATCATGCAGTTTTATTCGTGGCAACAAAGTTTAAAATGTAAAACTACCTTTAAAAACAACCTTTGATCTCTATGGGAAAATTTTTTTTTTAAATGTTAACAAAGTCAACGTACTGATAGACCTAGATCTAGGTTTACTCTTTGTGATAAATTTAACCCATAAATGTTAAAAAAAAAACAAACACACACACCCGTTGACACTATTTGTCAATCAAATATATTAATTTATGTATTTACAATAAATTTCCCCCCCCATCCCCCCCCCCCTTAGTTACGCCACTGAGGCCAATCAGCTGCTGCGACTGGAACTATCTTGGTAATAAAATTCAGCAGGTTTTTGTTAATCACGTTAAAATGTTTAATTTTTTTTAAAAATGTTTCGGATGTTCGATCAGAGTTGAAGATAATCTACTTCCTAGTCCAAACCTCCCGTAGGACGACGGGGGAAGGCAGCTGGTAGGTTGTGAACCCGGGACCATCGAGACGACCAAACAACAGTCCAGCGCGAATACCGCACGGCCAGGCAGCCATCCATTCTTATAAGTAGCCTATGTGTCATCGTGATTGGATTAAGCTCTGAGAATGTCCAATTGTATCGCAATAGATGACTTGATGCTAGAACAAAGTAGACAAGAAGAAGTGGCGCGCAGTCTTAGCAAGAATTCTAGCGATAGTTCAGAACCTTGCCAAAAAGTAAACAGCGCATTTCATGGAGAAACAGAGAAATTTTATGCGCCAAACAACGGTCGGTTTTTAGGCTTTGTTGAGATGCTTGACAAATTCGACCCAACCTTATAAGAATTAAGTACGCTGGGTTTCACTACCAGAACCTCAGATATAGGATTCAAAACGAGCTTATAGACCTGATGACATATATTCCCATCATCATTGACTGCATTCTTGATGTTAGTAAAAAAGGAACAGATGTCTTTTACATGGCGTTTTGTGGACTTATCAGATCCAGAAGGCGGAGAACACTTTCAAAATGTTGTTGAAAGGCCAGTTTCACAGTAGGCCTACTTAGGCCTACGTAAGGTAGCCTAGTAGGCCTATGTTTCGTAACAAAAAAAAAAGGCGGACGATCCCGTTAGCGTGACGTGGTAGGCCCTACGATATATATAGTGACTATATAGTCTACCCTTAAAGTTCAGGGCCCCGCATATGACATTCGCCCAGGGCCCCGCGCAGTGCTAATTTAAGGCCGCCTCTGTGTGGGGACATTGATTATAAATTATAATAGTTCAGGGAGATTGAAAGCTACAAATATGTGGGCCTAAGAAGTTTGTGTTTGTGCATAGTTTATAATATGGGATTGCGGGCCCTTCGTGTATAGGCCTAAGAGATTTAAAAAAAAAAAAGACAGATAATTTGGGGGATAGAAAATTGTGTTGGGGGTGGGGAAGCGTTGTAATGCGGGTCTTTTTTATGGGTTTCAGAGTGTTCCGGGCAAAATAAACATATATACCATATTACCAACAATTTCAACCGCACCGTAGTGTTGCAAGGGGGTATTTATCTGCATAGGCCCTAATAGCTAACCCAAAGATCTAAAATTTTGTCTCTTTTAAGTCTATATTTAAATTATACCCTAGATTATAGGCAATATTCTTTTTCAGTTTAAGCCTATATTACGCTATGTGGATATTTTTTTTTACTAATTCAAAATTATTTTTTCGATTAACTTAATTTTTGATATATCAAGAAGAGGGTATACGTTAAATATAGACTAGTAGATCTATAGTCACTTATCGTGATTTGTGACTAATGAATGCAACTACATTGACGACATAGTCAATACCGCAGACTAGGATCTAGATTCATGTCTGAGATATTGCTTCCGGTTCATTCCACCCGGCTTTGCCATACTCATACTCCCAACAAGGACCATAATAGTTAAAACTACTAAGACAGTCTAAGAAGTAAGAGCTATCGACTTGGTTGAAAGTAAACCAACTTAATTTTTAAATATTTCTCCACTACTGTAAATTAAAATGTCAGATGGTAAAGACCAAGAATTTGTTTGGAAAGTAAAAAATGGAGAACTAAACGACATCAAAACTTTTGTGGAAAAGGAGGTGAATATTTTTAATTAAATTTACTTATTTAGATCTAGATCTATTAATTATTTTAATTTTACTGTAAATTACTCTAGATCTAGATCTAAGTCTAAGTCAGGCATGTCAAACTCATTAAAATTAAGGTGTATGGACCGCATAAAAACTTACCATGACCTGAAGGGCCTCAGCCAAAAATCAGTTGGAAAACATAGCCAACTAGTTTTATCATTTTTATGTAAATTATAACAATACAATCTATTAGGCATAGTCTGCCATAGTTGGCATAGAATGTAACGCAAGAATTAGTTATTAGTGGAATACCTGTCCTTTACGCCTTTACACTTAAGTTAGCTAAATTTGTAGTGCTTCTGTATTAATAAAAAAATTACTAGACTAGATGGCTATGGTTCTGCATTATTTTCGTTGTCCTGATGCTTGACATCTTTTCTGGGATACAAGTTTATTAAAGGGAAACTCCGATGGTTTTGACAATTTTTGATATAATATGATAATAAATATGTGTTTTGATTTACAGATAATGAATATATGATTCTTTTTTTTTTCTTTGCAATTATAACTTAGTAATTGATAAATGTGTTTTAATCTATTGACTTATTGTATAACAGGAGACCATACAGGAAAGTTTACATTCTCGTAAAAGAAATATATCTTGGTCAATCTTGGTCTATGCAGTTAGATCTAGGATCTTGTAAGCAAAGAAAAAATGCGTATTAAAAGTAGATTTACATGCTTGACTAACCACGGCAGTGTGTATTTTCTCGCCAGACCACTCAACACACAACAAACACTATCGCTTGGTTGTCTTGTCATGACCAACTACACACAGTCTCGACTAGCCTTACACTGACCAGTTTGTTCGAATCAGTCAGACACACGCTATATAAAAGCTATAATAATAATAGAATCCCGTTTTTTTTTAGATGTCAAGAATTTACTGACTAATTTATTTAATATAAATGTTTCTAAGCATTTAAATAAAAAATGGTAAAATGTTTACTATTACAACTTTTTTACACAGAATTTAAATATGTCAATAACTCAAATTTGAAAAACCATTTGAGTTTCACTTTAATGTCAGGTTGAAGCTTGTTTGTCACTGACACTTTCATCACTGATGACAAATTTCGATCAGATAATATTGAAAGTGGAAGTGTTTTGTATCTTTCATAGTGGAAAAACAATCAAATTCGTGTCCAATGTCATCCATAAACATTGAAAATTGTTGATAATTAAAGCCACGGTCACGACTGGAACTGGTCTTAGTTCATGTTGGAACTGCAATTACTTTGCGCATAATGCTTCTTGGTGAATGATGCACTGAAAATGATCAAATTTAAAATAAGCACAAGTCTCTCTTACTTTTGCAAGCAGCTTTGCACCAACAACATTTCTAACCCCAATCATGGTTGGTGCGCACCTTGCGCCATCTGTTACTAGACTAGCTAGCTTTAGCAAAGGTAAATTTTACCTCCTGTAATTTCACAAAAACATCCTCGCTTGTTGTGGTGTTATGTATAGAACAGAGCTCAAGTAGTTCCTCATGTATCTCAGAAATCCTGTCAAAGGTCCTTATGAATATAGCCAACTGTGCTACACCTGTTACATCAATTGACTTATCTATAGCCAATGAAAAGAATTCAAAATCAGCTATTTTGTTCTTTAATTATTCACGCAAGCTGACTGACATGCCATTTATTCTATCTGCCACAGTGTTCCAAGTTAACATTATTTCTTTGAATGCTTTCACCTTTTTCTGGACTACCGCAGCTTTAATGACACACTGCTTAATAAAATCACATTCACTAAATGATTTGCTATAGCTTTCAATTAAGTTGTACAAAATGTAGCTGGCTTTCGCTACAGACTCACTCTCGTTTTTCAGTTTAACAAATACTATTTGTTGCCTTTTAAAACTATTATTCAAGTAGCTTGTCATCTCTCATTTTTCCAGTGTAAGCATAATATGCCTTTATGTGATTTGCGTAATGTTGTTTGGCATTGTAATCTTTGGGCACATTAATGCAGGAATAGTATATATATTAAGCAGTGAATCTTATTTGATACCGATGTGTAGAAATAATTTAACAGCCATCTTTCTTGAAACGATCTATTTTTGTCCTTAATTTTTCTTTTAGTAGCAGTTGCTGCTGTAGTTACTGATTCTTCATCAGTATAAAATCCATTATTCTGGGAAATTATAAATTGTCAGTAAACTAGTGTAAATTGTCTTGTGACCTGTCAATGAATGTTTGAATATTAGAGACTGATTGAATGGTGTAATACTTGGTTCTTGCTTCCTGAAGTACTCTAGACACGTGACAAGACAAACAGTATACGACTGACTCAAGTCCGTTCAGCAGACAACATGAAGTTTATTTTACTATAATAATAATATGCTGCACTCCTTGTTAGTGCTACATTAAGTCAAGAAATAATAACAATCCTATCCGCATAACAGCGGTATCAAAAGTATCAATCACGTCCGCATCTCAGCGGGTAACAATAAGAACAATTACTACTAGTGACACTGGAGCTTCAACTATAGATATCCATTGAAATACGAATAATACCTTAATATCCAATAAGCACATTATGAAATCAACTCTCAGATATTATTAATCAACAATGACTAGTCCATCGACTTTCACGTCCAACCTTCCTGTACCGGGAGCAAGACCTTACTGACTTGACTTGACTGAACTCAAAGTCAACTTTCATTCTACTTCCTGTTTTCTACATCAGGAATTCCATGTGTCTTTTAAACTATTAACATGACGTGAACTTTAGATCATGCAATGTCAACTAAGACTGTGACATGACCGCAGAAAGTACTGAATAAACTAAATATATAGAGAGGGCCTAGTAGTTACTGAAATAAAATAGAATGACAATATTAACCACAAACTTAAAAGATAACTATAATTCGAAGTTAATTAAAAAAAACGAAATACCGAATCTAATTCAATTTAAAATAAATTTTCATTAAAGAATACTCAATAAAATTAATTTCAACGAATTTGATTGTTACTTTTTAGATTTTTTTTACCTTAAAATTAGTGTTGACTGTTAAACGCTTAATAATTTAACATTATTTTGATAATTCTGTAGGTGGCCAAGCGGGCCGCCTGCAAAGTGGTCGGCCCGCAAACACTGTGTTTGACATGCCTGCTGTAAGTCTTAGATCTAGAATCTAGGATGTCTAGATCTAGGAGTCTCGTTTGGTCCAGAAAAATAATTGAAAATATTTATAAAATGTATTAATTGTATTGTAAGTTGAATTGTTGATGATTAGATCTAGATCTATTTATTCTAGAATCTATATACTATATATAGTATATATATATATATTTATATACATATATATATATATATAGATAGATAGATAGATCTATTAAATTCTATTATTATTATATTTATATTATATTAAAAAATTATTGCTCAGATTTTAGATCTACAGTTTAGAGTTTACACTAGTCTAAGTAGAGTCTGACTGATCTAGAATCAAGATCTAGATTAGTAGATAGATTTTAGAGTACATCTAGTCTAGTACACTTACAGTTACAAAATGTTACTCTGGAGTGTCTGGAGTACGTTGACACTGTCAGTTAGCTAATTCTATTTCTATCTAGATCTATACCTAGAAATTCGACCTAGATGCTGATGGCTAGCTAGAAGATATAGATCTAGAATCTAGGTCAATGTAGGTAAATAAGCAGTTTAAAAGTCAGTAGGCTAAACCAGGTAGAGGGTATCTGACGTGTCCTTGGCACTCAGTACACTGAGGTTCTGTCAGACCTAGCATGTGAAGTCTGGGCTTAGCAGCCTGTGCTTAACACGTCACAAAACTAGACAAAATCGGACAGAAAGGCAAATACCAGTGCTGTGGAGCACTATAGATCAGGACAAGACACACAGAAAGTCTCTGGTCATCCACTCAACCCAAACTTGTCTCCGACGTCTTGACCAAATCTTGCTTCCGGAAAAGGATGAGAACGACATGATGCGCGAATCCTCCTCACTTCAATCCTAATTGCAGCGCAAGTCACTTGTCCCCCCCCCCCTCCCAAATACAACCAAACCAAAGCCCTGTGGCAACTGCCAAGCAGTGAGGCGGTAGGTGTTCGCACACTAGAAGCTGTATCTGCAACCCTGCACACAGGTGGCTCAGGCCATATA
Source organism: Biomphalaria glabrata (assembly GCF_947242115.1). Taxonomy (NCBI): domain Eukaryota; kingdom Metazoa; phylum Mollusca; class Gastropoda; family Planorbidae; genus Biomphalaria; species Biomphalaria glabrata. Next base: position 34,563,813 of record NC_074720.1, read on the forward strand.
TTTTTTCACCACTGACACAGCAGCAGTGGAGTCCAGCAGCCCGCTGAGCAGCCCTATTTAGGAGTGCACTGCTCACCTCCATAGCATGAGAACAGTGCTAGAAAAGGTGCCCCAAAAATTGCCTGCTCTAAACTACCCTAGCCAGCCTACCGCAGTTGGCGGGAACCCTACACAAGCGGTTGAAATTTTTTAAAAAAGACCAGGATAGTTATCTTGCCATAGGCGCATGGAATGTGCGCACACTACTTGACAACAACACATCTGAAAGACCACAAAGACAAAGTGCACTAATTGCCAGGAGCTCCACCGATACAACATAGACATAGCAGCACTAAGTGAGACTCGGCTTGCAGATGAAGGTGAACTCTGCTAAAGAGAATCTGGGTATACTTTCTTCTGGAGCGGTAGAAGCACTGAAGTAAGACATGAATCTGGATTCGGCTTTGCCATAAAAACATCAATAGTATCTAAACTAGTCAGGCCTCCTAAAGGAATTAGTGACAGGTTCATGACCCAAAAGCTGCCTTTACAAAACAGAAAGAAACACATTTTCATTGTTAGCTGTTAAGCACTCACCATGACCAACCCAGATGATGTCATAGCAAAGTTCTATGAAGAACTTAACTCCACCATACTTGATATTCCAAAAACAGATAAGCTACTCATTCTCGGTGACTTCAACGCAAGAGTCAGCTCAGACCATCACATCTGGAAAGGAGTGTTAGGCAAATTCGGGATAGGTCAGTGCAACTCCAGACCTGTGCTGAACACTAGCTGCTCATATCAAACACAATATTCAGTCTCCCAATGAGAAAGCGAACTTCCTGGATGCATCCCCGCTCAAGACACTGGCACCTCATAGACTACATCATCACCAGACAATCTGACTGTCAGGACATACATGTCACCAAATCTTGCTGTGGTGCAGAATGTGGAACAGACCACCGCCTCATCATCACAAAACTGAACATTCGTATCCAACCAAAGAGTCCTCCGCAAAAATCTAAACCCATTAAAAGGCTAAACACGACCAGACTAGCTGATGACAAAATTGTAAAGTCACTTACAGATGCGATAGAGAACTGCCTCAAGTCCACCCTTCTAGCTGAATCAAATGTAAATAAAAGCTGGAATGCTTCAAAGAAGCTATCCAAAGCACAGCATTAAGCATACTTGGACCTATGGAGAAAAAGCACCAGGACTGGTTTGATGAAAACAATACTGAGATCAGGAAACTATTATATGAAAAGCACAAGCTCCATAAATTGTATTTGAACAACCCAAACTCCCAGCCCAATAAGATGCATTCACAAACATCCGCAAAAACAATTACGACAAATTCAAGATACCTGGCTAAGTAAGAAAGTGGAAACAATACAGGAATTTGCTGACAAGCACGACATGAAGAACTTCTTCCATGCTACAAACAAGGTCTATGGACCCACAAAGTCAGGTTCATCCCCTCTACTAAATGCTGATGGGACAATCCTATTGACAGATAAGGAAGAAATCCTAAAACTCTGGGCCGAGCACTTTGAAAAGGTTCTCAATACACCTACCATTATAAATAAAGCGGCCATAGACAGGCTACAGCGAGTACCAATAAATGAAAAAATGGATGACCCCCCCCCCCCTTGCCTTTTAAGAGCTCGCAAGCGGAAAGCAAGCTGACTCCATTCCCGCAGAGGTCTACCTACACTGTTCAGTATCATGTTCTGTGCTATGCTGACAGATGCATTCACAAATAGAGAAAACAACGGGATAAATATAACATACAGATTTGATGGTGGCCTATTCAACCTGAGGCAGCTCAAAGCGAAAACAAAAATAAAATCAGCAGTAATCAGGGACTTGCTATTTGCTGACAACTGTGCCCTAAATGCCTGCTCTGAAAATGCTCAGACTTTGGCCTTATCATTAACACAAAAAAGACTGAAGTCTTCTATTTACCTGCTCCTGGGAAAGCCTAATCAGATCCAAGCATCAAGATAAATGGACATGATATAAACGCAGTGGACAGATTCACATATCTTGGCAGCACACTCTCCAGAATCAGAAAGATCAATAATGAAATCAACCTGAGTATAGCCAAGGCCAGTATATCCTATGGCAGACTGTGTAAAAACGTCTGCAACAGATGTGGTATCACCACAAAGCTAGGGATCTATCGAGCTGTCATCCTTCCTACATTGCTCTATGCCTCAGAAATGTGGACAGTGTACAGAAAACATGCAAAGAAACTGAACCACTTCCACATGACATGTCTAAGAAAAATACTGAATGTCAAATGGCAAGACAAAATACCAGTAACTGAAGTCCTTCGAATAGCGGGTCTGCAAAGCATCCTCACAATCCTGATTTAGTCCCAGCTGCGATGGGCAGGACACATCTGCAGAATGGAAGACCACTGCATCCCTAAACGACTCTTGTATGGTCAACTAAGCGCCCGCATGGTGGTCAAAGAAAGCGCTTCAGGGACACCCTCAAAGCTTCTCTGAAGGCGTTCAGCATAGACCCAGCCACCTTGGAGACAGAGCATCATGGCTGTGAAAACTGGCGCACAGGTCGCTGGGGAAAAGAGAACAACGCTGGCAGAAGAAAAACGTCAGAGAAGAAATTCAAGGCCAATGACACTAGCTCCAGCTAGAATAACCTGCCTTGTGTGCAGCCGAACATTCTAGATATTCTATTACAGAAGAGCTAAAAATAACTCAAAAATCCAAGGGCACTAAAATAAAAAAAAAACATTTTGAGAAAAGTTTGTGGAGTGTGGTGGCCGAATTGTAACTTTAGCACTTGGCTTTTCCAGCAAAGAGTCACTAGTTCAATTCCTGATGAGGACTGGGGTTTTGAACTTTGAGATTTTTTTTAGGATGTGCCTGATTCCACCAAACTCTAATAGGTACTTGACATACTTTGGGGAATTAAGAATAGGCCATAGAAATAGATGAGCTTTACATCCTCTGCCCCCATAGCTTGCAAGGTCTGAAAGGTTTACATTACCCTACCATGAAAAGTTCATCTAAGATTAATAAAGTATCTTTTGTATTATATTGTATGTATTTCAATGAATGTCAAGTTTGATATGATTTAGATTTTCAGTATAATAATGTTAAAATGAATTAATTTTTTTTATAAACAACATTATTCCTCAGGGTGTAGATGTAAATAAACAGATCCAAGGCCGTTTTCCACTTCACTTTGCAGCTGACTATGGTCAGACAGAAGTCCTAGAGTATTTGCTTTCAAAGGGTGCCAAAATAAATGTAAGTTAAATGCAGAAAGCTTTTTTTTTTTTTTTTACTACATAGCAATGAAGGGAACAAATAAGAAGTGGAAGGGGAAATATTGTTAAATAAAAGGCTGATGAACCAGGTACCAAAATAGACCTTAGACTTTGACCCCCTATACAAGCTCAACCTAGTTTCATTCATTTTCATACATGATGCTATGTACCAAACATCATCACTGGTCTTTGGGAACAAAACAAAGAAAAATGAAGACTGGTTTGAAGCTAGGCTGTCAGAAATGGAAATTGCCACTTCAAACAAGAGAGTAGCCATGCTAAACTACAAGAAGAAGCCCACCCCAGGCAACTTGCAAGCACTCAGATCTACACGAAACAAGTCCCAAAGAATAGCAAGACAGTGTGCTAACAAATACTGGCAAGATCTATATGAAAAAATCCAATCTTGTACCGACTGTGGTAACATCAGAGGACTATACGAGGGCATGAAAAAAGTCTGTGGACCTCACACCAGCAAGTGTGCTCCGCTTAAGTCAAAAGATTTTTCAATATCAGTGATCAGGCACTGCTAATAGAGCGATGGGTACAGCACTATGGTGCTAATTATTTCTGATGTTTCAATGAGTGTTGGTGGATTCACTAAGGGTTTAAGTCCTCCTTGTGGCAGTTCATATTCTCCATTGTCTCCATCTTCAGTGGTATTTAGGATCCCCTCAAAGTATCCAGCCTATCTCTCAATTACCCTGCTGTTTTCTGTAATAAGCTGACCATCTTTGTTCTCACACATGTGTGATCTAGCTTGAAATCCGTTCTTTTCATCTTTAATTTTTCATATACATTCCTCTCATGTCTCCCTCCTTTGCTAGTTGCTCAATTTGAGTAATCTCATCATACCATCCCATTCTCTCGTTCATTTGTTTAAATCCAACTATCTGTTCTGCTGTTCTTTTGATAGCATGCTTTATTAATTCCCAATGTTCATTTATGTTATTTTCACTGTCCTTTTGCAATGTTGTTAATTGCGTTTGGAGTGCAATTCTATAACTTTCTGCAACAAGTGGATCCTTTGTGAGTTTTTGATTATCATATTGATGTGCTCTCTTTCTTTGGTAATTATATATGGTACTTATTCTTTGTCTAAGTTTAGCTTTTACTAGTAGGTGGTCTGAGTCAGCATTTGCTATTCTGAAACTTCTTACATCTAGTATATCCGATCCATGTCTCTTATCTGTGAGCTATGATCTATTTGATTCAGGTTACCTTGTGAATATTCTTATGTTGGAATTTTGTGCTGCTGATAAACATTGCTTTTCCTGATGCAAAATCCACTAATCTTATGCCATTATTGTTGGTCTCTTCATGTAAGCTTTCTTTGCCAATTGTTGGTCTGAATGCTGGTTCTTTTCCAATTTTTGCATTGAAATCTCCTAGGACTGTTTTGATGTCATGTTTTGGTGCTTCCTCATAAATTCTTTCCAGTCCATCAGAGAAGGCTTCTTTTGTGTTATCATCTGCATCTTCAGTAGGGGCATGAACATTGCTTAAGTACAAGGGAAAATAATATGTGAGGTCAGTCATTAAGTTTCACACTATCAAATTAGATTTTTTTGTGTGAAATTTATTGAATTTTAAAATGATTCGGGTGGGCAACTTTTTCATACAAATATGTACTTACAACTTAGAAAAATAAGCTAGCTGTGTATAATGTCTTTTAATTTACATTTATACAGTATTATACATTTGCATGTCATTTTTACTCTCCCAATTGAGAAATTACAAGATTTAGCAGTTTCATAAACACATTTTAAAAAAATTTGTTATTGTATCTTTACATAACATTTCACCCACCACAAATGACAGATGTACTTAATGTGAAGTATGTAACAGTCTACTCTCTTGTGTATTGTTCTGGAAATGTGGAACTAGCTTGCTAGTTGCTATCCTTGTGACTGCTGTCAAATTAAAGTCAGCTTGTTCACATATGAATGTGGACCCAAATAAAGTGAAAGTTTAGCAGCAAAGTTTTTTAAGTGTGGAAATACAGCTTCTGGCACCCATGAGACTCCAGTGGAAGAGCTGACTGGAACTTCTCTTTCACGTCATAATTTGCTTGGAGGTATGTCATCTGGAGCTGAATCAGTTTCTGCACTAAATGGTGAACACAGGGGTTTTGAAAACTGATTCCTAGTTCTTGACGCCTTAAAATTTGCTTTAAGATTCTACAGTCAAGGAATCCAAATAATTCATGTACTCTTCAACCATCTCACTAGAACTTGTTTCACCTAAAAGCAAAGGAAAAAGACAAAACCTGTTTTCACTTGCTTGCCTGGAGAAATTGGAAAGCTTTGTTTGAAAAGATTTAACATGCACATACATTTCATGTGAATACAACGTTTTGCTATTCTTCCAATTGTCTTCCACTCTTCAATAGAAATATCAGAACAAAGTCATAGTCGTTGTCCTTCAAGGAACATAAAAATTTCTTCTCAATATCTTTGTGTCAATTATTGGGTCAATAATTTGTGTGATATTCAATACATCTTTGTGCAAACTTTCCTGTAGAGGGGTTAAGGTTGGGAAATTGTTCTTTAATTAAAAAGCCAGTTTTTCTCAGTCAAAGCATGGGCTCCATCATTTGTTACACTTTTCATCTTTGTTCTAAGGCAACCCAATACTTTCAATACACTTCTTCAAATCACTGAATAAATACTGGCCTGAGTTTGTGTGTTTGACTGAATTATTTGAAATATTGCCAATAGGAATAATCTTCATTTACGTTAAACTTATAAGAATCAGAAGTTTCAATAATTTCTGTAGATATTTGCAATTATTTATTTTTTAATATATTTTCACTTTTATATGTGTAATCTGTGGTCACACCTGATTTCTGTAGGTGTCCGCAGGCTGCATAAAACACTCTGGCGGGCTAGTAGCCAGTGGGGCGTAATTTGCCCACCCTTGGTTTATAACATATTCATCATTTAAAAAAATGTGTGGCTTAATCTCTATAAGAGTTTTGTTGTCTCTGTACTGGTTGGTGAGTCAGCATTATAATTTGTTATTTTGCTTAAGTCATACTAAAATGTAACCTTCAAATGTGTTAACCTAAATATTGTTTGTCATTTCAGGAACCTGACAAGTTTGGTATAACTCCATTATTGTCTGCTATCTATGAGGGACATACAGCAAGTGTACAAGTTCTATTGGCTAAAGTAAGTATAACATTGGTGGTAGGTACCATTGAACCCTATTAGTGCAATGTGACATCCATAATTATCTTTTGATAATTTGACACTCAGACATGTGCCCAATAAACAATGAGCTGCAAGGATGGTTAAAGAGAAAGGTATCCTTTCGGACCTTGCGATCTATGGGGGGCAAATGATGTAAAGCTCTTGCGTTTTTTTATGGCCGACGTTAACTAGGGTAACATGTGGCCAACACAACTGCCTTTACTTTCATAACTAATATTAGGTACCCATTAGAGTTGGGTGGACTTAGGGTGTCCTAAAAATAGTAGTCAGCTGTACTCAAACTGGATGTCCATTTGTTTGGACCAAAGAAATAATTTTCTCTTACATTTAACATCTCCAGCAGCTTAGACAAGTTTCTTAGCTCTGGCCTTCTCTTGCTTAATTTCAGTCATATGGCTCTTACAGTTCAACAAAAACAGCACTACTGGTACTATTTGAATCTTCCTTTTAACAATGACATGACTTTAAAAATATGACTGAAAGAAATAAAATATCTGTGATAACTCATATGTAATACATTTTTATCTACAGGGTGCTGATAAAACTGGGAAGTCACCTGACGGTTTGTGCTACATTGATTGTGCTGAAAAAGATGAAATTAAAGCACTTCTAAAGTAAAATACAATTTTTGACTCAAAAAGAAAGTTACTGAAGAAAAATTTTGTGGGTGATTGGGTCAACATTGTTTTTTGTTTGCATGGCTGAACAGCTTATAGCATTTCACGCGTGTATACTTACCATTATCATGATCTTAAGATGCCATCATAAAGAAACTGATATAAAATAAAATGTACAAATTTAAATATTTTTTTAATCAATATTACAATATGTTAAAAACAAATCTCTTTTGTTATTTTACTTTTTAAAAAAAAAATGTATTACCATTTTACTTTTTTATATTTGATACAAAAATATTTTCTGGCTTTCTGTCTACTGAAATTGTTTTTCTGTTTGTTCAAATGAATGAATTTATTTACACTTTTTTTTTTATTTCAAAGGGCTTGTTGGAAATATCTATTATTAATTTTCACTTCAATTAAAGAAACATTAATAACTGTATGATGATCATCATTGTAAATGGATGCTTTGTCATGTAATGTCTCCAATTTAACTGTCTTCACTAAAAAGGAGTAGCCTTAAAGAAAGGAGAGCCTTTCAATTGATGCCATCAAGTGTGATTTATTCCCATTGATGAAAGTATGCGATACAAAAAACAAATATCTGACTTAACTTTTTCTGTCAGTTGATATACTGTATTAACTTTGAACACTTTAAATTATTTATTGCCAATTTGTAATTATTATTTGAATATCTATTGTGTATTCGTATGTTGTTTTATTTTGTATTTTCTCCATAACACAAAAAATTACATGAAAATGTGATTTTGGTCAGGTAATTGGGATTATTACCTAATAAAGTCCAGCAAATTACTATTTTTATTTTTTGACTTGACGTTTTTTTCCCCCATCAATGACTTGTTTCAAAATTATCTTTCCCAAGACTGGCCAGTCTACAGTATGGCTGTACTTATGAATAACTTTCAACATTGTGTATGTGAGTGTGCTTGGTTTTTATTGGTTAGGTTTGAGTGTGATTTCTACAAAATAAGCTTTAAGGTTCATTTGGTCAAAATGAATGTGCTGTTTTATTATTTTTATCATTGTTCAGTTAAATTGCATGTTTTTAGCCACGATGGAACTAGCAGTGAGTTTAAAATATCATGTATTGCTGCCTTGAAACTGTTACAACATGTACGCATCAGATTCTTACCATCAGATGAATAAATGTTTGGAATAGAATATTAAAATTGTTCTTAAAAGTGATGGGTATGTTTGTTTTCATTTAATATAAAAGATGCTTTTACAACATTGTTGTAGTAGTGTAATTTTTCTACCACCAACAAAAGCCTCATATATATATATATATATATATATATATATATATGTGTGTGTGTACATATATATTGGTATGAGTTTGAATTTTAATACTATTGTGAGAGCAGGACAAATTTTGCATAAAAGGCAGTGAGCTAGCAAGAAACATTATCACCAAGGACGGCGTTAGGCCACTGCAACCTATGCGGCTGCAGTGGCCCCTGCACTTTCATAGGCCCCGTGCTAATTCTAGTTGTAAAATATTAAACTCTTATAACTTATAACAGGGTTACCGCGGCATCCAGACTTTCCAGGAGCTCTTGGAAATCTGAAAAATAAACAAAATTGAAATTTTTAAGGCATATTCTACCAAATCCGCGAAAACCCCGGTACAAATGTTAGCTTATCTGTCCACTAGTAAAAGATGCACTGCTTTCCCAATCTACTCTATTTTTAACAAGACCTGTAACTGTGGCATCTTGTACATGTAGCTTCTCGTGCCTCAAACTATCAAGAATTACTTGCGATAAAAAAAATCACGTAGATAGATTAAACAATTTGGAATTTCGATGATAGGGCCTATACTGTATAACTTCGCTACACGCAAGGCTCATAAAATAAACTAAATTCGATCGTGATTTTGTACTTAGTAAAGAATGAATTAAATGTAAAGAATTAATTTTCTACTACAAAATCGTATTTTTCACTTATCCTTATCCCTACACGGACTGTGGCCCGCACAATTCGTTTCGCATAGGGCCCTGAAGAGTATCACCATTTACTGTTTAAATATTGGTTTGGTTGTTTTTTTATTCACAATTTTACATAGTTTTGATTTTGCAATTGAGAAGATACTTTGTGTACGTATTGCATTCAGTTCTCAAGATTTAATTCTATTTCCCTCGCCCAAATGCACATAAGAATGCGTTATATAAATCCTACTAGGGTTATTTAGACAGTGTTTTTCTTGTACTGTGGGATGCTATCCTTAGGGAAGAGGTCGAATGCGGTTCAATTTTGTTTTTAAGGAACATTAAACAAAAGTATTGTTTGAAACTTTGTCAAATGACATGTTTCAAAAGTTATACTATTTCAACTATGACATATATTTCATCTTTTAAACCGGAACTTTTAAAATGTATACCATTTTTGTGTGAGGCAAAAAGGTTGACTGTTTTTGAATAAGAAATTTCAAAACATCTCTCTTAGCTTGATTCCTCTCGACTCACTTGTATCAGAAAGGTTGAATTTCTCTGGACGTTGGCGCATAGTCACACCACACAGTTGTCACCGTAATGGACATAAACCACAACGGACGTGTGAAGAAGTGCATGCCAGCTTACTACACTTATTACGAGACGGCAAAATGTACAAACGGCGATTTTAAACAGCCGTCTCTTGTCACTACTTCTTCTTCCTCGTTCTTATTTTTATGTTGGAGCGTTCAGATGATTAGATCAATATATGAGATGAGCTGATGGAGTGTTCAGATGACTAGACCAATATATGAGATGAACTGCGCAGTGGTTTCCAAATCAGGGAGCTCTCGATATAGTTTTCTTTGTTTTGGGGCCAGTGTCTTGCACGGGCCTCATGGTAAAGAGAACAGTTTTGAAGGACATGGTCAGCATTCACATGGGCAGATTTCACTGGTTCTCTTGTCACTGCACTTCAAGGTCTAGGACGTGTTGTCCCACCTGATAGCTTTGCGTTTATTTGACATTATGCTTGTCTGAAAGCATTGATTCTGAACTACACGCACTTACTACGTTAATCAATGTTGTCAATCAATTTCATAGAAGAGTGGCACCAGAAAGTACAGGCCGAGCTATTTAGCAGAGAAATGACCACGCGCCAAACAGTATCGATTTCATCCTCCCACAAAGAGAATTCTGCAATCTTCCAAGTATAGGACATACACCTAATAATATTCACCTAAACCAAATTAACAACTCATAGCCACCCCCATGTGGACATTATACCCACTGTCACAAAACTATTCACTTTGAATAACGCTATTATCACAACGCAGCATAATACTCTGTATGGCAATGCAGCTGGGGAAAAAACAAACAAAATAGAAAATAATCCTTAAAAAACAAAAAGCTTACCTAAGGGAAAGAATTCCAGGCTTGCAACTTTATCACTCAATAATGTGGAAGTTAATTCCCTTATTCAATGTCAAACAAAAAAAATTATTGACTAATTTGTTGGTTTTTTTTTTATTTATGATTTGTTACAATAGATAATTGTTTAAAGGTTTAACTTGATCCTATAATGGGTAAGTGAGAAATAATGTGTTCAATTATCTAATGGGACGAAACCCTACATAACTAGCCGTATCTTTGAATTCTGAAGAATTAATTTCCCTTGTTGGTATCAGACATAATAATTAATTACAAGTAATTAATTGGTTTATTTATTTTATTGACTCATGTCTTGTCTGAGCCAATGAACAATTGTGCAAAGTTTCAACTTGATCCGAGAATGAATGTGGGAGAAATAACGTGTATAAACATTTTACCAGATAGAGTAAGTTGATATAAGTTTTGTTAAATCACTTTCATTGTCAGAGACTACAAAAGAGCTTACAGCTCTGCTTCATAAAAGCTGACTAGAAAAAAAGGTTACGAAAAATGCATGGCTAGAAGTTTGTTCAGAGTAGAGGAATATTTTGATCTGAACTTGGTATGTGGTGTACCATTTTAGGCTATATTTTTTCATTCAAAATTATAACAAGAGTATATTGACATTTGATACGCACTCTTCCAGTATTTGTCACAAAATATTTATAAGCAGCAAGTCCTCTTATGTTCTCATCTTGGGGCAGGTCCTCCAAACTTGATTGATCTGGTATCCTCAATTATAAATTAAATTGTCAAAATTATGTAGGCTAAAATAATACCGGTACAAACAATTTTTACTTTAAAATTTGGTTGTACATTTAAAGGTCTGCCAAACAAGCTCCACTTAGCCTATATTGATGAGAATGCCTAATGAACATCCCACATAGGTCTACGGCATCTTCTTGCTCTGCACAACCGAAAGTTTCTCGACAAAAAGTCGTAATAAATGTGTGTGTAGTCCAAATGGCGCAACTCCAACAAAACAAAAGTAGCTAACGGTACTTTTAGGATTTCGGTTCCAGGTAGACACTTTTCGTGCGGCAATCGCTGAGCGCAAATTTTATGCTCAGTGTGCTTTAATCCAATCACTTTTGTGGACCAACGGGGAGGGGGTGAGGTATCTGGGGGAAGGTTTCTGTGCTGCCATTTCAATAGCAATTAAAAAAAAACAAAAAACTTTTCTTATCTTATAAATTACAGGCGTCATATTTAAAAAAAAAAGAAGCCAATGTCATACGCGCATCAATGTGTCAAAATATCCACGCATTTGAGTCAGTGACTTAAAATCTACGAATATGTTGATTTTCCTGGTTACCCATTCCATGCGCTAATGACACTAGGGAGGGGAACACTTGTGCGAATTTGACCGATCATATGGAAAAAAAAATAGGATAGGCCTATGCATTTATCTTTGTATCTTTGTGAGTACCGGTTTTTTAATATTAGGTTTTGTATTTGTACATTATGGTTGTGTTTTATATTATAATGTTACTTTACTTTTTTGTTTTCTGTCCTGAGATGTTTCTAAATTTAGTGATTTTACTAATGGTGTTACTATGTAAATATACGATCTACTCGCGTCTTTTTTAGTTTGTTTTCTAGAGTTGAGGGTTCCCAGAGGACGCATATTCTAATACCGTTATTGGCCTAACCAATATTAACACAAAGATGATGTGACGTACGAGCACAATCCACAATGCTCACATGTAATATTTATGTATCGACTCTAGCTAGCTTAAAATAATTTAAAAAAAAAAAGGGGGGGGGGGAATTTTTCAATTCGTTATCCTTTTAAGCGGCCCCCAAAAGTTGAATAGCCGATATTAGGCCTACTTGTATGTGGTCTGTCTGTCCGCCCAGTTTAGATCGCATAAACTAGAAAGATATTAATAATCCGACCCCGTGATAATATTCTATACCTTTCAAAGTTCTGATGCAACGACTTCAATTCTATTTTTAAATTAACTATGCGAGCAATTATTTTAACAAAATACCGGTACATGATTTTTATTACTGTTCACTATTATTACTAAAAGAGTTGTATGATTGATACTTTTTTTTTGTTTTAAAAGTAAAGAATGCATTTAGTATGTAGCCTATACAAGTCGAATATAAATTATAGCAATACGCAGTGTTTCATATTATACAAGTGGAGTGTAATGGCAGAGGCGGCCTTAGCAGTGCGCGGGGCCCTGAGCCGTATAGGAAGACTATATATATCGTATCACGCACGTTACGCTAACGGGATTGTCCGCCTCTAACGCGGTACTGTTGGCCTTTTAACTACCGGTATCTGATAAGTCTACGTTCTTCAATCGCCGAAGATGTTCTTGCATCATGTTACAAGGTTGGGTCCAATTTGTCAGGCATCTCAACCAAGCCTTAAACTGACCGTTGTTTGGTGCATAAAGTTTTTCCATTCTGTCACGAAATGTGTTGTATTTTTAAAGCAGGTAGGCTACTGAACGATTGCTAAAATTCTTGCCAATGCAGTTTTTCTTTTTTAATTGGTTGTAGCATCAAGTCATACATTGCGCTACCATTGGACAATCTCAGAGCTTAATCCAACCACGCTGACACATACTTATAAAAACTACAATATAAGTATACACAGTCTGCATGGTCGTGCGGTATTCGTTTCGATAGTCATGAGAAAAAAAAACAAAAAAACACCAGTAGCCTGTGAACCTAAGCCAGCTTGCTGTACACAGAGCCTTGTGGATACATCAGCTGTGCTGACGAAATCGTACAATCACTAGTACCCAGGCACTGGACCCATGAGATAAAGCAACCTCAAATGTCAATGCAAATTTGAAATAAAAATGTCTAATAAAACATCAGTGCAGTCTGAAATGAAATAAAAATGCCTTTAAAGTTTTTTTTTTTTTACTTGTACCAGGGTTTCAGCAGTTACTGCACCAAGATTTATTATTGCTGCCTTTGAGCGATCAGTATATACAACTCTTGCTCGATTTGGGTGTCGAACCTCGAGCCCACCTTCACAGGTAGCCAAGACAAGTGACTGTACTTTGCCTCTCGACCATGCTTCCAGGACATCTTGGAATTTCAGAAGGCTGTAAAAACCCTGTTGTACAGTACCAATAGTTTAAAAAAAATATATTTCAGTACTAATAGTCTGTTGTACAATTTTGAGTGTATTATGCCAACTAAAAGCTTCCTTTTTAATTTCTTCCTACTACAAAATAGTTGAGCCTATAAAATTGTAAAACACAGACAACATTATAATGCTTTAACAAGAAAATGTCAAAATGATGATGTTTTGGAACAATATTTATTGAAGTAAATTAGCAAACAGCCAGGGTAAATTAACGGTAAGATTTCTGGTATCTGGCACGAGCAGCAGGGCCTCCAAACTTTTTGGGCTCACAGCGACGTGGATCTGCTACCAGAAGAGATCTATCATACTGAATCAAAACATCCTTGATTTCTTTCTTGGATGCTTCATCAACATCTGAAATAAAAGTTGATTTTTTAAAAAATCTGAATAATTTCTAATTTAACTGTTTATATCTATAAATACTGTTGTGGTCAGTTGATGGTGCTGAGTGTTTTTAACTTGTTTATAACTGCCCTATCTATAAACTAGACAAGATCTGCGATGAAAACACAGAATAGATTTGGAAACAAAAAAAAAAAGAAAAAAAAAAGCCATGTAAATGTCATCAACAATGGTGACTAGTGAGGATTGAACATGGATGTCTAATAATGTCATGATATTACAGATGGCTTCTATACCATCAGGGGTCAGGCCACTATATCTATATACTATGGCAGACCTGCCTTCCGTTACGCAAAATCTCCCAAAAATGACAGTCAGTACGCAAATGTGCATTTAACCCGTCGCGTTACGCATTTCGTATCCCTTTCCCCCCTCTCTTGGCTAGCTTACGAGCGGTCACGGAGGTCACGCTAAGCCGTCCTGTTGGGGTTGGGGGGGACAGAAAAGGTGGGAGAACACATTGTGTCCAGATCTATACGTTGATTGGTTCTTAAAAGCAATTAGATTTAGTCTAGAAATGAAGAACGCGGGATTGAGGGAGTGGCGGGTTGGTACCAGGTTGGTACCGTCAGTTAGCTGATACACCAACGTGACTTTTTTTTTTGTAAGTTCATTAGTAGAAATATTATGATGAAGCCCTGATTCATGTATTCATTTGTATAGAAAAAAATATTGAAGTGCCATCGATTCAAAACACATTGAGTGACATTGTAGATATCTAATCTAGATATGGATTCTAGATCTAGAATCTAGATAACTTGTTATACAGGAATAGATCTAACTAGAGTCTAGTCTAGCTAGTCATACGTTAAATGTCATGATTCTCTACATTACTCTACACTCTGGATCCAATTTAGTTTTTAGTTGTAGTATGATTTAAATTGACTAGATCTAGATCGATAACATCTACTACCATCTAGTCTAGATCTAGACTAGATTCTTAGTCTTAGTATAGAATAGATCAAGGATGAAGGTAGGCCTACGAAAGTTTGGAGTAGACCTACGTTTGTAGCGGATCCACGGCATCGGTAACACTCTTGAGCCCAGATCTAGAGTAGATTATATTCTATTGATCTAGATTTAGATTGTAGATCTAATCATGACATCTACATCTAATATTATATATATTATATATATATATATGACAAAACAGTGGATCACTTAAGTGTTACGCATTCTGGTGCCAAAATACGCATTTTGACCATCAGCGTTACGCATTTGGATTATTTTTTGGTAGGCAGGTCTGACTATGGGTATGCTAAGGCCAAGTGACATCTAAGTGTCCTATCCAAATTGTCTCAATTCTGCGTTCGTGCAAGTGTGCATTTCTACAGTATAAAAAGCTATTTATTCAACACTAACAATACATATACTGCTTTAATCTAGACTTGACTATTGAAATATTCCACAAAGACAAATAAGAACAAAGGTTTATTCTTTACAGGTCAACTATACACACAATTTTTTTGCAAACAACCAACTCTGTCACTTCTGTTAAAGTGGCTGTTTCTCTTCTATACACAACTATTTTAGTTCTAGATCTAAATGTATCATGTTAGTATCACTGATATGTAGATGCACATTTTGATGTATTACAGAGTTAAAGTGTGAATCTAAATAACTTACATTTCTGGTAGTAAGCAACAATGGCTTTTGAAATAGCTTGACGTACAGCTGAAAGAGGATAAACAATAAAATTAAAAGATCATACCTTTTCATGACTACAATGAAACTTTTTTTTTTGAACTGAGGTAATGTTAAACTTAAATTGACTGGGGTTTAGCTAGTGCGTTATTCCCTATTAACCATTTCACCACTAAGCAGTTGTCAGAAACTATCTACCCCATCCCTAAGAGATAGGGATATAACTGTATCAGTTATTTTTTTTTTAAATCAATTTTTTGACTAAATTCACAAAAATAAATCTAACAAAAACCTTTGTATAATAGAAAAAATAGACATAGGGTTAAAGTGGCTGTTTCTCTTCTATACACAACTATAATCATGTTGTAAGTCATAAATAGGCCTACAGAGCTCAAAAACATTAAAATATCTCGTCATATTTAGTTGCCTTCCAATCTCCTGTTTGACTAGATCTAACATATTCGATACTGGAACTAGCTTCAATTTTTTTTTATTCATTTTCACTATCGGTCTCAAATGGCTCTAAATCACTTACCCCAATCATTATATCCTTATTCTACAGCTGAAACATTAATATTCCCATTAAAATCTTATTATATTAAAGCCTACATGTTCCATTTTGTAGGCTAGCAAAAAAAAAAAAACCACGTAATTTTCAAAAAATCTTAAAAATCCATTCCAACATGCTGCAGATATAAAAATAAACACCTAAAAATAGCATCACTATCGCTCTTCTAGGTCAGAGTTAGTAAAGGTATAAATAGTTATTTAAAAACTAGCAATGCGCGCGTAAACGAAACAACCCAAAATCAGCGAGTGCTGCGACTCTTAGTTGCCGAATGATTAAACTTTTCCAAAATACCAATACAAAAAAAAAAAAAAAAGATTCGATAACCACTTGTTCTGAACATCTTTATTTGAAATGAATAATCATTTGGAAAGGAAAAGAATCATGATACAGATGCGTTCAGCACTTTATTGGGACTTTAGGCCAAGGCATTAATACTGCATGGGGGAATGGTGTCTGAATGGTAAAGCACTTGGCTTCCAATCTCAGAGAAGACTGGAATTTTGAATTTCATCAGAAAATGGGTAAACATTAGTTGGGGATAGTAAAAGCAGTTGGTAGTTGTGCTACCATAGAAACAGGTGACCTTTACATCATCTGCCTTATAGGGTTAATTTACTTTTTTGCCTTTAGTACTTTTTGTATGATTCTTTTCTTACTTAATATATTATTGCAAATGTATCCAATATTATCAAAGGTTTATATACCATTTCAGCCACATAAATACTAAAAACAGCTTACCATAAATCTGGGCAACATGACCACCACCTCTAACTCTAACACGGATGTCTACTCCAGAAAATCTGTCTTTACCCAATAATAAAACAGGTTCTTGCAGCTGTAAAAGTCAAGAGATATGTTAAATGTATAAAAGAATCAAAACAAAATCGTAAGCAAAGCTTTCTACCAATTTTATGACAAGTTAACATGTTTTTTTTTTAAAACATTGAAATTCAGCTTTGTTTCAATTTAGTGATAAAACATGTTCCCTAATGTAACAAAGAAAGGTTTTCTCTGCATGGTATAAAGGGGGTATGAAAGCATTTCATCACTTTTTGTGGTGTTGGCGTAATAATTGATGAAGTTTAGGATATCAGCATGAAGGCTTTGTGGTCAAATATTCTTTCTCATTTTTATGTTGGAGGGATCAGATAAGTAGTCAGATATCTGCGATGAACTGCGAAGTGGTTTACAGATCTGGAAGCTCTCCATAAACTTTTTCTTCTGAGAAGGAAAAGGGGGGTGGGGGGTGGGGGGGGTTTTGAAGGATGGTCAGCATTCTCTAGTGATGCAAGAGGAAGTCTCACTAGTGCCTTTTTTTTTTACACTCTCAGAACATGTGTTGTCTTGTTCTGAGACAAATTATTCTACATTGGTCAGGTCAAGAAAACTTGAAATCTAAGTGAGAGCTGGTCCATTTAGCCTAATTCAATGAAGATTGGGATATAAGTATGGAGGCACTTGTGGTCAGCCTAATTCAATGAAGCTTTGTGTGCTAAATCTTGAAAAGGTTAAAATATCTAAGTCCACCCTGCTTTAGATGTACTCTCAACCTTAATTTATCAGCTTTTGTGTGGTCACACTAGTTGAATAAGGGTAAGGGTTTCTAAATTGAGTGTGTTTAATATCTTAGTCTTTTGGTAAACCAAAATTTGCTGGCTACGTGAACACCAACAGATGGTAAAAAATAGGTGACTTTAATACTGGCTACATACATTGTATGTTGAAAATGCCATAAAATAAGTTGTCTAGTCATAAAATAAACAATGCTACTATTCAGTTGCTAGCATACTGCAACTGCCTAAAATGAATATCGTAATCCTGCTAGCTTACCTTAACCCGTAGAATTTCAGGTTCCATGTGCTCCAGAGGTCGGCCATTCACTTTAATCAAACCTGTACCTCTCTTACAATGGGCTACAGCTGTGGCTGTTTTCTAAAAAAAATATTTAAATAATTAATAATGCTGGCAATAAATTGAAATAGTGTGTATTTAAAAGCATTAAGAGAATGCATATCTGTTTAATAAGTTAAAAAAAAGTTTCAGAATGGAATGTCCAGGCCAGAAGAAAATGGAAAAAATAAATGAATATTGCATGCCCTAATTTTCATTTTGTGCTATATAAGAAAATGTAATAAATGGTCAGTACAATTAAAATTTTTGTCACAATTCCTCACACTGTGGAACATAACAAATATTTGGTTAAGTTAAGGGTTAACTCAGCAAAGTGATGCATGGTGGCATATTTGTAAAGGAATATAAACATAGCTAAAAAGCAAAAGATCAAGTCATAGAAACATTAAAATCTCAAGTCCAATTTGAGATGAAAAATTGCACTGAGGATGGCAACAACATGTATTTTCCCATCAAAAAATGTAAAACTTAAGTTGAAATCAGTATGAAGACTACCAGGATGTCGGAAATTAGTCCCAGATACTCTTAAAAAATAAATCTAGAAATATATTTACCTTCCGCCCAAAAACTTGAACAGCTTGAAGTGGTCCTTTGGCAGGCATCTAAACACACATAAAAAAAAAGTGCTAATGTAAGACAAGACAAAATAACCATAAGTGGGACAAAAATATCAGTAAAATACAAAGGCAAAAGGCAAAGAAGAGGCTAAAAAATCATAACTTTTGAACTAATTAGATCTAGAATTCACAATTTTGTGTGTCATTTATATCTCAGTAACATCTATTTAGCCGTAGTGGTTTCATTACATATACATAAATAACTATCGTAGATTCTTATACCTGAACACCAACTTTTGGGAACTAGGTCACATTTTTATTTTATTTTTTTAAGTTGAAGGTTTTTTTCTTGCTAAGAAATTATATCTGTGTTCTTTTAAACTTATTTAGATCGTATTACAGACATGCCTACCCCCAAGACCCAGAATGTGGAACACTCAGGTTGAAAATGTGGAATTTTGGGCCCCAATGTGGAACATACACGCATTTACGTTTGTCAGCCATACTGTACGCAATAAATAAAACTTCAATTATATTACTTTACTAACAATACTAGTTTGCTTCTTATAAATTAGATGTAAATAGTATAATTAAAAGTAAGAAAACATTTAATTCATAATTATGTCCTTTGAAATCAATAGTTCTAACTCCTATATGATGAATTCTAAAAAAAATGTATTCTAATGACCTAGACTCAAATGTTACTATCTATTTTTATTTGTTACTACTAGATCTAAATCTAATGACTAGATCTAGATTATTCTAGATCTACTTGATTATCTATCCTTTTCTAGGGCTTTACTCTAGTCACTCTAGTTCTAGATCTA
Organism: Biomphalaria glabrata; assembly: GCF_947242115.1. Taxonomy (NCBI): domain Eukaryota; kingdom Metazoa; phylum Mollusca; class Gastropoda; family Planorbidae; genus Biomphalaria; species Biomphalaria glabrata. The sequence goes on from NC_074720.1 coordinate 34,583,344, forward strand.
AAATAATTTAAGTCTTCTAGTCTAGACCTACATCTAATAATTATTTTAAGTCATGTAAGTCTAAGAACACAGATTATGATAATTATATTATATATCTAAATATTTATGTCTAGATGATACTAGATCTAGATCTATGGACTAATTGAGAACTAAATTTATTACATAATGATACTGTCACAACACTGCAGATGTCACAATGTGTGTTGTGGTGTCGGGGATTTTATTTGAATTAAAATAGTTGAATAAATGACGATCTAGGAATCACAATAAAAGATTCTTTGTAAAAACACAACTCTGGAACTTTATTTAAATATAAAACGTAAGTACAGCTTATGTACAATTTACAGATCAACACGTATAAATAACATTACAAAGGCTTTAAATCAGAGCTCTTAGAAACGTGACTATCTACTATGGAATTCTTTTCATCGACTGGCCTTCTTTTTCCCTCGTCAATTCTCTGGCGCCAACTCTTTTAAAAAAATGTCTTTATTTAATTTCAAATCAACCAATAGATTTGCAACATCATAATTACGTCTTGGGTAAAACCTGAGGCGCTGTTAAGGATTTAGATTTGTGGGGTAATTCCTGAGGCTCAGTCAAGGGTTTATATTTCTATTTACACATAAGCTTTTAAAAGTGAAATATACAAATAAATTTATAATGGCATCTGTGACAGATACATAGAAATCTAGAATCTAGACTGTCTAGAGATCTATCACCTTCTATTACTTCTAAGTCTATTTCTAGATCTAGAATTAGTATCATCTAGTTTCTAGTTATCTAGTGCTAGTCCTAGATACTAATTTATGTAATAACTTTTAAATAAGTAGATATATAGCCTTACTGTGTCTATGTTAATTAATTACATTTAGGTCTAGATCTAGATCTTTAATAACATATTTAAAAAAAAATAATCCTTTTCTTAGATTACTTAGAAACCTAGATCTAAATCAATCTAACTAATCTAAGTCCTAAGAAACCAGTTGAGTTAGTCACAGTAAGATCTAGCTCAACCATATCTTCGTAAATTAAGGACACACCGGGTCCGGGAGGAGATGAAATGTAAACAATAAACACAGACCTATATATATTTTATTTTGCATTCAGTATTTTCATTTCGCACTATTAATAAATAATGAAAAATCAGTGATTTTTGTGTGTGTGTCGGAATTCAGACTTGGATAACAAAAAAACGTGAATGCGGAACATGTGAGCTTTTTTGATGCTTTTGCGGAGTCCGCATAATGTGGGACGGTTCCGCATAATGCGGGACTGTAGGCATGTCTGGTATTATTAGTATTAAAAGTATATTCACTTCTGCAATATGAATTTATTATTTATAGCTATAGTTATAGCCTCATATATAGATATCTCTCTATATATAAATACATATATTAGGTACTATGATAAAAAATTTCAAGTTCAATTTAATGAAACTAATATAAAGTAAAGGATGGTTGTCAGACACGCTAAACCAATCTTCGGCCATTTAAGTTTCAAAATTCATACCTTTGTAATGGTCTAACCTATGAAAAAAGTGATGGTGTCAATGAATTCGCCATCCTTTTGTCTATAAAAATAGCTATTTTTTAATGTACCACTACACATAGTTAAAATTAAATCTGATTTGAAGAGGGGTTGGTTTTCTGATGCATAAAAGTTTTCGAACTGATTTTTTCCCCTGTAAAAGTTATTGGCAGCTTTGGAGATTTATCTGACACATTAAAGGACGTCACTGCTTTGGGCCTAGCCTTGCTGGTTGCGCTAGGGAAAAAAATGCCTCTTAGGGGGGGGGGGGGGGGATGAGGAGGAGTCTTCTCTCTACTCTACCTACGGGGCACTTTTTTACCCTGCAGCACAGCTCCACAAGCGCAGTGCGTGCCTGTCTCACCTTAGCCCTTTTAGTACCAGTAACTGGTCGATCGATAATCGTTAGTCTCCTGCTCTCTCACCTGTTTTTTTGTTCTTTTTTAGAGTGTGTCTCCACTCTTATGGTATGCTTAGGATAGGTACTTCAATAAACTGACCTAGATCCATTTTTTTTCCTCCCAAAAAATGGCTGAAAAGTGTGTCAGCACATTTTACCCTTTTTTTAGGGGTGGTCATTTCCATCAAAGTTTTAGCATATTGTATTTGATTTGAGGACTAATTATGATTACTTTTTGTAAACATAAGATATCAGAGATCATTTTTATTTGCTTTTGAAGCCAATCTGTTAAATTTTTCTTAACAAAAGTTTATGTGAAAGTTGACATTTTTACAACTTTTTTCCTATAAAAGTTACAACAATGCTGTCTGCTACAATAATTTATCATATTATGAAATGTGTATATTTCAAATTTCATTAAATTCTCTTGGCGCACTTTAAAGATATTTGATATTAAAATTAACAAAGACAAAGAAGGGTAAAATTTTCTTTTTTAAATAAAATAAAAGTGTTTATGGTTACAACAATCTGACTAATTCTATTGAATTTAGCATGTTAATATATATATGTGTGCTAAGTTTGAACTTTGTAGCTTGGCGCACTCTTTAGATATTAATTTTCAAAGTTGATGGTTAAAATCTATTTTTAGTAACAACCAACACTGTGATTTACTGGAAATGGTCAATTTCAGTCTATCACGAGCTATTTTTAGAAGCACACATAGGAATTTTTCATTTAGATTAACTTTTATAGTGTTTGAATGCTAGATTATGGAGAGGGAATGTGTCTTTATTATAATGACTTTGTAATCTGCAAATTTTAAAGTAAAAGTTTAATTACTTTAAAAAATAATATTAAATATTACAATTTTTTTCATATTTTTAGCTCTGCGAACTAATAATTAATTTTTTTTCTGTGTGTTGTTTTTTTTCTATTAATATACATGTAAATTAATAGTTAATAAATGAGTACATTATATTTTTAAAATGATGAGCTATTATTGCACAAAAATTCAAGTAAAAAATCTTTTAATAACTTCTAAAAAAAATCGCAAAGTTTCTTTTTTATTTTATTGTCCGAAGCAAGAAATTTTTCATTTACAATCTAATTTTTAAAGCATTTAAATTAAGGCATTTGAAAATGATTAATTGCCAGTGCTCTACAAAAAGGTTAAAACTGTTTTTTTATGAAGTTTATGAAACTTATAGTCATTAAATTTTAGGAAATATTTTTCTGCGCAGTGCTATTTTCATTTATAATTTATAAGAATTATCTATCTGATGCATATAAATAGCTATTTAAATACAGTAGAATTATAATTAAACAAAATAAAACACAATACAGATCTCTGATTTGTTTTATTTGTGATTTTTGGGCTCATATGATGACAAAATCACATATATTTTTATTTTTTGTCGAAGGCTTTTTTTTATATGTTAATTAACTTTTTTTCAAAGATTTTATTGCTTGGTCTTATTTTTTTTATTTATTTTAACAGAATACTGGTTAATGTAAAAGAGTGTGAAGTTTTCAACCCCATATCTTTAAGACTTTTTATAATACAGTTAATTTAAGTTCAACTGTCAGTTGTTTCGGTCACAGATTTTTTTTTTATTTACAAAGGCTAAAGAAGGCTAATTTTTGGCCACTAAAAATTTAATAACTTCCCTTACAATTAACTCAGCAATATAAAATTGGTATCATTGGAATGCATTTCCCAAGCTCTATCTAACTAAATAGGTTCCATTGCATTTTGATCATTTTGAAATTTTTATCGAAGTACCTACTTAGGAGAATGGGAAAAAAGGGAGGGGGAGGAGGCTTCATACTCTCTTCTGATTTGACAATCTCTTAGACCACACATAGCATAGTGCATTTATACTTATCACAAGCCCAGTGCATGTCGATGTTTCACACAAAGGCTTTTAGTGTACCTGGTCAATCAATAATTGTAGACTCGAGGTCTACATTGATATTGCTACTGTGACTTTTTCTTCAGCTGCCTATTGATGCCAATGTATTATTGTATAATGATGTGCACCAAGGTGCCATAACATTTATATATATATGTTGCCTATTAAATGGTGTTATGTTTTGCATACAACATATCAGCTTTTTTTTAAATAAATATGTTATGAATTTATTTTGGTGAAACCTGTAACAAACCCACACAAGAACACATACATAACTTAAATTATAAATATAAATTTTGTACTATATTATTTTAACAAACAACAAAATTATTCATATAATTGTTTAAAAGAAAACAAAAATAATCTTTTCTAATTTCCCCTTCTTTACAGTTACAGTGTCAAGTTTATTTCCCTTTGATGACATAACAATATGTTTTCTTATTCAGATAAGGTAAAATTTGTCGGACACCCCTATTTACATGTTTAAGTGGGAAAGGAGAGTCTGGGTTGTAAAATTAGAAATACATTTGTTTCTATGTCTATTTATAATTTAGAAGATTATTAATTATTATGTCTGGGTTTTAAGTGGCTAAAGGTAGTAAAAAAAAAAATCGTCTTAGCTCCAGACCCTATCTCGTTCTTCCCCTTGGGAGAAAAAATGTCAGTTTTACAGTAGTCTACTTTGACCCCAGATAAAATTACTTTCCGAGTTTCTCTCAATGAAAAAGGGAGCTGTACGTGTCAGAAGTGTGACAAAATGGTTCATGCGCAATATTGGGAATATGTAGGAGGAAGTTGGGTAGTAAACACTCAAAAAGATTTAATAATAATACAGTGAGGTGACCGATATGCACTACGAAACCCGATGTCCGACAACCATCCTTTACTCTAGATCAGTGGTCTTCAACCTTTTTTGGCCTACCGCCCCCTTTTCAAATTTTTTCTTTAAAAAAATCCGCCAGCGCCCCCCTCTAAGAAAAACAGTTATAAAGACGCGTGAGAAGCCTTATTTGAACAAAATACCATCTATTTATTAATTTTTATGCTGTCAATAACACGTATCCCGCTTGGGAGACGACCGCATGCCAAAGGCGATTGTTGTGAACTCCTTGGCCTATGACTGACGAGCTTTGAGGAGGACTGAGTTACAGAGGTGCCCCCCTTCCCCGTGAGCGCTATAAAGATGTATTCAGGCGCTATTTCGCTCTCACTGGCAGAGAAGAAAGTACCTGGCAGCATCCTCTGTCAGCAGATAGCCTCTGCGAGAAACAGTTCGAGAGCTCTTACAAAAACTGCGGGACAAACATTTGATACCCAAAGAAAAGCCATTATTGAAGACAGGCACAAAAGACGGAAAGAAAACTTAAATAGAACTTCAGCATGCAACGGCTTTGTCTGCATAAATTTCGGGAAAATATATAGGTCGCAGTTGGGTTTGCGTAGTTATGTGAAACACTGGACTCAGCCGTAATCTTCGGAATTAAAGGCAAAAACAGCCAATATTATCATTATACAAAAATTATGTCAAATAATTTGCAGTGATTACACACAAAAATTTATTGTAAAGACTTTCTTTCAAATCCTAAGAATAGTCTCCGTTTAAATTTTTGAATATTAGGGCCTACTGTTTTTAGGTTTAATTGTAAATGTAGTTTTATTTTTTAATATAATTATTATTATTGCTGAATTCACTACAAAAAGAAATCAAGCTAATGGTAACCTTGTGCCCCATGCAGTTGACAATATTAGAAATTTCCAGCTTTAAATTAGTCAAATCAAGGCGAAGGTCTCCTCTAGTCGCTACATCCAGTCTATTTCTTTGCTTATTCATTAACTTTGTTGCGCACTAAATTAGGTTAACCATGTATGTTTACTGAAAAGCTAAAACATAATTCCAATTTCGACCACAGTTTTGGAATTTTACTGAAACATTTAAATGCAGCCACATCTCTGTTGTGCCTCCAGGGGCGTACCTAGGAATTTCCATCGTTTGGGGGTCAGGGGGGCTTGACAACTTTGGGGGCCGCTGCATTTTGCGTAATACTTCATTTAATTAATTTAAAAAGCACTTTAAATGGAGGCCCCGGGGATTTTCAAATTCCCCCCCCCCCCACCCTAGCTACGCCACTGTGTGCCTCCTATGTTTACATTCTTTTTACTGAAATAGTTTTGTAAATCTATTTTTTTCATGCAATTCAATTTGAACATCAGTAATAGATGTTTAATAATTGTCATTTATATATTTTTTTTAATTTTAGAAGCGAATCTTAATTTCTACATAGAGCATTGCTATGTGAATTGCATAGATATCGGTGTCCTTGGGCAGTAATTCATTTGTCAACAAACAAGTTATGTGAGATTGTAAAACTCTTTAAAACAGATTTACTATCTCGATAAAAGAGAAATTGATATAATCAATAAAAGTCAATCTCTTTCCTAGCAGTCGGGGGTTCGTTTCATTCTTTTGTGTTAGATGTCTACCATGTAAAACATTTTTTTTAGCCTGCTTTAAGTCCTCGCCAACCGTTGAATCTTCCCGTTTCTCAAAAAAAAAAAAATTTTGTAAGAGCTTAAAAAAACGAGCCATAACAATTAACAAATCCCTTTCGAAATCCAGCGAACTTCAGTTTACAACAAGAGTCTAACACCTTTGTCATCATTTGTTTCAAAAAACTGTTGAAAGATGCGCTTATTTTCGGCATGGGTTTGTATTTTATTTACAATTTTATAATTAGATTCAAATAGAAATGAAATTGCGGGCTAAACTTTTCTTGTATATCATAACTCAGAAAGTGAATAGATTTGTTCTTTATTCTATATTACCTATGAAGTCATTGTAGCGTCCAACCACCGATGGTTTCCTTTCTGTCCTCATAAGCTACATAACTAGACAATTTTGAAATAATATTGCATCTCTAACAGAAAAAAAGTCTTATGTTTTTAAAAAAATTTAGTTTTAATCAATTTTTCAACAATATCATAAGAATTTTTAAAAAGCTATGCATTTTTCTAAGAAGCCACTAAAACATATCCTGCTTTGCCGTTTTTTTGTTTTTAATAATGTTTTAATTGTAGATTTCTATAATTGTTCATGAATATTCTTAAATCATTTTTGGATATCGCTAGGCCTATATGTTCGTGATGCCGACTTGGTTTAATAACCTCATCTGAAAATGCCATCAAAGTAGAACTTACTTTTTTTCTAGTGGCAATTCACTAAATCTCAAAGGAAATATTACATGACATACCAGTGAGTTTTCGTAACAACATTTTATCAATGTTTTTTGTTTTTAAAAAGTTAAAATATTCTAATAAATGTTACCTTTAATGTTTTTTGCAATTAACATTTACATATCAATATATTAACATATGTAGATAAAATAAACTATAATCTAAAAGGCGTATTACCTACTTTGTTTATCAAATCTTAAACGTTTATACGCGCGAGATCCAAGGATAATAAATACTCTCCAATCATTGCAAAAGAGTAAGAATTTAAAAATAGAAAATGGGATTCCCGAACTCAATTTCTAACGCTATTTCTGTTCTTAAATTAGTAGCAAGTTAACTATAATTTGTCTATATTTAGTTTCCCAGCTTTAATGTTGAAGAAATTTTTGTTTCAGAGCACCTTTAGTTTCTTCTTTCCCTCTTTATGGCCAGCGCCCCCTTACCGCCCCATTTTGTGCCCAGCGCCCCCCTACCGCCCCTTTGGCTCTCAGCGCCCCCCAAAATCTCGAAAACGCCCCCTAGGGGGCGATATCGCCCCCGTTGAAGACCACTGCTCTAGATCTAGTAATACTAATTTAGAGGTCTAGATTCAATGATTAATTCTACTTTTGATTGTCGATAACAGGTATGTTATGTTTAGAACCCATCTTTTGCCACTTTAATTGGAATATAACCAAAAATTTAATTAGAATTATATGGCTTAGTTTATTTTGGTTAATATATGTAATCAAGTAACATTATAAAACTTCTAACTATTCAGAACTAAGAATAATTTGAACTGTTGGTTCGTTTACATTACCTTCTTCGAGAGCACCAATAAAAGAAAGGAAGTTACTGTGGGGACCGTCTCTTCTCCACATGGACAAAAATTAAAACTATAACCAAAGAAAAGCAGCGAAACAAATAGATTTATTGTGATATTAACGAATGAATTTTAGAGCGTAATGCTTAGAAAAGCTATTTACAATTTTTTTTTACAGTAGACTAGATTATGACTAGATATAGATCTATATCTATATTCATTCTGTTAATAATATTTGTAATAAATCATAGATCTGGAGTCAATATATTTAGTACATTAGTTACAACATTGTTTAAACAAGATTGAATGACTAAGATTGCTTTCCTTGCTGGAAATATTTTATGATTATATAGTCCTCTTTCAATTAACAAGTAAAAAAAAAATGAATTAATTAATTTTTTTTTTAAAGTCCCTCCTTTATCAAACTTATCTTATGATATACAGACGTTACTCCAAAAAAAAAAGCTGATGACTTTTTGTAAGAGTGATTAAGACCTACTTTACTCATAATAGCTAGTGAACGATAGATTAAACATGGAGCATTTTTACCCACTGTTTACGGTCATGTATAGGGCCTAAATCTAATTAGAGTTTCTAAAATTCTAGTTTGCTGAGACAGATCAACACATGGCAAAATTTAACAGTTAGATGCGGCAAAAACAGTGCGTGGGGCCACGAATATTTGTAAATTTGTACGAAGGGCTTGCGGTGACAAAAAATTATCTTTTTCGCGGGGCCCCTCTAACGCCCCCCATAATGTCGAGACAGTAGTCTAGACTAGAATACTATGTGGTAGGCCTATAGAAGATTGGTGATAGGCCTATAGATCCAGACCATATGCATATATATAGACTATGGGTCTATGATCCAGACTTAGAAGACGGTGTGCAAAATGTTCTTGAACGTCTTATTTATTTCTCTTTATGCTTTAATAAAGACATGTGGGAATACCCGTTGGTGTATGTGTTTTTAAGATAAAGATTATCTAGACCTCCAGACCAAATTTAATTTTATTTTTAATATGGTTTTAAAAAAAAACGGTTAAACCAGAGTTTTCCCCGTGTGTCCATTTAGGTAGTAGGCCTAATTTATTTCCCAAAGATAGGAAGATTGTTAGAGCCATTTTCAAGAACGTTTCTACCCACTCAGGTTTTTTTTTTTTGAACCTATTAAGAATTTGCAAGCTGATAAGAAGAATTCTAAAAATAATAACAATCCACAAAAGAGAACAAAAGACATAACACACAAAGACTTTCATTGAGTACACACAGATGTCTTAAGTCTTAAATTTTTCACGTTTGCTAGTCAAGGAGTGGTCAATGAGTAGCGCTGATACAGTCTGACAGAGTAAGGAATGGGTTTCAACGTTTTTGTACGTTTTTTTTTTGCCAACTTCGTGATTATTGACGTAGTTATGGCGCAGTGGGACTGTCGAGTGGGGGGCTGTTGCCTTCTACAATTTGTCCAACTTTGCGGAGACATTTTCATTGGTAAAGTTCAATCTAGTATGGTAGTATTGTGCGTGTTTTTTTGTTGTTTTTTTCTCTCGCTATTTTTATAAGACTTCCAAGCGGCGCAGCAGTTTGGATGACACGAACGTTACCATAGCAACAAGTTATTACATATGTTAGCAGATTTTGTATCGTCGTGCAGTAAAAATTAGCCAAGATGTTCTTTTTTAGGTTCGAAATTATTTTTCTACAAAAGCCTGTTGTGTACAATGACACCCATATATATTATTTTTAGTTGACCCCCCCCCCTCTGCCAATATTTATATTTCAACCTATTTTTAGATTATTTCGGCCACCCTCTAGTATGTTGGTGGGCTGGGGAGGGGACGAAGGCATCATACCTGCCCACCCCCCGATAAACTTTCGAGTGGGGGGCGATCCAATTTATTTGTAGAAATCACAGCTTGTTAACTAAATCAATTAAATATCCATTAAATATCTATATAATTAGAACTTGTTATGTTATTTTAATTGATCTTTATATTAAGTCGCTCCCCTGTGTGATTTATATACTAAAATTCGTCCGCCCCACTCCCCGGTTGTAACTTTCTTTCGTTCAATTTAAGACTGTAGTTAATGGTAACGTATAGAACAATTGTAAAACAACTAGATCTAGAAGTAGTTCTCAATTGTAAGGCAAAAATTAAAAGTCTTAAAAATTGTCACAGTGAATATAAGAATCTATTAAAAGCGTGATAGTATGTGCGTGTTTATTTTTATTTGGGGGGGGGGGAGGGGGTCTGTGAAGTGGAATATAGGCCTAAATGGGTTTGTGAAAATTGGTTATTCTAAATAAGGTGCCTCTCTAGATCTATGACAGACAAAATAAATATTTATTTCTTCTTTTAAGCTGTGACGCGGGAAGGGGAGGGTGGTTCATTTGAAAATATTGTGTCTATATGTGGTTGGGGGGGGGGCATTATAGGGTTGGCAGATGGAAGGCTACAAATGATGAGCCTAAGAAGTGTTTGTGCATATTCCATAATATAGGTTTGAGGACCCTTCGTTTGTATGATGAAATGGAAAAAACAATTAAAACATAAACACAAGCTTTTAGCTTTCTCAACGCGATATGATCTTATCACTTGTCTGGACCAGTTGGGATCGTGATCGTCATTGCATTTAAGAATCATATTCAAAATACAAATAAAAATTTAATGTGAATGCGGAAATTCCCACTGAAGCATACTCAAAATTAAAAAAAAAAAAAAAAACATTTGAGCCAAGTGTGGGAATAACCAAGGATATTGTTTTTAGAATAGACCAAATTTAATTTTAAGATTATTATATTTTGGAGAAAAATGTAACGGTTAAAAAAAATGTTTTCACTGTTTGTTTTTTCGGGAGTCGAACCTCCAGCCCCCTTGATAACGTACTTAGCCTCGCAGCTACACATCCCACGTGATTGGAATCCGCAGGGAAAGAGGAAAGTGGGTATGTCTAAGCAAACCTGGAAGAGGTCAGTCATCAGGAAAGCTGAGGATAATAGAATGAGATGTGAGCAGATGAAGAAAGCTGCTCAGAACCGAGTTCGGTGGAGAGGTGTAGTTGCGGCCCTATGCTTCATTGGGACAAAAGACCGGCAATGACTTATCATCAGCGAATTTTATAAATTTAACTGAGTCATGCAGGCTGTGTGTGTTATTAGTGTTCTTCTTTGTCTTCTTCGTAATTCTCCTAAGAGTTGAGGACTCTGGAAGCTTCCCTCATCTGTTTTCAGAACAAACTTCTGTCAGGGAAAGATCCATCTAGGCGTACATTTTTACATCTCTGGTACCGATGGTTCGTATCCCAATTCCCAAGACGCTCGGGTCAGAAGCGGGGCCGATATTTGTGTCACATCAGCCATGCAGGTGTCTTCCGTAATAAATGGCCCATTGAGGAACAACGTGTGGATAGTGAGATGTTTTGGGGGGCTTTCTTCCATCCCCCACCAGTGCGTTATTGTGCACTCTTTACCCTCATGACATCCCTTGCAATGCTTCAACGTGGCGGGAGCAGGGAATGTAAGCTCCTAAGAGAGTCCCAACAGCTTTGTCACACGCTATTGGCCTCGGCGTCACATTATCATTTTAGATCTATATTTTAAAATATCCCCACCTACAATACAATAACATAATTATGCACCAGCAGCAAAAAAAAAAAAATAAAAAAAAAATGCGAATATGACATCAAAAGGAAATATGTTTACACTAGTGGCTCTGAAACTGTGGTTCACTAACCCCAGGGGGGGGTCCACGAGACGACCGTAGGGGATCCGAAGAAAGATGAAAATTGTATACAGTTAAAATGATTCTTCGCTAAAAGCCTGATAATCCGATCGGATAGTGTGTTCCTCACTACTGTATAGACTATAAAGGGATCCCAGGGGCAAAGAAGTTTGAGAACCTCTAGTTTATGCGAATAATTTTTTTGGCGGGATTATTGTAGTACAACAAAAGCTAGAATCCCGAGATCTTGTGCCTTGAGTTCAAGACTCTAATTACAATGACGACCCATAACACGACCCATAACACAACTTTACAGTCAATCGAAAATATTAATATAATGAAAGAAACACTGTCAACCAAAGAAGAGAAAAATTTAAACTTTTCCACTACCGATACCAGGTAACAAATAATGAATAACACTATTAGATCTACTATTGAGATTATATGATAGACTACTCTCTACATTTAGATCTACATGAATAATATTTTTTGGCGGTATTTGACGTTTTTCACTAGACCCCAATGTAGATCTATGATTATGTCTAGATTCTAGATCTAGATTTAAATTGACTAAATTTAATATTCTAAATCTAGATTATTCTAGATCTATTTCTATTTATTATACAATGAATAATTAATATTAAGAATAATGCTATAAGGATCCTGAGATATTCAATGATTCATATTCATAAACATAATCATATTGTGCTTTGACTCACTTGAGTCTTCTAAACACAGTGACGACTCATACTCTCATCACTGACATCATGCATCAACCGAAAATGTAGATCTAATCAAAGAAAAACTAAAAGTGACATGTCACCCCAAAAAAGAGAATCTCTCTTCTATTAAAATTACCGATTCCAGTTTAGTAACTAGATCTATCATAATATCATTTTATTCATTTTAACATTCGTTTTTTTTATGATTATTATATATATTAATTGGTGGGGTGATCTTAACTAGAATTAACTAGGTCTAGTCAGTCTAGTCAGTCTAGAGTCCAGATTATAGTCTATCTATGTCTACTCTAGAATACTCTAGAAAGATCTCTTAGAGTTAGAGTTATTTGTTATTAGAAACCTAGAATAGATCTGATCTAGATCTATATTATTATTATAGAATCTGTATTTTATAAGATAAGATCTACTTAAATCTAAATCTAGACTCTACTCTAGATTTAGACTCTTATAATATATAAAGTCTAGAATTCTAGCCCCATTTCGGCTTGGTCAGGATCTTGAGATTTTATCATCTTATATAATATACAGACGTTACTTAAAAAAAGATGAATACGTCCTACGTGTAATGCATTTAGTCATACGTATTAACCAATGACCTAAATTCTGCTAAGTCACTGGTTTTCTTGGTTAGCTCAGGCAACCCATTCCATGCTCTTATAGCACTAGGGAAGAAGTTTACCATCACAGAAGTAAAAGAGATAGAAGCCACCGATAGCAAAGACAAACAGACACAAAAACTCTTGTTCCGCTGGCAATCAAATCATTAAATAGAAACTGATATAAACTTTTCGCATGTAAATTATGAGTGAGTCGGGTGTGAATGTATATTTCAATTTTCTATAGTTCTAATGTTTTGTTTGGTTTAATGCACAAGTTGTAAGATAAATTTCCTTATGGATAATAAAGATGTATTCAAGTTATAAGCTTGGAAGCTAAAGCTAAAAAAATAAAAGCAAATTATTGATGATATAATGTGATCTATACATATTTTGCCACATCTAGCACAGACATAACGTCCACTGGTAGTCTGTCCTCGGCAATATATCCCACAGCCTTTGTAAATCTCCAGCTGTCTTGTTCAGAACCTCTCTTCTGCCAGTTGCAAGTTGTCACCCTAGCTGATCTTTAAAACATTTCCGGGGACACCTCTGTAACACCGATCACCTTTCAGCTCCCCAAAAAATTGCCTCTGGCATAAGGTCGTCCCCCATATGAGCTTTGTTGTCTGCCCAGCGTACTTGTCGAACTGTAACAGTTAGCATCGTCCCGAGACATGACGTTAAACTGCGCTCCTCTTTCCTTAGCACTTTTGGAGCTCAAAAGTGCCCTACTTCTTTTCTATCATTGTGTCTGCCTCCTCTTTTCCTAAGTCTGCCTTCATTGATCATCACACTGTTTCCTTAACTTTAAATTCTCACTACGTCCTAGACCAGTCCGTTTGCCGTGGACTGCGACGGGTAAGGGGGGATAAAGAGATCCTGGTGTTTGAGTGGTGGCTATCTGAGGATAAACCACAACAACACAATACTTTGGCTCCAAGTTCCCCTAGACCTGAGACCCAGATGGCCCGCTCTGGGTCAACCGGCTGGTCATGCCGAGCTACCAGCATAGGTCGTCGACCTATGCTGGAGGGCGGTGGCTGGAGGGTCAATCAGGGAGCTGCTGTATCGGACACATGTCCGATGTAGCAGCTGACTGAGTATAGCACCTGTGTAGCCCTGGCGGGCTCATTCTGGACATCCGAATGGCCCGTCCCCTTGTTGGACTCGATGGCGGGTGGGGAGCACAGGTGCCGAATTAACCAAAATATATATGGACAAAAAAACACACACAAAACTACTTGCCCCAGACCTATGTCTGGGCAAGAAACGACGAATTGACGATAAAAAAGAGGAGGTCCCAAAAAGCTGTGCCACCTGGCCATCATTTCTGGTGGTAAGATGCACAGAGGAGGGAAAAAGCCTGACAAAGTTGAGCCCTTTTATTATCTATAAGGGACTCAAGTCAGTAGTGGGAGAGCCCAAGAGTGTGTCTAAGCTACACAAAACAATGGAACTCCTTGTAGAAGTAGACAGCAAGACACACTCTGATGGGCTTTTAAGATGCAGAAGACTGATCTCCAAGTGGAAGTCATGCCACACAAGAGTCTGAACACCAGCAGAGGTGTAATCAGCTCTAGGGACCTACTGGAATGTTCCGAGAAGGAAATAGTGGAGGGCATTGAAGGAGTCACCCATGCCCGGCGCATTACCAGGCGCAGGGAGGGTGAGGAGGTCAAAACCGCCACTATTATCCTCACATTCGGAACTAGGACACCGCCAGAGTATGTGAAGGCAGGATACCTACGAGTTCCAGTGAGGCCCTACATACCTAACCCCATGAGGTGCTTCAAGTGCCAGGGTTATGGACACGGCGCGGCAGTCTGCAAGAGGAACACTGTGTGTGCCAGATGTGCTGGAGAGGGTCATGAGGACAAGGGCTGCACAGCCCAGTTCAAATGCCCAAACTGTCAAGCTGGCCACTCAGCCTACTCCAAGGACTGCCCTGTGTGGAAACAGGAGGTTGCTGTGCAGGAGTACAAGGCAAGAAACGGATGTACCTTTAGCCAGGCGAAATCGGCTGTACTGGCCCTACCCAAGGGCCAATTCGGCTTGACAAAGACCTACGCCCAGGCTGTTGCTAAGAAAGGAAGATCCATAGCCACACAGACGGACACATTGACCCCACCACCCCCTCCTCCTCCCCCAACTCAGAAGAAAACACCGCCAAAGAACACACCTCTGAAGAAACAAGAAAGCCCTGTTGTCATGCTAAAGAACAGGTTCTCTGTGCTCGCTGATGAGAGCATGGAGACTGAGCAGCATGTCAAAACCAATACTCCGGGAGAACCCGGAGACATCATGTCTGACACAGGTTCTCCTCAGAGAACCCAGCCAGACACCCCAACCTCTACCGAGTTAGAGGTTGACCAACTCCCTAAAGGGAGAAATCAAAGCAGAGAGGATGCCCGAGGTGAGAGAGGAGGAAATAACCTCCGCTCTAACCAGAGGGATCTCCCCTCTCCAGAGAGAAAGACTTCCCCCAAAAGGGGGTTGTCCTCCTCTCCATCCAAACCCAAGAATAAAAATACCAAGGTCACTGGAATAAAGGGAAACCCCTCCGGGGGCCTCCCAAGGCCAAATAGCTCCAAGTAGGTCATCTAGAATAAGCCATGGATTCCAGAATTGTACAGTGGAATTGTAGAGGCCTCAAAGCCAATTACGAGGAAATGCAGCTACTGATGGACTCTGAGACTCCTGTAGCTGTCTGCTTACAGGAAACATTTCTAAAAGATTGCATCAGCTTCCGAAGCTACCGTGCTTACACCAAGAATGTTGAGGATGCAGAGAGAGCATCAGGTGGAGTCTGTATCCTTGTGAAGGATAGCATCCCCCATGAGAGGGTAGAACTACAGACCACACTACAGGCCGTAGCAGCTAGGATAACCCTTCACAAGGTTATCACTTGCTGCAGCCTGTATCTACCACCAGGCGCTCCATTAAACCGAACAGACATGGAGGACCTATTGAAACAACTCCCCCGGCCTTATTTAATCCTTGGGGATTTCAATGCCCATAACACCATGTGGGGATCCAACAATACCGACACAAGAGGTCGTATGCTGGAGGATATCTTCCTCCAACATGATTTATGCATACTTAATGATGCATCACCGACCTACTTGCACCCAGGAACTGGATCATTCACATGCATTGACCTCACCGTATGCGTCCCCGGACTTCTGGGCGATTTTAAATGGTCAGTTAGCAATGATCTACGGGGAAGTGATCACTTCCCAATCATCATTACTAACAATCTCCCTTCATTGGGACGACCTCAGCGGTGGAAACTGAATAAGGCCGATTGGGAACAATTCCAAAAAAGATGCTCTGAGGATATCACAGAAAATATCCTCCATGAACAGAACCCAGCTGATACCTTTGCTAGCAAGCTACTAAGTATAGCCAGGAAAGTTGTACCCCTAACCTCTGCAAATCCAAAACGGCCTAGCAAACCATGGTTTGATACAGCTTGCAAAAGTGCTATTGGTGATAGGAAAAAACGACTGGCTGCATTTATAAAGAATCCTTCCCAGGAAAACCTAAAGCTATTCAGGATAGCTAGAGCAAAGGCTAGACAAACCATACGGTCAGCCAAAAGGAATTCCTGGAGAAGTTTTGTCGGCAGTCTGGATGCCAAAACTTCTGCTAGAGCGGTTTGGAAGGCAGTAAGGCGAATCAAAGGGAAAGAATCAAATGCAATAGGGCATTTGAAAAACCAAGGACGAACTGTCACGTCCCTCAGAGAAATAGCTGACTGCCTTGCATCCTCAATAGCAGAAAAATCATCCACTGCACACTACACGCCAGAGTTCCAAAAAGTCAAAACCAGGGAGGAAAGACACCCCATTGATTTCAGGTCAGAGAACAATGAAGACTACAACAAACCGTTCTCGCTTGAGGAACTGAGGGAATCGCTGGACAAGTCACATGACACAGCGCCTGGAGAAGACGAAATCCATTACCAGTTCCTCAAGCACCTTCCCGAACCATCATTGGCAGTCCTACTAGGGGTCTATAACTGTGTGTGGCAAACAGGCGCTTTCCCAAACAGCTGGAGGAAAGCCACAGTTATACCGATACCTAAACCGGGAAGAGACGGCTCTGACCCAGCTAACTATCGACCAATAGCACTAACAAGCTGCATCTGCAAAACCATGGAAAGAATGATTAACAGTAGGCTGGTCTGGTACCTGGAAAGGAATAAAGTGATCTCAAACTACCAGTGCGGATTCCGGCAGGGGCGGACAACAACTGACCACCTGGTAAGGCTGGAAGCTTATATTAGAAATGCATTACTCAGAAGAGAACACCTAGTAGCTGTATTCTTCGATATAGAAAAGGCCTATGACACAACCTGGAAACATGGCATTCTACGTGACCTGGCGCTTATGGGGCTTAAGGGACACCTCCCCCGTTTTGTGGAGGAATTCCTGAAAGATCGAAAATTTCAGGTCCGAGTGGGCAACTCCGCTTCTGACACTCATGACCAGGAAATGGGTGTACCCCAGGGCAGCATTCTGTCAGTCACCCTGTTCAACATTAAAATAAATAGCATCATGAATGCGCTGTCCCCTGGCATAGAGTGCTCTTTGTATGTTGATGACTTTGTCATTCTTACTTATGGGAAAAACATGAACACCTTAGAAAGGAAATTACAGTTATGTTTAAACAAAATTCAGGGTTGGGCAAACTATAATGGTTTCAAATTCTCAGACTCCAAAACAGTTAGTATGCATTTTTGTAATCTAAGGGGACTCCACCCAGACCCTGAACTATTTATACACAAAAAGAAGATCCCTGTCGTGAAAACTACAAAATTTTTAGGCCTCACCTTAGATTCCAAATTTAATTTTCTCCCCCACATTAAGGAACTTAAGAAGAAATGCCAAAAGTCATTAAACATACTAAGAGTACTCAGCCATACGGACTGGGGAGCTGACAGAGATACCTTGCTGCTGCTCTATCGGAGTCTAATTCGATCCAAGCTAGACTACGGATCCATAATATATGGAGCAGCAAGGAAGTCGTACCTAAAAATACTGGAACCAATACAAAATGCTGCCCTGCGTCTCTGTCTCGGCGCGTTTCGTACATCACCTATCCCAAGTCTCCATGTGGAGGCTGGAGAACTCCCCATGGATATAAGAATGAAAAAGCTTGCAATGCAGTATATAGTCAAGCTAAAATCCAACCCCACGAACCCTGCTTTTGACTCCATATTTAACCCCACAGAGGTAGAATTATACAATCGAAGGCCTAATGTCATACAGCCGTTGGGCCTTCGAATGAGAGAACCCATCCAAAATTTAACCCCACCCATTGACCAAATCTCTAAAATAGAAACCCCTCAGAATCCTCCTTGGCTAATGAATAAACCCAAATTAAATTTATCCCTCCTTAATTTCAAAAAAGAAAATACAGACCCAAGCATACTACAAGTCCACTTTAGGGAACTGCAGGAGAGCTACGGAGATTGTGGCACCATCTACACAGACGGATCCAAAATGGAGGGAAAGGTCGGGTGTGCCTGCTCCTTTCGGAACAAAACAATCTCCCGTAGACTCCCCGATGGCTGCTCCATCTTTACGGACGAATTGCACACAATGTTGCTTGCACTTATGGCCGTAAAAGCATCAGAAAGGAGTAAATTTATAATCTGCTCCGACTCCAAATCTGCATTGCAAGCTTTGGGGCGGATGAAGACTGACATCCCATTGGTACATAAGAGCCTGAAGCTGTTGGACCAAATAACAGCCGACCGTAGGGATGTTACCTTCATCTGGGTCCCCTCCCATGTTGGCATTGAGGGAAACGAAGCCGCAGACAGAGAAGCAAAGAGAGCCCTAAATCATGCGGTGTCAGGAACCCAAATTCCCTACTCGGACCTGAGACAAAGTATTGCCTCTGCCACCTATCGAGAGTGGCAGAACCGATGGGAGGCTGAGACTCACAGTAAACTCAGGCAGATTGTGGCGGATGTCAGGTGGCGGCCCACATCTAAGGGTCTGACAAGGCGTGGTAGCACAACCATGTCCAGACTTAGGATTGGCCATACCTACATCACGCACTCTTTTGTACTGAAGAGAGAGGAGCCCCCACTTTGCGAGTACTGTGACTCTCGCCTCACCGTGGAACATATCCTCGTTGATTGCCCCAGATACCAGGATGTCAGGGCGAAATATTTTAGAGCCACTAATCTAAAAACACTATTTAATAATGTCGACCCTGGGAAGGTACTGGGCTTTATTCGGGAAGTGGGGCTATCTACGAAGATCTGATTTCTGAATTTGTGAACATGCACTATTTACATTAGATTTTTACCAAATATTTAAATTTTTACTACCTTTACTATTTTAACTGTGAATAGACCTTGATTTTAATTATATGACTGTATAGAATCTGGCCCTTGTTGTTTAGAGAGAGAGTAGTCCTTAAGGGACTGCAGGCACGACATGGCCTAAATTGTGCCGATGTGCCTCAAATCAACAATCAATCAATCAATCAACAGTTAGCAGTTACATATTTTCATTATATAACCCCCCCCCCCCCCTTAAGGCTCTATTAATAATAATAAGTTAAGTAGCGAATTGTAGCATACAAAATTCAGTATATAATAATATATTGTTGAAATTCATTGTTTCACATCTTGTAACTTTTTTTTTTTTTTTTCTTCTCACTAGATATGATGAGCAACAATATCTTGATGCCATCAAAGAGATTATGGAGCGAGGTAACCTTAGAAGTAACCGAACAGGCATTGACACCAAGTCCATATTTGGCATGCAGATGAAATACTGTATTCGAAATTGTAAGAATGTATTATAAGATTTTGTTTTTTTATAACATTTTTATTATTAGAAGTGAATACAATGAACAAAAAATATGAACAATGAACTGATGAAAAAGATTTATTTATATTACCTGCACTTCCTAGGATTAGGTGGATATAATTCTATGTGGTTTCAAACAACACATATGATCCTGATGCTTTTTAATGATATCTATTATATTTAAATCTGAAAATCTTTGAAGAGTATGAATACAAAATGTCTTACAACGGTATACCATGATCTGTCAAGATCCCAGTCCATTGAGTTTGAATAGGTATGACAGATCAAATAAGGCTAGCCTGTCTTGATTCTCCCTGTGTGAAACAAGTGTATAACCAACATTAATATTTAAAAAAGTATAGTTCCCCTTTCAGACTTTGCAATCTATAAGACAGATGATCTTAAGGTCACCTGTATATTTGGTCAATGGTTAACAAACAGGGTATTATGTGGCCAGCACAATGACCAGCTGCTTTTACTTTTACCAACTTAAATCAGGTACCCATTAGAGTTGGGTGGACTCGGGAGTGCCCTAAAAATCCTGAAATTCAAAATCCCAGTCTTAAGAGATTCAAACCCAGGATCTTAAGTTCAGAAGCCATGCGCTTAACCACTTTGCCACAATGCAACCAACATTGTTATTTACTCACTGTAAAAGATGCGCAATTTACAGACTTTGCATCATTCTATGTGGGGTAATTTTTTTTGATAATTTATTTTTAAAATGGAGTTAAGTAAGGGAGGAAGCAAAACAGAATGGTAGACAGTTGTTAGACCAAGTGCTCCCTGTAACTATTACTCTATTTTTGTCTTTGACATTGCCCATAAAATTAGAAGTCTGTTTAAGAGCAGTTATAGTCTTATATAGTTTTCTTAAGTTCTAAGATTCAAAATTATAATTCTATAGATGCAGATTGAATTTCAATGAAATTCCCTCCAT
Source organism: Biomphalaria glabrata (assembly GCF_947242115.1). NCBI lineage: Eukaryota > Metazoa > Mollusca > Gastropoda > Planorbidae > Biomphalaria > Biomphalaria glabrata. Next base: position 34,604,056 of record NC_074720.1, read on the forward strand.
TGAGATATTAGCTCATCTCATTAAAAAGCACTTAGCACTTGGCCACCACAACTAAACAGTAATTCTTAATAAAAAATTAGGCACCAACATTGCTTGAATAGTTGTTACATATTGTAATATTATTGGGTCAAGTGGTTTTAATTGGATTAAACGTCAGTATTCAGATTTATAAATGTTTATAAGTTAGCTGGTTTCAGTCATTTAAAAGCATTAATTAAAAATTTTAACTACCAAAATATTAAAGAATTATGTTTAGCTATTTGTTGATATTGTTTTATATTACAAATATTTTATTTTATAAAAATATGTTGGTGTTATATTTCAGCTTTCCCACTGTTAACGACAAAAAGAGTGTTTTGGCGAGGTATTCTTGAAGAGTTACTGTGGTTCATTAGAGGGTCAACCAATGGCCATGAACTTGCCCAAAAAGATGTTCACATCTGGGATGCAAACGGGTCTAGGGAATTTTTAGATGGCCGTGGGCTGCATGACAGAGAGGAAGGTAGTTTTATTTATAAAGATTTTTTTTTATTTTTTATTTTTTATTTTTTTTTTATTTGTATTGTAAAGTTCCCCTATCAGACCTTTCAATCTATAGGTCAGTTGATGTAAAGGTCTTCTGTTTGTGACCCACGGTTAATGAGGGTGTCATGTGGCCTGCACAATGACCAACGGCCTTTACTTTTTCCCAAATTATGTCAGGTACTCATTAGAGCTGGGTGGACTCAGGGGCCTAATGATCCAAAAATTTAAAATCTGTCTTCACCAGGATTCTAACCTGGGACCCACGGTTTGGAAGCCAAGCGCTTTGCCACTCACTATGATAGTTAATAAAAAATTTTTTTTTTTTACATTTTTATATAAGTTTAATATTACTCTATATATTCTTAGTCATTATTTTCTTTTGTCTGAATGTGTAACCAACACACTCACATTTTTGTTTCACATAATTTTACCTTTAACCTAAGTCGGATTATATATTAAATATATATATATATATATATATATATATATATATATATATATATATATATATATATATATATATATATATATATATATATATATATATATATATATATATGTATATGTATATGCTCTTTTATTTTTATTTTTAGAATTAGAATAACACAAGTTTTTATTCATGCAGGTGACCTTGGTCCAATTTATGGTTTCCAGTGGCGACACTTTGGTGCAGAATATTCTAACATGCATGCTTCCTATGATGGTCAAGGAGTCGATCAATTAAAAAGTGTAATTGAAAAAATAAAAAATTCCCCCAATGAGAGAACCATTATAATATGTGCTTGGAATGCTAAAGGTAATTAAATTGTTTGCTGTGGGTAAATAATAATTGATTTGTAATAATGATAATATAACATGGATTGATATTAAGCTGTGTTCTAGTTTATAAGCAAGGTAGAAATGAAGAAGGGTTACAAATGGTTTTCCATCTTTCAATTGATTTATCCTATAGAGAATATAAGTATTCAGGTTCCATTAGACTAACAACCATTCACAGATACAAGCAAGCCTGGATGAGAATGTGATTACCTTTTTTAATTTCTGTGGTTTTCCTGAGGTCTTAACTCTTTCTCTCCTAATTGATGATACCATCATTGATGTGACCATTTCAAATTTTTTTTTTGGTTTTATAACATTGATTTGTGTTATATAAAGATAGCATGCATTTCCATTTAACTCTATACCAAATAAAATATTTTCTGATAATAAAGTTATAGAAGTTTAATCATAACAGGGAAGTGAGCTACAAATGACCAAAATGAATAATTCCATCTGATCATGGAAAAACATTATGGAGAGAAAGAGTTAAAAACCATTTATAAAAAGGCTATGATTTTAGTAAATATCTTGTCTTTTGGTTTATTAGATAGTCCTACTAATTACAACTTCACCTTAAAAAGAAATTGGAAAGCTATTGGAAACAGAAGACTACTTATTATTTAGCTGTGACCTGACATTAACTAAAGTGGCTAGTTCAGGTTAAGTGGAGGGCTGGGTGTACATCAATTTTTCTAGAGGTTGTTAAAGAGGTTAAGACCAATGATTTAGTTGTCAAGTGATAAAAATGCTTATATGAGATATGAATAGTAACTACTAACTTCTTTAAGATCTTAATTTTGTTGTTCATCAGATCTTCCCAAAATGGCTCTACCGCCATGCCATTGTCTTGTACAGTTTTATGTTGCCAATGGAGAACTTTCTTGTCAGCTGTATCAAAGATCTGGAGATATGGTAATAATATTTTGTAAGGATTGTGCTGATCAACTAGTACAGATGTTCCATATACCTTAATTTTTTTTTCTTCTTGTGTATAAAAACAGATTAAAGAAAAACAAAAAACTATGCATATAAAAGTATAACTTCAAGCACCAAATGCAGACATAGCCATTGTCTGCCAGTGTCGATTTAGATTCTCTTTTCGCAGACTATGTCTGTCCTCGGAAGTGGATTTTCTTTTGGTAAAAAAGGACCTTTATATGTTCATCCGCCATTCAGGAGACGTGCCCTGCCCAGTGTAACTGTTGGACCTCAAGAAGTCCTTCTATAGTGTCCATAATGGCCTTTGCAAGAATATTGCTGTTGTGCGGTCTTGCCACCATATGCTCATGATACGGCGCAAACGTTCAAGAAGTCCTAGTTTCTTTCTGTATTGCACCCATGTCTTGGATCCAAATAGAAGGATTGAGAGAACCACTGCTTGGAAGACACTAATTTTTGTAGTCAGGCAGAGTGATTTATTCCACCAAACTCTCGCCTGTAGGGTGTCTTCTGGCCCTGGACAGATAGTTATTAACTACCCCTTGAACGAACTAATCTGATTGAAGACATTTTTAGACATTAGGCAAGTGAAATAGAAACTGGCAGATTTTTTGTCTACATGAACTAATTTATTTAAATTAATATCATTAACTACTAAATAAATGATATCCAGCTGTGTACCTTTTCATTCTTAAAATACAATAGAGTAGAAATAGATTTTTGGATCATCAACTTTTTTACTCTTTTACCTTAACTGAATTTCCTATTATATTTATCAAGAGTTATATATGCTATACATTTTTTTTTTTTTTTGGTTTAGGGTCTAGGTGTTCCTTTCAACATTGCTAGTTATGCTCTATTAACGTACATGATAGCTCATATCACAGGACTTAAGGTAAGTTTTATAGGATTTTCAAATACCAAATTTAAATTGAATTTTGTAATGTGACTTTAAGCTCTTGATTTAAATTTGTTTTTTTTCTTGTTCACTTGTTTAGACTGGCGATTTTGTTCACACCCTGGGGGATGCCCATGTTTATGTCAATCACGAGGAACCATTGAAAGTTCAGGTAAGGTTTTACCCTGGTATGCTATTCTGCCTCAACGTGGCACCCGGGTGGAAACAATTAGGCCTACTTGAGGAAGTAATTAGGCTAAATGAATAGCAAAACAAAACTCCTGTGGGAGTGTCCAAGGGAATGCAAGATCTTTCACATTACACGGTGTGGAAGTGAAAGAGAGCTTTCACGTCCCTGTCAATAATCAGTGTGCCGTTCCTCAAGGGACCGTTACACTAATGTGAATCCTGCATGGTTAGTTTGGGGCAACATAGGAAAATTGCCTTCGGCCATGCATTCTAGTCCATGCACTCAGAGTGCCAGATATATAGGAAATAGCATTGTTTTACATAAACATTGACTTGGACCTCGTCCCAGACAGAACGGTTTGTTCAGGCAGGCTTACACGCCTAGAGTTCGAAGAGCCTTGGCTCAACTTATTTGACAATCACACAGTAAGGTTTTAAAACAGATTTTTATTTTAGACATAATGGCCTATGTCTTTAAGTCCATAGTTTTCCCTTTTTTTTCCTTCTTCTTAACTAGCATTATTTCTCTGTGGTTGCTAAAATTTTGTGATCTTTTTCTAACCAATGTAAATTCTTAAATTTTGGTGAAGTCTAATATAGGTCGACATTAATCCAATCAAAACTTCACTTATCTCCATTGAGTTTGAGAAAGTAATTACAGTTGGTTGTTGTGTATGACATAACTGATGGCATTCTTGTTTCTTTAGACTAGGAAATTGAAATTACCTTCAAAATTAGGTGTGGTAGCTTTGCTTGCCAACCAGTCTCGAGTTCGAATCCCAGTGATGACTGGGATTATGAATTTCGGGACATCATCTGCCCTATAGGTCACAAGTTTTTGACACATAATCCTATTCAGATACTTTTAGTCTTGAAAAAAAAAAATTGACTTAAATTTACTACAGCTCATGGTGGGCACTGGCCTGCTTCAACATATCTTTCCATTCAAATCTATCCTGAGCTTTTCATCTCCATGCCTAAAGTTGTAGCTGTAGTAGATCTGCTTCTAAATCAAGCCATCCTATTTGTGGTCTGCCTTTGAGGCATCTGCCTTATGACTATTGCCTGTATACTATCTTCGCTTGCTTCTCTGTTCTCTGACATTCTTTTAAGTTGACCTGCCCAACTCAAATCTGTTCCTTTTTTTAAATTTTATTTCCATCACTATGGAGGGGTCTTCATACAATTGGTATAGCTCTTGAGTTAGTGCATGTCCTCCATCCAGTTGCATCATATATGGCACCATAAATTTTTCTGAGGATTTTCCTTTCCCAAGCAGGTTTTTTGTTGTTTTCGTCAGGCTTCACTTGCATACGTAGCAACTGGCTTAGGATGGGTTTATATTTTTTTTTATCTACCTAGATTTACATTTTCTTTTAAAATATGTATGTTATAGAAAGCTCTGTTGTCTGCTGCTAGGCGTTCTTTTATTTCTGACATGAGGTCATTTTTTGAATACTTCCTAAATATTTAAACGTTACTACCTTTTAATTGACATTATTATATTATACATTTTGAAAACAAGAAGTCATTTTTCTTGTTTACTCAGCAACATTCAGTCCTGAATAAAGAGAATTATTTTATCTTTGTTTAGAAAAACATTGTAAAAATATTGTCATCAATGACTACTTGTTTTTGTTTTTTTTCTGCATTACTGATTCACTTTATCTCAACAGTTGTCACGGAAGCCAAGACCATTTCCCAAGTTAGTCATTAAACGCACTGTCACAGAAATTGAAGACTTTAAAGCAGATGATTTTGAAATAGTGGACTATAATCCTCATCCAAGAATAAAAATGGAAATGGCGGTCTAGAGTTTGGTTATATTAACTATTTGGTTATACTAACAAACTTTATGATAAGCAGCTCAGTCAAACACATTTCTATAAATAATTAAAGTATAATTGGTGGTGGTTTAAGAATAACTATTCCAGATTTCTAGAAAAAATTTACTTATTGTATTCAGTATTTTGCATACATCATGGATATCAGCATAAAATTAATTAAACTAATGGAACTGCCTCCATTTAGCTATGTGGGTAGAAGTTTTGATAGTGTCTTGTCTTGGTCATGATATGGCCAGCAGGCTGTGGATTGAACATTAATGATATGTATACATTGTTTGTGGAATTAATCTTTTATGTAACTTAATTTAGAAACATTTTAGTGTTGTATGCTTTCAGCATGTTGGATGTAAAATTTTGCAAAAATTATCAAATTTGTTCTTTGTAAGTAAATAACATTTTGTGTTAGTATTACAAAATTTATAAGCTTGTTTTTTTTGTATAATAAATATAAAAATGTACTGTAATTTATTACAGAACCCTATTCAGGAGTTGATGAGATAAAACTTAGGTCAACCCTGTAAATTAGTGTTTAAATAATTTGTTGTACGTGCCTACTTTCAGTTTATCTGAGTATTGTTTTTATTTTTTGGAAGTTTTTTTTTTTTTTTGGTCTGAATCTATTTTTGACCACTATTCTGTATAGCATTGACTTACTTTGCCTACTTGTTGAGTTAAGCTGCTGCAATGTCATGAAATGATGTAAACAAGCATTATTTCTAGATCTGAGAGCACCATAAATGGTTAAACTTAAACTATTACTCAACTCCTGACAGCACAGAAACCCAAGACTTATTGGTTTGTAAAGACATTGGTGTATATAGGATCTTACTGTATTTTCATGTACATATTGTATGTAGCTGACCTATTTTCGGTCTTGTTAGCATTTGTTACATTTCACTCATGCACTGCTATAAGATACCCCAACTATGTGTTCATCACTGTATAGTACATTACAATGACTTTTGTTTCAAAAGCATTGTCAGTCATTTGTTTTCTTTTTATTGTATTATCTTGTGTTCAATAAAAAAAAATTGATCTTAATTAAATTACATGATATGTATGTTATTTGTTCATGTTTCACAAGCTTGTGTATATATGTATGTAACTCTAGACTGGGCTTAGTTTTTGTGTTTCTGTAAACTAGTTTTTTACTTGTTCGTGTCTCAAGCTTCATTTTTATCTTTTTATTCTTCCCACTCTGTAACTATTCTTTGTGGCTTGCTATGTGGCTAGTCACAGCATGCTTTGGGTGTGGAAATGTTTTCCTTTTTTTCTGTTTAGAAAGAGCAACATATATGTATGTGTCAGGTTTTGAAGAGAAGGGAATTATTAATTTATTTACAACCAAATACTGCATTCCTTATTAATCTTTGGACTTGAAGACAAGCCTTAATATTAAAACCAAAACTTTGCCAGCTTTGAAGATTTGAGTAACTAATCACAAATTATTTTTCTTTTAATTCTGGTTTTCATAATTTGGGTGGAAAACTTAAGAAAACTCATTGTCATTGTTAGTGTTTATATGAATTCAATAATTGGACTTGAAACCGTTTTTTTTTTGTCATGGTATGTATATTTAAATCCTGTACATGTTTTGTTAAAAAAAAAACTTATCCATTAGATATTGGACCATTGAAGGTGCCACCCCATAAAAAAAAACCATTCACATTTTTAAAAGTGTGGCTTTGGTGGGTTAGCACCTTTAAAAAGTACATTTTTGTTTGATTTATGAATACCAGCCATTACTGCCATTTTTGATTATGTACAGATTGAGATTTTTATTCTGACCTGTATTAAAAAAATGTGGGTTATTTTTAAAGTAACAATTTAGTTTCAATAATAACACTGCTATTTCAATGTTTTTTTTTAAATGTAATTACATGTATATGTACTATTCTGTTTTATTTAAAAACATGCGAAAATATGAATGTTGTGCTATGTAAATGTAACATGGACATTTAAGATATGTAATGTTTTTAATCCCTTTCATAATTTGACTGAAAAGTTGCTAGATCAACACAATACTAGCTAAGATGCAGGTCAGATTGTGTTTACTCTATGTGCACCATCCACTTTTAAGGCTTTGATTCCAAAGATGAGTACAGATCCAGTTGTGACCTGCTCTGTCTGCGCCATGCACTTTAATACAATTATATTCCTCTACATACAATTATTTCAGTAATCTAATTAAATTTATTTTATTATTACTAATTAATTTACTATCTGAAATGCTGCATGGTCTTGCAATTATGCCCCCTGCTCTAACAGATAACTTTATTAAGTCGGAACCAGTGAGACTGGAAATTTGAAATTAAAATGCACTAAGGAAACATACATCTTACAACTAAAAATGCATATATTTATCCATCTGTTTAATAATTTTTTTTTAGACCTGCTTGTAAAAGAAAGAATTCTAGTGGTAAGGGGGCATGCATTGAACATTCTTCAGCTTGCATCATTAGTTAAAAATGGGTGTAAAAATTTATTCATTGCTATTATTTCTATTGGCTTTTGTGATCAATTTTGTGACAAATAAAATTTTATGGTCGTTGCATTCGATCTTTGTTTTGCTCTTGATCTATTGATATTCAGAAAACACTGAAGGTGAGTAGCCATGTGCTCTATTTTGTGTGCTCTATTTTGTGCAGATTTGTAGTGTCTCAAAAATTCAACAGCTCAGTTCTATCGGTTGCAGTCCTTCTAGCTAAACTTGTAACACCTACATTGCAATTTCATCATAAAATTGGAGAGATTGAGAATAACTCAAAAAATACAGAAAGCACTTATAAAAACATGTGCTGTTATATTGGTGACTGTTTTAAGCACTGGGTATCATTTGCAGTTATATTTGGAGATATGCTGAACAACAATATAAAGTAGAATTGTTAAGTAAAAAATGAAATATCTTATTTATAGCATAAATTCAGTCAGAAAATGTAAAGATTATTATAATAGGGAGGTGGAGGACCAGATTATCCTAATGACACATTTAATAAAAATAATAAAACAAACTTTTAAAGCAACTCAATTTGTTCTCAATCACACATTTCAATTTTATTGAATCACTTGTCAAATCATCTATTTCTGATTAGTTAGCAATAACATGTTAATATTGAGGCAAGAAAATGTTCCATAATTTTCATTCTACATAAAGCTTATATACAAAACAATGCAAGAATCTGTTGGGAAATGAAAAAAAACATTTAATCAACTTTAGTATATCAATAATGATGGGTCTGTAATAAATTAAAATACAAGTCTTATATAATCACATAGAAATCCCCCTGCCCCCTCCCATCATTTCCTATGATTAGTTATGAAGTAACTTGAGAGTGAAATAATAAAGCTGCAGAAATATGCTGATGTGGTTTCATAGTTATCTAATAGTCTGCAATGAAATGACAGTATATTTTGACTTGTGTTTGCTAGAAACTTTTCACCCCTTTAGATTTCAAGACACAAACATCACAGGGAAACGGAGCTCATTTCATCAAACTTCATTTGTAGAGCAGTTCAGGACTTGGATAGGGGAAATCAGCCTCTGAAAGAAGCAGCTGGACAACGGCTTTATCTGTATCAGTGTGGCAAAATATGCAGGTCACAAGTGGTCTATGTGGACTACTGCATTCATCCTTAATCTTCAGAATCAAAGATAATGTCCAGCACTTGGCTGTTAAATTCAAATGTATCAGCTTTTTAGCTAACTTTAAAAAGTCCTAACTAATAGAGAAAAAAAAAAACAAAACAAGAAGCTATTAAGAAAAGAAAAAGTATAGTGATAAAAACAAAAAGTTTTAATATAATTTATACTTTAGCTATTCAGAAGACAAATAGGGTTAAAGCAATGAAAAAATTTAGTCATTCAAACAAGCAAGTCAGAAAGTACATGGCCTTGTTTTTGTTGGATAAGGAAATCAAACTGAAAGTTTTCACTATACATCACTCACAGCCAAAATGTTTGAAGTAACTTTCAGACAGAGCCTATATTTAGTCTCAATAGTCTTCAACTAGTGGCTCTTCACATGTAACATTTGTCAACCACACTCACTATCTCACACCATTATTTCCTGTTTTAACACACAGCCTCATGGATCACAATGTTCTGTTGACTGTACAACTAGTACAAAAATAAATACCTGATGTACATACACACACAAATTAAAAGTTACTGGTATTTACAGTTGTAGGTTTGGTAATTTATGCATGAAGTATCACCCAAAGGGGAGATGTGGTAGTTGTGGAACTGCAGTAAGTATTCCCTGACCTCTGCCCAAAAAAGAAGTAACTTTAAATAACCAGAAAGTTGAGAGAAAAAAAATAATTTGCATTAAGTCCTATCACAGAAACAAAAGGGGGTACAGTCACTGAGAATGCTCACATTTGCATTAAATGCATGACACTAAAAGATACTAAAAATAGAGACTTCAGATCCACTGTACCACCTTAAAATAAGAACGAAGGGTTTCTGCACCAAAGTCAATATGAAATTCCAGGAAGTTTTCCAGACACTTTTCTTAGAAATGAAATAGAAAGAAAGAAGAAATGGGAAGTACAATTGAACTGAACTGGCAAGAGTTGATGATAGAGAGGCCCACAACAAGCCCTAAGAACAAATATGACAAGATAGAAAACATCTTTCAATGATGTGTTCACAGCTAGCTGCTCAAATTATTTCTACTTGGAGCTGGAGCCGGGGGAATGTCTAGAAAACATTCTGTACCAAAACTTTAGTTGCAGTGCCTAACTAATGGAATCTATAAGAGGGAAAAAAACAAAGGAGCAGACACAGAATCAAATTAAAGGTGTGGCAAGATGTAGTAAGGAAATAGACCATCCTGAGGAATTAGAAGCTATTAGTGTAATGGGTAACAAACATAGTGATACAATGGTACTAAACAACAAAGGTAGTAAGATAGTCCATGGAATGATACATAACTTTGCAACATTGAGTTATAGTTTTACTTATATAATTTTCATTTCATTCATTTCAAGCTAGTGATAAAAAAGTTTCCAAAATACTAAATAGTTCAAAATTAAAACTTAGAATTAGGTTTAAAAGATTATTTCAACTGGAAAATGTCTCCAAAAGACATTGCATTCTATGCGAATAAAAAAAAATAATAATACTAAGGAGACTATTTTAACATTTTGCCAGTTCAAAGTTTGATTTGAGATATCTGTTGCATTTCTTGATTGGAACCATTGCAATCAATAAATCAGTGACATTATTACCCAGTCCAAGCAAATATACTTTTATAATTGAATACCCTAATGGCATCTTATATATAGTTAGATTTGAGTGAAACCAATACAGGAACTAAGACTGGTGATGTAGCCACTAAATGTTTATCTTTGGGTTTAGACCAGGTTTGCTTGTGCCAATCGATTAATGCATAAAAATGCAGCAACAATTAAATTAAAAAAAAATGGATTGATCACACACTCATAATAATAAATTTAATAATATAATAGGGCTATGAAACATAATTTAAATGTACTTATGGTGGCTTGCAAATAAATTATTTATACATCTACCACCTAATAGTTCCGTTTGCAAATAAAAACAATTTTTTATTTATCTAATTATTTTGATAATTTACTTTTTTCAGTCCGAATATATATGTCCCTCTGCCCTACATTTTAAAGAACAACAATGTACAAGTTTTAAGTAAACATGCAATCCCAAAGCAATGAAGCAAATTGATATTTCCACAGAGATAAGTTCTGAGGTAGCTAAATCAACTACAAGGAGCATAGTTCATATTTAAATATTCAACAACAAATTATTATAAGCTGCTTTTTTTTCAACCCAAAATCCTTATTAAATTTACACTTATCAACATTATTAGTTATATACACCCTGTGTTGTTGTTTTTTTAATATACATTCATCTATACAAAAATATGTTTATGAACAAGTCTAAAAGTAAACGCACTTTTTGAAAAGATGAAGAAAAAAGTATAATACAAAAAGCATTACTCAAGAGGATAATGAATTTTACTTAGACAAATGTAAATACACTTGTTAAAAAGTTTTCAATATGGACTGCCCAAAAGTAAAAAAGACATTTTGTTCTGCGTATTTCTAAATGTTTTTATAAATACCCGATTTTCCCTGCAACCCAAATGTACTTTTAAATCATGACTTTCCACATGAGTGTGGCTTATGCCAGAAATTGATAAAATAATCCTTTCTGAGAATGTGTCTTACAATGTAACCAAATATTTAAAAAAATAAAAAATAAAGGCAACATTTTGTTGGTATCATACAACAAATTTAACTTGCGGCAAGTCCCAACAAAACCTCCAACCTATGCCAACTAATTTATAATGCTGTTGAGCTTCAAAGACACTGACATGCAAACAAGACCATTACAAAATCCAGTACAATAAGATGTAGTCTTTGGTCTAACAACTTGGTACTTCTCAACACAGCTACAATGTTACTATTATCACCAGATACATATTTATGTCCTGCAGGTAGAGAGTGCCATATAAGGAGGAAGCCCATCCCTCTTTCTTCACCCCCCCCCCCCCCCAAAAAAAAAACTAGTGAAAATAGTTTAAAAAAAAAAAAAAAAAGAAATATTTCTGACCTGAAACCACTGGAAATGCTGGTTATAGTTTACTGTAGTTTAGTTAGACTAGAAAAACAATGTTCAACCACTTCATCTACCTCTAATGCAAACCATAAAAACAAAATGGGGGCATGGGAGTAACACATACATTATCATTGTCTATTTCTCCATTCAAACAAGACAAAATATATCTACAGCCTGTTCAAAGTACAGCCAAGGTCTCTTTCCTATCCTACATTTGGTAAAATGCTTGAACTCTGACTACAGAAAACAGGGACATCTTCAATGATAAATATGAATAAAAATAAGCCATTGACACAACCAAAAAACAAAACAAAACAAATTTCCATGAAAAAAAAAACAAAAAAACTCCCAAGTAAGCTTATGCTTAAAATAAATGAAAAAATACAAATAACATGTTTAGACCAGGAATTATCAATTGGGGGGAGGGGGGTGTATTTCCAAACAGGATTTCATAAAGAAATTCACACATGCAGAAAACGTATCTTTATATGAGGCAAAGAAATACCATCTTGACATACAGCTTTAAAAAAATCCAATGTCACACATGAAAGCTACTGGTCTAATTTCATTATTAAGTAAAACCAAATTGTGTTAAAATTAAAAGCAAGAACTAACAAAAAGTAGAACTCAGAATTACAGGGGTGAATATTTTCAACAAAAATTTAAAAACGAAAAAAAAAAAAAAAAAAAAAAAGCCTGTAGATTTCTAAAAAGAAAGAGAATTGAAAAAAAATAAGGACAAACTAAAAAAAAAAGCATAACAACATTCATTTTGCACTGAAGAAGCCCTTTACTCTGAGCACTTGACATATCTGTTTAAACAATGTTATTAGTACAAACTGTATGTACATCACGACCCAAAGGTGTTTTCTGGCATCAGAATGGGTTCGTTTTCTTCCTTCTACACATAACATTCATTCACCAGGGGGAGTTACTGCTAGGACATATCCAGATCGTCCTCATTAGTAGATGATGAGCTGAGATCAGCGCTGGATCCTGAATTCTGGAGTAAACAATCAGAACAAAATTCATTGAATCGAATTTTTCTGCCATGAATGTCAACATTTGTCTTCTATTGTTTCTAATGTGTTTGATTACAAGTTAAAGAGTGTTGTGTTTCAAAATGTTCCTGCTGTTCAAAGACATATAATAAAAAAAAAACTGTGAATGCTCTTTAAAAACATTTTCTTTCCTTACCAATAAAGAGTTTATTTAAACTGTACTAGCCTGATATGACCCGCAGCTTGCGGGCCTTAGTTTGGGTATTACTGATCTACTGGATTGAATTTAGATCTATGTGAAACATGGAGAATGTTCCCATTCACATTTTTTAAAATTTTGCCATGAAAATAAAGTAGAGTGTGAAAATGGGTTAACCTGTTCAGCAGACATTTTCATATTAAAACTAAAATACTGTAAAAGGGGGTTTACCAGATTTGTTAAAAAGATGAGTTACATTTATGCCAAGTTTTAACAAGATTGGTCAAATGGTTTTTATTTTTATTCGGGACATACATAAATACTTACGTTCTGCTTTATATATTAGATATATTACATTTTCATTAACAAAAAGGTACGTCCTATCATTTTCCTATATTACTTTTCTGTTAAATAAATGTTAATAAAAATAATTCATAAGAAACGTTGTCTATCCCTGTCCCAGAGCTTTCTATACTTGCAGCCAACAAGTGAATAAAGATGTCGGTGCCAGGAACAAGTTGGGGGGATGATAAGTATATCCCATGAGGACTCAATGAGAACACAGGAGTGTAGATATATCATGTGTCCTTGTGAATGGGTCAAGATTGACGCTTCAATGACCCACCCATTAAGATACAGAAAAAGAGAAATATTAAAATAAAGATTCTCATAGTGCAGAACTTTCCAATGTTTGCAGGAATGGAAAGCTTTGAAAAAAATGTCTATCAAGTGCAATATCCCTTCTTATAAGCTCTATGCACCTGGTGCACATCATTGTCAATCAGTCCTCCAATAGATACCTAGCAATAAGAAATATATCCTAGTTCAAGTTACGCTTCTTGCCGTATAAAGGTATTGGAATGTTGGAGCAGAAGGCAGATGTGAAGTTCTCACACATGGAAACAAATACTTCCCCTGAAACGCTATCGCATCTTTTCTGAATATTTCTCGAAATTCAAAACTGCTATCCAAAAAAATAAAATTAACTGTCTTCCTTAAAAAAAAACAAATAATAATGAAAGTCAAAATTGCTTACAGTATTAAACGAGATACCAGTAAATGGAATAATCTGGTGGTGTCTGGAATCAAGGGAGAGAACATTTTGACTTGCATCAGATGACTGGAACATAATGTTATTGCTGTTAGAATGATTTTGTTGTCCAATTCTTGCCAACTGCTGGGTGATTCCTAAAAGTCCACCTTCAGCCACATTTGTTTCAACATAAATTACATCTGATAAAAGAGAAAAAAAAAATCCATTTCATTTAGATTACTAGTATATTTAATTATAGAAAGTTCATATTTCATATTTATTTTCATATTTTTTTGACACAATATCAGTGGTCTCATTGTTATGCATAAAACAAAATGATCATATGGTAATCTGTCTTGTTAAACTAAACAATATCAAATAAAAACAAGCAAAATAAAAAAAATACTTGAGTTGAAGATAATTTACTTCCTAGTCCAAACCTTTCGCAGGACAACTGGGGATGGGAGTGGGCAGGGCTTGAGCCCAGGACCATCTATAAGTCTGAACGACAGCCCAGGACCATCAATAAGTCTGAACAACAGCCTAGAGCACAAACCGCACAACCAGGTAGCCATCAAGCTTATATCAAGTGTATCAATTAGCTTGGATCTGTCATGTAATCAAATTTGTAATAGATCTAGACTAACAATAATAAATCTTAAATATTTTTTTAACAATTGTTTTTGTTAAGCGCAATTTCATGCTTTTAGCGTTCTCACTACGCTATGATCCAAACACTTGTCTGGATTAGTTGGAAATGTGTACAGGGAGAATGAACAGGGTATCTAGGTGATCACTTTTTAAATGTATTTTTTTAAAAATTCCAACTTGTGGGCTAAAGCCTTCTCAGCCAACGCTGTAACCACTCGAAGAGCCTATGAACATGGAAGATTGTATAGATATCTATTGTCCATCTAGATATATTTAGATTACAACAATTAGATCCGGACCTTCATTCTAAATGTAGATTTACGTACATTCTATTATAGGTGACTGACATCGTAAAATATCTCTGGTTTTAGATCCAGTCTAGATGAATTATATAGAACTAATCAATCAATGCCTAATTAGTTTGAAGACTTTGTATAAAAAAAAAGGAATACTAGATCTATCTCGTGGTAGATCTAATAGGAATAGTTCATTTCCAGGCATTGATGCACTGATCTATTATTCTATATATATGATTGGCAAGAACTACTTGTATTTTTATTATTATTATTATTATTTTTTTTACTTTACAGGGGGAAATGCTTATTTTCAGATGATAAACCGTATTTGCAAATTTTTGTGTCCATTTGCGTACAAAATATGCAATAGTCAAATAATTAAAGCTCATCTATTGCTATGGTTAACAAGGGTCTCATGAGCAGCACAATTCCTTATAAACTAATGACTTTAGAGTTGGGTGAGCTCAGGGAAATCTTAAATATAAAAAAAGTTTAAAATTCCAGTCTTCATCAGGATTTGACACCATGAACCTTCAATTGGATAGCCAAGCACTTTGGCACTCTGCCACCAAGCCAGAAAATAGTAACATTAGATATAAAAATGACTGTATAAGAAGTCTCAATAAATTTTATCATATAAATGCTTATATAGTTCAAGATTCACAACATTCTTCTGCTACCATCAAAAGTTTTTCCTCCATATAGATCTATATATCGAGAACTAAGGAAATACCAGTATTTTTTAAAATAAACATATTAAAAAGTTTTTTAATTTAAGAAAGCTAAAAGCTGTTGTGGCACTGGTAAAGAAAAATTTTTTAACATAAAGAGAAGTGACCCTTGTAAGCAGAAGCAGGATGTATCATACGGCAAAATGTTGAATTATTCCCTAGAGTTTTTAATGTTGCCTTAGTGGGAGAACTAATGATGAGTGAGTCAGTGAGGGCTTAAGCTTTCATAGATCTATATTAATGGTGGCCTGGTAGTACGCTTCACTAAAAAGAAAGGTCTGGGCTTGAACCTTGAAAAACCTAGGTATTGTACACAGTACTTTGGTCTTTATCCTCTTTGGAAAAATTGGTTTGTCCTAACATTTTAGCACCACTCTGATCCAGCTAATTCTACATGGAAAGTCTTATCGTAAGTAATATTCTGACTACTTTTGTAGATCCAAGTAGAAAAACATATTCTGTTTATTTATTTTAATAACTTTTTTTTTGGTTAGACAAAGGTTTTATTTTTTTCTTGTAGAGCTTAAATTCGCTTTTATAAATAAAAACACTGTATATTTTTTTTCTTTTTTTTTTGTGATTTCATATTTTAAAGCTATTACATAAATCAGAAGTAAAGAGAACATTTACTTTTGTTTCTTATCATGTAGACTTAGTTGGGCAAAACTAAATGTCAAGAATTTTGTAATAAACAAAAGTAAAATATACAACCTACCACCAAAATACATCCCTGTTGCTGTGCACATCTTCCACTGACTTTGATACATCCCAACTCTAGATGGTGATTTCATCTCTACATCTATATCTACAGTCTGGCCAGGACCCAATGCATCAACCATTCGCCTTTCAATCATGCTTAGATTATCTCCATTACAGAATCGTAGATGACATCCCGGAGGCCAGCGGTCGATACCTTAATGAAAAAAACAACAACCCACTTTCTAAATAAAAAAGCCTTAAAAAAAAATAAAAAATTAAGTACTAATAATAATATATTATGGATCAGTCTTTTCGCTAACTATAATGAGCTTATCAAGGTTTACAGAAACACACAAAATGTATTGGATATAATTTGTAAATAATAAAAAAAAAAAAATGCAAAGTCAATAACAAAAGTCTTTTTACAAAAGTAAAAAACAATTTTTAACAGCACATTTCATTTTTCAAACTTGCTTAGTTTTTGTTTTAGAAATTACATTTTTAGTTTTGAAGTATTTTATAATAAAACACATCTAGCCTAATTTTTTTTTTAACAATTTGTTAAAGAAATAAACACAAACATCAAAAATTTAAAAGAATATTTAACTTGATCATATGAAAATAAACTTACAGGTGATAACAACCCCATAAAAGAAAAAGCATCATGTTACCTGAATTTTTGATCCTCCAGGTTTTGAAGAAAATTGTGTTTGGAGCCACTGCTTCTCCATCACCAACTGTCACATCAGCCACAAATGACATACGAGGTAAGGAATTGGATGGCTGCTCAAAATCATAGTAGGAGCACACTGCATTTTGCAGGTTCCTGTTTATAAATATTGTAAAAAGCATTTGAATTTTAATTGAATCACACTTTTAAGAGTAATTATAGATTTGTATAAGAACAAAATAATGATCGTATTTTGGTTTTGGTTCTTCACAGAGATCAGATTTTTCTATAAAAAAAGTAACTCAGCGTTTAAAAGCTAATAACCTCAGTGACCCAAGGTTGAGTCTGTCTTGGTTAAGTGAATGGAAAAAGGTTGTGTGTGCACAAGAGGCGGACTGGGTGACAAACCCAGCCATCCCATTAGCATAAATATATAGTTTGGCCCACAAATTGTCTTCCATATCATAGTCATGACATAGGGAGATTCGGTGCTGCCCCATATAGCCAGTCTGCCCATGTGTGTGTGTGTGACACTGTGTGAGGGAATAGTAAATCAGTAAGGTCTTGGTCGGTACATTAAATAAGCAAGAGAAAAAGGGAAGATTACAAAGGTGTATAGTATCACTATTTAATTGAAGAATAGGTGGTAGTGCAAAATAACTCTAGAATCCACCAACCCGTCGTTGACAGATAAAAAGATGTTATTGCAATCAGTTATTAGCTGGTGATATTAAATTAAGATCTATATAGGTCTGTAAGTCTAATGTGCAGCACTATTAACCCAATAGTTCCTTTTTCTGGTTAAGAAAACCCCTACCCAGGCCCTAAACAAAGAGGGATAACTCCGAATTAAAAAAATCCTAAACAATATTTTTTGTTTTGAAAAAAATAAATTTAAGATCTAATACATATAAACAAACAAACAACTTTAAAAATAAAGCGATATATATATATATATATACACATGTCTAGTTTCAAAAAATGGTAATAGTTTAGATGCCCAGATACCTTTACTGACCACCATGTTGTTTTTAAGCATATTTATCTTCCTTATCTTATTCCTTATTGTAAAGAGATTTTTGTTCCTATGCTGTCAACTTATGATTTTTTAAGTGTCATGAAGGTCTAAAAAAATGTTAATAATAAATTGATGAAGTTGTTTCTTCTTTTTTTCAATAACTTTTTTTAAAGAGAGTTTTTTGGTCTTATGCTATCATTTTAAATGAATTTTAATATTAGATCTAATAGCTGCTAGAAAGAAAGACAAAAGAGCAACAGAAAAAACTTGGCAAGTAAGTATTAAGCCTTAAAACCAAAATGGCGTATTTCCAATGACAATACATGGTAATAAGAAATAAAACTTAAAAATATATATTTTAAAAACTATTTCTCCGAGGAAATCAAATTACATATTTGTAATCTGCATTTTTTTCTGCATATTCTTAAAATATAAGAGAAACCTGATTTAGCGTTTCTAGTCACGTAAACTAATACCCAAAAAATATATACTTTTAATACCATTAGAATATAAAAAAAGCTTCAAAATACCCATTTTCACACGTGGGGGCTTATACACTGGGGCTATGGACCTGTTCGCTTGAAAAATTATTTAAACAATACAAATCTTAATGATTTTATTAAAAATAGAATATGTAATCTCCAAAATGATTTGTAATCACGCTTGCAACGAGACTAGAAGAAATCTTCTTTTTAAAAGTTTAAAGCAAGTATATAGAATAGGGGATTTTAGAAATGTTCTACAACGGTTTAGGACAAAAACAGGAAAACATTTTCCAACTGCAGAAGGAGCTAATGGGTTAATCTAGATCTATCTGTTTTATTTTCTTTCTCTTTCTATCAGTTTTTAGATGGCAATATTAAATATCCCCCTTGGAAATATTCTTTTAGTCTTGATCCAGTGCCTAGACAATGCAAATAATCTGGCTAGTGGTTACCAGTGCTCCTAGAGTCTAGAGATGTAATTACACTAGCTAAAAGTGGAAATTACAGTATAGTATAAGTATAAAACAGATCATAATCATCATCTCTATTAACTCTAATACTCTACAGTATATTAAGTATTTTTAGCAGCCCCCGAAAGGGAAAAAGACGCTATTAGTTTTGTGCGAAATGTCTGTCCGTCTGTCCTGTTTAGATCTCGTAAACTAGAAAAGATATTGAAAATCCGACATCACAATATTTTAGACCATTCAAAGTTCTGATGCAACGGCTACTTTTTTTTTTCTGAAAGCGAAAAATCTAATTTTTAAAATCAGTTATGCAAGCAGTTTTTTAAAGAGAAAAAGCTAATTAAAATGCATTATAAGTTAGACCTAATTTAAAATGAATAGTAATCTTAAAATCTTTATTTTTATGAACATTTTTTTTTATTGCAGAATTTTTTTTTTTTTTTTAGGATTCGAATAAGAGATTGAGCCTTTTCAAAACAATTTGGATCAATTATAAGACATCAGTTAGGCCAAGGGAGGCATGGTGGCTGAGCGGTAAAGCGCTTGGCTTCCGAACTGGGGGGGTCCAGGTTCAAATCCTGGTGAAGACTGGGATTTTCAACTTTGGAATCTTTGGGCGCCTCTGAGTCCACTCAGCTCTAATGGGTACCTGACATTAGTTGGGGAAAAGTATAGGCGGTTGGTCGTTGTGCTGGCTACATGACACCCTCGCTAATCGTAGGCCACAAAAACAGATGAACTTTACATCAGATGTCCTATAGACCACAAGGTCTAAAAGGGGAACTAGTTAGGCCAGGTTCACATCTAACTTTACATTCGCTTTCACCTATCCTTTGATCTGCGGGACCGTTGGGGCACTACACAAGATCTGTTAACCTTCTTTCTCCATTCTTATCTCTCATTTGTCTTTGATATAATTTCATTTGCATGTTCTTTCTGAAAATATTGATCTGTTAACCTTCTTTCTCCATTCTTATCTCTCATTTGTCTTTGATATAATTTCATTTGCATGTTCTTTCTGAAAATATTGAAGCCTGCCTGGATGGACCTTTTCGGGGGCCGATTTTGAGTTTGTGTTTCCACACAAACTGTCTTTTGTAACCTTGTTTTTTTATAATAAGTAGATCTAGATTTCTATATTATACTCAATAATATTGTTATGACTTTGCCATGCGCACCGCCATCCAAGATAGTGCAGAAAGAAGGTGCGCACTATCGGATGTTGACATTAGGAGACAAACGATTTCTGCCCAAGTAGAGACAGCCAATATGGAGATGCTGTACTCAAGGCAGATGCCTCATTGTGTTTGTCATGTCTCTGTGTAAATAAACGTCTAGTATATCTCGTTGAGTTGCCTCACTTAAGTTATTACAATATAAATATATTTAATTTTATATTTATATTTTAAAAACAGTATCCAGTAAATCTAGAAAAAATCTATAGATCTAGATCTACTAAGGCATAAGACTAAACTAAGACTAAGCTAGGATCTAAACTAAATTAACTATTACTACTACTAATTTAATACTATTAGATTCTAGATCTATTAACTACTAAATTGGTCTAAATCTAGAAATTCTAGATTACTGATTAGATCTAAAATCTAAAAGATCTAAGTAGATTATTTTAATTCAAAATTTGACACAAAAGTAATTAAAGTTTAATCCTTCGTAACAATTCAACAGATTAAATTACCAATTATTCATGTCCAAAAAGAATGCACATGATTCACGGTTCAGCTTGTTGCCTAGAAGGGACTGAAACTGAGCGATGAGAACATCGCGATCGGTGGTGCCCAAGGACCGAAACTGATCCAGCAGCTTCCCATCGAAATCATCTATGTCGACATCCATGTTTAAAAAGCCCCATCTGAGATATCCATTGAAATTCTCAGATTTGAACCAGATTTAGATATGGACGTCAAATAACAACGAATTAAGTTATGTCTAGATCTAGACTCTAGTTCTAATTCTACGTCGCTTAGAGAAATCTATGGTAATGGAGCGTTCTTTCATTGGACCGGAAGTTGTAGATTAGTTGTCATTATTTTTCTCCTTACCTAATCTTCCCTAAAACTTGTGTACGCATAATAAAAATAAATTAAAAATAGCGAAATGTTATAAACTCTATTAGAGTCTCGATCTAGAATAGTAATAGCCTAGATCAAAATCTAGATAAAATTTATTGATCTAACAATAGTTGCATTATCTTGGAGAAAATGTGATTTACTTGATATTGAAGATCTACTTTACACTTAAAGCAATACATTACAAAGATAAAAAATGTCGTTAATTGCAAGTAATTACGTAAGAATCTTTCAGTGTCCTAATTCATTTTACTATTACACTTTTGAACTGTATTGTTGCTTAGAAGAATTTTTATCATAATATCAGATGATAAAGGAATGTGTAAAACAGGCTGTAAACCCGCTTCTATGGCTGACAAAGTAAATATTTTGCCTATACTGGCTATAGCAGGGCTGGCGAACCTATGGAACGCGTGCTCAAGGTGGCACGCGAAACGATTTTGAGTGGCACGCGACGACGATGATATTAAGAAATGTGTTTTTTGGAAAAATTACGGATATCTCAAATTACCATAATTAATAACGTTCAATTATTTCCGAGAACTGTAAATAATATGGAAGAAGCGCTAGTGGATAATAAAATTGAATCAACAAGTAATATTGTTACTAAGCTGTTTTTATACATGCAGTTGTTTTACTGGCTGTAGCAATTCTTTTATGTAGCGGCGTTACTAGTAGACCTACTGGGCACGCAACAATCTTTATTGTTTTTAAATTGAAATTAATTGGCACTCGGACTGAAAAAAGGTTCGCTAGCCCTGGGCTATAGTGTGCAGTTTGATATCTAGGCCAAAGTAACCAGTCCTCTTTTGTGATATTTAATAAAAAATTTTGGTCTATTGTGGCTCTATTCTAAATTTAAAGTGTTTGAAACTATTTCAAATCTCAATATATTTTATTATGATAGCGTTGTCTCAAATGATGTTCCAGCTTA